>NC_135234.1:683254551-683900801 GCF_051348905.1 Ranitomeya variabilis
ATCATAGTTTGGGCCTGCTTTTCTTCAGCAGGGACAGGGAAGATGGTTAAAATTAGGGTTGAGCGAAACGGGTCGTTCATTTTCAAAAGTCGCCGACTTTTGGCTAAGTCGGCATCTCATGAAACCCGATCCGACCCCTGTGCTTGTCGGCCATGCGGTACGCGACTTTCGCGCCAAAGTCGCGTTTCAATGACGCGAAAAGCGCCATTTCTCAGCCAATGAAGGCGAACGCAGAGTGTGGGCAGCGTGATGACATAGGTCCTGGTCCCCACCATCTTAGAGAAGGGCATTGCAGTGATTGGCTTGCTGTCTGCGGCGTCACAGGGGCTATAAAGGGTCGTTCCCGCCGACCGCCATCTCACTGCTGCTGATCTGAGCTTAGGGAGAACTTGCTGCCGCTTCGTCAGAAGCAGGGATAGCGTTAGGCAGGGTCCACTAACCACCAAACCGCTTGTACTGTAGCGATTTCCACTGTCCAACACCACCTTCGGTGTGCAGGGACAGTGGAAGCTACATTTTTTTTTTTTTTCTCTCAGCGCTGTAGCTCATTGGGCTGCCCTAGAAGGCTCCGTGATAGCTGTATTGCTGTGTGTACGCCACTGTGGAAACCAACTGCTTTTTTCAAAGCACATATCCTCTTGTTCCTTCCTTTCTGCACAGCTATCTTTTTTGTTTGTCCACACTTTTTATTTAATTTGTGCATCAGTCCACTCCTATTGCTGCCTGCCATACCTGGCTGAGATTACTGCAGGGAGATAGTAATTGTAGGACAGTCCCTGTTTTTTATTTTTTTGTGGGAGATTAAGATTTGCATTTCTGCTAGAGTGCCATCCCTGTGTGTGCCATCTCTCACTGAGTGGGCCACAGAAAGCCTATTTATTTTTTTCCTTGATTTGGGTTCTAAAATCTACCTCACCAAAAAAACACTGCATCAATCAGTGGGAGAAAAATATTGGCCTCAGTCAGGGCTTGTGTGCCACTCCTGTGTGTGCCATCTCTCATTCAGTGGGCTATAGAAAGCCTTTTTTTTTTTTATTATTATTTGGTTTCTAAAGTCTCCCTGAAAAAACAAAAAAATAAATAAAAAAACAGTGGGAGATTAATATCGCCCTTTCAGCTTGTGTGCCAGTCTTGACTCCTGGGTGTGCCACCTCTCTCTCTCAAATTGTGGGCCATAGAAAGCCTATTTATTTTGTTCCTTGATTTGGGTTCTAAAATCTACCTCAACAAAAAAACACTACATCAATCAGTGGGAGAAAAATATTGGCCTCAGTCAGGGCTTGTGTGCCACTCCTGTGTGTGCCATCTCTCATTCAGTGGGCCATAGAAAGCCTTTTTTTTTTTTTTTTTTTATTCTTTGGTTTCTAAAGTCTCCCTGAAAAAAAAAAAAAAAAAAAAAACAGTGGGAGATTAATATTGCCCTTTCAGCTTGTGTGCCAGTCTTGACTCCTGGGTGTGCCACCTCTCTCTCTCAAATTGTGGGCCATAGAAAGCCTATTTATTTTGTTCCTTGATTTGGGTTCTAAAATCTACCTCAACAAAAAAACACTACATCAATCAGTGGGAGAAAAATATTGGCCTCAGTCAGGGCTTGTGTGCCACTCCTGTGTGTGCCATCTCTCATTCAGTGGGCCATAGAAAGCCTTTTTTTTTTTTTTTTTTTATTCTTTGGTTTCTAAAGTCTCCCTGAAAAAAAATAAATAAATAAAAAAACAGTGGGAGATTAATATTGCCCTTTCAGCTTGTGTGCCAGTCTTGACTCCTGGGTGTGCCACCTCTCTCTCTCAAATTGTGGGCCATAGAAAGCCTATTTATTTTGTTCCTTGATTTGGGTTCTAAAATCTACCTCAACAAAAAAACACTACATCAATCAGTGGGAGAAAAATATTGGCCTCAGTCAGGGCTTGTGTGCCACTCCTGTGTGTGCCATCTCTCATTCAGTGGGCCATAGAAAGCCTTTTTTTTTTTTTTTTTATTATTTGGTTTGTAAAGTCTCCCTGAAAAAACAAAAAAATAAATAAAAAAACAGTTGGAGATTAATATTGCCCTTTCAGCTTGTGTGCCAGTCTTGACTCCTGGGTGTGCCACCTCTCTCTCTCAAATTGTGGGCCATAGAAAGCCTATTTATTTTTATCCTTGATTTGGGTTCTAAAATCTACCTCGACAAAAAAACACTACACCAATCAGTGGGAGAAAAATATTGGCTTCAGTCAGGGCCTGTGTGCCACTCCTGTGTGTGCCATCTCTCACTCAGTGGGCCATAGAAAGCCTATTTATTTTTTTCCTTGATTTGGGTTCGAAAATCTACCTTAAAAAAAACCACTACATCAATCAGTGGGAGAAAAATATTGGCCTCAGTCAGGGCTTTTGTGCCACTCCTGTGTGTGCCATCTCTCACTTAGTGGGCCATAGAAAGCCTATTTATTTTTTTCCTTGATTTGGGTTCGAAAATCTACCTTAACAAAAAAACACTACATCAATCAGTGGGAGAAAAATATTGGCCTCAGTCAGGGCTTGTGTGCCACTCCTGTGTGTGCCATCTCTCACTCAGTGGGCCATAGAAAGCCTATTTATTTTTTTCCTTGATTTGGGTTCGAAAATCTACCTTAAAAAAAAACACTACATCAATCAGTGGGAGAAAAATATTGGCCTCAGTCAGGGCTTTTGTGCCACTCCTGTGTGTGCCATCTCTCACTTAGTGGGCCATAGAAAGCCTATTTATTTTTTTCCTTGATTTGGGTTCAAAAATCTACCTTAACAAAAAAACACTACATCAATCAGTGGGAGAAAAATATTGGCCTCAGTCAGGGCTTGTGTGCCACTCCTGTGTGTGCCATCTCTCACTTAGTGGGCCATAGAAAGCCTATTAATTTTTTTCCTTGATTTGGGTTCAAAAATCTACCTTAACAAAAAAACACTACATCAATCAGTGGGAGAAAAATATTGGCTTCAGTCAGGGCCTGTGTGCCACTCCTGTGTGTGCCATCTCTCACTCAGTGGGCCATAGAAAGCCTATTTATTTTTTTCCTTGATTTGGGTTCGAAAATCTACCTTAAAAAAAACCACTACATCAATCAGTGGGAGAAAAATATTGGCCTCAGTCAGGGCTTTTGTGCCACTCCTGTGTGTGCCATCTCTCACTTAGTGGGCCATAGAAAGCCTATTTATTTTTTTCCTTGATTTGGGTTCAAAAATCTACCTTAACAAAAAAACACTACATCAATCAGTGGGAGAAAAATATTGGCCTCAGTCAGGGCTTGTGTGCCACTCCTGTGTGTGCCATCTCTCACTCAGTGGGCCATAGAAAGCCTATTTATTTTTTTCCTTGATTTGGGTTCGAAAATCTATCTTAACAAAAAAACACTACATCAATCAGTGGGAGAAAAATATTGGCCTCAGTCAGGGCTTGCTTGTGTGCCACTCCTGTGTGTGCCATCTCTCACTCAGTGGGCCATAGAAAGCCTATTTATTTTTTTCCTTGATTTGGGTTCGAAAATCTACCTTAAAAAAAAACACTACATCAATCAGTGGGAGAAAAATATTGGCCTCAGTCAGGGCTTTTGTGCCACTCCTGTGTGTGCCATCTCTCACTTAGTGGGCCATAGAAAGCCTATTAATTTTTTTCCTTGATTTGGGTTCGAAAATCTACCTTAAAAAAAAACACTACATCAATCAGTGGGAGAAAAATATTGGCCTCAGTCAGGGCCTGTGTGCCACTCCTGTGTGTGCCATCTCTCACTCAGTGGGCCACAGAAAGCCTATTTATTTTTTTCCTTGATTTGGGTTAGAAAATCTACCTTAAAAAAAAACACTACATCAATCAGTGGGAGAAAAATATTGGCCTCAGTCAGGGCCTGTGTGCCACTCCTGTGTGTGCCATCTCTCACTCAGTGGGCCATAGAAAGCCTATTTATTTTTTTCCTTGATTTGGGTTCGAAAATCTACCTTAAAAAAACACTACATCAATCAGTGGGAGAAAAATATTGGCCTCAGTCAGGGCTTTTGTGCCACTCCTGTGTGTGCCATCTCTCACTTAGTGGGCCATAGAAAGCCTATTTATTTTTTTCCTTGATTTGGGTTCAAAAATCTACCTTAACAAAAAAACACTACATCAATCAGTGGGAGAAAAATATTGGCTTCAGTCAGGGCCTGTGTGCCACTCCTGTGTGTGCCATCTCTCACTCAGTGGGCCATAGAAAGCCTATTTATTTTTTTCCTTGATTTGGGTTCGAAAATCTACCTTAAAAAAAAACCACTACATCAATCAGTGGGAGAAAAATATTGGCCTCAGTCAGGGCTTTTGTGCCACTCCTGTGTGTGCCATCTCTCACTTAGTGGGCCATAGAAAGCCTATTTATTTTTTTCCTTGATTTGGGTTCAAAAATCTACCTTAACAAAAAAACACTACATCAATCAGTGGGAGAAAAATATTGGCCTCAGTCAGGGCTTGTGTGCCACTCCTGTGTGTGCCATCTCTCACTCAGTGGGCCATAGAAAGCCTATTTATTTTTTTCCTTGATTTGGGTTCGAAAATCTATCTTAACAAAAAAACACTACATCAATCAGTGGGAGAAAAATATTGGCCTCAGTCAGGGCTTGTGTGCCACTCCTGTGTGTGCCATCTCTCACTCAGTGGGCCATAGAAAGCCTATTTATTTTTTTCCTTGATTTGGGTTCGAAAATCTACCTTAAAAAAAACACTACATCAATCAGTGGGAGAAAAATATTGGCCTCAGTCAGGGCTTTTGTGCCACTCCTGTGTGTGCCATCTCTCACTTAGTGGGCCATAGAAAGCCTATTAATTTTTTTCCTTGATTTGGGTTCGAAAATCTACCTTAAAAAAAAACACTACATCAATCAGTGGGAGAAAAATATTGGCCTCAGTCAGGGCCTGTGTGCCACTCCTGTGTGTGCCATCTCTCACTCAGTGGGCCATAGAAAGCCTATTTATTTTTTTCCTTGATTTGGGTTAGAAAATCTACCTTAAAAAAAACACTACATCAATCAGTGGGAGAAAAATATTGGCCTCAGTCAGGGCCTGTGTGCCACTCCTGTGTGTGCCATCTCTCACTCAGTGGGCCATAGAAAGCCTATTTATTTTTTTCCTTGATTTGGGTTAGAAAATCTACCTTAAAAAAAAACACTACATCAATCAGTGGGAGAAAAATATTGGCCTCAGTCAGGGCTTTTGTGCCACTCCTGTGTGTGCCATCTCTCACTTAGTGGGCCATAGAAAGCCTATTTATTTTTTTCCTTGATTTGGGTTCAAAAATCTACCTTAACAAACAAACACTACATCAATCAGTGGGAGAAAAATATTGGCCTCAGTCAGGGCTTGTGTGCCACTCCTGTGTGTGCCATCTCTCACTTAGTGGGCCATAGAAAGCCTATTTATTTTTTTCCTTGATTTGGGTTCAAAAATCTACCTTAAAAAAAAACACTACATCAATCAGTGGGAGAAAAATATTGGCCTCAGTCAGGGCTTTTGTGCCACTCCTGTGTGTGCCATCTCTCACTTAGTGGGCCATAGAAAGCCTATTTATTTTTTTTATTTTTTTTATTATTTGGTTTCTAAATTGTCCCTGAAAAAAACATTTTATCTTATTTGGTTTCTAAAGTCTCCCTGAGAAAAAAAAAAAAAAAAATAGGTAAGAGATTAATATTGACATTTGTGCTTGAGTGACAGTCCTGCGTGTGTGTCATCTCTGTGATTTGGTGCCACAGAAAACAGAGTGTGTAACAATGTGCCTGATTTTCCTTGTGGTCTCACCAACCTGTTAAGGGATATAGAAATCATACTGAAGTTATAGCTCACCGTGTAAGTTGTTTGACAGCAACAAATAAAGTTACTTTGGTTAAGTTTTTAAAACAATGAGGAAGTCTGGTGCAAGAGGTCGTGGCCGTGGGCGTTCATTGTCAGCTGGTAATGATGGTAGTGGTAGTGGAGCATCAGGTGGTCGTGGGGATAAAAATATTCCACCTAAGTCTGGAGCTGTGGAGCCAGTTTCGTCATCTGGCTACACAAGGCCTCTAAAGCTTTCTTTTCTGGGTGTAGGAAAACCGCTTTTAAAGCCGGAGCAGCAACAGCAAGTTTTGGCTTACATTGCAGACTCAGCCTCTAGCTCTTTTGCCTCCTCTTCTGAAAATGGTAAATGTAAAAGCAGCGCGTCGCTTGTGGATGTTCACGGTCAGGGACAAGTCGCTTCCTTGTCCTCCTCAGCAAAAACTACAACAAGAGAGAAGGATGCAGCAGGTGACACAACGGGTTACTCCATGGAGCTCTTTACACATACCGTCCCTGGCTTAGAAAGTGAAACACTTAACAGGCCATGCCCATTACAAGTAGATTCTGACATGGAGTGCACTGATGCACAGCCACAGCCAGAGTACTATGCTGCTCCTTTGACTCAGACCACCACATTGCCCTCTCAGGGTACTGATCCACAATCAGACCCTGATGAGACTATGTTGCCCCGCCACGAACGCTATACCACCGACCGACACAGTGACACAGACAAAGTTGCACACGAGCTCGAAGAGGAGGTAATAGATGACCCGGTTGTTGACCCCGATTGGCAGCCATTGGGGGAACAGGGTGCAGGCGGCAGTAGTTCAGAAGCGGAGGTGGAGGAGGGGCCGCAGCAGGCATCAACATCGCAACAGGTTCCATCTGCCGGGCCCCTATCTGGCCCAAAATGCGTGTCAAAGCCAAAACCTGTTGGAGGACAGCGTGGCCATCCGGTTAAAGCTCAGTCTGCAATCCCTGAAAAGGGATCCGATGCTAGGAAGAGTGCAGTCTGGCATTTTTTTAAACAACATCCAATTGATCAGCTCAAAGTCATTTGTCAAAAATGTTCAACTAGCTTAAGCAGAGGTCAGAATCTGAAAAGTCTCAATACTAGTTGCATGCATAGACACTTAACCACCATGCATTTTCAAGCCTGGACTAACTACCAAACGTCCCTTAAGGTTGTAGCACCCTTGGCCAATGAAGCTAGTCAGCAACGCAACATCCCTTCCGTCACTGTAAGGCCACCACTTTCCGCACCACCGGCAGTATCTGTGCAGGTTTCTTTGCCAGCCAAAAGCAGTCAGGGTCCGGGAATCACCAGTTTTGTAGGAGGAAATATTGCATCTAGGGCACCGGCGGAAACAATTCCGTCTCCAACCGTCTCTCAGTCTGCCATGTCCACCGGCACACCCGCAAGTTCCACGATCTCCATCTCTCCAGTTCAGCTCACACTACATGAGACTCTGGTTAGAAAAAGGAAGTACTTATCCTCGCATCCGCGTACACAGGGTTTTAACACCCACATAGCTAGACTAATCTCGTTAGAGATGATGCCCTACCGGTTGGTTGAAAGCGAAGCTTTCAAAGCCCTGATGGAGTACGCTGAACCACGATACGAGCTACCCAGTCGACACTTTTTTTCAAGAAAAGCCATCCCAGCCCTGCACCAGCATGTTAAACAGCGCATCGTCCATGCACTCAGGCAATCTGTGAGTACAAAGGTGCACCTGACTACAGATGCATGGACCAGTAGGCATGGCCAGGGACGTTATGTGTCCATCACGGCACACTGGGTGAATGTGGTGGATGCAGGGTCCACAGGGGACATCAATTTCGGGACAGTTGTGCCTAGCCCACGGTCTAGGAACCAGTTGGCTGTAGGCGTTCGCACCCCCTCCTCCTCCTCCTCGTCCTCCTGCAGAAGCTACAGCTCTTCCACAGACCGCAGTCGGCCAACCACTCCATCGGCAGATGACACTGTTGCACACCAGTTGTCCCATTATGGGCCAGCTACTGGCAAGCGTCAGCAGGCTGTATTGGCTATGAAGTGTTTGGGCGACAACAGACCCACCGCGGAAGTTCTGTCCGAGTTCTTGCAACAAGAAACGCAGTCGTGGCTGGGCACAGTAGATCTTGAGGCAGGCAAGGTAGTGAGTGATAACGGAAGGAATTTCATGGCTGCCATCTCCCTTTCCCAACTGAAACACATTCCTTGCCTGGCTCACACCTTAAACCTGGTGGTGCAGTGCTTATTGAAAACTTATCCTGGGTTCTCCGACCTGCTCCTCAAAGTGCGTGGACTTTGCTCACATATCCGACGTTCGCCTGTACACGCCAGCCGTATGCAGACCTATCAGCGGTCTTTGAACCTTCCCCAGCATCGCCTAATCATAGACGTTGCAACAAGGTGGAACTCAACACTGCACATGCTTCAGAGACTGTGCCAACAGAGGCGGGCTGTTATGTTTTTGTGGGAGGATACACATACACGGGCAGGCAGTAGGATGGCAGACATGGAGTTGTCAGGTGTGCAGTGGTCGAAGATACAAGACATGTGTCAAGTCCTTCAGTGTTTTGAGGAATGCACACGGCTGGTTAGTGCAGACAACGCCGTAATAAGCATGAGCATCCCCCTAATGCGTCTGCTGATGCAAAGTTTGACGCACATAAAGGAGCAGGCGTCTGCACCAGAGGAAGAGGAAAGCCTTGATGACAGTCAGCCATTGTCTGGTCAGGGCAGTGTACAGGACGAGGTAGCGGGCGAAGAGGAGGTGGAGGACGAGGAGGATGATGGGGATGAGTATATTTTTAATGCGGAAGCTTTCCCGGGGGCACTGGAAATTGGTTGCGTGGCAAGGCCGGGTTCTGTTTTTTGGAGGGACACAAGTGACGTAGATTTGCCTGAAACTGCCCCTCAACCAATCACAACCGGAGATTTGACAACTGGAACTTTGGCCCACATGGCGGATTATGCCTTACGTATCCTAAAAAGGGACACACGCATTACGAAAATGATGAACGATGACGATTACTGGTTGGCCTGCCTCCTTGATCCACGCTATAAAGGCAAATTGCAAAATATTATGCCACATGAGAACTTGGAACTAATATTAGCAACCAAACAATCAACTCTTGTTGACCGTTTGCTTCAGGCATTCCCAGCACACAGCGCACGTGATCGTTCTCACACGAGCTCCAGGGGGCAGCAGACTAGGAGTGTTAGGGGTGCACACATCAGAAGTGGCGTTGGACAGAGGGGTTTTCTGACCAGGTTGTGGAGTGATTTTGCTATGACCGCAGACAGGACAGGTACTGCTGCATCAATTGAAAGTGACAGGAGACAACATTTGTCCAGTATGGTTACTAACTATTTTTCATCCCTTATCGATGTTCTCCCTCAACCGTCATTCCCATTTGATTACCGGGCATCAAAATTAGACACCTGGCCAGAATTGGCAGAATATGCATTGCAGGAGCTTGCTTGCCCGGCAGCAAGTGTCCTATCAGAAAGAGTATTCAGTGCTGCAGGTTCAATATTAACCGAAAAAAGGACTCGTCTGGCTACCCAAAATGTTGACGATCTAACATTCATTAAAATGAACCACAACTGGATTTCGAAATCTTTTGCCCCACCTTGCCCGGCCGACAACTAGCTTTCCTATGAAAAGCTCTTACCTGTGGACTACTGTGAATTACTGTTCTAATGTCTAATTTTCTGCAGCTGATTGTCCAGCCTACGACATGTTTACACCTCACTAAATGGCCAAACTCCCCACACGGGGCCGTGGTTTTACGACTTGGCGCAAGCACCCGTGAGACTGCTGTTTCTCTGAAGAGGTGGGTGTGCTCGCTTTTGGTCGACGGCATTGCTACTGGGTCCCTCATAGTACAATAAAGTGTCTCTGGCGGTGGTGGTGCGCACCCAACGTCAGACACACTGTTGTAACATGAGGGGCTCTGGGCCTGTACCGCCGGCCACAAGAGAGTTCACCCACCCCCAGGTCAAACATTGCTCTACCACTTCCACAGTTATCTCTCACACTTCCAGCAATGTTTAGTCTATGCGCTGACATCCTTCCATACCTGCCACTGACAATACCATTGTGTTAACATGTATGATGGTACTTAACATAGTCAGGGGCAGTGTCCTCTATTTACCACAGTAAATACTTTGCGCTAAATTATTAGGTCTGAAACAACGCAGAGGATCCCACCCCTGAACCTAATGATTGCACCCTTTTGTGTTTTTGTTTTGTTTTAATGCGAGACATTCACATTTATTTGTTGTTTTGGACTACTAACTGGCAGACACTCATTACAATCGGCCTCCGTTGACCAGACCACTGCTGCCCGTGTACCCCTGGAACCTATTTTACAGTGCCTACAGCCAGCCCATTTTATTATGTTAGGCCTTCGAAGCCTGTCTGCGGTCCCTCCTTCCACTAGGCCTCCACTGACCAGACCACTGCTGCCCGTGTACCCCTGGAACCTATTTTACAGTGCCTACAGCCAGCCCATTTTATTATGTTAGGCCTTCGAAGCCTGTCTGCGGTCCCTCCTTCCACTAGGCCTCCATTGACCAGACCACTGCTGCCCGTGTACCCCTGGAACCTATTATAAAGTGCCTACAGCCAGCCCATTTTATTATGTTAGGCCTTCGAAGCCTGTCTGCGGTCCCTCCTTCCACTAGGCCTCCACTGACCAGACCACTGCTGCCCGTGTACCCCTGGAACCAATTATAAAGTGCCTACAGCCAGCCCATTTTATTATGTTAGGCCTTCGAAACCTGTCTGCGGTCCCTCCTTCCACTAGGCCTCCACTGACCAGACCACTGCTGCCCGTGTACCCCTGGAACCAATTATAAAGTGCCTACAGCCAGCTCATTTTTTTATGTTAGGCCTTCGAAGCCTGTCTGCGGTCCCTCCTTCCACTAGGCCTCCACTGACCAGACCACTGCTGACCGTGTACCCCTGGAACCTATTTTAAAGTGCATAGAGCCTATTTTTTTATTTTAGTTAATATTAATAAAGCCAGGATGGACTACGATGTACCACGCTATGAGCTACCCAGTTGACAATTCTTTTGCGAGAAAAGCCATCCCACCCCTCCACCAGCATGTTAAAGACCGCATTGTCCTTGCATTCTGTCAATCTGTGAGTCCAAAGGTACACCTGACAACAGACACATGGACCTGTAGGCATGGCCACGGAAGGTTACGTGTCCTTTGTGGCTCAAGGGGTTAATGTATTGGATGCATGGTCCACACAGGGGACAGCCTGCTAAGTCTGTCTGCAGTCCCTAATTCATGTTGTCCTCAACTGAATAAAGCTGAGCTTCTACCTTCTGCCTCTTATTAACTGCTGTTTTTTAAAAAAAATGGCTGTTCCGGCCTACTAAAGGTGTCTGCCCCTGCCTGGTGTTGTCCTCAACTGAATAAAGCTGTGCTTCAACCTTCTGTTCCAAACATACAACAAAAAACTGGTACAGTACAAAAATTGGCCACCAGCTCCAAAAACTTTCTCCTGCAAGTAGTTAACTGAAAGGTTTTTTTCCATTGAAAACACAGATATGGCATCCACCGAGTGTTGTCCTGTCGCGTCTTCTTTATATTATTGCCAAGAAGCTGCAACTGAATAAAGCTGTGCTTCAACCTTCTGTTCCAAATTACGATTTTTAAAAATGAAATTGGCTGTTCCGGCCTACTAAAGGTGTCTGCCCCTGCCTGGTGTTGTCCTCAACTGAATAAAGCTGAGCTTCTACCTTCTGCCTCTTATTAACTGCTGTTTTTTTAAAAAATTGGCTGTTCCGGCCTACTAAAGGTGTCTGCCCCTGCCTGGTGTTGTCCTCAACTGAATAAAGCTGTGCTTCAACCTTCTGTTCCAAACATACAACAAAAAACTGGTACAGTACAAAAATTGGCCACCAGCTCCAAAAACTTTCTCCTGCAAGTAGTTAACTGAAAGGTTTTTTTCCATTGAAAACACAGATATGGCATCCACCGAGTGTTGTCCTGTGGCGTCTTCTTTATATTATTGCCAAGAAGCTGCAACTGAATAAAGCTGTGCTTCTACCTTCTGCCTCTTATTAACTGCTGTTTTTTTAAAAAATTGGCTGTTCCGGCCTACTAAAGGTGTATGCCCCTGCCTGGTGTTGTCCTCAACTGAATAAAGCTGAGCTTCTACCTTCTGCCTCTTATTAACTGCTATTTTTAAAAAAAAATTGGCTGTTCCGGCCTACTAAAGGTGTCTGCCCCTGCCTGGTGTTGTCCTCAACTGAATAAAGCTGTGCTTCAACCTTCTGTTCCAAACATACAACAAAAAACTGGTACAGTACAAAAATTGGCCACCAGCTCCAAAAACTTTCTCCTGCAAGTAGTTAACTGAAAGGTTTTTTTCCATTGAAAACACAGATATGGCATCCACCGAGTGTTGTCCTGTCGCGTCTTCTTTATATTATTGCCAAGAAGCTGCAACTGAATAAAGCTGTGCTTCAACCTTCTGTTCCAAATTACGATTTTTAAAAATGAAATTGGCTGTTCCGGCCTACTAAAGGTGTCTGCCCCTGCCTGGTGTTGTCCTCAACTGAATAAAGCTGTGCTTCAACCTTCTGTTCCAAACATACAACAAAAAACTGGTACAGTACAAAAATTGGCCACCAGCTCCAAAAACTTTCTCCTGCAAGTAGTTAACTGAAAGGTTTTTTTCCATTGAAAACACAGATATGGCATCCACCGAGTGTTGTCCTGTTGCGTCTTCTTTATATTATTGCCAAGAAGCTGCAACTGAATAAAGCTGTGCTTCAACCTTCTGTTCCAAATTACGATTTTTAAAAATGAAATTGGCTGTTACGGCCTACTAACGGTGTCTGCCCCTCCCTGGTGTTGTCCTCAACTGAACAAAGCGGAGCTTCCACATTCTGGCTTTCGGCCTTTACTATCAGATATTAAACTGCATTTGGCCTACTAGTGTGGTTAGGCCCTTGAAACAGTGTCTGCTGCTCTTGGGTTTGCTACTCCACTGAACAAAGCAATGCCGCCTGTTTAGTCCTGTTACCAATTTTGAACCTCATTTAGCCTACTTTATTCTTTGGCCCTATATCTGTTTCCTCCTCATCCTGCCCATTGCCCAGCCACTGCTAGATGAGTCTGCTGGTACATTGACCTAGACCACTACATTCCCCTTGTACTCTACACAGCCAGAATCTGACCCTGCTGAAAGTAAGGTTCCCCTTCCCGCATGTTATACCACCTTACACAGGGACAAAGAGGAAGGTGCAGATGAAAGTGCAGGTTCCTTCATCAGGTGGGGGGGCATACTCGTTGGCGACGTCACTGGCACAGGGCCCCTCAGAGTACGCAAAAGTGTCGCTGCTGGTGGGAGGCGCCCCCGCCATGCAAACACACCGCCGTACTTTGAGGGGCCCTGTGCCAGTGCCAATGCGAACGAGTGGGCCCCCCCTGCTTGCTCAGGATCACAGCACTTGCAACGTTGAAATACTTACCTCTCCCTGCAACACCGCCGTGACGTAGTCCGCATTTCCTGGGCCAACGAAAAACTTGAGCCAGCCCTACTCCCCCCACAACTTTTGCCAAATGACCCCCAATTTCCTATGCCCAACTATTATTATAAAGTTAATTAAGATTGACAAGCTTCAGAAACAAGAATGGATGTTTTTGGCATTAAAATGGGCACTGTAGGTGTTTTCCTGGCCTCCACTCACTGCCGACTATGCTTCCCCATTGACTTGCATTGGGTTTCGTGTTTCGGTCGATCCCCGACTTTTAGCGACAATCGGCCGACTGCACTCGACTCGACTCTGAACAAAGTCGGGTTTTGCAAAACCCGACTCGATCTTAAAAAAATGAAAGTCGCTCAACCCTAGTTAAAATTAATGGGAGGATGGATGGAGCCAAATATAGGACAATTCTTGAACAAGACCTGTTGGAGTCTGCAAAAGACCTGAGACTGGGACGGAGATTTGTCTTCCAACAAGACAATGATCCCAAACATAAAACAAAATCTACAATGGAATGGTTCACAAATAAACGTATCCAGGTGTTAGAATGGCCAAGTCAAAGTCCAGACCTCAATCCAATCAAGAATCTGTGGAGAGAGGAGAAAACTGCTGTTCACTAACGATCTCCATCAAACCTCACTGAGCTCGAGCTGTTTGCCAAGGAAGAATGGGCAAGAATTTCAGTCTCTCGATGTCCAAAACTGATAGAGACATACCCCAAGCGACTTGTAGCTGTAATCGCAGCAAAAGGTGGCGCAACAAAGTATTAAGTTAAAGGGGCCGAATAATATTGCACGCCCCACTTTTCAGTTTTGAATTTTCACAAAAATTTAAAATAATCAATAAATTTCATTCAACTTCACAGTTGTGTTCCACTTGTTGTTGATTCTTCACCAAAAATTAACATTTGGTATCTTTATGTTTGAAGCATGATATGAGGGAAAAGGTTGAAAAGTTCCAGGGGGCCGAATACTTTCGCAAGGCACTGTACCTGGGTGGTCGTTGGTTCAAGTGCAACGCACTCCCCGACGCGCGTTTCGGAGCATGGCTTTCATTCCCCTGACATGATTGATCTTTCTTAATGGTCTATAGAAGACAGCGGAAGATTATATCCACCTGTGATCTTCATAAGTCCATCAAAAAGAAAACTGTCCCAGAATTTCATCCCTGCATCATAATGGAAGCAAAGAATGAAAATTAGAAAATATGAATTTGGCAAAAAAAATGTGCACATCTCAAATAGAAAATCCTTTGGTCTAATAAATCCTACTCACTGATTGCAGAAAAAACATATATGCAAGGCACCTATATAGCCCCGCAGCATCTTGCTTCATAGAATTAGTGGGATAATGACATTTAATAAATGACCCTCACCAATAAATAAGTAACCGTTTACTGTCATGGAAAAACCTTGTAAATTTTTTTTTATTTTAAATTGAATTAATAAATAGCAAAAAATGGTAATTTATTAGTAATCAATAGCTAGATTAACAGACAAAGCAGTTTCCCATAAACAAGATTTTTCACCTATCTACAGGGTAGATGATAAGCATATTATTGTTCCTGAGAACATATTGAGGTGGGGCAAAGTTCTCTAGGTAAGTAAGGTGTTAATGAGCATGTGCGACCATTGACCACTATATGAGTAACTTCTATATTCAGTTAATGGAGGAATGATTGCACATGCTCAGTAACGTTTCATTCAAATTGGACTTTGCTCTTGTGTTTGGTAAATGTTCCCATAGGTCCCATATCGAAAGACATGTAGATAGATGATAAATGTTGTTTTTGGGATAACCAATTTAAAGTTTGGCTGAAAACATCACCCTAGAGGACCCATTTAAGCAGCGTTGGTCACCTCTGACCGAATACCACAGGTGGCGTCACAAACTTTCTTTATTTCAAAAACCCCTTTAAAAAGACTCTCCCATTAACATGGGTGCCCAGGGCCATGGACCGGGTCGTCGTCACCGCCGTGACACATCCCTTTAAGTAACGGACCCGGCACCGAGTACCCCACGGATCTGGCGGGCGTTTCACAGGCAATAGCTTTGAATACATTTATCATAACTTTAGTGATCACATCAAATCTCTGTACACATCACGCAATCAAAAAGTATAAACCATCATTGCCAAATTGATCTAATAAAAGCAGTATGTGTTTCTACTTGAAATGTGAAAATGCAATGGTGGACACATGTGATCTGTGGAGACCTTGTATTAGTGAACTTCGCAGATCTGCATAATGAAAAATAATAGTCAGTCATTAATGTGAATGTAATGTCTCTTTCCACAAAACCTTCTACATACTCATTATACAGATTATTTCATAATTACCATGTTACACCGCACATTAATGAGCTTCAACATCAATCACAATTCTGAATTCTGGTCTAATAAATGGACATGGGTTTAATTCAGTGTTAACTACACTGCCACCTACAGGCTAAATAAAGAAATTCTCTCCAAACTTTATTTTTTATCCTAACTCGAAGTCAAATGTTCTTCAGCTCATTCCTCAATAAAATAGTTAATTTCTTAGCTATCAAAAGTTAAAGTTAACTAATAATTTATTAGAACTGGGGGTTTTTTTGCTATATTTTTTCAATATATAGCCATATTTTAGATTTTGAAGCATATTTGGAACAGGTAACCTTAATTTGGAGCAACCTGTAGTGACACGGGGACAGTGTCACCGGGGTTAAACCTGGGGGTGCTAATGGAGCGCCCCCATGGGGCCGTGGGGTACTCGGTACCGGGTCCTGCGGTTCACAGGGGGATGTCACGGTGGCTGACCCGGTCCGTGGCCCTGGGACGTCCGTGTAAAAGGGAAAGGTCTTTAAGGGGAATGCTCGTGATGCCACCTGTCGTATTAGGTCAGGGTGACCGACGCTGCTTTAAGGGGTCCGCTGGGGTGATGTTATTGCAGCTAGATGGTATACCTTCCCACAGGTGAAGTATATCCCCAGGGCTTCCCAGTGTGTAGATGGTGGATGGTGAGAGGCGCAGAGAAGAACGAAGACACAAGGTTGCAGTCTCTTTACCTTTACTGAAGACTTCAGCAGCCACAGTCCAGTGCACCAGATCACAGGGCAGGCAGAGTCCGGCCGGTTTGGAGGCAAGTCCAGAGTTCCCTTGTCCAGGTGGAAATCAGTAGCCTTCCCTTGCGCTGCAGTGGTGTAGTCCCTTACTGCCTATGGCTTCACATAAGGGTCTCACAGATGTGGTGTCTCTCTCTCTCTGTCCCCCATATAGGATAGGACAATACCCGTATGACAGGTGACTTGAGCCTGTTTATAGGGTATCTTAGATAACCCAGCTCTGTAGGTGTCACCGTGCCTCCTGGGTGTAAGTGCGGACACGTAACTTGCAATTAGCTGTCCTGCCAGTCTCTGGAGCAAAGCATAAAGGTCCTTACTCCCTCGGTGTTCCGGCTACTGGGCTTCTGCGCCTCAGAAAGAGGCAGCCTGTGTAGGGCTGGTCCCCTTCTGGTATCCTCTCCTTTGCTGTGACTTCCTTCATGCTCGCTGCAATACAGTTCTGCCTTCGATGTCTCTTCCTAGGAGCTGCAACTCTGAGGGCATGCACAGCTCCATGTCCTTTCTCCTTTGTTTGCTGACCGGATCCCACCCCTGTCAGGGACCAACTAACTGAGCTGAGCTCAGCCAGCAACTAACTAACTTTCCCTACAGGCGACCAGTTTTTCCTATGTGGAGAGTGACCTAATAAATAGGAGCAGGAGCTCCCCCTGGTGGCCTGGAGTGTGAAATGTGTTGAATGTTTGTGATACCTGGATGCAGTTATCCTTCTTTGCCTCCAAACGTAGCATCACTCTCCCTGAGAGGAAAGCAATACCACTGAGACGACCAGGACCCTGGGGCACCGCACTAAAAAGGGATGTGCGCCAGTTAACAGGGTGTGTGGAGACCGAGGAGCACAGAGTGTACAGGACCTGAGCTTAGCCGGTCACGTGATCACAGGAGCTGAGCTACCATGTGCCAGGATGGGAAGCCGACTGAGAACACAGAATACAAAGGACAAAACCAATAATGTAGTCAGAGAGCAAAGCTGAGGGTCATATGCCAGACGGGAACAAGATAACCAGGGGCAAGACAGACGAGTAACCAGGGGCAAGCCAAGGGGTCAGAATACCAGGAGGAACAAATAAGTGCCGAGCAGAAAGACAGAGACAATAGTTAAGGGACAATCTGGGTCATACACAGCAAAGCTCACACACGCAGGGGAACAACGATTACCGATGAGTAACCTGGGTCAGCAACCTCTAACCGAGTAGATAGAAGTATCACCAACACTGGAGCACTGCGGATTTTGTTTTCCATAGGTTTGCATGGTACTGTAAACTCATGGAAAATTGCTGCAAATCCGCAGTGGCAAATCCGCTGCAGATCTGCAGCAAAATCCACAGCGTGTGCACATTCCCTAAGGATGTAAAAGTTTGGGCACCTCTTATTAAAATTACAGTTATTGTCAATAGTTAAGCAAGTTGAAGATGAAATTATTTCTAAAAGGCCTTAATTTAAAGATTATATATTTCCTTTGTATTTTAGGCAAATAAAAACTATATATATTTTGAATTTTCATCTTTTACATTTTAAAAGTTACAAATGGGAAAATGGGCCAGTGCAAAAGTTGGTTCACCCTGCATGATTAGTAGCTAGTAGCACACCCTGCTGAAAGTATCACAGCTTCTAAATACTTTTTGTATCCAGCCAAAAGTCTTTCAATTCGTGTTTGTGGGATTTTCATCCATTCTTCCTTGAAAAATGTTTCCAGTTCTGTGAGATTCCTGGGTTGTCTTACATGCATTGCTAATTTGAGGTCTAGAAACAAATTTTCAATGATGTTCAGATCAGGGGACTGTGAGGGCCATTGTAAAATCTTTAGCTTGCGTATTTTGAGGTAGTCTATTGTGGATTTTTGGTTTATGATCATTATCCATTTGTAGAAGCCATCCTCTTTTCAGCATCAGCTTTTTTACATATGGTGTTATGTTTGCATCAAGAATTTGTTGAAATTTAATTAAATCCATTCTTACCTCTACCCCTGAAATGTTCCCTCTTGCCATTGGCTGCAACACAACCCCAAAGCATGATTGATCCACCCCCTTGTTTAATGGTTGGTGAGATTTTCTTTTTGCTCAAATTCTGTTCCCTTTACATTTGTGTTGAGCTTTAGAAATAGTGCAGTAGTCCATTTAAAATGGGCAAGGCAAGGGGCAAGAGATGGGGAAGTGGACATGATGCTGATGGTGCATGCAGAGGACGAGGCCGTGGTGAAGGTGAAAGTGGGCCACAACAAAGACCCACATTTTCTCGCTCGACCTTTCTGTCCCAGTTTCTAGGGGACCACAGCACACCACTATTTAAGCCAGAGCAGTGTGAAATCGTTGTTGGTTGGATAGTGGATAATGCTTCCAGTCACCACCACCACGTCTCCCACACGGTCAAGTCTGAGTAGCCATGAGTGTGGCCCGGATATTCCTCACCCTGATCCTCCTTCCTCTCACCATGCCAAATGCTCTGAGCCAACTGATCCCACACTTGGACACTCCAAAGAGCTGTTCAGTTTTCCATTTCAAGATTCCAAACTCTCGGCCAGTCAACTTGAAGTGGGGCCAGATGAGATCACATGTAGCGATGCCCAAAGCTTTGACCAGCCACAGTCACACAAAGGCGATGGTGGGAAAGTGTTACAAGAGGTGGCGATAATGAGACACAATTGCCAGAAAGTCAGGAGGAAGAGCAGGGTGCGGATGTGGAAGATGAGGTTATGGATGACATAGTGACTGACCCAACCTGGCAGGAGGACATGCAGTGCGAGGTTGGCAGCACTCATGGGGAAGGAGGCATATCCACCCAAAAGGCAGGAAGAAGCAGTGTGGCGGCCACAGACAGAAGGCGTGCATCCGTTCCCTGTAACACCAACATGAGGGAAGTTGCCATTCCAACTGTTAGATCTTCCCGAGTATGATTATTTTTTAAAGACTCTGCTGATAACTCTAAGCAGGCCATTTGCAGCACCTGCCATGCCCGCATTAGCAGGAATAGCAAAATAACCAGCCTGACCACCACCAGCATGATCAGGCACATGCACGCAAAGCACCCGACTTTGTGGGATGATCCCCATTCTCCAGGAACACTGTCTGCAGGTGACACCACTGCTTCTTCCACTATTTTGCATAGAAGGCGAAGCCAATCCCCAGTCCACCGTGCATGAGAAGATGCCTCTAGCCCTGCACCTCTTGTTGCCCACAGTCAAGCAGCACCATCATCAAGCCCGTCCACGTCCTTGTCCCAGCACAGCCTTCAGTTGTCTATACCCCAGTCTTTGGTACGCAAGCACAAATACACAGCCAACACCCCACAGGCCACAGATCTAAATTCTAACATTTCTCTTCTACTTGCGCTAGAAATGTTGCCTTTTAGGCTTGATGAGACAGAAGCTTTCTGCAACCTGATGGCGGCGGCCATCCCAAGGTACTCGGTCCCCAGTCGCCACTATTTCTCCCGGTGTGCCGTACCATTTCAGCATGTGTCCCACAACATTACCCGTGCCCTCAACAATAATGTTACAGGGAAAGTCCACCTAACAATGGACACGTGGACAAGTGCTTGTGGGCAGGGACGGTGCATCTTACTGATGGCACACTGGGTTAACATAGTGGAAGCCGGGACCCAGTCCGACCTTGGGATGGAACACATCCTTCCCACACCGAGGATTGCTGGCCCTACGTCAATCAGGGTTGCCCCCACAGTCTGCAGCTCCTGCACCTCTTCCTCCTCCTCTTCATCCTCCATCTCTAAAATCAACACATCAGTCAGAAGCTGGAAGCACTGCAGCACTGCCTCAGCCAAGCGGCAACAGGCTGTGCTGAAGCTAATCTGCATAGGTGGCAAACCGCACAATGCAGAAGAGTTGTGGACAGCTCTGAAAGAGCAGTCAGATATTTGGATGACACTGCTGAACCTACAGCCAGGCATGGTCGTGTGTGACAATGGCCAGAACCTGGTAGCATCTCTGAGGCAAGGTGAGCTCACACACATACCTTGCTTGGCCCATGTGCTTAACCTTGTGGTTCAACGTTTTCTGAAAAGCTACCCGGAGCTGTCAGATCTGCTAGTGAAAGTACACTGTCTGTCTGCCCATTTTAGAAAGACAGCTACAGCTTCAGCAGCGTTTGCAGCTTCCAGCTCACCGACTGGTGTGTGATGTTCCCACTCGCAGGAACTCTACACTGCATATGTTGGAAAGGATTTGTGAGCAGAAGAGGGCAGTTGTTGACTACCATCATCAACAAGGTCATCGATATTCAGTTCAGACTCCACACATAAGACCTCAGGAGTGGACATGGATGTCAGACATATGTACCATCCTCCAAAACTTTGAGGACTGCACCAAGATAGTGAGCGGCGATGACGCCATAATTAGCATCACCATCCCGCTTCTCAGCATTCTGAAAACCTCTCTGTCACAATTAAAGAGGATGCATTGCAGGGAGAGCATGATGACATGGAGCAAGGAACCATACAGGGGAATTACACTCAGCCCAGCCTCATGTCTTCTCAACGTGGATTGGTAGTCAATGGGGGGGAGGAGGAAGAACAGGAGCTACTTTCATGCGCTATAGACGGTACCACAAACACATCTGTATTAGCTTCTGTTCAGCGGGGATGGCCTGAGGACAGAGAGGAGGAGGATGAGGATGAGGAGGAGGACAGCATGGTCTGTTAGCAGTCTGGCACACATGGCTGACTTTATGTTGTGCTGCATTTCATGTGATCCTTGCATTATAAAAATTTTGGATGACAATCATTACTGGTTGGTGACACTTCTAGACCTACGCTACAAGAAGAACTTTCAATCTCTTCTGCCATAGGCAGAGAGGTGTACTAAAATGTTGCAGTACCAGAGGGCCCTTGTAGCGGAATTACTTAGAAAATTCCCATGTGAGAACACTGGCAGCAGACGTCAGAGTTTGTTGTACAATCAAGGAGTCCAAGCGAGAGAGACAGAAGTACAATCCAGCTCAGGCAGGGGAAAAATGGCAAAGTTCTGGGACAGCTTTCTCAGGCCCTCCCATTGTCCCTGGACAGAGGCAAGGGGTGCTGTCACAAGAAGTGCAATATTTGGGAAGATGCTGAGGGAGTACCTTGTAGATCGTACAAACGTCCTCCGGGATTCCCCTGTGCCTTTTAATTATTGGGTATCCAAGCTGGACATGTGGCATGAACTGGCTCTCTACACCTTGGAGATCCTGGCCTGCCCTGCTGCTAGCATTCTGTCAGAGCGGGTTTTTAGTGCCGCTGGTGGAATTATAACAGATAAGCGCATCCGCCTGTCAACTGAAAATGCTGACAGGCTGACTCTTATAAATATGAACAAGGGCTGAATTGGGAAAGACTTCTGTACACCACCAAGTGAAAAGAGCTAAACATAACCTCACATGCATACTTTGTTTTGGGGAGGTGTATTCTCATGCACCTCTTCACAACCACACATGGGTATATGCTTCCAGATTTGGTCTGTTTGTTGTTATCCTCCTCCTTATCATCATCCTCATCAGCCACAACCAGTAGAGCACCAGAGTGAACGGATTCCGTGATGCCAAAGTCACAATTTTTTTTTGGCAAGGGTGTAGCTATTATGCCCGTAACTAATTGGAAACCAAAACAAATGTTACTCACACAGGGGGAAGTGTCATAAAAAAGAGATGTAAGTCTCTTTTTCCCATTTATTCTTATATTTTCCATTTTCCCCATCTCTGGACAGTCCTCTAAACAGGTAGTGTATACCTCTACAATAGAAAATTATTCAAAGACTTTTATATTATATTTTTATTTTTAGCCCTGTCTCTGAGCAGTTGCTAGGGACAAATATATCTCGTTGGACACATTCAGGCCTCAAATCTATGAACCTGTGTTAGCCCCTCCCTTTTGTTATTTACTTTCATCGGTGGATTCACATTTTGTATTTATTTGTTTTATTTCATTATGATTTAGCGTTATGTCTCCTCATTCTCCACCACTAGATCACCAGGCTTATCGGCTTCTGTGCCGCTACAGGCAGTCAATTTTTTGCAAGGGTGTCTAGGATGCCCATAGTATGTTTTTAATAAATGTATCCCCCTTGGGGAAATGTTTGTCAGCCTATACACTTATTGTATAGGCATTACAAGTGTAGGAGACACAATCCTTTACATTGGGCCTAGGTTTTAATGAGGCCTTCAGCAATGTCTCCTCATTCTCCACCACTAGATCACCAGGGTTCACATGTTCCGTGCTGCTACAGACAGTCAATTTTTTGGAAAGGGTGTCTATGATCCACATGAATTATTTTAAAAAAATTTACCCCCCATGAGTAAATGCTTGTCAGGCCAGGCACTCCATTACAAGTCTCAGAGACCCACACCCCTACATTGGGCCTACTTCTTAACTCTGTCTCCTGCAATGTCTCTTCTTTACCTGCCACTAGATGACCAGGGTGAATATGTTCTGTACTGTTATAGGCCAGTGAATATTGGGCAAGGGGCTGTGATGGCACTATTTTATTTATTAAAAAAGGACCCCCATTGGCCAATTGTTTGTCAGCTCATGCACTCCATTACAAGTCACAGAGACCACACCCCTACATTGGGCTACTTCTTAACTCTATTTCCTGCAATGTCTCTTCCTTATCTCTGACTACATGACCTGGGTGAACATTGTTATAGGCCACAGAATTTTGGGCAAGGGGGGTTGTGATGGCAATAGTATATTTTTTTAAAAGGTACCCCCCATTGGTGAAACCACATCCTTGTTGGCAAAGACGTCATAACTAGGGTTGAGCAAAACGGGTCGTTCATTTTCAAAAGTCGCCGACTTTTGGCTAAGTCGGCGTCTCATGAAACCCGATCCGACCCCTGTGCTTGTCGGCCATGCGGTACGCGACTTTCGCGCCAAAGTCGCGTTTTAATGACGCTAAAAGCGCCATTTCTCAGCCAATGAAGGTGAACGCAGAGTGTGGGCAGCGTGATGACATAGGTCCTGGTCCCCACCATCTTAGAGAAGGGCATTGCAGTGATTGGCTTGCTGTCTGCGGCGTCACAGGGGCTATAAAGGGGCGTTCCCGCCGACCGCCATCTCACTGCTGCTGATCTGAGCTTAGGGAGAGGTTGCTGCCGCTTCGTCAGAAGCAGGGAGAGCGTTAGGCAGGGTCCACTAACCACCAAACTGCTTGTGCTGTAGCGATTTCCACTGTCCAACACCACCTTCGGTGTGCAGGGACAGTGGAAGCTACATTTTTTTTTTTTCTCTCAGCGCTGTAGCTCATTGGGCTGCCCTAGAAGGCTCCGTGATAGCTGTATTGCTGTGTGTACGCCACTGTGCAAACCAACTGCTTTTTTCAAAGCACATATCCTCTTGTTCCTTCCTTTCTGCACAGCTATCTTTTTTGTTTGTCCACACTTTTTATTTAATTTGTGCATCAGTCCACTCCTATTGCTGCCTGCCATACCTGGCTGAGATTACTGCAGGGAGATAGTAATTGTAGGACAGTCCCTGTTTTTTTTTTTTTTGTTTTTTTTGTGGGAGATTAAGATTTGCATTTCTGCTACAGTGCCATCCGTGTGTGTGCCATCCCTGTGTGCGCCATCTCTCACTCAGTGGGCCATAGAAAGCCTATTTATTTTTTTGCTTGATTTGGGTTCTAAAATCTACCTGAAAAAAAAAACACTACATCCATCAGTGGGAGATTAATACTGTCCTCAGGGCTTGTGTGCCACTCCTGATCCTGACTCCTGTGCGCGCCATCTCTCACTCAGTGGGCCATAGAAAGCCTATTTATTTTTTTGCTTGATTTGGGTTCTAAAATCTACCTGAAAAAAAAAACACTACATCAATCAGTGGGAGATTAATACTGTCCTCAGGGCTTGTGTGCCACTCCTGATCCTGACTCCTGTGCGCGCCATCTCTCACTCAGTGGGCCATAGAAAGCCTATTTATTTTTTTGCTTGATTTGGGTTCTAAAATCTACCTGAAAAAAAAACACTACATCAATCAGTGGGAGATTAATACTGTCCTCAGGGCTTGTGTGCCACTCCTGATCCTGACTCCTGTGAGCGCCATCTCTCACTCAGTGGGCCATAGAAAGCCTATTTATTTTTTTGCTTGATTTGGGTTCTAAAATCTACCTGAAAAAAAAACACTACATCCATCAGTGGGAGATTAATGCTGTCCTCAGGGCTTGTGTGCCACTCCTGATCCTGACTCCTGTGCGCGCCATCTCTCACTCAGTGGGCCATAGAAAGCCTATTTATTTTTTTGCTTGATTTGGGTTCTAAAATCTACCTGAAAAAAAAACACTACATCAATCAGTGGGAGATTAATACTGTCCTCAGGGCTTGTGTGCCACTCCTTATCCTGACTCCTGTGTGTGCCATCTCTCACTCAGTGGGCACTGGGCCATAGAAAGCTTTTTTTTTTTATTACTATTATTTGGTTTCTAAATTGTCCCTGAAAAAAACAATTTATCTTATTTGGTTTCTAAAGTCTCCCTGAGGAAAAAAAAAAAAAAAAAAAAAGGTGGGAGATTAATATTGACATTTGTGCTTGAGTGACAGTCCTGCGTGTGTGGCATCTCTGTGATTTTGTGCCACAGAAAACAGAGTGTGTAACATTGTGCCTGATTTTCCTTGTGGTCTCACCAACCTGTTAAGGGATATTGAAATCATACTGAAGTTATAGCTTACCGTGTAAGTTGTTTGACAGCAACAAATAAAGTTACTTTGGTTAAGTTTTTAAAACAATGAGGAAGTCTGGTGCAAGAGGTCGTGGCCGTGGGCGTTCATTGTCAGCTGGTAATGATGGTAGTGGTAGTGGAGCATCAGGTGGTCGTGGGGATAAAAATATTCCACGTAAGTCTGGAGCTGTGGAGCCAGTTTCGTCGTCTGGCTACACAAGGCCTCGAACGCTCTCTTTTCTGGGAGTAGGAAAACCGCTTTTAAAGGCGGAGCAGCAACAGCAAGTTTTGGCTTACATTGCAGACTCAGCCTCTAGCTCTTTTGCCTCCTCTTCTGAAACTGGTAAATGTAAAAGCAGCGCGTCGCTTGTGGATGTCCACGGTCAGGGACAAGTCGCTTCCTTGTCCTCTTCAGCAAAAACTACAACAAGAGAGAAGGATGCAGCAGGCGAAACAACGGGTTATTCCATGGAGCTCTTTACACATACCGTCCCTGGCTTAGAAAGTGAAACACTTAACAGGCCATGCCCATTACAAGTAGATTCTGACATGGAGTGCACTGATGCACAGCCACAGCCAGAGTACTATGCTGCTCCTTTGACTCAGACCACCACATTGCCCTCTCAGGGTACTGATCCACAATCAGACCCTGATGAGACTATGTTGCCCCGCCACGAACGCTATACCACCGACCGACACAGTGACACAGACAAAGTTGCACACGAGCTCGAAGAGGAGTTAATAGATGACCCAGTTATTGACCCCGATTGGCAGCCATTGGGGGAACAGGGTGCAGGCGGCAGTAGTTCAGAAGCGGAGGTGGAGGAGGGGCCACAGCAGGCATCAACATCGCAACAGGTTCCATCTGCCGGGCCCGTATCTGGCCCAAAACGCGTGTCAAAGCCAAAACCTGTTGGAGGACAGTGTGGCCATCCGGTTAAAGCTCAGTCTGCAATCCCTGAAAAGGGATCCGATGCTAGGAAGAGTGCAGTCTGGCATTTTTTTAAACAACATCCAATTGATCAGCGCAAAGTCATCTGTCAAAAATGTTCAACTAGCTTAAGCAGAGGTTAGAATCTGAAATGTCTCAATACTAGTTGCATGCATAGACACTTAACCACCATGCATTTTCAAGCCTGGACTAACTACCAAACGTCCCTTAAGGTTGTAGCACCCTCGGCCAATGAAGCTAGTCAGCAACGCAACATCCCTTCCGTCACTGTAAGGCCACCATTTTTCGCACCACCGGCAGTATCTGTGCAGGTTTCTTTGCCAGCCAAAAGCACTCAGGGTCAGGGAATCACCAGTTTTGTAGGAGGAAATATTGCATCTAGGTCACCGGCGGAAACAATACCATCTCCAACCGTCTCGCAGTCTGCCATGTCCACCGGCACACCCGCAAGTTCCACGATCTCCATCTCTCCAGTTCAGCTCACACTACATGAGACTCTGGTTAGAAAAAGGAAGTACTTACCCTCGCATCCGCGTACACAGGGTTTTAACGCCCACATAGCTAGACTAATATCGTTAGAGATGATGCCCTACCGGTTAGTTGAAAGCAAAGCTTTCAAAGCCCTGATGGAGTACGCTGAACCACGATACGAGCTACCCAGTCGACACTTTTTTTCCAGAAAAGCCATCCCGGCCCTGCACCAGCATGTTAAACAGCACATCGTCCATGCACTCAGGCAATCTGTGAGTACAAAGGTGCACCTGACTACAGATGCATGGACCAGTAGGCATGGCCAGGGACGTTATGTGTCCATCACGGCACACTGGGTGAATGTGGTGGATGCAGGGTCCTCAGGGGACATCAATTTCGGGACAGTTGTGCCTAGCCCACGGTCTAGGAAACAGTTGGCTGTAGGCGTTCGCACCACCTCCTCCTCCTCCTCCTCGTCCTCCTGCAGAAGCTACAGCTCTTCCACAGACCACAGTCGGCCAACCACTCCATCGGCAGATGACACTGTTGCACACCAGTTGTCCCATTATGGGCCAGCTACTGCCAAGCGTCAGCAGGCTGTATTGGCTATGAAGTGTTTGGGCGACAACAGACACACCGCGGAAGTTCTGTCCGAGTTCTTGCAACAAGAAACGCAGTCGTGGCTGGGCACAGTAGATCTTGAGGCAGGCAAGGTAGTGAGTGATAACGGAAGGAATTTCATGGCTGCCATCTCCCTTTCCCAACTGAAACACATTCCTTGCCTGGCTCACACCTTAAACCTGGTGGTGCAGTGCTTAGTGAAAACTTATCCTGGGTTCTCCGACCTGCTCCTCAAAGTGCGTGGACTTTGCTCACATATCCGACGTTCGCCCGTACATTCCAGCCGTATGCAGACCTATCAGCGGTCTTTGAACCTTCCCCAGCATCGCCTAATTATAGACGTTGCAACAAGGTGGAACTCAACACTGCACATGCTTCAGAGACTGTGCCAACAGAGGCGGGCTGTTATGTTTTTGTGGGAGGATACACATACACGGGCAGGCAGTAGGATGGCAGACATGGAGTTGTCTCGTGTGCAGTGGTCCAAGATACAAGACATGTGTCAAGTCCTTCAGTGTTTTGAGGAATGCACACGGCTGGTTAGTGCAGACAACGCCGTAATAAGCATGAGCATCCCCCTAATGCGTCTGCTGATGCAAAGTTTGACGCACATAAAGGAGCAGGCGTCTGCACCAGAGGAAGAGGAAAGCCTTGATGACAGCCAGCCATTGTCTGGTCAGGGCAGTGTACAGGACGAGGTAGCGGGCGAAGAGGAGGTGGAGGACGAGGAGGATGATGGGGATGAGTATATTTTTAATGCGGAAGCTTTCCCGGGGGCACTGGAAATTGGTTGCGTGGCAAGGCCGGGTTCTGGTTTTTGGAGGGACACAAGTGACGTAGATTTGCCTGAAACTGCCCCTCAACCAATCACAACCGGAGATTTGACAACTGGAACTTTGGCCCACATGGCGGATTATGCCTTACGTATCCTAAAAAGGGACACACGCATAACGAAAATGATGAACGATGACGATTACTGGTTGGCCTGCCTCCTTGATCCACGCTATAAAGGCAAATTGCAAAATATTATGCCACATGAGAACTTGGAACTAATATTAGCAACCAAACAATCAACTTTTGTTGACCGTTTGCTTCAGGCATTCCCAGCACACAGCGCACGTGATCGTTATCACACGAGCTCCAGGGGGCAGCAGATTAGTAGTGTTAGGGGTGCACACATCAGAAGTGGCGTTGGACAAAGGGGTTTTCTGACCAGGTTGTGGAGTGATTTTGCTATGACCGCAGACAGGACAGGTACTGCTGCATCAATTGAAAGTGACAGGAGACAACATTTGTCCAGTATGGTTACTAACTATTTTTCATCCCTTATCGATGTTCTCCCTCAACCGTCATTCCCATTTGATTACTGGGCCTCAAAATTAGACACCTGGCCAGAATTGGCAGAATATGCATTGCAGGAGCTTGCTTGCCCGGCAGCAAGTGTCCTATCAGAAAGAGTATTCAGTGCTGCAGGTTCAATATTAACCGAAAAAAGGACTCGTCTGGCTACCCAAAATGTTGACGATCTAACATTCATTAAAATGAACCACAACTGGATTTCAAAATCTTTTGCCCCACCTTGCCCGGCCGACACCTAGCTTTCCTATGAAAAGCTCTTGCCTGTGGACTACTGTGAATTACTTTTCTAATGTCTAATTTTCTGCAGCTGATTGTCCGGCATATGACATGTTTACACCTCCCTAAATGGCCAAACTCACCACACGGGGCCGTGGTATCGCGACTTGGCGCAAGCACCCGTGAGACAGCTGTTTGCCTGAAGAGGTGGGTGTGCTCGCTTTTGGTCGACGGCATTGGTACTGGGTCCCTCATAGTACAATAAAGTGTCTCTGGCGGTGGTGGTGCGCACCCAACGTCAGACACACTGTTGTAACATGAGGGGCCCTGGGCCTGTACCGCCGGCCACAAGAGAGTTCACCCACCCCCAGGTCAAACATTGCTCTACCACTTCCACAGTTATCTCTCACACTTCCACCAATGTTTAGTCTATGCGCTGACATCCTTCCATACCTGCCACTGACAATACCATTGTGTTGACATGTATGATGGTACATAACATAGTCAGGGGCAGTGTCCTCTATTTACCACAGTAAATACTTTGCGCTAAATTAGTAGGTCTGAAACAACGCAGAGGATCCCACCCCTGAACCTAATGATTGCACCCTTTAGTGTCTTTGTTTTAATGCGAGACATTCACATTTATTTGTTGTTTTTTGACTACTAACTGGCAGACACTCATTACAATCGGCCTCCGTTGACCACACCACTGCTGCCCGTGTACCCCTGGAACCTATTTTACAGTGCCTACAGCCAGCCCATTTTATTATGTTAGGCCTTCGAAGCCTGTCTGCGGTCCCTCCTTCCACTAGGCCTCCACTGACCAGACCACTGCTGCCCATGTACCCCTGGAACCAATTATAAAGTGCCTACAGCCAGCCCATTTTATTATGTTAGGCCTTCGAAGCCTGTCTGCGGTCCCTCCTTCCACTAGGCCTCCACTGACCAGACCACTGCTGCCCATGTACCCCTGGAACCTATTTTACAGTGCCTACAGCCAGCCCATTTTATTATGTTAGGCCTTCGAAGCCTGTCTGCGGTCCCTCCTTCCACTAGGCCTCCACTGACCAGACCACTGCTGCCCGTGTACCCCTGGAACCAATTATAAAGTGCCTACAGCCAGCCCATTTTATTATGTTAGGCCTTCGAAGCCTGTCTGCGGTTCCTCCTTCCACTAGGCCTCCACTGACCAGACCACTGCTGCCCGTGTACCCCTGGAACCTATTTTACAGTGCCTACAGCCAGCCCATTTTATCATGTTAGGCCTTCAAAGCCTGTCTGCGGTCCTTCCTTCCACTAGGCCTCCACTGACCAGACCACTGCTGCCCGTGTACCCCTGGAACCAATTATCAAGTTTATAAGCGTGTCCCGAGGAACACTCCGGTATAAAACATCAGAAAATATAAAAATAAGTATTTTGCTTATAATAAAGAAAATACTGGAGAGATATCAAATGCATACATTTTAACATTAAAAACAAAAACACATACAACCAAAAACTGGTACAGTACCAAAATTGGCCACCAGCTACAAAAACTTTCTCCTGCAAGTAGTTAACTGAAAGGTTTTTTTCCATTGAAAACACAGATATGGCATCCACCGAGTGTTGTCCTGTCGCGTCTTCTTTATATTATTGCAAAGAAGCTGCAACTGAATAAAGCTGTGCTTCAACCTTCTGGCTTTCGGCCTATAGTATCAGATATTAAACTGCATTTGGCATTCAACTTTGGTTACGGCCTACTAACGGTGTCTGCCCCTCCCTGGTGTTGTCCTCAACTGAATACAGCTGAGCTTCAACCTTCTGGCTCTCATTAAGTGCTGTGTTTTTAAAAATTGGTGGTTAGGGCCTACTAACGGTGTCTGCCCCTCCCTGGTGTTGCCCTCAACTGAATAAAGCTGAGCTTCAACCTTCTGGCTCTCATTAAGTGCTGTGTTTTTCAAAATTGGTGGTTAGGGCCTACTAACGGTGTCTGCCCCTCCCTGGTGTTGCCCTCAACTGAATAAAGCTGTGCTTCAACCTTGTGGCTTTCGGCCTATAGTATCAGATATTAAACTGCATTTGGCCTTCAACTTTGGTTACGGCCTACTAACGGTGTCTGCCCCTCCCTGGTGTTGTCCTCAACTGAATACAGCTGAGCTTCAACCTTCTGGCTCTCATTAAGTGTTTTTTAAAAAACAAAATGGTGGTTAGGGCCTACTAACGGTGTCTGCCCCTCCCTGGTCTTGCCCTCAACTGAATAAAGCTGAGCTTCAACCTTCTGGCTCTCATTAAGTGCTGTGTTTTTAAAAATTGGTGGTTAGGGCCTACTAACGGTGTCTGCCCCTCCCTGGTGTTGCCCTCAACTGACTACAGCTGAGCTTCAACCTTCTTGCTCTCATTAAGTGCTGTGTTTTTAAAAATTGGTGGTTAGGGCCTACTAACGGTGTCTGCCCCTCCCTGGTGTTGCCCTCAACTGAATACAGCTGAGCTTCAACCTTCTTGCTCTCATTAAGTGCTGTGTTTTTAAAAATTGGTGGTTAGGGCCTACTAACGGTGACTGCCCCTGCCTGGTGTTGTCCTCCACTGAACAAAGCTGAGTTTCCACCTTCTGGCTCTTTTTTTTTTTTTTTTTTTAAATTGCTGGATGGGGCCTAATAGCTCTGTTTGCTCCTCCCTGGTGTTTGTCCTCAACTAAAAAAAGCTGAGCTTCAACCTTATGGCTTTCGGCCTATAGTATCAGATATTAAACTGCATTTGGCCTATTAGTGTGTTTGGGCCCTTAAAACAGTGTCTGCTGCTCCTGGGTTTGCTACTCCACTCAACAAAGCAATGCCGCCTGTTTAGTCCTGTTACCAATTTTGAACTGCATTTAGCCTACTTTATTCATTGGCCCTATATCTGTTTCCTCCTCATCCTGCCCACTGCCCAGCCACTGCTACATGAGTCTGCTGGTACATTGACCTAGACCACTACATTCCCCTTGCACTCTACACAGCCAGAATCTGACCCTGCTGAAAGTCGGGTTCCCCTTCCCGCATGTTATACCACCTTACACAGGGACAAAGAGGAAGGTGCAGATGAAAGTGCAGGTTCCTTCATCAGGTGGGGGGCATACTCGTTGGCGACGTCACTGGCACATGGCCACTCAGAGTACGCAAAAGTGTCGCTGCTGGTGGGAGGCGCCCCCGCCGTGCAAACACACCGCTGTACTTTGAGGGGCCCTGTGCCAGTGCCAATGCCAATGAGTGGGCCCCCCTGCTTGCTTAGGATCACAGCACTTGCAAACTTGACATACTTACCTCTCACTGCTCCACCGCCGTGACGTAGTCCATGTTTCCTGTGCCCACTAAAACCTTGAACCAGCCCTACCCCCCACAACTTTTGCCAAATCACCCCCAATTTCCAGTGCCCAACTATTATTATAAAGTTAATTTAGATTGACAAGCTTCAGAAAACAAGAATGGATGTTTTTGGCATTAAAATGGGCACTGTAGGTGTTTTCCTGGCCTCCACTCACTGCCGGCTATGCTTCCCCATTGACTTGCATTGGGTTTCGTGTTTCGGTCGATCCCCGACTTTTAGCGATAATCGGCCGACTTCACTCGACTCGACTCTGGACTAAGTCGGGTTTCACAAAACCCGACTCGATCTTAAAAAAATGAAAGTCGCTCAACCCTAGTCATAACATTTCTGTACCTTAAAAAGCTCACTTGAAAAGCTCCTTTTTGTGTTGCCTGGTTGCTCAAATTGGACACAGTACACTTCATATAAATTTGATAAAGCAATGCTGTTAGTTTGGCTCAGTAGTTCATTAGAAATATTTCTTTGTCCAGTATATTAGTTTCTCTCCTTGAGAGCCATAACTTTGGCTGCCTCAAATGTACAAATGGCGAATATACAAATGGTGATTTGGAATCCAGATTATAATACTGTATACCGAATGCATTCAGACAATTACACAGCTGCATTTATTGTAAAACATATACAGATGTGACAGACAATGCTCATAGTGACACAATCTTGAGAAATGTTTATTTATTCACTTCACAAACAGTTTTAAGCCTCTATATGTTTGCTGTTTGTCATTGTAAAACATTAAGGTTTACTGAAACTCTGCCTGTGGTGGTTTGATCTAAATCCTTGTGGCTTTTATATTCTAGGGGTTTATGGACCCACGTCTAATGACTCCATGATATCTCAGTTTCATACAACCTTGAAAGCTGGCCGCTTGAAGGGCTGGGTGAAACTGGAGTTACTACATAGTGTAAATCACTACATAAGACCAGAGAAACATGACTAAGACAGATGCAAAAACTGGGGTACCTGTACATGTACAGTATGCTCACACGTGCATAATTGGGGACGCCCATGCAGTGTAGGTAATCTCCCAGGGGTTCTCTGTCTTGGAGTTGCTTCTCTGATATTCCAGACGGATGATGTTTAAAAGCCTCTTGGTGATGAAGTAAGTATACTGTATGTAGTTAATCTTTATATATATACTTAATCATTATATGTATTTAATCCTTACATGTACTTAACCTTTGTATGTTAACATATACAAAAGTGTATGCACTCATACTATTTAATCATACTATTCCTTGAATTTTTAACTTTGCAATAAAATTGCGTTGCATTGCAAGTATTAGCCTTCTTTAAAGCCTTATCTGAACCTTTGTGTTAAAACTGCAAAATTTGCCTTTAAGTAATTCTGCAAAGAGGGAACCATCATACCATTAAAAAATACAATTGGATTTTCATGGGCCCATCCAGTATGTGGGTTCCAGGGCGTAATGGGGTGTATATAACTATGTAGCAGGGCAGACATTGCTGTCACTGTGTAAACAAAAGGAGTACGGGAGTACAAAATGCATATTGTGAAGTGGATTTTCATGGGCCCATCCAGTATGTGGGTTCCAAGGCCTAATGGGGAGCATATACCTGACTATGCAGCAGGGCTGACCTTGCTGCCAATGTGTAAAACAAAGGAGTATGGAGCACAAAATGCATATTGTGAAGTGGATTTTCATGGGACCAACCAGTATGTGGGTTCAAAGGCTTATTGAGGTGCATATGAATTGGTAGCTGGGCAGGCCTTGAATTCAATGCAACACTTTTTCAGGAGTCCCCCCTGGACATCTTATGAAAGGGGTATTGTGGTGCATCGTAATTCTTGGCAGTCCATCCACTCACAGCATAGGCTATAACTAGTGTTGAGCGATACCGTCCGATATTGAAAGTATCGGTATCGGATAGTATCGGCCGATACCCGAAAAGTATCGGATATCGCCGATACCGATACCCAATACCAATACAAGTCAATGGGACACCAAGTTACATAGTTACATAGTTAGTAAGGCCGAAAAAAGACATTTGTCCATCCAGTTCAGCCTATATTCCATCATAATAAATCCCCAGATCTACGTCCTTCTACAGAACCTAATAATTGTATGATACAATATTGTTCTGCTCCAGGAAGACATCCAGGCCTCTCTTGAACCCCTCAACTGAGTTCGCCATCACCACCTCCTCAGGCAAGCAATTCCAGATTCTCACTGCCCTAACAGTAAAGAATCCTCTTCTGTTTTGGTGGAAAAACCTTCTCTCCTCCAGACGCAAAGAATGCCCCCTTGTGCCCGTCACCTTCCTTGGTATAAACAGATCCTCAGCAAGATATTTGTATTGTCCCCTTATATACTTATACATGGTTATTAGATCGCCCCTCAGTCGTCTTTTTTCTAGACTAAATAATCCTAATTTCGCTAATCTATCTGGGTATTGTAGTTCTCCCATCCCCTTTATTAATTTTGTTGCCCTCCTTTGTACTCTCTCTAGTTCCATTATATCCTTCTTGAGCACCGGTGCCCAAAACTGGACACAGTACTCCATGTGCGGTCTAACTAGGGATTTGTACAGAGGCAGTATAATGCTCTCATCATGTGTATCCAGACCTCTTTTAATGCACCCCATGATCCTGTTTGCCTTGGCAGCTGCTGCCTGGCACTGGCTGCTCCAGGTAAGTTTATCATTAACTAGGATCCCCAAGTCCTTCTCCATGTCAGATTTACCCAGTGGTTTCCCATTCAGTGTGTAATGGTGACATTGATTCCTTCTTCCCATGTGTATAACCTTACATTTATCATTGTTAAACCTCATCTGCCACCTTTCAGCCCAAGTTTCCAACTTATCCAGATCCATCTGTAGCAGAATACTATCTTCTCTTGTATTAACTGCTTTACATAGTTTTGTATCATCTGCAAATATCAATATTTTACTGTGTAAACCTTCTACCAGATCATTAATGAATATGTTGAAGAGAACAGGTCCCAATACCGACCCCTGCGGTACCCCACTGGTCACAGCGACCCAGTTAGAGACTATACCATTTATAACCACCCTCTGCTTTCTATCACTAAGCCAGTTACTAACCCATTTACACACATTTTCCCCCAGACCAAGCATTCTCATTTTGTGTACCAACCTCTTGTGTGGCACGGTAACAAATGCTTTGGAAAAATCGAGATATACCATGTCCAATGACTCACCGTGGTCCAGCCTATAGCTTACCTCTTCATAAAAACTGATTAGATTGGTTTGACAGGAGCGATTTCTCATAAACCCATGCTGATATGGAGTTAAACAGTTATTCTCATTGAGATAATCCAGAATAACATCCTTCAGAAACCCTTCAAATATTTTACCAACAGTAGAGGTTAGACTTACTGGCCTATAATTTCCAGGTTCACTTTTAGAGCCCTTTTTGAATATTGGCACCACATTTGCTATGCGCCAGTCCTGCAGAACAGACCCCGTCGCTATAGAGTCCCTAAAAATAAGAAATAATGGTTTATCTATTACATTACTTAGTTCTCTTAGAACTCGTGGGTGTATTCCATCCGGACCCGGAGATTTATCTATTTTAATCTTATTTAGCCGGTTTCGCACCTCTTCTTGGGTTAGATTGGTGGCCCTTAATATAGGGTTTTCATTGTTTCTTGGGATTTCACCTAGCATTTCATTTTCCACCGTGAATACCGTGGAGAAGAAGGTGTTTAATATGTTAGCTTTTTCCTCGTCATCTACAACCATTCTTTCCTCACTATTTTTTAAGGGGCCTACATTTTCAGTTTTTATTCTTTTACTATTGATATAGTTGAAGAACAGTTTGGGATTAGTTTTACTCTCCTTAGCAATGTGCTTCTCTGTTTCCTTTTTGGCAGCTTTAGTTAGTTTTTCAGATAAAGTATTTTTCTCCCTATAGTTTTTTAGAGCTTCAATGGTGCCATCCTGCTTTAGTAGTGCAAATGCTTTCTTTTTACTGTTAATTGCCTGTCTTACTTCTTTGTTTAGCCACATTGGGTTTTTCCTATTTCTAGTCCTTTTATTCCCACAAGGTATAAACCGCTTACAGTGCCTATTTAGGATGTTCTTAAACATTTTCCATTTTTTATCTGTATTCTTATTTCTGAGGACATTGTCCCAGTCTACCAGATTAAGGGCATCTCTAAGCTGGTCAAACTTTGCCTTCCTAAAGTTCAGTGTTTTTGTGACTCCCTGACAAGTCCCCCTAGTGAAAGACAGGTGAAACTGTACAATATTGTGGTCGCTATTTCCTAGATGCCCGACCACCTGCAGATTTGTTATTCTGTCAGGTCTATTAGATAGTATTAGGTCTAAAAGTGCTGCTCCTCTGGTTGGATTCTGCACCAATTGTGAAAGATAATTTTTCTTGGTTATTAGCAGAAACCTGTTGCCTTTATGGGTTTCACAGGTTTCTGTTTCCCAGTTAATATCCGGGTAGTTAAAGTCCCCCATAACCAGGACCTCATTATGGGTTGCAGCTTCATCTATCTGCTTTAGAAGTAGACTTTCCATGATTTCTGTTATATTTGGGGGTTTGTAACAGACCCCAATGAGAATTTTGTTACCATTTTTCCCTCCATGAATTTCGACCCATATGGACTCGACATCCTCATTCCCTTCGCTAATATCCTCCCTTAAAGTGGACTTTAGACAAGACTTTACATAGAGACAAACCCCTCCTCCTCTCCGATTTTTACGATCCTTTCTAAACAGACTGTAACCCTGTAAGTTAACTGCCCAGTCATAGCTTTCATCTAACCATGTCTCGGTTACTTAAAGAGTCCCTCCTTCGTAAATGAAACAAGATGGGTCTGCTTATGTGTCACACACCATATGGCCAGCTAGGGCTGTTAAATGTTACAATGACATTTCCCAGTGAATGCATTTGTAGTGGTTGAAAGCAATGTTAAAGTTGAAAAACGCTTCAAAAACGTTGCGTCTGAACTAAGCCTAAGTGGGGGAGGAAATTTTCTGTCTGGGGTTAAATATTTGGCCTTACAGGCAAGTCATTAACCTGCAAAGGATGTGCCTTAACATATTTCCCTGCAAAACCCGTTTTGGTTTCGTTTTAGTGTGCTTTAGGGTTGAGCGAAACGGGTCGGCCATTTTCAGAAGTCGCCAACTTTTGGCAAAGTCGGGTTTCATGAAACCCGACCCGACCCCTGTGTGGGGTCAGCCATGAGGTCGGCGATCTTCTGAATCGGGTATCGGAATTCCGATACCGAGTTCCGATATGTTTGCGATATCGGGAATCGGTATCGGAATCCATATTTAAGTGGTAAATAAAGAATCAAAATAAAAAATATTGTTATACTCACCCTCGGACGCACCCTGGTACTAACCAGCAGCCTTCCTTCCTAAGAATGAGTGCGTGAATGACCTGCGGTGATGTCGCGGCTTGTGATTGGTCGCGAGCGGTCACATGGGCGGTCACGCGACCAATCACAAGCCGCGACGTCATCTAAGGTCCTTCACGTGCTCATTCTTAGGAAGGAAGGCTGCTGGAAAGAAGCAGGGCGCGTCAGAGGGTGAGTATATACCTAATAGGAATATACTCATCCTCGGACGCGCCCTGCTTCTTTCCGGCAGCCTTCCTTCCTAAGAATGAGCGCGTGAAGGACCTTAGATGACGTCGCGGCTTGTGATTGGTCGCGTGACCGCCCATGTGACCGCTCGCGAACAATGACAAGTCACGACGTCACCGCAGGTCATTCACGCGCTCATTCTTAGGAAGGAAGGCTGCCGGTTAGTACCAGGGCGCGTCCGAGGGTGAGTATATCAATATTTTTTATTTTGATTCTTTATTTTACACATTAATATGGATCCCAGGGCCTGAAGGAGAGTTTCCTCTCCTTCAGACCCTGGGAACCATAGTATCCCATTGCACTGCATTGGGTTTCGTGTTTCGGCCGACCCCGACTTTTTTATAGGATCGGCTGATTTCACTCGACCCGACTTTTGAGAAAGTCGGGTTTCGTGAAACCCGACCCGATCCTATAAAAATAAAAGTCGCTCAACCCTAGTGTGCTTTTTGTTGCACCGAGAAAAATGGCATGAATCTCTGAAAAAAATTGTTTACATCTGTGAACTAGGAGTCAGGAATGCTTCCAGGGGCGATCCCCAGGATTTCCCTGTGTCATTTGAGCAGTGCTTCCATCATTTTCAGAAGTTTTTAGACTTTAAAAGGACCCCCGGAGGGGATTGCGGTAAAAATACTCAGGTCTCCCATAGACAGGGGCGGAACTACCGCGGTCGCAGGGGTCGCAGCTGCGACTGGGCCCGGAGTGCTTAGGGCCCGCCCAGTCCAGCAAAGACTGGGCGGGCCCCTAAGCACTGAGCTACAAAATTGTCCGCCGGCCCTTTAAATCAGTGGGTGGCCTTAAAAGCGGCCGGCCGGCAGGTCCGCAATTCTCCGGGGGCAGCCTGCCATATTGTGCCGGCTGCCAACCCTTTAGCCCCCGAGTGCAGGGTAAGCAGCATTCATTACAGAACGCTGCCTCTCCTGCACAGCAGCACAGGAATGATGTCATCGGGGTGGGCGGGGTTACCGGGTGGGCGGAGTTACTGCCCAATGCTCTCCTGTCCTGTCCCGACTCCCAAAATAGGAGCTGCTGCCCAACAGAGTCCAGACTCCAGAGTGATCTCTGTGCTGCCAGCTCTGTGCCTCTCTGCAGGTGATCTGTGCCCCTCAGCTCTGTGCCACCCCCCACTGTTTGCCCCAATGTGATCTCTGTGCCCCCCACTGTATGCACCAATATGATCTGTGCCCCCCGCTGTATGCACCAATATGATCTCTGTGCCCCGCTGTATGCACCAATATGATCTGTGCCCCCCACTGTATGCACCAATATGATCTGTGCCCCCCCGCTGTATGCACCAATATGATCTCTGTGCCCCGCTGTATGCACCAATATGATCTGTGCCCCCCGCTGTATGCACCAATATGATCTGTGCCCCCCCGCTGTATGCACCAATATGATCTGTGCCCCCCACTGTATGCACCAATATGATCTGTGCCCCCCACTGTATGCACCAATATGATCTCTGTGCCCCACTGTTTGCCCCAATGTGATCTCTGTGCCCCCCACTGTATGCACCAATATGATCTGTGCCCCCCGCTGTATGCACCAATATGATCTCTGTGCCCCGCTGTATGCACCAATATGATCTGTGCCCCCCACTGTATGCACCAATATGATCTGTGCCCCCCCGCTGTGTGCCCCAATATGATCTCTGTGCCCCAATATGATCTGTGCCCCCTGCTGTGTGCCCCAATATGATCTCTGTACCCCCCACTGTGTGCCCCAATATGATCTCTGTGCCCCCCGCTGTGTGCCCCAATATGATCTGTGCCCCCCACTGTTTGCCCCAATATGATCTCTGTGCCCCCCGCTGTATGCACCAATATGATCTCTGTGCCCCGCTGTATACACCAATATGATCTCTGTGCCCCGCTGTATGCACCAATATGATCTCTGTGCCCCCCGCTGTATGCACCAATATGATCTCTGTGCCCTGCTGTATGCACCAATATGATCTGTGCCCCCCACTGTATGCACCAATATGATCTGTGCCCCCCCGCTGTATGCACCGATATGATCTGTGCCCCCCTGCTGTATGCACCAATATGATCTGTGCCCCCCGCTGTATGCACCAATATGATCTGTGCCCCCCCGCTGTATGCACCAATATGATCTGTGCCCCCCACTGTATGCACCAATATGATCTGTGCCCCCCACTGTATGCACCAATATGATCTCTGTGCCCCACTGTTTGCCCCAATGTGATCTCTGTGCCCCCCACTGTATGCACCAATATGATCTGTGCCCCCCGCTGTATGCACCAATATGATCTCTGTGCCCCGCTGTATGCACCAATATGATCTGTGCCCCCCACTGTATGCACCAATATGATCTGTGCCCCCCTGCTGTGTGCCCCAATATGATCTCTGTGCCCCAATATGATCTGTGCCCCCTGCTGTGTGCCCCAATATGATCTCTGTACCCCCCACTGTGTGCCCCAATATGATCTCTGTGCCCCCCGCTGTGTGCCCCAATATGATCTGTGCCCCCCGCTGTGTGCACCAATATGATCTCTGTGCCCCCCGCTGTGTGCACCAATATGATTTCTGTGCCCCCCGTTGAATGCACCAATATGATCTCTGTGCCCCACTGTTTGCCCCAATATGATCTCTGTGCCCCCCGCTGTATGCACCAATATGATCTCTGTGCCCCGCTGTATACACCAATATGATCTCTGTGCCCCGCTGTATGCACCAATATGATCTCTGTGCCCCCCGCTGTATGCACCAATATGATCTCTGTGCCCTGCTGTATGCACCAATATGATCTGTGCCCCCCACTGTATGCACCAATATGATCTGTGCCCCCCCGCTGTATGCACCAATATGATCTGTGCCCCCCTGCTGTATGCACCAATATGATCTGTGCCCCCCACTGTATGCACCAATATGATCTGTGCCCCCCACTGTATGCACCAATATGATCTGTGCCCCCCACTGTATGCACCAATATGATCTCTGTGCCCCACTGTTTGCCCCAATGTGATCTCTGTGCCCCCCGCTGTATGCACCAATATGATCTGTGCCCCCCGCTGTATGCACCAATATGATCTCTGTGCCCCGCTGTATGCACCAATATGATCTCTGCCCCCACGCTGTGTGCACCAATATGATCTGTTGCCCCCGCTGTATGCACCAATATGATCTCTGTGCCCCCCAGCTATGTGCCCCCTGTGATTGCTGTGCCCTTTGTGAGTGCGGCCCTCATTCGCGCTTGGGCGTGCGTCTCCAGCCCTGGTCAGTGCGGGCAAACAGGAGAGTGTGTGCACACCAGGGCCTGTGCAGAAGTGTGAAAAGGCCGCACAGACGCCTGAGCCTCACTCTGAACAGGGCTCTCCTCACCAATCCCAGGCCGGCATCCGCTCCAAGTCTTCAGCGCCTTCGACGCTGGCTGGACAGTGGACCCTCCTCATCCTCCTCCATCTCAGGTGAGTACCAGCATGAAATCTTTTTATGTATACGCAGCATTTGCAGTTTGACCTGTATAATGTGTACAGACTGCTGTATGTACAATATATAGGTGACACTGCTGTACATAATCACCTATATAATGTATATACAGAAGATACAATTTATTATACAAATAGATAATGGCTGCACACAATTTTACTGTGCTAAAGCAAGGAAATGTGCGATACATGAAATGTGAATAGCATACTGGCTTGTGAAATCTTTTTTGGTTATGCACCAGTTCAGACTGCTGTTCAGTCAGTTTTCCTATATTTACTATGTACTGTTTTTTCTGACTTGAACGCCCCACCCTTCACCATGCTGTGATTTTAATTATATCCAAACACAGTTGGTTCTGACCTTCCTATAAATGCAGGCTTTACCATGTTATTAGCCATAGGTAAGTGTTCACACTAGGCAGACAGGTCAGGTACCCATCCGATCTGAGATTACCTTGACGTTTGGTGGATGGGCTCACAATTTTTGGCCAAATCTTGTGCTAAGCATCTCATGTGTTTTTTCATAGATTTCACAAGCCATTATGCTATTCACATTTCATGTATCGCACATTTCCTTGCTTTAGCACAGTAAAATTGAGTGCAGCCATTATCTATTTGCTAACCTATATAACGTACATACCTCAGTCACAGTTTCACTTATATAATGTGTATGTGTGGGTCTGTATATATATATATATATATATATATATATATATATATATATATATACACACACACACACACACACACACACACCACTCTGATTGATTGTGCTAAAAGTGTCGGACTCTTTATTGGCCCAACGTGGCAACGTTTCGGATCAATAACAGAACATTTCTCTGATATGAAACTGAAATGTTGCCACATGGGCTAATAAAGAGTCCACTGTTTAAAGGGATTGTAGAGATATAGAAAAAATACACAGCACCGATGTGCCTACGTGTCACCGCCTCCACAAATAAATAGTACAACTGATTGCCGCTGTTATGCCATGTATGCCTGACCTTAGACACTGGGTGCACATAAAAAGTGGAATGTAAAAATCCAGGCAAAGAAAAAACAGAAGTGCACTCACCGGTCTCTTGTGGGAAAGTCCTTTATTTAGAACATATGCGGGCACACTTGGGAAGAACGTGGACAAAAGACTCTCCCCAAGTGTGCCCGCATATGTTCTAAATAAAGGACTTTTGCACAAGAGACCGGTGAGTGCACTTCTGTTTTTTCTTTGCCTGGATGTTTAAAGGGATTGTCTCCCACTAGGACAACCTCGTGTTAAACTAAATGTTCACCCCAATAAAATAATAAAGCCTATACTCCCCTCCTGTGCCAGGGCCGTTCCCACAGTGGCTTTGATGACCCCCTCGGGGCTGTGATGTGCTGTTGAGATGCCCGGCACCAATCAGCGCTGGTGTCCCTGTCTCCATCTTCGGACAAACTGAACGTGAAGAGGAAGTCCAGGACGAGGGTGTGAGTTTGGATCAGGATACCCTCCACGAGGCTGGAGGTTGTGGTCTGTATACAGACAGTGAACTTCAGTCTTGTGAACACAGCCTACAACTAATTCTGTAATGGTGCATGTATACTAACGCAGATCGTGTTCGTTCTTGTGTGTCGCCATTTCTAATTCACCTATATATTTTGGCATGGTGGGGGGCCCCATTTGAAAGTTTGCACCGGGGCCCATAACTTTGTAGTTACGCCACTGCCCATAGACTTACATTGGGCTTGTTGTTCTGGCCGAGTACCCGAGTATTCCAATTTGCTCCACCCGAGCATTTTAGTGCTCGCTCATCACTATAAGGCCGCCATCACACTAGCAGTATTGGGTCAGTATTTTACATAAACAATCAGAGGAAAAGTATAATAGAAACACGTCACCACTTCTGCATTTATCACCCACTCCTGGTTTTGGCTTACAAATACTGAGGTAAAATACTGACCAAATACTGCAGGTGTGACGGCAGTCTAAGAGACGACTAAAAGAAGTGAATTTTTCATTCTTACAGGTTTCTCAAACATGCAAAAAAAAATCTGAAAACTTTCCAACCTTTTTAGGATTTTGACTTATTAGTGTATATTATTTGACTGAAATCTTCTTAATACTGAAATATTGTGACGCACAAGCTATCACCTTATCAGAAAACTGCTGCTAAAGCGCCATAGGCATATTCTCGTTCCGGTAGATTATCATGTCAAAAACTAAAATTGCAAAGACAAGCCATAATATTTTGTCTTAACACTCGGGACTGTACAGAGCTCAGCTTCCGTAGGGCTAATCCTGATGTTGGAAGGAAAACAATATAAGCAGATGTTTTCTTCTTTATCCTATAAAGCAACAAAGCACATTACAGTGCAATCACTTAATACAAGTAATAAATAAAACTGCCACCAGGGGACAGACGACATCTGTATTATATAGGAATGGGGCTCCGCAAGCTGTCACATACATTCGTTATTTCTTCGTGTAATAAGCATCACAGTGTCTTCTGCCAGTTATACATCGCTGTGCCATTACATGATATTGATGACGTCCTTTATCCCAGACAGGGGGATTGCTTGATAACTGTAATTACCGGTACTTAGTTTTTCTTTAAAGGAAACCTATTAAGTAAGCAAGCAGTATGGACAATTTTACATAAGCCATAAAATAGTGAATGTACCAATACAATAGTCAGTAATCACAAGTGGTAGTGAGTACTTAATAGAGAATTCTTTAGGCTGATGTCGTTTCTCCAACTACCTGGAAAGTATTCTGCCTTGTTTGTTCACGTGGACATTGTGATACTGAAAGCATTGCCTCAATGCTACTGTGCGGCTTAGAAATCCCAGTTCCTAATTTTGTATGAAGGATACAGTTAAAGGGAATCTGTCAACAGGCTTTTCTATGTAATGTGAGCTACGGGCTAAGACACAGATTTCAGGGATATGTCATTTATTAGCCTGTGTGCTGTTGTTTCCATACAATTAATATTTTATCTCCAGGAGATGTTTACTGCCTGGACTACAGGTCAAGTGAGCCCTGGTCTGACCATGCCTCTCCCTCTGATAAGCAGCTCATTGTCAATAGAAACTGTAAACAGAGAGCCTGGTGTGGGCGGGATTAGCTTTCTGAGCTCTGCTGCATGCCACATCAAAAAACATCAAAAAACTGCCCCTACTGGGGCAGCAGAACCGGTAGTGGATTCCAAGCACTCATAGAACTCCTCTCCGGAGAAGCCAGAATTCTAAAGACCAGACACCAGCCCTGAATTCGTACACACAATCTCCTCTCCGGAGGAGCCAGAATTCTAAAGGCACTAAGCCTTCCCTGAGCACATACAACCGAGTGCACAGTACCGATAGATTTCTCACACATACAGAACATAAATGATCCTAGCGCACCGACGGGCATGCCAAAGATCCTTTTATAGATTTTGTCAATCAGACAGGAACTTGCTCACGGGCCAATTCGGAGCTGGACCAGGACCTGAATATGTGACGGCTGACGAGCAAAGAGAAGTCGCCTCACGAGCATGCCCAGTAGAGCAAAATCTGGACTTAGTCTCAGAACAGATCGCTCCCTGCAGTCACTTATTAGTTACCATAGCTGAACCTGGAGAGGCAGTGATAACCATGCTCACAGACTAAGTCAGAGCAAGACGCCGAGAGCTACGTCTTTGCTGAACAGCATCCACTGTGGTCAGAGCAAAATGGGAGACCGCAGAGGAAGATAAGGCTTGGGATCTATCCTGTGCAGCAGAAGAGTCCCCACACCTAACAGTGAGTTTCTGATTAGTGATGTCACTTATTGGGCTTTGTTTTGCTGTTTGAACACAATCACTCTTTTATCAGCAGGAGATTATCACAAGAGGACATCTGGCCATGTGCATCCTAGTCCAACCACATACCCAGCAGTGATATGCAGCTCTCTGTGGCTATACAATGTACACCGAAACCTGTGGTATGGATGGGATTACACACATGTCTCAGCATCTGAGCTCTGCTAGATTTGCAGTAGAGAAAACTATCACTCTATCTTAACTGCTGCATCGAGTAGATTAAGCAAAACTAATTGATGGAATCAAGGTCTCAATACCTACCTCATGCTGCTGTCAGATTACATAGCAAAACCTGCTGACAGATTTGCTTTAATAGTCCTCTATATTAGGATACATTCACACATCAGTGTGTTTCCATCTGAGAGAAATGACCGATATTTTTCTCAGGTGACATCATAGTTGTATCTGCAGCGCCCCAGAGTCCTGGTCATTGCAGTAATGTTGCTCTTCCACCAGGGGGAGTGATTTTACGTCTGATGGTACTAAAGGAGTTCACCTTGCCAGGTATCACAAGTCACACACTACACTTCACATTCCAGTCCACCAGGGGGAGCCTTGCTTCTATCTATTAGGGCACTCCTCACATACGGGTAAAACTGGTGGGTTGGATAGAAAGGGAGTCAGAAGCTGACTGGGCTCGGCCCAGGCAACACCTGTCAGGCAGACAGGGGGAAAAGGAGGAACATCTGAGCTGCAGACAGAGGGCCCTTGTCAGGGGTGGGATCCTGGCAGAGGCCTAGCACGAGATAGAAAGCTACGGAGCTGCGCCTGCCCCACGTGCGGCAGCATCCTAAGAAAGGACACGAAGAGAAGTGTATTGTGGAGAGTGAGAAACGAAGTCACAGCACAAGGAGATAATACCAGGAGGAGTTCTGCCCCGAGATTGGCAGCCTCCTTCTGAGGCGCGTAGCCGGTGGCCGGAACACCGAGGGAGTAATTGACTCTACGCTTTACTTCAGAGACTGGCAGGACAGTCAATTCCAAGTTGGCTGCCCGACCTTGATACCTAAGAAGACACGGTGGCAAATTGTGGGGATCGGGGCGTCTCTAGGGTCCCTACAAACAAGCCCCAGGCTATCCCAGTCATACGGGTTGTCCTATCCATACCATCTGGGGGACAGAGAGAGAGAGAACATCAGAAACATCTACGAAAGTTGTGAGGACTATCCCGTGGTGCTCAGCAGGGAGGTACTACAACACACAGGTGCTAGTAGGAAGGCTACTGATTTCCACCTGGATAAGGGAACTCTGGATGTGCCTTCGGACCGGCCAGACTCAGCCAGCCCTGTGAACAGTACTCTGGACTGCGGACGCTGAAGTCTTCAGTAAAAGGTAAAGAGACTGCAACCTTTGTGTCCTCATTATTCATTGCGCCTTACATCGTCCACCATCACTACCTACACATCTGGGAGGCCCTGGGGAGATACTTCACCTGTGGGAAGGTACACCATCTAGCTGCCATTCCATCACCCCAGCGGACCCCTAGCAGCGTCGGTCACCCTGATCGAATACCACAGGTGGCGTCACGAACACCAGACAAACTTCACCTTTAATTGGACGCCCGTCAGAAGGGCCACAGACCGGGTCAGGCCACCGTGACATCCCCAGAACCGAGAGAGATAGACCCGGTACCGAGTACCCCACTGCCCTTAATGTGGGGGCGCTCCACATCCATTTTTTTCTTATGTGTTTTTTATATACAATATATCAGTTAAAAATGGATAAAACTCAGATGGAGCTCTGGAATACTAAGTCTGTCTTCTGTCTGTCATCCGTTTTACACGGTTCCTAATCAACTTTAAAAGCCAATTCTGATCGGTAAAACAATTGAGAATAGGTCATACTCAGAGTCTTACGGACCGGAGACACGGACCCAATTTTAATGCTGATACATATATGCATCAATGGAACTCTATGAAGAGGACTCAAGTAAGAGCGTGTCTTCTGTTTCGTGTGTTTCGGAGCACCCTGCATTTCATACACATCATTTTCCTTGAATTCAATGTGACATTTATAATTCTTGTTTTTTTCTGTCGTGACTACAAAGAAATAGAGCTTGTCTAGTTTGGTTGCCCCACAGTTTAAAGCTGATTACTGGGTGTCCAAACAGCAAGATCCTCCATGAGGAAGTTTTTGATGGGTCGTTTCTGGTGATGGGTGAGTGTACTCGTTGATCGGGTTTTCCCGAGCACGCTCGGGTGGTCTCCGAGTATTTATGACTGCTCAGAGATTTCATCTTCATCGCGGCAGCTGAATGATTTACAGCTACTAGCCAGGCTGAGTACATGTGGGGTTTTCCCTAGCAACCAGGCAACCCCCACATGTACTCATCCTGGCTAATAGCTGTAAATCATTCAGCTGCCGGAATGAAAACTAAATCTCCGAGTCTCCGAGCAGTCATAAATACTCGGCGGTCACCCGAGGGTGCTCTGGAAAACCTGAGCAACGAGTACACTCGCTCATCACTAGTCGTTTCATGACTTAGTTTACAGGTGATTTAGAGGCTTTTTTTGAGCTTCACAAATCTTTCTGTCGATTTCCAGAATTAAAATTAAAGGCAATTGGATTAAATTTTTACAGATCATGCAGGAAAAAGTTATCTCCTTGAAGAAAACAATGGGAATTACTTTATGGCCTTGTGCATATATCCAGTCTTCCTCCCACCGGCACTCATAAATCGTAACACTCAACTTTGTCTACCCTGTCATTACTTGGTTTCTCTTTACCCCAATCTGTTTTTCTCTAAGGGTAAGTTCACACTCGGCTTTATTTCAGCGTTCTTTTTCTGCAGCAAAACTCAATCTCTTGGCAGGAAAGAAGCTGCAGAAAAAAGCATGTTTTCCTTTGTTTTTTCTTGCTTTTTGTGCATTTTTGCTGCAGTTTTGGCATGCTAGAATTGTCTCTTGTCCATGCTGATAAAGTTTAGTGTTGAAATAAAGTCCTTTTCTATAAGATCAGGTTTTGGCACAAAAGACGCAGCAAAACACCCATGCATTTCAATGGTGAAAAACACTAGAAAAACACTGAAAAAATTGACATGCTCCATTGTGCAAAAAAACATGCAAATCACAAAATCCTGATGCTGTGTGCATGAGATTTCTGAAATATCATAAACTATGCTGGTACTGTAAAATGCATCTGAAAATTTGTATTTAAAAAAAAAAAACGCATTAACCCCTTCATGACCCCAGCTTTTTTCAGTTTTTCATTTTCGTTTTTTGCTCTCCTCCTTCCCAGAGCCATAACTTTTTTTATTTTGACATCAATATGGCCATGTGAGGGCTTATTTTTTGTGGGACAAATTGCACTTTTCAACAACATCATTGGTTTTTGTATGTCAGGTACTAGAAAAAATTCCAAGTGCGGTGAAATTGCATAAAAAGTGCAATCCCACACTTGTTTTTTGTTTGGCTTTTTTGCTAGGTTCACTAAATGCTAAAAGTGACCTGCCTTTATGATTCTCCAGATCATTACAAGTTCATAGACACAAAACATGTCTAGGTTATTTTTTATCTAAGTGGTAAAAAAAAAATCCAAACGTTGCTAAAAAAATAAAAATTTTGCAATTTTTCGATACCCGTAGTGTTTCCATTTTTTGTGATCTGAGGTTGGGTGAGGGCTTATTTTTTGCATCCTGAGCTGATGTTTTTAATGATAATATTTTGGTGCAGATACGTTCTTTTGATCGCCTGTTATTGCGCTTTAATGCAATGTCGTGGCGAACAAAAATACGTAATCCTGGCGCTTCAAATTTTTTTCTTGTTACACCGTTTAGCATAGCGGGCGATTCTGAACGCGGCGACACCAAATGTTGTGTATTTGATTTTTTTTATTGTTTTATTTTGAATGGGGCGAAAAGGGGGTGATTTAAACTTTTATATGTTTTTTTTTTCATATTTTTTAAAACATTTTTTTTTACTTTTGCCATGCTTCAATAGCCTCTATGGGAGGCTAAAAGCTGGCATAGCCTGATCGGCTCTGCTACATAGGAGCGATGCTCAGATCGCTCTTATGTAGTTGATTTGTTGCATTGCTATGAGCGCCGACCACAGGGTGGCGCTCACAGCAATCTGGCATCAACAACCATAGAGGTCTTCAATAGACATCTGGTTGTCATGCCGATGCATTGCTGACCCCCGATCACATGTCGGGGGTCAACGATGCGCTCATTTCCGGCCTGATGACCGGAAGCGCTAGTTAAATGCCGCTGTCAATGTTTGACAGCGACATTTAACAAGTTAATAGCGGCGGGTGGATTGTGATTCCACCCACCGCTATTGCGGGCACATGTCAGCGCCGGAGCCCGCATCAAAGCGGGGGTTCTGACCTCAGATGTACTATCCCGTCCGAGGTCAGAAAGGGGTTAAAAACAGTTGCAAAAATGCCTAGTGTGAACTTAGGCTAGGTTCACACTGCGTTAACAGCAGCCCATTCAACACATGCGTTAAACGGGCTGCGTTAACGCAAGTGCCGACATGCCATCGCGCTAGGGCAGATAGAGCTAGCAGATGCTCAATCTGCGCTAGTGGTGACGGACCCGGAAACGCTGCAGCCCGCGACCCAGGGTCCATCACTCAATGATGGCACATCGCTAGCGCACACCCATTTTGGGCGTGGGCTAGCGATGCGCTCGAAATAGAGATTAATGGCAGCGTTAACGGACTGCGTTACACCGCGTTATGCCACGGTGTAACGCAGCCCGTCTAACGGACTGCCAGTATGCAGTATGAACCCAGCCTTAGCCTATCTTGACCTTGCCTGTCTATGCTTGCAACCTTTCATTGGTCACTGGTCTCTCAAAATTAGAATATCATCAACAAGTTAATTTATTTCAGTTCTTGAATACAAAAAGTGAAACGCATATATTATTTAGAGTCATTGCAAACAGAGTGATCTATTTCAAGTGTTTATTTCTGTTAATGTTGATGATTACGGCTTACAGCCAATGAAAACCCAAAAGTCATTATCTCAGTAAACTAGAATAATTCACAAAAAACACATGTAAACGCTTCCTAAGCGTTTAAAAAGGTCCCTTAGTCTGTTTCAGTAGGCTTCACAATCACAGGGAAGACTGCTGACTAGTGTTGAGCATTCCGATACCGCAAGTATCGGGTATCGGCCGATATTTGCTGTATCGGAATTCCGATACCGAGATCCGATACTTTTGTGGTATCGGGTATCGGTATCGAAACAACATTAATGTGTAAAATAAAGAATTAAAATAAAAAATATTGCTATACTCACCTCTCCGACGCAGCCTGGACCTCACCGAGGGAACCGGCAGCGTTGTTTGCTTAAAATGCACGCTTTTCCTTCCTTCCGTGACGTCACGGCTTCTGATTGGTCGCGTGCCGCCCATGTGGCCGCGACGCGACCAATCACAGCAAGCCGTGACGTAATTTTCAGGTCCTTCTAGGCATTCGGTATTTTAAAATTACGTTCCGGCTTTGTGATTGGTCGCGTCGCGGTCACATGGGCGACGCGACCAATCACAAGCTGTGACGTCACGAGAGGCAGGAAACGCGCGCATTTTAAAATGCGCGCGTGTCCAGCCTCCCGTGACGTCACGGCTTGTGATTGGTCGCGTCGCCCATGTTGGCCGCGACGCAACCAATCACAGCAAGCCGTGACGTAATTTCAGGTCCATCAGTATTTTAAAATTACGTTCCGGCTTTGTGATTGGTCGCGTCGCGGAAGGAAAAGCGCGCATTTTAAGCAAACAACGCTGCCAGTTCCCTCGGAGAGGTGAGTATAGCAATATTTTTTATTTTAATTCTTTATTTTACACATTAATATGGTTCCCAGGGCCTGAAGGAGAGTTTCCTCTCCTTCAGACCCTGGGAACCATCAGGGATACCGTCCGATACTTGAGTCCCATTGACTTGTATTGGTATCGGGTATCGGATTAGATCCGATACTTTGCCGGTATCGGCCGATACTTTCCGATACCGATACTTTCAAGTATCGGACGGTATCGCTCAACACTACTGCTGACTTGACAGATGTCCAGAAGGCAGTCATTAACACACTCCACAAGGAGGGTAAGCCACAAAAGGTCATCGCTAAAGAAGGTGGCTGTTCACAGAGTGCTGTATCCAAGCATATTAATGGAAAGTCAAGTGGTAGGAAAAATTTTTGGTAGAAAAAGGTGCACAAGCAACCGAGATAACTGCAGAATTAAAAGGATTGTTAAGAAAAGGTGGGGGAGATTCATAAGAGTGGACTGTTGCTGGAATCATTGCTTCAAGAGCCACCACACCCAGACTTATCTGTTGTGAATTAAACTTTTTGGCTCCCTCTTGTGGTCACTAGCGACATGACACTTTGATTTTCTTTCCCCAGCTTGGTACCCACCTGGTTCGTTAGTCCAGGGGTGTTGCTATTTAAACTCCCTGGATTCTCAGTCTGGTGCCTGGCATCGTAGTAATCAGTTCCTTTCTGTTTGCTCCTGTCTGCTGGTCCTGGTTCTTTGCAAAATAAGCTAAGTCCTGCTTCCTTATTTTTTGGTTATTTGCATTGCTCTTATTTTTGTCCAGCTTGTACTAAATGTGATTCCTGATATTGCTGGAAGCTCTAGGGGGCTGATATTCCCCCCCCGTGCCGTTAGACGGTTCGGGGGTTCTTGAATATTCAGCGTGGAAATTTTGATAGTGTTTTTGCTGACCGTGTAAGTCATCTTCCTATATTCTGCTATTAGTCAGTGGGCCTCTCTTTGCTAAAACCTAGTTCATTCTTACGTTTGTCTTTTCTTCTTACCTCACCATTATTATTTGTTGGGGGCTTGTATCCAACTTTTGGGGTCTTTTCTCTGGAGGCAAGAAAGGTCTATTGTTTCCCTTCTAGGGTTAGTTAGTTCTCCGGCTGGCGCGAGACGTCTAGAACCAACGTAGGTACGTTCCCCGGCTAGTGCTATTTGTTGTGCTAGGATCAGGTATACGGTTAGCCTAGTTACCACTGCCCTATGAGCTGTTTTTTTGTGTGTGCAGACTTGGTAATAACCTCTGAGACCCTCTGCCATTGGGGTCATAACACTTATCCAGGACATGGGCTACAAGTGTCGCATTCCTTGTGTCAAGCCGCTCATGACCAATAGACAAGCCAGAAGCGTCTTACCTGGGCCAAAGTGGAAAAGAACTGGACTGTTGCTCAGTGGTCCAAGGTGTGGTTCTCAGATGAAAGTAAATTTTGCATTTAATTTGGAAATCAAGGTCCCAGAGTCTGGAGGAAGAGTGGAGAGACAGACAATCCAAGCTGCCTGAGGTCTAGTGTGAAGTTTCCACAATCAGTGATGGTATGTGGGAGCCATGTCATCTGCTGGTGTAAGTCCACCTGGTTTAAAAACAACAGTATCACTGTGCTTGATTGGCCAGCAAACTCGCCTGACTTTAACCCAATAGAAAATCTATAGGGTATTGTCAAGAGGAAGATGAGAGACACCAGATCCAACAATGCAGATGAGCTGTAGGCTGCTATCGAAGCAACCAGGACTTCCATAACACACTGCAGCCAACATTTCGGATTTTAAAATCATTTTTCAAGCTGGTGGTATAAAGTATTCTAATTTACTGATATAAGGACTTTTGGGTTTCAATGATATGTAATTTATTAGGCTGTGTGCTGTTGTTTCCATACAATTAATGTTTTATCACCGGGAGATTTTCACTGCTTGGACTACAGATCAAGTGAGCCCTAGTCTGACCACGCCCTCCATCTTATAAGCAGCTCATTGTCAATAGACAATGTACACAAAGAGCCTGGTGTGGACGGGGTTAGCTTTCTGAGCTCTGCTGCGTACCATCCCTGAAATCTGTGTCTCAGCCTCTAGCTCAAATTACATAGCAAAACCCTGCTGACACAGATTCCGTTTAATTCAGTATCTTTCACTTTTTGTATTGAAGAACTAAAATAAATGAACTTTTTGATGATCTAATTTTGTGAGAGGCACCTGTATATAAAACTCTGAGCTCTCCTAGGACTATATCAACCCCTTTTCACCTCTTTAATACAAACACTGCCTTAGTTTTGTCAAAGTGATCTCCACATATATGGCTATGGGTAAACAGATGGTAACCGTTCTTCACTGACGTTTTGTCACACATTGTACCATATATTCCGGTTTTGTTTTTTTTAGTTTTTCTCCATATTTCAATTTCTGAGCTGTGACATCCTCTCCCTAAATAGATTCACCCCCCAAAATGGGTTCTGCACTGCATTCCCTGCCTCCGCTTTTAACGAGACTATGATAGGCCCCTACTAGTGGGAGCAATATTATGCAAAGGCTGTGATGTTCTATGTTATGTGCTATATTTGGCATTATTGGAAAGCTCACCAAGTTGTGTCTGATGTCATGTGAGCCTTCAATAGCTGAGGCAATCTTCTGCACTTTGTAAAATAGAGGCAATCATTTTTGCCAATGTATGCAAATCGAATTGCAAATTATTAAAATCCCATTGAATCAATACTCTCACCTCTAGTCATTAGAATTGTTATTCCTCATTCGATTAGATTGATTTCTACGAAAAAACAAATAGGGTCAGAAAACCTGATAATTCTTGTATCAAAAATGTCACTACTAAACTATATTTCCCAAATTAATACTTGTAATTTTACAGGCACTAAAAGTCTAGTAAATTTGGCCATCTCTCGTGGCCAAATAAAAAGTTGATCTCAAATACCAAATTTCTGAATGTAAAAGGAAATGTTCAGGTTCGCCCATCCCTAATGACCAGCTTTAAATAACCCTTTTTTTTGCAAAACTCTGTCACGAGATGTCAATACTATATGGTTGTATGTGTCTCAACGATTTTGCTATAATGTCACAAAAATCTATTGAATGTTTTTGTTAGGATCTGTCGACTTCTAATTTTTGAGTGGAGGATGGAGGTAGATTTGAACAAGTATTTAAATCACTGTTATAATGCAGAGCGAGCATAGTAATGAATTTAGTCACTCCGGACTACTTACATCTATACAGTGATATCCATTTGTTGTTTAGTTTTAATTAATCTCTCTATTTCCATATGCTTTACCAGATGAATAAACTCAACTTTTCCTGTTCATAAAGAACCTCATAAATTATGGAATCGCTGGTTATTAACATAATTCATCTTTTTGAAGGATGTAGATTAGTAACCCTCCAAGATTGCTTTATGTGTTCAAAACCTTTGACTTTGCAAAATATATACTTTGATTCTAACTTCTGTATTTCTTCTCCAGCTTAAAAAAGAAAATGGGTCAATTTAATATTTTCTTAAGGTTCAAATAATTATGAAAGAAAATATTATTAATCTTAGATTTAGAGTACAGCTTGGAAGTGCCAGAATGTACTTGGTTAAGATTTGTTTGTCCTGCATACAAAATATCCAAGGGTTGTGCAACATTTATGCCTCATAGCATTCCGGATGTTTTCTTTATTTTCTTAAGGGCTCTTTCAGATGTCCAGTTTTCACATGGAGTGCTATCCAGATACTTGCACCTTTGATTTTCTATTAGGCTGTGCACAAGGATGTCCGAGGGTTGTATCCTAATCGGCAATACAAGTCAATGGGTCAGTGAGAATATCGGATCGCTCTAGGATGACATCTGAGTGTGGTACGATTTTCATGGACTTTCACATTGGAGAAGGTGGAGAATTTTTATTTTCTATTTCTCCACGGACGAGAAAAACAGTTTATACTTGGACCACAATCTGGTCAAAATAATCAATGAAATCTTGAAATTGAGAAAAATGGAAGTCTGAATAAGGCCCTGGGGATAATAAAAAAGTTATCTGCTGTCAATAGAACATGGAATAACTTGCTGATCGCTGGAGATGCAACCTTTGGGTACATCAACAATCTGGAGATCAAGATACTCAAACTCAAAAATGAGTCTTTGCAGCTGGGTTTTAAAATGGAGCAGAGATTGCATACCCGACCTCCACTTCATTTATTATCTATGGGACAGCCAAAGAATCCAAGCACTGTACTTGGCTAATTCTGGCAGTACCATTGACAAGGAATGGAGTTGAGGCCAATTATGTGCACTTCCACTCCATTCAGCACCCAGCTGCCAGCTACAGAGTAACTGTTCCATGATGGTGTAGGGGACAGGGACCTGGTGAGCTGTGCAGACGGGTGGAACCATTGTTGCCGGGAGTCGGGGTTCCGGGTGACGGATTTGAGGGGTGCATGGGAAGCCAGGCTCATGTGACAGGAGGAAGAGTGACGCAGGGAGAGGAGAGGATAAAAAGCAAAACGCGCGAAAGCAGGGGTAGAGAAGCGCGGGAAATCTCTGAGGAGAGGAAACTGCAGCGCAGTTGTTGTGAGTGTGCAGGCCGCAGTGAGACTTGCTGGAAGCAGGGGGAAAACGTGCAACAGACACTGCGGGCAACTACCAGAGCCCCCAAAAAGAGGCGCATTCGTCGTCAGCGACCCCCCAGGCAGAGGGGTAGTGCTGACCAGCTCAGGGACAGTATTACCGCGCTCCCTGAGAGCACCTTGCCAGAGAGTGCTACGGACTCGCATGGTTTCGTCTCAGCTGTGACTGATACTGATTATTCTCCTAATCCTCCTCAAAAAGACTCTTCTCTGGACTGGGAGGCTGTTACCTCGGATCAACGTCCGCCTGCAGGAGGGAACGCAGCACCGCAAAAGACATTCTGGACTCGACTCTACGCCTGGGCCCGTCGCCAGAAGACACCTCCTTCCTCCGCCATCAGGACTACGGCGTTGTCGGAGCCTCACCGTCAGGACTACATCGCTGAACCAGCACTGATAAGTGACCGTTGTTGACTTTATCTTAGTAGGGAGTCACTAGTGAGGCGCTGCCGCGTTCTACGGGTATAGTTCAGGGCGGTCATATAGTAATTAGGATTTACTGCGAGATTGTGTTCTTGTATATAAGTTCCCTGCGTGGAAAAACGTTTGTCATCTTTTTGGTTGGAAGTTAAAAAGAAAGTTAAAAACGCTATTTGCTTTCTGGCTCCTATTTGTCCCTGCATCCTTCTTTACCTGCGGTCCCTACATTTGGCGTAGTCGGCAGGATGCAGGATCCAAAGAAGGAGCCAGAAGATACGGAGGATGGGGCTGGGCCTAGAGCTTCTCTCTCATTGGGGGCCATGTTAAACAATTTGCCCAAGTTTAATGGGAGCAACATGTTGTTGTGGAGCTGGACTGAAAGGATGAGGGGGCTGTTGAGAATGCATCCTATGACCCCAGCCCTGGAAGCAGAGGTGGCCATTATGGCCTTAGACGGAGAGGCTCGGGATTCAGTGATGTTGAGACCCCCCACAGAGCGGAATACTTTTACCGGGGTGTTACATGTGTTAGAGGGGACGCACGGGGATCCCACCGACGTGGGAGAGCTGCGGGCCCGGTTGTTTGGACGGCGACAAAAAGAGGGCGAGACTGTCACTCAGTACATGAATGCTCTGCAAGAGCTAAACATTGCAATCGTGCGGAAAGATGGTATGGGGATGGGACATGACGTGACCCTGCGCGACCAACTGGTGACGGGACTGCGGGATGAGTTGACCAAACAGGCTCTACGTGAACGAGTGCGGGTCGACCCGCGCCTGACTTTCTCTGACATAGGCAATGAGGCCCGCACCCGGGAGCAAGAGAGGGGGGTGACGGTCCTGACAGGAGAGGCTCGGGTTATCCAGACCGCTGCACCAGGAGGGGGTGAGCCGTCGTGGGTTCAGGAGATGCGGCAGGAGCTCAAACAAATCCGAGAGGAACTGGCCGAAGTTAAAAAAAATGCGCGAAGCCCAAGGGAGCTACCCCGGGGGCAAGGGTCTGGGAGTCCAGCTCGTGGCGCTCGTTCAGGATATTATCCGGTCCCCGGTGCTTGCTATGGTTGCGGGGAGGCAGGACATTTCGCACGGGAGTGCCCCCGGAGAGGGAGGGCCTCGTCACGGCGGCCGTTAAACTAGAGGACTCCGAGCTAAGGGGACGACGCTCGGAGTCAGAATCCCCGCGGATGGGTGGTGAAAGTCCCGAAAATTTGGTTGCCAGCTGCCCCCTGGTTTGGGCAGAGTTTGAAGGGCGGGCTGTACGTTGTCTGGTGGACACCGGATCTCAAGTCACGACGATGCCCGAGGCCTATTTTAGAAAACACTTCCCTGTGTCAGTCAGACCCCAATGGGGCCCCGTAATCCGGTTGCAGGCCGCCAATCAGCTGCCCATCCCAGTGGAAGGGGTCACCTGGATGCAAATATCTTTATGTGGGAAAGACCTGGGCCGCCGGGGGGTTGTGTTGACACGGGGGGATCCCAGCCCACAACATATCGTGACTTTGGGGATGAATGTATTGAAGGACTTTGGCAGTTTGCTGTTAGGGGAGACCACACAAGAGACACTCAATCAGTGGGGGACCAGTACACCTCAAGGCTCCGTGTTCAGACAGTTAGTGAGGGAAGTCCGTGTGCAAGAGACCTTTCAGGAGGGAGACATACTAGGGAAAGTAATCACCTCCCCGACAGCAGAAGTGACGTTTCCCCCAGGACAGACTGTTATATCCCTGCCCATCCGAGCTCGCATCCCTCTGGAAGGAGTGCAAGTGCAGGTTGAGCCCACCTTTACGTCCCCTTTGCCCACAGGACTGCTGGTGGCCCGATCTCTGGCTACTGTTAAAAATGGGGCCGTACCAGTGCGATGTGTGAATGTGGACGAACACGATGTCGTGCTACGGGTCCGAAGTGAGATGGCCAAAGTGTTACGACCGTTAGAAGTGATGCCTCCTCCAGATACTTTACAGTTAAAGGTGGATTCCCCTGATCCCTGGATGGTCAGTGTCCGGTCTACACAGGATCCTGAGCTGATAGCGTTCCGAAAAGGTCAAACTATTCTGGAACATATGCGAGCAGAATTACCGGGTCTGGATCCATCACAAGTCTCGCGAGTGCAGCGGCTCCTTGGACACTATGCTGAAGTGTTTGCGCAACATGAAGATGATTTTGGCTGTACCACGGCCATCGAACATGGAATTCCGACCAGAGATACAGTGCCCATCAGGGAGCGGTACAGACAGATTCCCCCGCAGATGTACCAGGAAGTAAAGACGTTGTTAGGCCAGATGCTACAAAAGGGAGTGATCCGCGAGAGTCAGAGCCCGTGGGCTGCCCCGATCGTGCTGGTGCGGAAAAAGGACGGCACGCTCCGGTTCTGTGTGGACTATCGTAAGCTAAATGCATGCACCGTCCGAGACTCTTATCCACTTCCCCGTATCGAGGAGTCTCTCTCCGTGCTGGGTCGGGCCAAATATTTTTCCACCTTAGACCTAGCCAGCGGATACTGGCAGGTTCCGATGACAGAAGCAGATCGTCCTAAGACAGCGTTCATCCTTCCCATGGGACTATTTGAGTTCAATCGAATGCCGTTTGGGCTGGCCAACGCTCCAGGCACCTTCCAACGATTAATGGAGCGGTGTCTGGGGGATTTGAACTTCGAGGCCACTCTCATTTATCTGGATGACATCATCATCTACGCCCCAACATTCGAGGAACATCTGTGCCGACTGGAACAGGTACTAGACCGGTTGCTGAAATACGGGCTTAAGGTGAAGCCCCAGAAGTGTCACTTGTTCCGGGAACAGATCGAGTACCTGGGGCATGTGGTGTCCGCCGAAGGAGTCCGGCCATCGCAGGAGAAGATTGCTGCAATCCAGGAGTGGCCCACACCGGAGACCGCTAAGGATGTACGGGCGTTCTTGGGCCTCGCTGGGTACTACCGGCGCTTCGTGAAGAATTTTGCTCGCCGTTCTCACAATCTACAAGTCCTGCTGAAAGGAAGCTCCCCCAAGGAACGGGGAAAGAAGATACAATGGCAGGAGTCACAAGAAGCAGCGTTCCGGGACTTGAAGACAGCTCTCATGGAGCCGCCGGTGTTGGCTTATGCGGACTTTTCGCAACCGTTCATCCTACACACCGACGGCAGCTCTCAGGGATTGGGGGCTGTGTTGTCTCAGGTTCAGGATGGGCGGGAGAGAGTGATCGCCTATGCGAGTCGGTCTCTTCATGACTCTGAGTTGAACCCAGACAATTACAGTTCTTTCAAGGTGGAGCTGCTGGCCGTGGTGTGGGCTATGACGGAGCGGTTCGCTGAGTACCTGGCCGGTTCCGAGGTGCTGATACGCACGGATAACAACCCATTGGCACATCTGGAAAATGCAAAATTGGGTGCCCTAGAACAGCGCTGGGTAGCCCGGATGGCCAAGTACAGATACCGTATCCTTTACAAGCGAGGAGCGGAGAATGTTCATGCTGACGCATTATCTCGTCTGCGGAAGAATCCCCCAAGGACTAACCGAGATGAGGAGCTGGAGGGAGAAGAAATCCCCTACGCCATCGGGGGCGCTACTCGGACGGCTGTGAGCCGGGAACAGACCGGGAACGGAACGGCTACAGGACTGTTGGTTCAGAGTCGGGACGAATGGATACGGCTGCAACAGGAAGACCAGGAACTAGCTCCATTGCGACAGTGGATAACGAATGGTCTATTGCCCGTGAGAAGCCCTGGACAAACTCTCCCGTCAGACCTGAACCTTCTTCTGCGGCAGTGGGAGCGCCTAACTCTTCAGGACGGGCTCTTATGCCACTTAACCATGGCTCAGGCAGATTCCGAGCCGACCTGGCAGATGGTCTTACCAGGGCCCGTGGTGGCCGCAGTTGCTAAAGAAGCTCATGAGTCCGGGGCACACTTTGGAGTGAAGAGGACGTTTAAGTGGCTGCAAACTCGGTTCTATCATCCTCGGCTGCTTGCGGAAGTACAAACTGCCTGTAGACAATGTCGACAATGTGAGCTAACCAAGTCACCGGAGGAAAGGGCGCCTGTGCAGAGCATCACGACGTCTGCCCCTTTTGAAGTATTAATGATAGACTACATTACCATTGGAGCAGCGCATCAAGGCTACGAACACTGCCTCGTTATGGTAGATCATTTTTCAAAATTCGCGGTAGTCACCCCTACCCGTGATCAGACAGCTGAGTCGGCGGCGAGCGCTATCTGTAAGAACTTTATTCAAGTTTACGGCTGTCCGAGGCGAATACATTCGGATCAAGGCGCCTGTTTCTTGGGCAAAGTCATGGAAGAGCTGCATCGCCTCTACGGCATTGATAAGTCACGCACCACACCGTATCATCCCCAGGGAAATGGGGCTTGTGAGCGGTTTAACCGGACTTTGCTTCAAATGCTGCGTGCGCTAGAACAAGATCAGAAGGCCCGCTGGCCGGAGTATGTGTCGGACCTAGTGTGGGTCTACAACAATAGAGTTCATCAAGTCACAGGACGCACCCCGTATGAAGTGGTCTTTGGGCGCCCAGGAAAAGGCATGACAGATCTGGAACTGTCTTCGGAGGAAGAAGGCCCCCGAACAGGGATGGCTTCGTGGGTGCGTGATCATCGGCATCGGCTGCAGACCTTACACCGACTGGTACACACTCGAATTCGGGAAGTGGAGCATCGGAGCACCCCTACAGCAAAACCTCCAGAGTTCCGGCCAGGTGATCGAGTACTCGTTCGAGAGCAAAGACCGCAAAACAAGTTAGACCATCGTTGGGAAAAAAACACCCTATCGGGTGCTTCGCCGTATAGACCCGCATGGACCTGTATATGAAGTGCAGTCTGAGGCCCTCGGAAGTACAGGTACTCGCATTCTTCATCGCAACATGCTCCGGTTGTGTCGCTCTGTTGACTCGGACACCCCGGAATCCGCAATCAGGGAAGAGCCACCTACGACTGAATCCCCCAACAACCATTGGTGGGATGAAGAAGATGATGAAGAAGAAGAACGGCGTCAAAATACTCCCCCTATCTCGACTACTACACTACCCCTGACCAGTCACTCTTCCGCTGACGACATTTCCCCAACACCCCCTATACAAGGACCCGAGCCACGACGTTCTGAACGTTCTACTGCCGGTAGACCCCCAACTCGCTACAGTCCTGACTTACACACCAGACAGACCCAAGTGTGGAACAATCCGTCAGGTGGGCGACCTGTCAGTGCGAAGGCCTCGCCCAGGGACTGGCGAGCATACAGGGTGGGGGAATGTAGGGGACAGGGACCTGGTGAGCTGTGCAGACGGGTGGAACCATTGTTGCCGGGAGTCGGGGTTCCGGGGGACGGATTTGAGGGGTGCATGGGAAGCCAGGCTCATGTGACAGGAGGAAGAGTGACGCAGGGAGAGGAGAGGATAAAAAGCAAAACGCGCGAAAGCAGGGGTAGAGAAGCGCGGGAAATCTCTGAGGAGAGGAAACTGCAGCGCAGTTGTTGTGAGTGTGCAGGCCGCAGTGAGACTTGCTGGAAGCAGGGGGAAAACGTGCAACAGACACTGCGGGCAACTACCAGAGCCCCCAAAAAGAGGCGCATTCGTCGTCAGCGACCCCCCAGGCAGAGGGGTAGTGCTGACCAGCTCAGGGACAGTATTACCGCGCTCCCTGAGAGCACCTTGCCAGAGAGTGCTACGGACTCGCATGGTTTCGTCTCAGCTGTGACTGATACTGATTATTCTCCTAATCCTCCTCAAAAAGACTCTTCTCTGGACTGGGAGGCTGTTACCTCGGATCAACGTCCGCCTGCAGGAGGGAACGCAGCACCGCAAAAGACATTCTGGACTCGACTCTACGCCTGGGCCCGTCGCCAGAAGACACCTCCTTCCTCCGCCATCAGGACTACGGCGTTGTCGGAGCCTCACCGTCAGGACTAGGGTTGAGCGACTTTCATTTTTTTAAGATCGAGTAGGGTTTTGGGAAACCCGATTTTGTCCAGAGTCGAGTCGAGTGCAGTCGGCCGATTATCGCTAAAAGTCGGGGATCGACCGAAACACGAAACCCAATGCAAGTCAATGGGGAAGCATAGTCGGCAGTGAGTGGAGGCCAGGAAAACACCTACAGTGCCCATTTTAATGCCAAAAACATCCATTCTTGTTTCTGAAGCTTGCCAATCTTAATTAACTGTATAATAATAGTTGGGCATAGGGAATTGGGGGAAAGTTGTGGGGGGAGTAGGGCTGGCTCAAGTTTTTCGTGGGCCCAGGAAATGCGGACTACGTCACGGCGGTGTTGCAGGGAAAGGTAAGTATTTAAAAGTTGCAAGTGCTGTGATCCTGAGCAAGCAGGGGGGGGCCCACTCGTTCGCATTGCCACTGGCACAGGGCCCCTCAAAGTACGGCGGTGTGTTTGCATGGCGGGGGCGCCTCCCACCAGCAGCGACACTTTTGCGTACTCTGAGGGGCCCTGTGCCAGTGACGTCGCCAACGAGTATGCCCCCCCACCTGATGAAGGAACCTGCACTTTCATCTGCACCTTCCTCTTTGTCCCTGTGTAAGGTGGTATAACATGCGGGAAGGGGAACCTTACTTTCAGCAGGGACAGATTCTGGCTGTGTAGAGTACAAGGGGAATGTAGTGGTCTAGGTCAATGTACCAGCAGACTCATTTAGCAGTGGCTGGGCAATGGGCAGGATGAGGAGGAAACAGATATAGGGCCAAAGAATAAAGTAGGCTACATGCAGTTCAAAATTGGTAACAGGACTAAACAGGCGGCATTGCTTTGTTCAGTGGAGTAGCAAACCCAAGAGCAGCAGACACTGTTTCAAGGGCCTAACCACACTAGTAGGCCAAATGCAGTTTAATATCTGATAGTATAGGGCGAAAGCCAGAATGTGGAAGCTCAGCTTTGTTCAGTTGAGGACAACACCAGGGAGGGGCAGACACCTTTAGTAGGCCGGAAAAGCCTATTGCATTTTTTAAAATGGTAATTTGGAGCAGAAGGTTGAAGCTCAGCTTTATTTAGTTGAGGGCAACACCAGGGAGGGGCAGAAGCCGTTAGTAGGCCCTAACCACCATTTTTTTTTTTTTTAAAACCACTTAATGAGAGCCGGAAGGTTGAAGCTCAGCTTTATTTAGTTGAGGACAACACCAGGGAGGGGCAGAAGCCGTTAGTAGGCCCTAACCACCATTTTTTTTTTAAAAACACATAATGAGAGCCGGAAGGTTGAAGCTCAGCTTTATTTAGTTGAGGACAACACCAGGGAGGGGCAGAAGCCGTTAGTAGGCCCTAACCACCATTTTTTTTTAAAAACCACTTAATGAGAGCCGGAAGGTTGAAGCTCAGCTTTATTTAGTTGAGGACAACACCAGGGAGGGGCAGAAGCCGTTAGTAGGCCCTAACCACCATTTTTTTTTTTTTAAAACCACATAATGAGAGCCGGAAGGTTGAAGCTCAGCTTTATTTAGTTGAGGACAACACCAGGGAGGGGCAGAAGCCGTTAGTAGGCCCTAACCACCATTTTTTTTTAAAAACCACTTAATGAGAGCCGGAAGGTTGAAGCTCAGCTTTATTTAGTTGAGGACAACACCAGGGAGGGGCAGAAGCCGTTAGTAGGCCCTAACCACCAATTTTTTTTTTTTTAAAACCACTTAATGAGAGCCGGAAGGTTGAAGCTCAGCTTTATTTAGTTGAGGACAACACCAGGGAGGGGCAGAAGCCGTTAGTAGGCCCTAACCACCAATTTTTTTTTTTTTAAAACCACTTAATGAGAGCCGGAAGGTTGAAGCTCAGCTTTATTTAGTTGAGGACAACACCAGGGAGGGGCAGAAGCCGTTAGTAGGCCCTAACCACCATTTTTTTTTAAAAACCACTTAATGAGAGCCGGAAGGTTGAAGCTCAGCTTTATTTAGTTGAGGACAACACCAGGGAGGGGCAGAAGCCGTTAGTAGGCCCTAACCACCATTTTTTTTTTAAAAACACATAATGAGAGCCGGAAGGTTGAAGCTCAGCTTTATTTAGTTGAGGACAACACCAGGGAGGGGCAGAAGCCGTTAGTAGGCCCTAACCACCAATTTTTTTTTTTTTAAAACCACTTAATGAGAGCCGGAAGGTTGAAGCTCAGCTTTATTTAGTTGAGGACAACACCAGGGAGGGGCAGAAGCCGTTAGTAGGCCCTAACCACCATTTTTTTTTAAAAACCACTTAATGAGAGCCGGAAGGTTGAAGCTCAGCTTTATTTAGTTGAGGACAACACCAGGGAGGGGCAGAAGCCGTTAGTAGGCCCTAACCACCATTTTTTTTTTTTAAACCACATAATGAGAGCCGGAAGGTTGAAGCTCAGCTTTATTTAGTTGAGGGCAACACCAGGGAGGGGCAGAAGCCGTTAGTAGGCCCTAACCAAAGTTGAAGGCCAAATGCAGTTTAATTTCTGATACTATAGGCCGAAAGCCAGAAGGTGGAAGTTCCGATTTAGACAGTGGAGGACAATTTGAATTAGGGACTGCAGACAGACTTAGTAGGCTGTCCCCTGTGGACCATGCATCCACCACATTAACCCATTGCGCCGTAATGGACACGTAATCTTCCGTGGCCATGCCTACAGGTCCATGCGTCTGTTGTCAGGTGCACCTTTGTACTCACAGATTGCCAGAGTGCATGGACAATGCGGTCTTCTACATGCTGGTGGAGGGTTGGGATGGCTTTTCTCGCAAAAGAAGTGTCGACTGGTTAGCTTGTAGCGTGGTACAGCGTAGTCCATCATGGCCTTATTAATAGTAAATAAAATATATAACTAGGCTCTATGAACTTTTAAATAGGTTCCAGGGGTACACGGGCAGCATTGGTGTGGTCAGTGGAGGAGTATTGCAAGTAGGGGCTGCAGACAGGCTATCAAAGGCCTAAAATAACAAACAGTAGGCAGTCATGGCAGTTTTACATCGGTTACATGGATACACAGGCAGGCACTCCAGGCAGCATTGTGCTCAGTGGAGGAGTATTGCAAGTAGGGGCCGCAGACAGGCTATCAAAGGCCTAAAATAACAAACAGTAGGCAGTCATGGCAGTTTTACATCGGTTACATGGATACACAGGCAGGCACTCCAGGCAGCATTGTGGTCAGTGGAGGAGTATTGCAAGTAGGGGCCGCAGACAGGCTATCAAAGGCCTAAAATAACAAACAGTAGGCAGTCATGGCAGTTTTACATCGGTTACATGGATACACAGGCAGCTAGGTGGTGAGTGGAGGAGTATTTAAAGTAAGGACCGCAGACAGGCTATCAAAGGCCTAACATAACAAACAATAGGCTCATGGCAGTTTTACAGCGGTTACATGGATACACGGGCAGGCAGCTTGGTGGTCAGTGGAGGAGTATTTAAAGTAGGGACCGCAGACAGGCTATCAAAGGCCTAAAATAACAAACAATAGGCTCATGGCAGTTTTACAGCGGTTACATGGATACACGGGCAGGCAGCTGGTGATGAGTGGAGGAGTATTTAAAGTAGGGACCGCAGACAGGCTATCAAAGGCCTAAAATAACAAACAATAGGCTCATGGCAGTTTTACAGCGGTTACATGGATACACGGGCAGGCAGCTTGGTGGTGAGTGGAGGAGTATTTAAAGTAGGGACCGCAGACAGGCTATCAAAGGCCTAACATAACAAACAATAGGCTCATGGCAGTTTTACAGCGGTTACATGGATACACGGGCAGGCAGCTTGGTGCTGAGTGGAGGAGTATTTAAAGTATGGACCGCAGACAGGCTTCGAAGGCCTAACACAATAAAATGGGCTGGCTGTAGGCACTTTAAAATTGGTTCCAGGGGTACACGGGCAGCAGTGGTCTGGTCAGTGGAGGCCTAGTGGAAGTATGGACCGCAGACAGGCTTCGAAGGCCTAACACAATAAAATGGGCTGACTGTAGGCACTTTAAAATTGGTTCCAGGGGTACACGGGCAGCAGTGGTCTGGTCAGTGGAGGACTAGTGGAAGTATGGACCGCAGACAGGCTTCGAAGGCCTAACACAATAAAATGGGCTGGCTGTAGGCACTTTAAAATTGGTTCCAGGGGTACACGGGCAGCAGTGGTCTGGTCAGTGGAGGCCTAGTGGAAGGAGGGAGCGCAGAAAGGCTTCAAAGGCCTAACATAACAAACAATAGGCTCATGGCAGTTTTACAGCGGTTACATGGATACACGGGCAGGCAGCTTGGTGGTGAGTGGAGGAGTATTTAAAGTAGGGACCGCAGACAGGCTATCAAAGGCCTAAAATAACAAACAATAGGCTCATGGCAGTTTCACAGCGGTTACATGGATACACGGGCAGGCAGCTTGGTGGTGGTGAGTGGAGGAGTATTTAAAGTAGGGACCGCAGACAGGCTATCAAAGGCCTAACATAACAAACAATAGGCTCATGGCAGTTTTACAGCGGTTACATGGATACACGGGCAGGCAGCTTGGTGCTGAGTGGAGGAGTATTTAAAGTATGGACCGCAGACAGGCTTCGAAGGCCTAACACAATAAAATGGGCTGGCTGTAGGCACTTTAAAATTGGTTCCAGGGGTACACGGGCAGCAGTGGTCTGGTCAGTGGAGGACTAGTGGAAGTATGGACCGCAGACAGGCTTCGAAGGCCTAACACAATAAAATGGGCTGACTGTAGGCACTTTAAAATTGGTTCCAGGGGTACACGGGCAGCAGTGGTCTGGTCAGTGGAGGACTAGTGGAAGTATGGACCGCAGACAGGCTTCGAAGGCCTAACACAATAAAATGGGCTGGCTGTAGGCACTTTAAAATTGGTTCCAGGGGTACACGGGCAGCAGTGGTCTGGTCAGTGGAGGCCTAGTGGAAGGAGGGACCGCAGACAGGCTTCGAAGGCCTAACACAATAAAATGGGCTGGCTGTAGGCACTTTAAAATTGGTTCCAGGGGTACACGGGCAGCAGTGGTCTGGTCAGTGGAGGACTAGTGGAAGGAGGGAGCGCAGAAAGGCTTCAAAGGCCTAAAATAACAAACAATAGGCTCATGGCAGTTTTACAGCGGTTACATGGATACACGGGCAGGCAGCTTGGTGGTCAGTGGAGGAGTAGGGACCGCAGACAGGCTATCAAAGGCCTAAAATAACAAACAATAGGCTCATGGCAGTTTTACAGCGGTTACATGGATACACGGGCAGGCAGCTTGGTGCTGAGTGGAGGAGTAGTGCAAGGAGTGTCTGTCCCAGTACTCCCAAAATATAAATAGATGTTAATGTCTCGCAAAACAACCAAAACAAAAAAAAAGATGGCATACTTAGGTACAGGGGTGGGCTCATCTGCTGTGTTTCTGACATAGTAATTTGGCAGTAACTATTTAATGGTGCCAATATAGGACACAGACACAGACTACTTTAAGTTGCATCATAGATGTCTACAAATTTGTATTGTCAGTGCCAGACATTGAATGATGTCAGCGAATAGACTAAAGATTGGTGGAGCTGTGCGACATAATTTTGCACGTAGTAGAGCCCAGTTTGAGCTGGGGTAGGGGGGAACTCTCTTGAGGCCGGCGGGACCGCCCCAGGGCCACTCATGTTACAACGGTGTGTCTGACGTTGGGTGCGCACCACCACCGCCAGAGACACTACATTGTACTATGAGGGACCCAGTAGCAATGCCGTCAACCAAAAGCGAGCACACCCACCTCTTCAGACAAACAGCAGTCTCACGGGTGCTTGCGCCAAGTCGCGATACCACGGCCCCGTGTGGGGAGTTTGGCCATTTAGGGAGGTGTAAACATGTCGTATGCTGTACAATCTGCAGCAGCAAATTAGACATTAGAAAAGTAATTCACAGGCAAGAGCTTTTCATAGGAAAGCTAGGTGTCGGCCGGGCAAGGTGGGGCAAAAGATTTTGAAATCCAGTTGTGGTTCATTTTAATGAATGTTAGATCGTCAACATTTTGGGTAGCCAGACGAGTCCTTTTTTCGGTTAATATTGACCCTGCAGCACTGAATACTCTTTCTGATAGGACACTTGCTGCCGGGCAAGCAAGCTCCTGCAATGCATATTCTGCCAATTCTGGCCAGGTGTCTAATTTGGAGGCCCAGTAATCAAATGGGAATGACGGTTGAGGGCGAACATCGATAAGGGATGAAAAATAGTTAGTAACCATACTGGACAAATGTTGTCTCCTGTCACTTTCAATTGATGCAGCAGTACCTGTCCTGTCTGCGGTCATAGCAAAATCACTCCACAACCTGGTCAGAAAACCCCTCTGTCCAACGCCACTTCTGATGTGTGCACCCCTAACACTCCTAGTCTGCTGCCCCCTGGAGCTCGTGTGAGAACGATCACGTGCGCTGTGTGCTGGGAATGCCTGAAGCAAACGGTCAACAAGAGTTGATTGTTTGGTTGCTAATATTAGTTCCAAGTTCTCATGTGGCATAATATTTTGCAATTTGCCTTTATAGCGTGGATCAAGGAGGCAGGCCAACCAGTAATCGTCATCGTTCATCATTTTCGTAATGCGTGTGTCCCTTTGTAGGATACGTAAGGCATAATCCGCCATGTGGGCCAAAGTTCCACTTGTCAAATCTCCGGTTGTGATTGGTTGAGGGGCAGTTGCAGGCAAATCTACGTCACTTGTGTCCCTCAAAAAACCAGAACCCGGCCGTGACACGCAACCAATTTCCTGTGCCCCCGTGAAAGTTTCCGCATTAAAAATATACTCATCCCCATCATCCTCCTCGTCCTCCACCTCCTCTTCGCCCGCTACCTCGTCCTGTACACTGCCCTGACCAGACAATGGCTGACTGTCATCAAGGCTTCCCTCTTCCTCTGGTGCAGACGCCTGCTCCTTTATGTGCGTCAAACTTTGCATCAGCAGACGCATTAGGGGGATGCTCATGCTTATTACGGCGTTGTCTGCACTAACCAGCCGTGTGCATTCCTCAAAACACTGAAGGACTTGACACATGTCTTGTATCTTCGACCACTGCACACCTGACAACTCCATGTCTGCCATCCTACTGCCTGCCCGTGTATCCTCCCACAAATAAATAACAGCACGCCTCTGTTCGCACAGTCTCTGAAGCATGTGCAGTGTTGAGTTCCACCTTGTTGCAACGTCTATGATTAGGCGATGCTGGGGAAGGTTCAAAGACCGCTGATAGGTCTGCATACGGCTGGCGTGTACAGGCGAACGTCGGATATGTGAGCAAAGTGCACGCACTTTGAGGAGCAGGTCGGAGAACCCAGGATAAGTTTTCAATAAGCACTGCACCACCAGGTTTAAGGTGTGAGCCAGGCAAGGAATGTGTTTCAGTTGGGAAAGGGAGATGGCAGCCATGAAATTCCTTCCGTTATCACTCACTACCTTGCCTGCCTCAAGATCTACTGTGCCCAGCCACGACTGCGTTTCTTGTTGCAAGAACTCGGACAGAACTTCCGCGGTGTGTCTGTTGTCGCCCAAACACTTCATAGCCAATACAGCCTGCTGACGCTTGGCAGTAGCTGGCCCATAATGGGACAACTGGTGTGCAACAGTGTCATCTGCCGATGGAGTGGTTGGCCGACTGCGTTCTGTGGAAGAGCTGTAGCTTCTGCAGGAGGACGAGGAGGAGGAGGAGGGGGTGCGAACGCCTACAGCCAACTGTTTCCTAGACCGTGGGCTAGGCACAACTGTCCCTAAATTGATGTCGCCTGTGGACCCTGCATCCACCACATTCACCCAGTGTGCCGTGATGGACACATAACGTCCCTGGCCATGCCTACTGGTCCATGCATCTGTAGTCAGGTGCACCTTTGTACTCACAGATTGCCTGAGTGCATGGACGATGCGCTGTTTAACATGCTGGTGCAGGGCTGGGATGGCTTTTCTGGAAAAAAAGTGTCGACTGGGTAGCTCGTATCGTGGTTCAGCGTACTCCATCAGGGCTTTGAAAGCTTCGCTTTCAACTAACCGGTAGGGCATCATCTCTAACGAGATTAGTCTAGCTATGTGGGCGTTAAAACCCTGTGTACGCGGATGCGAGGATAAGTACTTCCTTTTTCTAACCAGAGTCTCATGTAGGGTGAGCTGGACTGGAGAGCTGTAGATCGTGGAACTTTCGGGTGTGCCGGTGGACATGGCAGACTGAGAGACGGTTGGAGACGGTATTGTTTCCGCCGGTGCCCTACATGCAATATTTCCTCCTACAAAACTGGTGATTCCCTGACCCTGACTGCTTTTGGCTGGCAAAGAAACCTGCACAGATACTGCCGGTGGTGCGGAAAATGGTGGCCTTACAGTGACGGAAGGGATGTTGCGTTGCTGACTAGCTTCATTGGCCGAGGGTGCTACAACCTTGAGGGACGTTTGGTAGTTAGTCCAGGCTTGAGAATGCATGGTGGTTAAGTGTCTATGCATGCAACTAGTATTTAGACTTTTCAGATTCTGACCTCTGCTTAAGCTAGTTGAACATTTTTGACAGATGACTTTGCGCTGATCAGTTGGATGTTGTTTAAAAAAATGCCAGACTGCACTCTTCCTAGACTCTGATCCCTTTTCAGGGATTGCAGACTGAGCTTTAACCGGATGGCAACGCTGTGCTCCAACAGGTTTTGGCTTTGACACGCGTTTTGGTCCAGATACGGGCCCGGCAGATGGAACCTGTTGCGATGTTGATGCCTGCTGCGGCCCCTCCTCCACCTCCGCTTCTGAACTACTGCCGCCTGCACCCTGTTCCCCCAATGGCTGCCAATCGGGGTCAATAACTGGGTCATCTATTACCTCCTCTTCGAGCTCGTGTGCAACTTCGTCTGTGTCACTGTGTCGGTCGGTGGTATAGCGTTCGTGGCGGGGCAACATAGTCTCATCAGGGTCTGATTGTGGATCTGTACCCTGAGAGGGCAATGTGGTGGTCTGAGTCAAAGGAGCAGCATAGTACTCTGGCTGTGGCTGTGCATCAGTGCACTCCATGTCAGAATATACTTGTAATGGGCATGGCCTGTTAAATGTTTCACTTTCTAAGCCAGGGACGGTATGTGTAAAGAGCTCCATGGAGTGACCCGTTGTGTCGCCTGCTGCATCCTTCTCTCTTGTTGTAGTTTTTGCTGAGGAGGACAAGGAAGCGACTTGTCCCTGACCGTGAACATCCACAAGCGACGCGCTGCTTTTACATTTACCAGTTTCGGAAGAGGAGGCAAAAGAGCTAGAGGCTGAGTCTGCAATGTAAGCCAAAACTTGCTGTTGCTGCTCCGCCTTTAAAAGCGGTTTTCCTACTCCCAGAAAAGAGAGCGTTCGAGGCCTTGTGTAGCCTGACGACGAAACTGGCTCCACAGCTCCAGACTTAGGTGGAATATTTTTATCCCCACGACCACCTGATGCTCCACTACCACTACCATCATTACCAGCTGACAATGAACGCCCACGACGACCTCTTGCACCAGACTTCCTCATTGTTTTAAAATCTTAACCAAAGTAACTTTATTTGTTGCTATCAAACAACTTACACGGTGAGCTATAACTTCAGTATGATTTCAATATCCCTTAACAGGTTGGTGAGACCACAAGGAAAATCAGGCACAATGTTACACACTCTGTTTTCTGTGGCACAAAATCACAGAGATGACACACACGCAGGACTGTCACTCAAGCACTAATGTCAATATTAATCTCCCACCTAATTTATTTATTTTTTTTTCTCAGGGAGACTTTAGAAACCAAATAATATTAAAAAAAAAAAAAAAAAAGGCTTTCTATGGCCCACAATTAGAGAGAGAGAGGTGGCACAACCAGGAGTCAAGACTGGCGCACAAGCTGAAAGGGCAATATTACTCTCCCACTGTTTTTTATGTTTTTTTTGTTTTTTTCAGGGAGACTTTAGAAACCAAATAATATTAAAAAAAAAAAAAAAAAAGGCTTTCTATGGCCCACAATTAGAGAGAGAGAGGTGGCACACCCAGGAGTCAAGACTGGCACACAAGCTGAAAGGGCAATATTACTCTCCCACTGTTTTTTATGTTTTTTTTGTTTTTTTCAGGGAGACTTTAGAAACCAAATAATATTAAAAAAAAAAAAAAAAAAGGCTTTCTATGGCCCACAATTAGAGAGAGAGAGGTGGCACACCCAGGAGTCAAGACTGGCACACAAGCTGAAAGGGCAATATTACTCTCCCACTGTTTTTTATGTTTTTTTTGTTTTTTTCAGGGAGACTTTAGAAACCCAATAATATTTAAAAAAAAAAATAAATAGGCTTTCTATGGCCCACTGAATGAGAGGGAGAGAGGTGGCACACCCAGGAGTCAAGACTGGCACACAAGCTGAAAGGGCAATATTACTCTCCCACTGTTTTTTTAGGTTTTTTTTTTTTTTCAGGGAGACTTTTGAAACCAAATAATATTAAAAAAAAAAAAAAAAAAAAAAATATAGGCTTGCTATAGCCCACTGAATGAGAGATAGCGCACACACAGCAGTGGCACACAAGCCCTGACTGAGGCCAATATTTTTCTCCCACTGATTGATGTAGTGTTTCTGTGTTGAGGTAGATTTTAGAACACAAATCACGGAAAAAATAAATAGGCTTTCTATGGCCCACTCAGTGAGAGATGGCACACACAGGGATGGCACTGTAGCAGAAATGCCAATCTTAATCTCCCCCAAAAAAAAAACAAAAAAAAAAAAAAAACTGTCCTACAATTACTATCTCCCTGCAGTAATGTAAGCCAGGTATGGCAGGCAGCAATAGGAGTGGACTGATGCACAAATTAAATAAAAAGTGTGGACAAACAAAAAAGATAGCTGTGCAGAAAGGAAGGAACAAGAGGATATGTGCTTTGAAAAAAGCAGTTGGTTTCCACAGTGGCGTACACACAGCAATACAGCTATCACGGAGCCTTCTAGGGCAGCCCAATGAGCTACAGCGCTGAGGGGAAAAAAAAAAAAAAATAGCTTCCACTGTTCCTGCACACCGAAGGTGGTGTTGGACAGTGGAAATCGCTGCAGCACAAGCGGTTTGGTGGTTAGTGGACCCTGCCTAACGCTCTCCCTGCTTCTGATGAAGCGGCAGCAACCTGTCCCTAAGCTCAGATCAGCAGCAGTAAGATGGCGGTCGGCGGGAACGCCCCTTTATAGCCCCTGTGACGCCGCAGACAGCAAGCCAATCACTGCAATGCCCTTCTCTAAGATGGTGGGGACCAGGATCTATGTCATCACGCTGCCCACACTCTGCGTTCACCTTCATTGGCTGAGAAATGGCGCTTTTCGCGTCATTGAAACGCGACTTTGGCGCGAAAGTCGCGTACCGCATGGCCGACAAGCACAGGGGTCGGATCGGGTTTCATGAGACGCCGACTTAGCCAAAAGTCGGCGACTTTTGAAAATGATCGACCCGTTTCGCTCAACCCTAGTCAGGACTACATCGCTGAACCAGCACTGATAAGTGACCGTTGTTGACTTTATCTTAGTAGGGAGTCACTAGTGAGGCGCTGCCGCGTTCTACGGGTATAGTTCAGGGCGGTCATATAGTAATTAGGATTTACTGCGAGATTGTGTTCTTGTATATAAGTTCCCTGCGTGGAAAAACGTTTGTCATCTTTTTGGTTGGAAGTTAAAAAGAAAGTTAAAAACGCTATTTGCTTTCTGGCTCCTATTTGTCCCTGCATCCTTCTTTACCTGCGGTCCCTACAATGGATCCATACAGCATGTCATCCAGCAGACACACTGAGCACTGTGTGCTCAGTGTCTCTCTGTGAACTCCTATTCCCTATCTGACGGCACCGTGAGCGTGAGAAAATTCTACTGCTTGCGGTGCCATCTGACAGGTCCTGCCAGTTCACGGCCAATGAACTCACCTTTCTGACATCAGCACGAGCGCTGTGGGAAAATTTATGCTCACATATGGAGGTGCCAAGCAACAAAGTATCATTAAGTACTGTGTAGTCTACTATTGAGTTGTGAGGTCCCCTGGTCCGGGAATGGCCAGTGTCCTGAACCCATAGTCCCTGGTCCTTGTGTCGCCAGTCCTGAACCTGTAGTCCATGGTCCTTGTGAACCTTGAAGCCTCTCCAGTGGTACCTCATTCTATATCGGAGACCTGTGTGTCTGACTGTGTGTTTATACGAGTATTCCATGTATCCGGACTATCCTAACAGTCTCCGAATCAGACCTGCCTGAGAGTCCATGCCAGTAACCATTCTACACATGCATCCTGAACCCAGTTATCTGAACAGAGCATGAGTCCATGTACTTGTCAATTACCATTCTGCAGAGGATCCAAAACTTAATAGTCTGAATGGAGCCCAAGTCCGGGTCTGTGTTTGCGTACCTGACCTTTGGGGTCATCAGCTGTAGCACCAGGGCCTGCCTAGGAGTGGTAACTGGTGATTACTTGCAGCTCAAGCCTGACTCCTCCATTAGGAGCTCTAGTGAACACCAGGAAGTGGTTTAGCTTCGCCCCTCCTAGGCAAGCCCGGTCCCATGGCACAGTGGGTCCACAAACCTCCTGTGTGCGTAACATTAAGTATGCTGGAAATGGCTTTAACTATTTCCCTGTAAAGAGGTTTTTTGAAATTTCACATTCATGGCCTACCAGTGATGTACCTCGAAGTTCCTGGGATACAGTGAATAATTTGCAACAGGACCTTTATTGCTATTCACCATTTATATACCCTATATGGGCTACAAGATTGGGACACATCTCTTTATCACCAAACTCAGGTTTTTAATCAGTCCTGTTGGCACAGGTATATAAAATCCAGCCCTGTGACATGCTATCTGCTTTTACTAACATTTGTGAAAGAAGGGCTTGTTCAAAAGAGAACACAGATACCAGCGCGATCCTGTAATAGAATGTCACAGGTGTAACATATCAGTTCATTACATTTCTTCCTAATTGTTACACATTAAACTGTGAGTGATATTATTGAAAAGTGGAGGTGTTTAACAATCACAGCAACTCATCATGTAAAGTTCCATAGCAAGTTCGCCAAGTAGTGAGAATGAATAAAAGTGCGTGAAAGTCACCTGATGACTTAATAACTGCCGAGCTCCAAGCCTTCTCTGGCAAAAATTGCAGCACAAAATCTGTGGACAGGGAGCTTCATGACAGGGGTTTCCATGGCTGCATTCATGTCTTACATTACCAAGCACAATGCCAAGCATCGGAAAGAGTGGTGTACAGCTCAGCATGACTGGAATCTGGAGCAGTAGAAATGTTTTCTGTGGACTTGTGAATCCTCTTCATCTAGCAATCTGATGGATCAGTAAGACTTTCACAAATGCCTTTCCTGACTGCTTTGTGTTACCTGTAAGGGTACTGTCACACTAAACGATTTACCAACGATCACGACCAGCGATACGACCTGGCCGTGATCGATGGTAAGTGGTTGTGTGGTCGCTGGGGAGCTGTCACACAGTCAGCTCTCCAGCGACCAACGATGCCGAAGGCCCCAGGTAACCAGGGTAAACATCGGGTTACTAAGCGCAGGGCCGCACTTAGTAACCCGATGTTTACCGTGGTTACCAGCGTAAACGTAAAAAAAAAAAAACAGTACATACTCACATTCCGGTGTCTGTCCCCCGGCGTTCTGCTTCTCTGCACTGTGTCTGCCAGCCGGAAAGCACAGCAGTGACGTCACCGCTGTGCTCGCTTTCCGGACGGCCGGCGCTCACAGTGCAGAGAAGCAGAACGCCGGGGGACAGACACCGGAATGTGAGTATGTACTGTTTGTTTTTTTTTACTTTTACGCTGGTAACCACGGTAAACTTCGGGTTACTAAGCATGGCCCTGCGCTTAGTAACCCGATGTTTACCCTGGTTACAAGCGAACGCATCGCTGGATCGCTGTCACACACAACGATCCAGCGATGACAGCGGGAGATCCAGCGACGAAAGAAACTTCCAAACGATCTGCTACGACGTACGATTCTCAGCAGGATCCCTGATCGCTGCTGCGTGTCAGACACAGTGATATCGTATGGATATCGCTGGAACGTCACGGATCGTACCGTCGTAGCGACCAAAGTGCCACTGTGTGACAGTACCCTAAAGCTTAGTGGAGGTGGGATAATTCTATGTGGGTGGTTTCTGGGGGATGGTGCAGATTCCTTATTTCCAATGAATAGAAATGTTAGTGCTTCATCATACTAAGACATTTTGGACAATTGTTTGCTTCCAACTGTGTAGAATCATCTTGGGAGAGAAGATTACATGTCTCCATTTCACCAGTGCTAATATTGGTAAGTATGACTTTATTATATCCATATTCTTTTATTCTTTTGGCATTGCACTCACCCACAAGCACCAGTGCATAGGTTTGAATGCTTTTGCAGATTTCCACGTTCCAACTGCGTTATCAGCACTCACACCTTGTGGAAGTATGAAGTAGTTTACTTAGAACAAACTCAACACAAACAATCCAGAGAGGTCAAATAATATAGTCTAGAACACAGTTCCATCTGCTGTTTGCTAAAGATAGTCCGTTCACAGCATAAGCCTGCAGTTGTTCTACAGTCCATGAATTGTAACCTCTTATAATTATACTACTGGACTATCCTGTGGATGAGCCATCAATTAAATAATGTGGATGTCAACTGAAAAAAGACAACCTAAGCTTTACTCTTCCTCCTTGGGTCCAGTGCTGAGTCTCCATCAATGATCCCGGTGTCTGTCATCGTCTTCAGTACTGCACTGCAACCAATTACTGACCTCAGCGACTCTGTCCAAGTTGACGGTATGAGCTGCTCAATGTTATTAAGCTCAGTTATTGGTGCTATCAGGGCAGGACTGGCCATCTGGCAATTCTGGCAAATGCCAGAAGGGCCTGTCTGGTCGTGGGCTGCCTTGTCTACTACGTTGTTAACAGAATCTGTGTTCTCAAGACACCCATACTGTTAAAAGTTTTGACAGCACAAAGTCCCTGACTTTGTCACTAACCCCACCAGGCCACAGGTATAATTAGAAATATTGGTCTTGTAGTAAATCTTGCTTTCCTCCATCCAGGGTAATATTAGTAATATATTCCATCTGGTGCTTGGAGACAGGGACAGCAAGGGCTGGTGTGATTTCAAATGCCAGGGCTGAATTTCAGCCCCAGTCCATACCTGGGCTCTATCAATGTGACGTCAGTGCTGCAGGTGGTAAAAGACACTGGGAATGGTGGCAGAAACTTAGCAGTGGACCTGGGGATGATGAGTTAAGAACACTTTGTTTGCTTTTTATAACAAGCTGCAGCCTGGGAAGAAGCTTTTACCAAACCAGAAAATCCCTCTAAGTCAACTGTGTTTGTACTATTATACCTGTTAGAGGTTTTACTAATAGCAACATTTTACACAGGAGCAGTTTGGGCATGATACTGACCCATATTATCTTTCAGGGGTGAATATTCCTGGTCACGTTGACTTCGTTTTCCGATATTCTGAAAATAAGGAATCTGTTGAGTTGATGTTAGATAACAGAGAGGAAAGTCACCTTTAAGTAGGTCTTATAAGAATTGCCTTGGACAGAATACCAATAATCAGTTGAATAAACAGGATATAATACTTGTGCCAAAGACATTTGTACAGCTGAGGAAAGACTGGTATTTCTTATAATTGTGCCAAAGAAAAGGTGGAAAGCTGCAAATGCCAACAACTAAGAACTCTTGAGCAGACTATACATGAGCTGAAAGGGATAAAACTTCAGCACACTGTGTGACTGTGAGAAGGAGCCCGACAGGAGCCGTTCGGTGTTTACTTAGCACATTAGGCATTGTGTTATCTTTATATAGACTAATATGTTGAAAAAGGTGCAAAAATAATAACAAAAAACTAACAGGTGTCACATTCTGCAACACTTCAGACATGAGCTAATAACAAGATTCAGTTAATCGCTACTTGAAGTAAGAATTGCTAAAGCAAAGATCAAAGCTTCTCGCATCCCAGGATGCTCTGCACCAAGATTGTTGGAGGAGATAACAATGTAATACTCAGCAGAGGATTTTATTTGCTTCTTCTGCATTATACAAGTTTATTCACATCGCTTCCAAAAGCATTTAAGCTACGAGTCCCCAGTGGCCTCCTAAAATAATGCTGCATCTCCAAGGAGTATAGAAGGAAAATGACAATTGCTGTAAAGAGCCTGTCAAGATTGCTGTAAAGATTAACCCTCTCCCAACATCTCAATGGATATACCGTAATTCATTCTTTTCATTACTGGGTCCATAACAGGTACCGTATGTCATTTAGCGATTCGTGTTAATAACTGACATTGGAATTGATTTTATTCAAAAAAAGATCATTTACATTATCCGGTGATCAGAATAAAAACAGGACCTTGACTGCACAAGTAATATACAGCTTTCTAAAACTTATAAAATGCATCTAAATCAATAATTTATATCAAATGAAATTGTCTACTAAGCACATTGTATATATAGAAGCACATTGTATATATATATATATATATATATATATATATATATATATATATATATATACACAGTGGGGCAAAAAAGTATTTAGTCAGTCAGCAATAGTGCAAGTTCCACCACTTAAAAAGATGAGAGGCGTCTGTAATTTACATCATAGTTAGACCTCAACTATGGGAGACAAACTGAGAAAAAAAAATCCAGAAAATCACATTGTCTGTTTTTTTATCATTTTATTTGCATATTATGGTGGAAAATAAGTATTTGGTCAGAAACAAACAATCAAGATTTCTGGCTCTCACAGACCTGTAACTTCTTCTTTAAGAGTCTCCTCTTTCCTCCACTCATTACCTGTAGTAATGGCACCTGTTTAAACTTGTTATCAGTATAAAAAGACACCTGTGCACACCCTCAAACAGTCTGACTCCAAACTCCACTATGGTGAAGACCAAAGAGCTGTCAAAGGACACCAGAAACAAAATTGTAGCCCTGCACCAGGCTGGGAAGACTGAATCAGCAATAGCCAACCAGCTTGAAGTGAATAAATCAACAGTGGGAGCAACAATTAGAAAATGGAAGACATACAAGACCACTGATAATCTCCCTCGATCTGGGGCTCCACGCAAAATCCCACCCCGTGGGGTCAGAATGATCACAAGAACGGTGAACAAAAATCCCAGAACCACGCGGGGGGACCTAGTGAATGAACTGCAGAGAGCTGGGACCAATGTAACAAGGCCTACCATAAGTAACACACTACGCCACCAGGGACTCAGATCCTGCAGTGCCAGACGTGTCCCACTGCTTAAGCCAGTACATGTCTGGGCCCGTCTGAAGTTTGCTAGAGAGCATTTGGATGATCCAGAGGAGTTTTGGGAGAATGTCCTATGGTCTGATGAAACCAAACTGGAACTGTTTGGTAGAAACACAACTTGTCGTGTTTGGAGGAAAAAGAATACTGAGTTGCATCCATCAAACACCATACCTACTGTAAAGCATGGTGGTGGAAACATCATGCTTTGGGGCTGTTTCTCTGCAAAGGGGCCAGGACGACTGATCCGGGTACATGAAAGAATGAATGGGGCCATGTATCGTGAGATTTTGAGTGCAAACCTCCTTCCATCAGCAAGGGCATTGAAGATGAAACGTGGCTGGGTCTCTCAACATGACAATGATCCAAAGCACACCGCCAGGGCAACGAAGGAGTGGCTTCGTAAGAAGCATTTCAAGGTCCTGGAGTGGCCTAGCCAGTCTCCAGATCTCAACCCTATAGAAAACCTTTGGAGGGAGTTGAAAGTCCGTGTTGCCAAGCGAAAAGCCAAAAACATCACTGCTCTAGAGGAGATCTGCATGGAGGAATGGGCCAACATACCAACAACAGTGTGTGGCAACCTTGTGAAGACTTACAGAAAACGTTTGACCTTTGTCATTGCCAACAAAGGATATATTACAAAGTATTGAGATGAAATTTTGTTTCTGACCAAATACTTATTTTCCACCATAATATGCAAATAAAATGATAAAAAAACAGACAATGTGATTTTCTGGATTTTTTTTTCTCAGTTTGTCTCCCATAGTTGAGGTCTACCTATGATGTAAATTACAGACGCCTCTCATCTTTTTAAGTGGTGGAACTTGCACTATTGCTGAATGACTAAATACTTTTTTGCCCCACTGTATATACTGTATATATATCTCAAATAATAGCACTAAAATAGTATACTAACTATGTAATCTTAGAGCACTATTAGGTAGGGGCAGAGAGCCTGTTTACAGTGATGTATCACTTACTGGACTGTGTTTTCCTATTTCAATACAATCAGTGTTTTATTAGCAGATTATCACTACAAGACAACTGGCCTTGTGCATCCCAGTCCAACCAAACTCCCACCCACACTGATTAGCATCTCACTGTCACTGTGCAATGCACAGTGTGGGTGGGGTTACAGAATACACATCCTGCCAGAGGTCAGATGTAATACAATGTAAAGAGCTGAGCACCACTGCAGCGTTCTTACTCTGTACTCTGTAGAATTCAAATGAACTGTTCATACTCTGTTGGTATTTTCTTCCACTCACCCAGTACATGTCTCTCAAACTCTTGAATGTTAGCTGGATTCCTATTCACTTAGTAGATTTCCACATAATACAAAAATGTTCAATTGAATTGCAATCAGGACTCGTTGACAAATTTACACAGTCAATTTTTTTCTGTCTTGACCATTCTTTGTAGTTTTGGATATGTGATTTAGGGTACACTCGCACTAGCACAGATTATCTAATGCATGAGCATTGGGCCGATTATGCTAATGTCACTCAGATCAAACTCTGTCAGATCTCGAACCGAGTGTCAAATTAGTATGATCCGATTCTCTTGCATGAGAGAATCATATCACAAGTGCGGAGAGGACTGAGAACTTAATTTCTCCATCTTGATCATTTTCTGTTTCTGTGGTAATCGGACGGCACTTGGATGACAAATGAGTGCAGTTCGATATTTCACATGCACACGCATGCTGCAATTGTTTTCTCATGCCAAATTGGCATGAGAAAAAAGTGTTGGTCGGCACGGCCCCATAGTGTAACATTGGGCCGTGTTCTATAAGATAAAACTTCAGACAGCACTTGGCCGTGTTATACACTAGTTTGAGCAAACCGTTAGGCTTCGGCTTGTTGACAAGGAGTATTTACACCGACTCATGGCAGCAGGCGTCCCTTGGAACTCAGTCCCCAGCCACCACTTTTTCTCACCTTTTACCAGCATGTGTGCAGGAACATCACCTTATCAATGCACTTACTGGGATTATCCACTTAACAAACAACACGTGGACAATCACTTGTGGTCACCGACCCTACATTTTCCTGACAACACACTGGGTAAACATTGTAGAGGATGGAGCAAAGTCACACCCTGGCATGGCATGTGTGCTCCCGATACCGAGAAATACTGGGCCTATTTGATCAGGGTTTCCTCCTCCTTCTACAAGGTGTCTTAGAACACGTCTTCCACATCAGTCGGAAGCTCTGCAGCACTGACTCAGCGAAGCGGCAACAGACTCTGCTGAAGTTGATTTTTGCCTAGGACCGCAAACCACACACAGTGGCAGAGTTACTTAAAGGAATAACAGACCAGCCAGATTTTTTTTTTTGCCACTGAACCTCCAACCTGGCATAGTTGTGTGTCATAATGGGTGTAACCTGGTGGCAGATGTGAAGTTTGGCAAGCTCACATGCATAACATGCTTGGCATTTGTGCCCAACTTAGTAGTTCAGTGGTTTCTGATAACCTACCCAGATTTCACAGAGATTCTGCTCAAAGTATGCCAAGTCAGCACCCATTTCTGCAATTTGCCTACAGCTGCCTCCGAACCGGCACTACTGTGACACTGCATGCAAATGCCAACTCAAGACTGGTGTGTGATGTGCCCACATGCTGGAACTACCCATTGCACATGCTGGCAAGGTTTGTGACCAGTCAAGGCCCGTTGCGGAATACCAGCTGCAACACGCTTGTCAGTATTATGGTCAGCCTCTGCACATAGCAACTGAAGAGTGGGCGTGGGATTCTCCAAGGCTTTGAGGACTACACAAAGATGGAGAGCGGCATAGATGACATAATCAGCACAACAATTCCGCTTCTGTGCCTACTTAAACAGTGGCTGTTGACAGTTAAACATGAAGCTTTGCGTGCGACCAGGAAGACATGAAGACGGAAGAAGACACAAGGAGATAATGCCCAGCCTCATCTCATCGCATCTGCTCAGCACAGATTGAGCAACAATGAGGAGGTAGGGGCTTAAGAAGAGGAGGAACATAAGCTGGCTGAGCGCAAAAGAGGCTGGTACCGACACAAGCTTTGCCCTGTCTCTTCTACATGGATGGTCTGAGGAGGGTAATGCAGAGGAAGAGATGGAGGAGGAGATGGAGAGTAGTTATTATGATGGAAAGAAGGAAGTGTTGGCTGTAGAGACCTTGGCACATATGGCTGACTCTATGTACCGCTGTGACCCTCGTGTTACATTCATCTTGGCCAACAAAGAGTACTTGTGGTTCACCCTCCTAGACCCAGGCCACAAGGAGAACTTTGCATCTCTTCTTCCTGAGGCAGTGAGGTATTCTATAATGGTAATAGCAAAGAAAAGAAAAAAGTTCCAGCACCAGGCGTCTCTTCATTAAAATCTTCAATATTTTATTTTCATGTTAAGAATATAAAAATGATTATTCTTGAGTCAAGAATAAAAAATCATGCGGGGATGCAGCCCCTAAACGCCTGACGCGTTTCGAGCAAAGTTCTTGATCATATGCCTATTATATGCCTATGCCCATTCCCGCATTATTTTTTATTCTTGACATGAAAATAAAATATTGAAGATTTCAATGAAGAGATGCCTGGTGCTGGAACTTTTTTCCTTTCTTTGCTATTGCTATTGCTAACGAGTGGTATCCAGCCACTTGTTCCTGTGTTCATCTGGATTCCAGTGTGGCACTACTGATCCCCTTCCCTGCTCCTATTATGATGTTATTCTAAAATGGTCCTTTACCAGAAGGCCATTGTGGAAAGATTCCTTGCCCAACCAAGGAGGAGAGGTGAGGGAGAGACACACCAGGTACATCAGAGGCAGAGGTACACTGTCAAAAGCCTGGGCCAATTTACTGACATCCTCTTAGCATCCATGCCCTCTTGACAGGATATTTTTGACAAGGAGGGAAGATAGTCAAGCAATGCCTCGCTGACCAAATCAGCATACTTACTAATTCCTCTTTGACCTTCAGCTATTGGATTTCAAAGCAGGACACCTGGTATGAGCTGTCCCTCTATGCCTTGGTTGGGCTGCCCTACTTCTACCATCTTATCTGAGAGAATATAAGTGCCATAGTGGGGTTATAACAGACAGATGCTTTCAACTATCAACAGAAAGAGCTGACAGGCTCACTCTGATAACAATTAACAAAGCCTAGCTAACACTCGACTTTTACATACCACCAGATGATAGCAGCGCATAAAGTGTTTTTAATGTTCTATATTTGAATGATTCCCACCAGTTGTTGCCTTCTGTTGCCTTCTACGTTTTTTGGATGACGCCACTTATAATTTTTTCCTGGCTTTGCACTCTGTGTGAGTGAGTGTATGGGTACCACAACTACACTTTGTTCTCAATATTTGAATAAGGCAAAACAGTTGGTGCCTTTAAGGATGTATGGATGACCCTGCTTGTAATGTTTGGCAGGATTTGCACTTAATGCATACCCCTTATGAGTTGAGGAGTACCAATTAGTGATGAGCGAGTATACTCATTGCTCGGGTGACCTCCGAGTATTTGTTATTGCTTAGAGATATAGTTTCCATCGCCTCAGTTGCATGATTTACGGCTTCCAGATGCGCTGAATACATGTGGGAATTCCCTAACAAACAGGCATTCCTCACATGTATTCAGAGTATTTGGAAGCCGTAGATCATGCAACTGAGACGATGAAAACTATATCCCTGAGCAATAACAAATACTCGGAGGTCACCCGAGCATGCTCGGGAAAACCCGAGCAATGAGTACACTTGCTCATCACTAGTACCAATACATGACACTTTGAAAAGAATGTGTATGAGACCCTTCTTTATGTCAAATACAGGGTGTATGAGTCCCTCTGAGCCCCTAGTTTTTGGCAGTTCTTGTTTCCTTCATAAATTATACCAAAATTCCCTTTTTTTTTAATAAAAAAAAATCAATTTTGGTTTGCATAAGTTATAATTTTTTTTAAATCCTTTTTAAATTTGGCCTAATATACAAGTCATTATACAGGAAAAAATTATACTTAACATTTTTTTTTCCTGTAAAATGTAATTTCTCGTTGATTTGGAATGTTTTATTGTCACTCCATAAAGTAAGAGCGTAACAACATTGTTCTCAGCAGCGATCTGGGAGTCAGAGATTCTTCCAGGGGACTTCTCCATGCTGTTCTCCTTCCATTCAACACTTTTTCCCATCCATTTAAACATTTTCACTGCCCTTTTGTAAGGTCTGCAGGAAAAAAGCTCGGATTTCCCATTGACTCCCATTACACTTGTTAGTCGAAAAGAGCATTCGAGTATTAGGAATTGCTCAACAAGCATCTGAGCATCACTAATCTCTAATGACCATCCATCTAGAAAAATTAATCTAGAAGCCAGCAGGACAGATCTCTAAACAGCTCTCAATACACACTTGTAAACCACCCTTTAAAAATACTATACCGAGGTTGACCTAATACTAAGATCTACGTTTGGTTTTACCAATTTATATGCTATATACTGTACGGTAGTATGCAAATGATCCTATTTTCCTCTAGGGAAACTTAAAGGCTTTGGTGAGCTCTACACAATTTATCTTTGATGACCTTTTCATTGTGAGCAGTGTGTTACAACATTGTAAATTTATTCCAATGATTAGATGGTCCTTACAATTTATGTCCAAGGGTAACATTGTGAAATAGTTAATCCATGGATATTTTTGCTTGGGAAATTATTTATTGATACTCTCTATAATTAATTCAGCATTATTATTTTACCTGACACGTGGAGGCTGCTTATAATTATTTCAGCTTTTCCCATACAACCAATATTCAAAAGAAGATATCAGCTATTAAACTTCCTTTATGATTACAGGCGTTAAACCTCCAGCTGACACAGTAGATCATAGATCATACACCTCCCAATTGCAACATTGAACAGGATGTATTTAGACTTTTAGCAAACAGTAAAAGGGCGTACGTGTTCTCAAAGGAGAGATCCAGCAGGTGTAGAGAATTTTACTTGCAGCCAATGCTCTATGGGAGAAAAAAATTCACTCTCCCCCAGAAGAAAGAAAGCTACATGACGATAATCAACTCAAACAGCTGAATCTTGCCCCTCACCACTATATAGCAGGCCACTAGTTGTTTGGCTGATGTGTCTTTGATTCATCTCCTGGGAAAACTGGTTGTCATCAGTCATTGAAAAGATCTTGTCTATAGAAACATATTTACAGGGAAGGCTCCATGGGGAAAAATGTCTACAAATTAGTATAAAAGAGTAAGCTAGAGGCACATTTAAGAATATGTACACCTTTGACAAGGGAAACAATATTATTTTCACATAAGTTGTTATATTTAGTTTGGTCTGCAAATTGTATTCCTTCATCCTTTTTTAGACATTGATACGCAGTTTGCAGCCTGATCACATTTCAGTTTTTTCCCTCGTGGGAGTGTCCGTCCCAGTAATACAGGCTGGATTATTGGTCTTTATGTATCCAGAGAACTGCTGTCTTCAATAGCTCAAATATTTGCACAGCTGTAAAACTTTTTTCATTTATTCTTCATGTGTTTTCCTCTTTATATTTTGCTTTTTCAGCCCTACCTGAGGTTGATGATGCATTTCTATTTCTTCAGACTGTGAAGATCTCTGTACTAGTCACTCTCACTCAATCCTGCAATCTCTAAGGCCTGGATCACACCAGCATATTTCACTGTCCATAAATAGATGGTGATGCCTAAACTGACGGCGGGTCTCCCAATTTGGATGTACAGCCCCATAGAAATACAGCTCTTGCAAAAATTACGAGACCACCACATCAAAACCCTGTCATGGGCAGCCCAATCTCCAGACCTGAACCCCATTGAAAACCTCTGGAATGTAATCAAGAGGATGATGGAGAGTCACAAGCCATCAAATAAAGAAGAACTGCTTACATTTTTGCGCCAGAACCAGTGTGAAAGACTGGTGGAAAGCAAGCCAAGACGCATGAAAGCTGTGATTAAAAATCATGGTTATTCCACAAAATATTGATTTCTGAACTCTTCCTGAGTTAAAACATTAGTATTGTTGTTTCTAAAGGATTATGAACTTGTTTTTTTTGCATTATTTGAGGTCAGAAAGCGCTGGTTCTTTTTTTTAATTTTGACCATTTCTCCTTTTCAGGAAAAAAATACAAAATTTATTTCTTGGAAATTCGGAGACATGTTGTCAGAAGTTTATAGAAGAAATGAACAATTTACATTTTACTCAAAAATATACCTATAAAGAGAAAAATCAGACAAACTGAACATTTTGCAGTGGTCTCTTAATTTTTGCCAGAGCTGTATATGAGGGTGTCAGTTTGGGTTGAAAGACCTGCTGCCATACCTATGTGGACACTGAAATAAGCTTGTGTGATCTAAGCCTTAGGGCCTTTGCAGAGAAGCAAATGAGATTTGAATGAAACTTTGATGATTTGTTCACATTTTCATCTGTGTTCCATCCTTGTGCCCAGTTTTTATGCATATATGATGTTCATGTGCGATCTTTTTTCATGAAATACATAAAAAAAATACATGATGAAATACAGTTTCCTGGGTTTATAACAGAAATCTATCAGAAAAAATTGGATACCACTCAGATGTTTGGTGTGGGATTATATTTTTTTATGCACCTGTAAAGCGGTCAAGAGCGGTAGTCGCGACCAAGCTTCTGTCCGGTTTCACTCTGGCACTTTACAGACAAGAGGTGTCCCAGCTCCAATGGACTATAGGGTGTGGTGTGCATCACACTCACTTGTAGGCTGCAGGCTTCCGTCCTCAGGAGCCGACACACACAATTTATGGGACACTAAGTTCTTTGTAACAGTCAAACTTTTACTAAGCAGTCCAAGTTCATCAGGTGGGATAGGGCACAGCAATTTGCACTTCATTGTTCCTTGGTACAACTCCTCTTCGGTCCTGCCACCCTTTCATACTGGACTACCCACAATGCCACCAACTCCATCAGCATCAGGGATTCGTTGTCCACTCCGGCAGTGCAGAAAAGACCAGCCACCTGTCCCCCACGTAATTCCACGTACGTAATTCCACATTCATCAACCTTGAGATGTCAGAAGGCCACGCCCACTCCTTGGTACTTGGCCCAAATGCTGTTGGAATGTCCATCAGAGAACTCTATTTGGCCTCCCACTGCCCCAAACGGTTGGTCCATGCTGCCCTAGCAACCTACCGCACCTGAAATAGGTGGGGCAGGAACAGGGTAAGACAGTCCACATCCCTACACATCTATAGTTTGGAAAGGGGAGTCTAATTTGAGACTCAGAAGAAGGCCATGTTCAAACGTTCAATATTTGGTGAGTGAATATTTTACCTCAATATTTGTAAGCCAAAACCAGGAGTGGAACAATCAGAGGAAAATTATAATAGAAACACATCACCACTTCTGTATTTATCCCCACTCCTGGTTTTGGCTTACAGATACTGATATGAAACACTGACTAAACACTGAATGAGTGAATGTGGCCAAAAGTAGTACATTCCATGATTTATTATCCTCATGGACACTCAGATCAAGGAAAAATTATTCTTCTGAACAGCCCTATTGAATGACATGGGTCAGTGTAATGTCCTTGTGTTAAATGATCAATAATCGGACAATACATGCCCAATTAATATGCTCATCTGCATGAGCCCTAGCATTGAGAGAAGAGAAATGGATTAGAAAGCTTTCAGAAATGAGCAGGAGCTACCATAGATTTATAGAAGTTTTGCAAAGCACTTAGCTAGATAAAGAAGATATAGACTTTAAAGTACATCACCGCCAGTCACACTCAGCCACGTTCTCATGCTCAGCTCATTGTGCTCCGGTTGGCGTGTAAAGCGGTTGCATCACTGATGTGACTACTCATCAAACCATCCAGATCATCATGAGACATGGCCATTAATGGATAATTAGTGGAAACGTGAATATAACTTTGCTTTTTTTATTTTTATTTTTGTTGAATAAATTGGTAAAAGAAGGTCGGGGAGTTTTTATTTCAAATAAAGGACACTGTATATTTTAATGAAAATACTTTACTGTTACATAGTTACATAGTTATTAAGGTTGAAGGAAGACTGTAAGTCCATCTAGTTCAACCCATAGCCTAACCTAACATGCCCTAACATGTTGATCCAGGGGAAGGCAAAAAAAACCCATGTGGCAAAGAGTAACTCCACCATGGGGAAAAAAATTCCTTCCCGACTCCACATACGGCAATCAGACTAGTTCCCTGGATCAACGCCTTATCAAGAAATCTAGTGTATATACCCTGTAACATTATACTTTTCCAGAAAGGTATCCAGTCCCCTCTTAAATTTAAGTAATGAATCACTCATTATAACATCATACGGCAGAGAGTTCCATAGTCTCACTGCTCTTACAGTAAAGAATCCGCGTCTGTTATTATGCTTAACCCCTTCACCCCCGGAGCTTTTTCCGTTTTTCCGTTTTCGTTTTTCGCTCCCCTCCTTCCCAGAGCCATAACTTTTTTATTTTTCTGTCAATTTGGCCATGTGAGGGCTCATTTTTTGCGGGACGAGTTGTACTTTTGAACGACATCATTGGTTTTACCATGTCGTGTACTAGAAAACGGGAAAAAAATTCCAAGTGCAGTGAAATTGCAAAAAAAGTGCAATCCCACACTTGTTTTTTGCTTGCCTATTTTGCTAGGTTCACTAAATGCTAAAACTGACCTGCCATTATGATTCTCCAGGTCAGTACGAGTTCATAGACACCAAACATGACTAGGTTCTTTTTTACCTAAGTGGTGAAAAAAAATTCCAAACTTTGCAAAAAAATAAATAAATAAAATTGCGCCATTTTCCAATACCCGTAGCGTCTCCATTTTTCGTGATCTGGGGTCGGGTGAGGGCTTATTTTTTGCGTGCCGAGCTGGCATTTTTAATGATAGCATTTCGGTGCAGATACGTTCTTTTGATCGCCCGTTATTGCATTTTAATGCAATGTCGTGGCGACCAAAAAAACGTAAATCTGGCGTTTCGATTTTTTTTTTCATTACGCCGTTTAGCGATCAGGTTAATGCTTTTTTTTTATTGATAGATCGGGCGATTCTGAACACGGCGATACCAAATATGTGTAGGTTGGGCTTTTTTTTTATTGATTTATTTTGATTGGGGCGAAAGGGGGGTGATTTAAACTTTTATATTTTTTTTATTTTTTTCACATTTTTTTTTACTTTTTTTTTTAACTTTTACCATGCTTCTATAGCCTCCATGGGAGGCTAGAAGCAGGCACAGCCCGATCGGCTCTGCTACATAACAGCGATCATCAGATCGCTGTTATGTAGCTAAAATGCAGGTGTGCTGTGAGCGCCGACCACAGGGGGGCGCTCACAGCCACCGGCGATCAGTAACCATAGAGGTCTCCAGGACCTCTATGGTTACAATGCACAAGCATCGCCGACCCCCGATCATGTGACGGGGGTCGGCGATGCGCTCATATCCGGCCGCACGGCCGGATGCGGTAGTTAAATGCCGCTGTCTGAGTTTGACAGCGGCATTTAACTAGTTAATAGCGGCGGGTGATCGCGATTTCACCCGCCGCTATTGCGCGCACATGTCAGCTGTAAAAAACAGCTGACATGTCGCGACTTTGATGTGCGCTCACCGCCGGAGCGCACATCAAAGCGGGGGTCCCGACATGTGACGTACTATTACGTCACATGTCGGGAAGGGGTTAAACCTTCTTTCCTCCAGACGTAGAGGATGCCCCCTTGTCCCTGTCTCAGGTCTATGATTAAAAAGATCATCAGAAAGGTCTTTGTACTGTCCCCTCATATATTTATACATTAACATAAGATCACCCCTTAGTCTTCGTTTTTCCAAACTAAATAGCCCCAAGTGTAATAACCTATCTTGGTATTGCAGACCCCCCAGTCCTCTAATAACCTTGGTCGCTCTTCTCTGCACCCGCTCCAGTTCAGCTTTGTCTTTCTTATACACCGGAGACCAGAACTGTGCACAGTATTCTAAGTGTGGTCGAACTAGTGACTTGTATAGAGGTAAAATTATGTTCTCCTCATGAGCATCTATGCCTCTTTTAATACATCCCATTATTTTATTTGCCTTTGTAGCAGCTGCCTGACACTGGCCACTGAATATGAGTTTGTCATCCACCCATACACCCAGGTCTTTTTCATTGACGGTTTTGCCCAGAGTTTTAGAATTAAGCACATAGTTATACATCTTATTACTTCTACCCAAGTGCATGACCTTACATTTATCCCCATTAAAGCTCATTTGCCATTTATCAGCCCAAGCTTCTAGTTTACATAAATCATCCTGTAATATAAAATTGTCCTCCCCTGTATTGATTACCCTGCAGAGTTTAGTGTCATCTGCAAATATTGAAATTCTACTCTGAATGCCCCCTACAAGGTCATTAATAAATATGTTAAAAAGAAGAGGGCCCAATACTGACCCCTGTGGTACCCCACTGCTAACCGTGACCCAGTCCGAGTGTGCTCCATTAATAACCACCCTTTGTTTCCTATCCCTGAGCCAGCTCTCAACCCACTTACACATATTTTCCCCTATCCCCATTACTCTCATTTTATGTAACAACCTTTTGTGTGGCACCGTATCAAAAGCTTTGGAAAAGTCCATATATACTACGTCCACTGGGTTCCCTTGGTCCAGTCCGGAACTTACCTCTTCATAGAAGCTGATCAAATTAGTCTGACATGAACGGTCCCTAGTAAACCCGTGCTGATACTGGGTCATGAGGTTATTCCTCTTCAGATACTCCAGCATAGCATCCCTTAGAATGCCCTCCAGGATTTTACCCACAGTAGAGGTTAAACTTACTGGCCTATAATTACCGAGTTCAGTTTTTGCCCCTTTTTTGAATATTGGCACCACATTTGCTATACGCCAGTCCTGTGGTACAGACCCTGTTATTATGGAGTCTTTAAAGATTAAAAATAATGGTCTATCAATGACTGTACTTAGTTCCTGCAGTACTCGGGGGTGTATCCCATCCGGGCCCGGAGATTTGTCAATTTTAGTTATTTTTAGACGCCGCTGTACTTCCTGCTGGGTTAAGCAGGTGACATTTAATGGGGAATTATTATCACTAGTCATATTGGCTGCCATGGGATTTTCTTTTGTAAATACTGATGAAAAAAAGTCATTTAGCATATTGGCTTTTTCCTCATCCTCATCCACCATTTCACCCAGACTATTTTTAAGGGGGCCAACACTGTCATTTTTTAGTTTCTTACTATTTATATAGTTAAAGAATATTTTGGGATTATTTTTACTCTCTCTGGCAATGAGTCTCTCTGTCTCAATCTTTGCTGCCTTGATTTGCTTTTTACAGAATGTATTTAATTTTCTGTATTTATTTAATGCCTCCTCACTACCTACTTCCTTTAATTCTCTAAATGCTTTCTTTTTGTCCCTTATTGCGCCCCTTACAGCTCTATTTAGCTATATTGGTTTCCTCCTATTTCTAGTATGTTTATTCCCATACGGTATATACTGTGCACAGGTCCTGTCCAGGATGCTAATAAATGTCTCCCATTTTCTTTGTGTATTTTTGTGTCTCAGGATATCGTCCCAGTTAATTGCACCAAGATCCTCTCTCATCCGTTGGAAATTTGCCCTCCTGAAGTTTAGTGTCCTTGTCACCCCCCTTCTACCCATCTTATTAAAGGTTACATGAAAACTTATTATTTTGTGATCACTATTCCCCAAGTGACCCCCAACCCTTATATTTGATATGCGGTCTGGCCTGTTGGTTAATATTAGGTCTAGCAGTGCCCCCCTCCTTGTTGGGTCCTGCACCAGTTGTGAAAGGTAATTGTCTCCCATAGTTGTCAAAAACCGATTACCTTTGCTGGAACTGCAGGTTTCTGTTCCCCAATCTATTTCAGGATAGTTGAAGTCCCCCATAATAATGACTTCTCCTTGAGTCGCAGCTTCATCTATTTGCTTTACGAGGATATTCTCCATTGCTTCCATTAGTTTTGGAGATTTATAACAAACCCCTATCAGTAGTGTTGAGCATTCCGATACCGCAAGTATCGGGTATCGGCCGATACTTGCGGTATCGGAATTCCGATACCGGGATTCCGATACTTGGCGCGTATCGGATACCGGAATCGGAAGTTCCATGATTCAAAATTCAGAAATTCAGCCAATGAGAAAGATTCCAAGTGTGGGCACATCCTGTTTAGCATGGAGGGCATGAAACTACTGGCAAGGCTGTGATTGGCTGCTTAAATGATGTCATGATGCAGTTTAAAAGTCGCTGGCGCCATTTTGCGATCACTCTGCTGTGAATTCAGTTAGTGACAGGACGCTGTTTGCTGACTGAGGGACAGTTTAGAGATAGCGATTTGCTTCTTTGTGCCTTCCAAAGGCTAATTTAGCAACCGCTGTGTTCACCTACTAATCACCTTCCTTTTGCCTTGTAGCGCTGTTTTCACAGCGATCTGCAAGGTCTCTCTGTGTGTGTGTGTGAGTGCAGCCCACTCTCTAGTCTGAGTGCAGCCACATAGGCCATCCATAGCTGGTTGTATTCAGTTCAGGGAGGGTGGTTCATTGCCTCATACTGTCCTTTTTTTTTTTTTTTTTGAAGTAGTGCAGGCTGCTGCACATTTTTTCCAAAAATTCCTATTAGTGTCTTTCCACCCGTCTCCAGCTAATTTGTGGAAAAACACTACATAGGATAAAGTAGAGGAGGGTTTTTGGGCCTTGCAGCGCCGTTTACGGCTGTCTGCACGGTCTCCGTGTGACTGCAGCTCGCCCTGTAGTCTGTGAGCAGCCGTAGCTTGGTTGTCTCCAGCTCAGGGTTGTTCACTGCGTCATACCGCCAAATCAATTTTCATTTTGTTTTCAAGTAGTGTAGTCTGCTGCTAATTAATTTAAAAAAATCCTATTAGTGTCTTTCCACCCGTCTCCAGCTAATTTGTGGAAAAACACTACATAGGATAAAGTAGAGGAGGGTTTTTGGGCCTTGCAGCGCCGTTTACGGCTGTCTGCACGGTCTCCGTGTGACTGCAGCTCGCCCTGTAGTCTGTGAGCAGCCGTAGCTTGGTTGTCTCCAGCTCAGGGTTGTTCACTGCGTCATACCGCCAAATCAATTTTCATTTTGTTTTCAAGTAGTGTAGTCTGCTGCTAATTAATTTAAAAAAATCCTATTAGTGTCTTTCCACCCGTCTCCAGCTAATTTGTGGAAAAACACTACATAGGATAAAGTAGAGGAGGGTTTTTGGGCCTTGCAGCGCCGTTTACGGCTGTCTGCACGGTCTCCGTGTGACTGCAGCTCTATCCGTTGTCAGTTCAGCCCCAAAAAAATAAATAAATAATAAAGTTCACCAAACACACCAGTTACACCACTTTACATTTGTGTAGGCCACATTAGCTCATATTCAAGTCTAGTCCACACTTTAGAAAATTAGTGTGTCTTATACCTGTTAGGAGGAGTTGCTCAGGAATAAGCACACAAAGCCGTTAGTACTTTTCTGCTTATCTTTATCAGTCAACCAAGATGAAGAAGGCAGTGAGTAAGGCACGTGGGCGTGGGCGTGGGCGCGGAGCAGGGAGGGGACGTGGGGATTCTGTGCCTGCTGCGGGCACCGGTGAGTCATCAGCACCCACTTTCACAAGGGAACAGTCGTTCATGCGCAGCTTTGTCGCCGAGCGCCGTACACCGCTGCTGCGTCAAGACCAAATTGAAGCCGTTGTGGGATGGATGGCAGCTAATGCATCAACTTCCATTAGTGCCACATCCTCTCAGACACAGAGCACTGGAGAGCAGCCATCTGTCTCTTCACCACCTGCAAAATTGCCCAGGCAGACAGAGATCCCAGGACAGGAGCAGTCTCTACTTCTGTTCTCTGAATCATCTCTTGGCTTGGAAACAGGGGGCCAGCCAAGCAGCATTGGAGAAATGGAAGAAGAGGCAGGGTGCAGTGATGCCCAACCGCTTTTTCTGTCTTCCTCTGAAGAGGCGGGTGGGCCAGTGGCTCCGGTCACCACCTCGCAGGCCGCATCAGCTGATGATGACACTCAGGTGCCACTTACTGGTGCGTGCTCTGCTGCTGAGACTACCCAGGAGGAGCAGTTGGGGGCAGAGGGTAGTGTAGATGATGAGGTCCTTGACCCATCTTGGCGTCAGGGACAGGAAGGTGGTGGGAGCAGCTCTGAGGAAGAGATTCCCCGTACGGCCCAAAGAGGGAGAGGGAGGGGGAAGACTGCGGATCCTGCAGCCTCCGCTTTGGCACCCGTAAGGAGCATGTCTCTTCCAAAAGTCAAAAGGGGGGCTCCCAAGACTTGCAGTGCCTGGTCCTTTTTTGACACAGTTGCAGATGACATTTGCTATGTCAGATGCAAGGTGTGTCATCAAAAAATCAAAAGAGGTCAAAAAGTCGCCAACCTCAATACCTCCAACATGTGGAAACATGTGCGCAACAGGCACCCGGCGGAGTTAGACAAACACACTGAAGAGCTAGGCCAACAAACAGCGGCAGCTACCACCTCTTCAGCTCGTGTTGCCTCTTCCTCTAGCTCACACGCAGCTGGTTCGGCTTCCTCCCAGGATCGCCGTGGAAGAACCTCTGGCCCTGTTGTCCAGAGACCCGCTGTCATTCCACCCGCAGCACCACTTTCCCAGTCAACCACACACTCCCAGCCCAGTCTACAGCCATCGGTAGTACAGGCATGGGAGAAAAGGCGGCCTTTCTCGTCAAACCACCCACGAGCACAGGCTCTGACTGCAGGCATTGCCAAACTTCTGTCACTGGAAATGCTGTCATTCAGGCTGGTGGAGACTGACAGCTTCCGTGACTTGATGTCATTGGCAGTCCCACAGTACAGTGTGCCCAGCCGCTTTTACTTCAGCAGGCAAGCCGTCCCTGCCCTGCACAAGCATGTTGAGGGACACATAAAACACGCGCTACTGAACGCCGTCAGTAGCAAGGTCCACCTCACCACCGATGCGTGGACCAGTCAACATGGACAGGGGCGATACCTTTCCCTCACTGCCCATTGGGTTAATGTAGTTGAGCCGGGTACAGACCGTGCGAGTGGCGCAGGACGTGTCCTGCCCACTCCAAGGATTGCAGGAATCCATTCTGTACGCATTGACTCCTCCTCTTACACCAGTTCCTCAGAATCATCGCTGCAGGAGCCGTCACAGTCCACCTCCACATGGACCCGTGATGAACGTGTACCTGTTACGACCGACATGAGCACAGCCGTGGCCAAACGTCAACAGGCCGTCTTGAAATTAATTTTTTTGGGGAATCGTAGCCACACAGCGCAGGAGCTCTGGAATGCCATCAAGCAGGAGAGCGATGTGTGGTTTGAGCCAGCGAATCTCCAGCCAGGCATGGTAGTGTGTGATAATGGCCGAAATCTGGTGGCAGCCCTGGGCCTCGGCAACCTCACTCACATCCCATGTCTGGCACATGTGCTCAATTTGGTCGTGCAGAGTTTTTTGAGGGACTATCCGGATCTTGATGCACTGCTGCACAAGGTCCGCCTAGAGTGTGCTCACTTGCGGCGTTCCAGCACGGCAAAAGCGCGCATTGCGGCTCTGCAGCGCCGACACCGCCTGCCGGAACATCGCATCATATGTGACCTACCTACCAGGTGGAATTCCACGTTACATATGTTGGAGCGGTTGTGTGAGCAGCAGCAAGCTGTAATGGAGTACCAGCTGTATCAGGCGCAAAAAAGTCGCAGTCAGCGCCGTACAGACTTCACAACCACAGAGTGGGCCACTATGAAGGATGTCTGCCAGGTTTTGCGTCCCTTTGATTATTCCACGCGGATGGCGAGTGCAGATGATGCACTAGTCAGCATGACTGTCCCCCTTATCTGCCTGCTTGAAAAATCACTGCAAGCGCTAAGGGATGATGTTGTGGAAGAGGTGGAGGATGAGGATTCACCACTTCCATCATCTTCTGGACAGTCAGCGCCACGTGGTTCCTCACAAACGCGTAGGCAGGGGACAGTTTGTGAGGAGGATGAGGAGGAGTCAATGGAGGAGGAAGACATCCGTCCAGAGGAGGGAGTTCCCGAATTGTCCAGTACTCAGTGTGTACAGCGAGGGTGGGGTGATGACGAGCGGGCAGAGATCACGCCTCCAGCTGGGGACAGCGTTTCTTGGGCAGTTGGCAGTCTGCAGCACATGGTGGATTACATGCTGCAGTGCCTGAGAAACGACCGCCGCATCGACCACATTCTCAACATGTCTGATTATTGGGTGTTCACCCTCCTCGATCCTCGCTACCGGGACAACGTAGAAAGCCTCATCACACCGTTGAACCGGGAGCGAAAAATGCGGGAGTACCAAGACACACTGGTCAGTTCCATCATCTTCTCCATTCCAACTGAGAGAAGTGCTGCTACTGCATTCCAAAGCAGCTCAGTGCGTCCAGGCAGTGGTGGAGGCTCTGCACAAAGAGGGAGCAGAAGCAGTGCCTCTGCCCAAGGCAAGACCAGTATGGCCCAACTGTGGCACAGTTTTGTGTGCCCCCCACAAAAGTCTACACCATCACAGACGGCTCCAGTCAGCAGGAGGCAACGGTTCCGTCAGATGGTGACAGACTACATGTCTTGCCCTCTTGCTGTACTCCCAGACGGCTCTTCCCCTTTCAAGTTTTGGGTCTCAAAGCTGGATACATGGCCAGAGCTAAGCCAGTATGCATTGGAGGTGCTGTCTTGCCCTGCGGCCAGTGTATTATCGGAACGTGTCTTTAGTGCTGCAGGTGGTGTACTAACTGACCGTCGCATGCGACTATCCTCCGATAACATTGACCGGCTTACTTTCCTGAAAATGAACAAGGCCTGGATCTCGCAGGAATTTGCCACTCCTCCTCCTGATTAAATAATTAGGTCACTGTATACGTTATCCAGGTCTCCTGTTGTGTTCATCTTTCTACCACCTGAACTTAAATTCCTGGGCTCCAACACCGCCAGTTGAGGCTCAGACGTGCCGTCTGCACAGTCAAAACATACGACCCAGTGTTATTGGGTTTCAGTAACGTCAGCTGATCCCCAGCTGTGTAGCCGGCAATGTGTCATGCGACCGCCACGCTGACACAACAACTGAAATGTAAGGGAATCTGTCCCCCCCCCCCCCAAGGCGTTTGTTACTGAAAGAGCCACCTTGTGCAGCAGTAATGCTGCACAAGGAAAAAGGTAGCTATTTTGGTTTTGCTCCTTGCACACGCAAAACTTAACACTTATAAAATGTGTCCACTGATACCGTAAAACCGTCCCGGAGGTGGGACTTTCCTTCGTAATATGACGCAGCACAGCCGTCATTCCTACCCCCCCGGCGCCGCGCCCCGGCTCCTCAGCGTTGTTTGATTCCGTCCCGGAGCCTGCGCTGTTATGTTATCCCGTGGCCAGGCACACTTAGCGCTGCCCGTCTTCTGGCATCATTTGGTGTCAGGCTGGCTGCGCCTGTGCGGCCACGCTGGCCGAGAGCCCGCCTCGCAGTGTCTTCTGATTTAATCCCACTGGGGGCCTGGGATCTATGGACATGCGCAGTGCATATCTGAACCTCCACCTCTCACTCATCTCCCTATGGCTTCTTCAGACTGTTCGGTGTCAGCTGGTCCCTAATAGCATGCCACGGCCGTGACACCGCACAGTCTGGAAAAGAAGCCGTAGGGAGGGGAGTGAGAGGCGAGGATATGCACTGCGCATGGCCATGGATCCCAGGCCCCCAGTGGGATTACATCAGAAGACACTGCGAGGCGGGCTCTCGGCCAGCGCGGCCGCACAGGCGCAGCCAGCCTGACACCAAATGATGTCAGAAGATGGGCAGCGCTAAGTGTGCCTGGCCACGGGATAACATAACAGCGCAGGCTCCGGGACGGAATCAAACAACGCTGAGGAGCCGGGGCACGGCGGCGGGGGGGTAGTAATGATGGCTGTGCTGCGTCATATTACGAAGGAAAGTCCCACCTCCGGGACGGTTTCACGGCTTCAGGGGACACATTTTATAAGTGTTTAGTTCTGTGTTTGCAAGGAGCATGATGAAAAGAGCCACCTTTTCCTTTTGCATCTTTTGTGCTGCACAAGCTGGCTCTTTCAGCTACAAACGCCTTGGGGGTGGGGTTAAAGGTTCCCTTTCGACTTTCTCAGGCTTCGGCCTACATTGTGTTCCTCTGCTTTTCCACCTGCCCCTGGGCTCCAACACCGCTAGTTGCCGTCCAGAAGTGCTGTACGCACAGTCAACAGTCGCTCCTCTGTTATTGGGGTTCAGTAACGTCAGCTGTTCCCCTGCTGTGTGTGTGGCAATCCCTCCTACCTCCTCCAACCTCCTCCTCCTCCACCTGTCCCTGGGCTCCAACACCGCCAGTTGCCGTCCAGAAGTGCTGTACGCACAGTCAACAGTCCCTCCTCTGTTATTGGGGTTCAGTAACGTCAGCTGTTCCCCTGCTGTGTGTGTGGCAATCCCTCCTACCTCCTCCAACCTCCTCCTCCTCCACCTGTCCCTGGGCTCCAACACCGCCAGTTGCCGTCCAGAAGTGCTGTACGCACAGTCAACAGTCCCTCCTCTGTTATTGGGGTTCAGTAACGTCAGCTGTTCCCCTGCTGTGTGTGTGGCAATCCCTCCTACCTCCTCCAACCTCCTCCTCCTCCACCTGTCCCTGGGCTCCAACACCGCCAGTTGCCGTCCAGAAGTGCTGTACGCACAGTCAACAGTCCCTCCTCTGTTATTGGGGTTCAGTAACGTCAGCTGTTCCCCTGCTGTGTGTGTGGCAATCCCTCCTACCTCCTCCAACCTCCTCCTCCTCCACCTGTCCCTGGGCTCCAACACCGCCAGTTGCCGTCCAGAAGTGCTGTACGCACAGTCAACAGTCCCTCCTCTGTTATTGGGGTTCAGTAACGTCAGCTGTTCCCCTGCTGTGTGTGTGGCAATCCCTCCTACCTCCTCCAACCTCCTCCTCCTCCACCTGTCCCTGGGCTCCAACACCGCCAGTTGCCGTCCAGAAGTGCTGTACGCACAGTCAACAGTCCCTCCTCTGTTATTGGGGTTCAGTAACGTCAGCTGTTCCCCTGCTGTGTGTGTGGCAATCCCTCCTACCTCCTCCAACCTCCTCCTCCTCCACCTGTCCCTGGGCTCCAACACCGCCAGTTGCCGTCCAGAAGTGCTGTACGCACAGTCAACAGTCCCTCCTCTGTTATTGGGGTTCAGTAACGTCAGCTGTTCCCCTGCTGTGTGTGTGGCAATCCCTCCTACCTCCTCCAACCTCCTCCTCCTCCACCTGTCCCTGGGCTCCAACACCGCCAGTTGCCGTCCAGAAGTGCTGTACGCACAGTCAACAGTCCCTCCTCTGTTATTGGGGTTCAGTAACGTCAGCTGTTCCCCTGCTGTGTGTGTGGCAATCCCTCCTACCTCCTCCAACCTCCTCCTCCTCCACCTGTCCCTGGGCTCCAACACCGCCAGTTGCCGTCCAGAAGTGCTGTACGCACAGTCAACAGTCCCTCCTCTGTTATTGGGGTTCAGTAACGTCAGCTGTTCCCCTGCTGTGTGTGTGGCAATCCCTCCTACCTCCTCCAACCTCCTCCAACCTCCTCCTCCTCCACCTGTCCCTGGGCTCCAACACCGCTAGTTGCCGTCCAGAAGTGCTGTACGCACAGAGCCAAACACCTCGCCAATGTGTTAGTGGGGTTCAGCACCGCCAGCTGTTCCCCTGCTGTGTATACGGCAACGTGTACTGAGACCGCCACGCAGGCACAACAAGTTAAATGTAAGGGAACCTGACCCCCCCCCCCCCCCAGGCGTTTGTTACTGAAGGAGCCACCTTGTGCAGCAGTAATGATGCAAAGGGAAAAAGTGCCTCTTTTCGTGATGCTCCTTGCACATGCTGAACCAAACACTTATGAAATGTGTCCCCACACAGCGTTAAACCGTCCGGTAGGTGGAACTTTCCTTTGTCGTGTGACGCAGCACAGCCATCATTTTTACCCCCTTGGCGCCGTGCGCCCCCTCCTCAGCATTGTTTGAATCTGTCCCGGAGCCTGCGCTGTTAGGTTAGCCCTTGGCCATGCACACATGTTGCGCTGCCCGTCTTCTGACCTCATTTGGTGTCAGGCTGGCTGCGCCTGTGCGGGTGCGCTGGCCGAGATCCCGCCTCGCAGTGTCGTCTAATGTAATCCCACCGCGGGCCTGTGATCCGTGCCCGTGCGCAGTGCATATCCTCTCCTCTCACTCCCCTCCCTACGGCTTCTTCAGACTGTGCGATGTCAGCTGGTCCCTAATAGCATGCCACGGCCGTGACACCGCACAGTCTGAAAAAGCCGTAGGGAGGGGAGTGAGAGGAGAGGATATGCACTGCGCACGGGCACGGATCACAGGCCCGCGGTGGGATTACATTAGACGACACTGCGAGGCGGGATCTTGGCCAGCGCACCCGCACAGGCGCAGCCAGCCTGACACCAAATGAGGTCAGAAGACGGGCAGCGCAACATGTGTGCATGGCCAAGGGCTAACCTAACAGCGCAGGCTCCGGGACAGATTCAAACAACGCTGAGGAGGCGGCGCACGGCGCCAAGGGGGTAAAAATGATGGCTGTGCTGCGTCACACGACAAAGGAAAGTTCCACCTACCGGACGGTTTAACGCTGTGAGGAGACACATTTCATAAATGTTAGGTTCCGCGTGTACAAGGACCATAATTAAAAGAGCTAAGTTTACCTTTTCCAGAATTAGTGCTGTACACAATGGCTCTTTCAGCTACAAACGCCTGGGGGGGGGTTAAAGGTTTCCTTTCAACTTGCTCGAGTGCAGGCTTCGGCCTACACTCCGCTCCCCCTGCTCCTCCTGCTGACCCTGGGCTCTAACACCGCCAGTTTTTGCCCAGATGTGCTAGCTGCACAGAGAAAAACACCAGCCAATGTGTCAGTGGGGTTCAGCACCGCCAGCTGTTCCCCTGCTGTGTAGCCGGCAACGTGTCCTGCGACCGCCACGCAGACACAAGAACTGAAATTGAAGGGAACCTGTCCCCCCTCCCCCAGGTGTTTCTATGTTTTACAGCTACCTTGAACAGCAGTAATGCTGCATGTGTTCAAGGTGGCTCAGAAACTTATTCTCCTTGCCCATGTTGAAGTGAACACGTCTAAAATGTGTCCTCTGTGACCATTAAAACGTCCCTCAGGTGTGATTTGACTTTGTATTGACACACGTAACAAGCTCCTTGGTAACGCTGCCCGTCTTCTGGCATCATTGTTTGGCTGCCTGCGCCTCTGCGGCCGCCCTGACCCACACAACGCCCCTCGGTGTCTTATTTATTGGGACTGCGAGGGTGTGATTGATGGGCAGGATCAGTGCATCAGTTCGCCTGTCCCTCCTCTCCTTCCGCCTTCTTCGGACTGTGCGGCTTCATGGCCGTGGCATGCGATAAGGGATCAGATGACGCCGCACAGTCTGAAGCGGGTGTAAGGACCCGAGTGTGAGAGGCGAACATATGTGCTGCGCCAGGCCCTGAATCCCAGCCCCGCAGTGTTTTAACAATGTTAAGACACTGCGGGGCTGGGATTCATGGGCATCGCGAACCGCACCGGCCGACATTACATGATGCCAGAAGATGGGCAGCGCTAACGGCGCTAGGCCAGGGGATAACACGACAGCGCAGACTCCTGTACAGCAAATAACAACGCTCGGGAGGCTGCACCCAGCACCAAGGTGGGATTCTTGACATCTGTGCTGCGTCTCATTACAAAGGGAACTCGCGCCTCCAACACAGTTTGACTGTATAAAGGGCTAAATGTTATACGTGTTTCATTCAGCGTGTGCAAGGAGAAAAATTAAAAGAGCAACCTTTGACTTGTGCAGCACTACTGCTGCATAAGCTGTGGCTCTTCTACTTTCTAACCCCTGAGGGGGGGTTAAAGGTGACCTTTGAAATCGGTTCAAGTAGGCTTCGGCCTACACTCTGCTCCCCCTGCAGAGCCCGGGCTCCAACACCGATCGTTGCTGTCCGGAAGTGCTGGCTGCACAGAGCCAAACACCTCGCCAATGTGTCAGTGGGGTCCAGCACCGCCAGCTGTTCCCCTGCTGTGTAGCCGGCAACGTGTCCTGCAAAAGCCACGCAGACACAACAGACCCAAAGCTGCCGCCAGTGCAGGCTTCGGCCTACACTCCCCTCCCCCTGCTCCTCCTCCTCCTGCTCCTCCTCCTGCTGACCCTGGGCTCTAACACACCGCCAGTTTTTGCCCAGATGTGCTAGCTGCACAGAGAAAAACACCAGCCAATGTGTCAGTGGGGTCCAGCACCGCCAGCTGTTCCCCTGCTGTGCAGCCGGCAACGTGTCCTGCAAAAGCCACGCAGACACAAGAACTGAAATTGAAGGGAACCTGTCCCCCCTCCCCCAGGCGTTTTTACGTTATCCAGCCACCTTGTACAGCGGTAATGCTGCATGTGTGCAAGGTGGCTCAGAAACGTATTCTCCTCGCACATGTGGAACTGAAAACACGTCTGAAATGTGTCCTCTGTGTGACCATTTAACCGTCCCGGTGGTGTGACTTTCCTTTGTAATGACACGCTGCAACCCCCTTGGTAGCGCTGCCCGTCTTCTGGCATCATTGTTTGGCTGCCTGCGCCTCTGCGGCCGCCCTGACCCACACAACGCCCCTCGGTGTCTTATTTATTGGGACTGCGAGGGTGTGATTGATGGGCAGGATCAGTGCATCAGTTCGCCTGTCCCTCCTCTCCTTCCGCCTTCTTCGGACTGTGCGGCTTCATGGCCGTGGCATGCGATAAGGGATCAGATGACGCCGCACAGTCTGAAGCGGGTGTAAGGACCCGAGTGTGAGAGGCGAACATATGTGCTGCGCCAGGCCCTGAATCCCAGCCCCGCAGTGTTTTAACAATGTTAAGACACTGCGGGGCTGGGATTCATGGGCATCGCGAACCGCACCGGCCGACATTACATGATGCCAGAAGATGGGCAGCGCTAACGGCGCTAGGCCAGGGGATAACACGACAGCGCAGACTCCTGTACAGCAAATAACAACGCTCGGGAGGCTGCACCCAGCACCAAGGTGGGATTCTTGACACCTGTGCTGCGTCTCATTACAAAGGGAACTCTCGCCTCCATTACACAGTTTGACTGTATAAAGGGCTAAATGTTATACGTGTTCCATTCAGCGTGTGCAAGGAGAAAAATTACAAGAGCAACCTTTGACTTGCGCAGCACTGCTGCTGCATAAGCTGTGGCTCTTCTACTTTGTAACCCCTGAGGGGGGGTTAAAGGTGACTTTTGAAATTGGTTCAATTAGGCTTCGGCCTACACTCTGCTCCACCTGCAGAGCCCGGGCTCCAACAACGCTAGTTGCTGTCCGGAAGTGCTGGCTGCACAGAGCCAAACACCTCGCCAATGTGTCAGTGGGGTCCAGCACCGCCAGCTGTTCCCCTGCTGTGTAGCCGGCAACGTGTCCTGCAAAAGCCACGCAGACACAACAGACCCAAAGCTGCCGCCAGTGCAGGCTTCGGCCTACACTCCCCTCCCCCTGCTCCTCCTCCTCCTGCTCCTCCTCCTGCTGTCCCTGGGCTCTAACACACCGCCAGTTGGGGCCCAGATGTGCTAGCTGCACAGAGAAAAACACCAGCCAATGTGTCAGTGGGGTCCAGCACCGCCAGCTGTTCCCCTGCTGTGCAGCCGGCAACGTGTCCTGCAAAAGCCACGCAGACACAAGAACTGAAATTGAAGGGAACCTGTCCCCCCTCCCCCAGGCGTTTTTACGTTATCCAGCCACCTTGTACAGCGGTAATGCTGCATGTGTGCAAGGTGGCTCAGAAACGTATTCTCCTCGCACATGTGGAACTGAAAACACGTCTGAAATGTGTCCTCTGTGTGACCATTTAACCGTCCCGGTGGTGTGACTTTCCTTTGTAATGACACGCTGCAACCCCCTTGGTAGCGCTGCCCGTCTTCTGGCATCATTGTTTGGCTGCCTGCGCCTCTGCGGCCGCCCTGACCCACACAACGCCCCTCGGTGTCTTATTTATTGGGACTGCGAGGGTGTGATTGATGGGCAGGATCAGTGCATCAGTTCGCCTGTCCCTCCTCTCCTTCCGCCTTCTTCGGACTGTGCGGCTTCATGGCCGTGGCATGCGATAAGGGATCAGATGACGCCGCACAGTCTGAAGCGGGTGTAAGGACCCGAGTGTGAGAGGCGAACATATGTGCTGTGCCAGGCCCTGAATCCCAGCCCCGCAGTGTTTTAACAATGTTAAGACACTGCGGGGCTGGGATTCATGGGCATCGCGAACCGCACCGGCCGACATTACATGATGCCAGAAGATGGGCAGCGCTAACGGCGCTAGGCCAGGGGATAACACGACAGCGCAGACTCCTGTACAGCAAATAACAACGCTCGGGAGGCTGCACCCAGCACCAAGGTGGGATTCTTGACACCTGTGCTGCGTCTCATTACAAAGGGAACTCTCGCCTCCATTACACAGTTTGACTGTATAAAGGGCTAAATGTTATACGTGTTCCATTCAGCGTGTGCAAGGAGAAAAATTACAAGAGCAACCTTTGACTTGCGCAGCACTGCTGCTGCATAAGCTGTGGCTCTTCTACTTTGTAACCCCTGAGGGGGGGTTAAAGGTGACTTTTGAAATCGGTTCAATTAGGCTTCGGCCTACACTCTGCTCCACCTGCAGAGCCCGGGCTCCAACAACGCTAGTTGCTGTCCGGAAGTGCTGGCTGCACAGAGCCAAACACCTCGCCAATGTGTCAGTGGGGTCCAGCACCGCCAGCTGTTCCCCTGCTGTGTAGCCGGCAACGTGTCCTGCAAAAGCCACGCAGACACAACAGACCCAAAGCTGCCGCCAGTGCAGGCTTCGGCCTACACTCCCCTCCCCCTGCTCCTCCTCCTCCTGCTCCTCCTCCTGCTGTCCCTGGGCTCTAACACACCGCCAGTTGGGGCCCAGATGTGCTAGCTGCACAGAGAAAAACACCAGCCAATGTGTCAGTGGGGTCCAGCACCGCCAGCTGTTCCCCTGCTGTGCAGCCGGCAACGTGTCCTGCAAAAGCCACGCAGACACAAGAACTGAAATTGAAGGGAACCTGTCCCCCCTCCCCCAGGCGTTTTTACGTTATCCAGCCACCTTGTACAGCGGTAATGCTGCATGTGTGCAAGGTGGCTCAGAAACGTATTCTCCTCGCACATGTGGAACTGAAAACACGTCTGAAATGTGTCCTCTGTGTGACCATTTAACCGTCCCGGTGGTGTGACTTTCCTTTGTAATGACACGCTGCAACCCCCTTGGTAGCGCTGCCCGTCTTCTGGCATCATTGTTTGGCTGCCTGCGCCTCTGCGGCCGCCCTGACCCACACAACGCCCCTCGGTGTCTTATTTATTGGGACTGCGAGGGTGTGATTGATGGGCAGGATCAGTGCATCAGTTCGCCTGTCCCTCCTCTCCTTCCGCCTTCTTCGGACTGTGCGGCTTCATGGCCGTGGCATGCGATAAGGGATCAGATGACGCCGCACAGTCTGAAGCGGGTGTAAGGACCCGAGTGTGAGAGGCGAACATATGTGCTGCGCCAGGCCCTGAATCCCAGCCCCGCAGTGTTTTAACAATGTTAAGACACTGCGGGGCTGGGATTCATGGGCATCGCGAACCGCACCGGCCGACATTACATGATGCCAGAAGATGGGCAGCGCTAACGGCGCTAGGCCAGGGGATAACACGACAGCGCAGACTCCTGTACAGCAAATAACAACGCTCGGGAGGCTGCACCCAGCACCAAGGTGGGATTCTTGACACCTGTGCTGCGTCTCATTACAAAGGGAACTCTCGCCTCCATTACACAGTTTGACTGTATAAAGGGCTAAATGTTATACGTGTTCCATTCAGCGTGTGCAAGGAGAAAAATTACAAGAGCAACCTTTGACTTGCGCAGCACTGCTGCTGCATAAGCTGTGGCTCTTCTACTTTGTAACCCCTGAGGGGGGGTTAAAGGTGACTTTTGAAATCGGTTCAATTAGGCTTCGGCCTACACTCTGCTCCACCTGCAGAGCCCGGGCTCCAACAATGCTAGTTGCTGTCCGGAAGTGCTGGCTGCACAGAGCCAAACACCTCGCCAATGTGTCAGTGGGGTCCAGCACCACCAGCTGTTCCCCTGCTGTGTAGCCGGCAACGTGTCCTGCAAAAGCCACGCAGACACAACAGACCCAAAGCTGCCGCCAGTGCAGGCTTCGGCCTACACTCCCCTCCCCCTGCTCCTCCTCCTCCTGCTCCTCCTCCTGCTGACCCTGGGCTCTAACACACCGCCAGTTGGGGCCCAGATGTGCTAGCTGCACAGAGAAAAACACCAGCCAATGTGTCAGTGGGGTCCAGCACCGCCAGCTGTTCCCCTGCTGTGCAGCCGGCAACGTGTCCTGCAAAAGCCACGCAGACACAAGAACTGAAATTGAAGGGAACCTGTCCCCCCTCCCCCAGGCGTTTTTACGTTATCCAGCCACCTTGTACAGCGGTAATGCTGCATGTGTGCAAGGTGGCTCAGAAACGTATTCTCCTCGCACATGTGGAACTGAAAACACGTCTGAAATGTGTCCTCTGTGTGACCATTTAACCGTCCTGGTGGTGTGACTTTCCTTTGTAATGACACGCTGCAACCCCCTTGGTAGCGCTGCCCGTCTTCTGGCATCATTGTTTGGCTGCCTGCGCCTCTGCGGCCGCCCTGACCCACACAACGCCCCTCGGTGTCTTATTTATTGGGACTGCGAGGGTGTGATTGATGGGCAGGATCAGTGCATCAGTTCGCCTGTCCCTCCTCTCCTTCCGCCTTCTTCGGACTGTGCGGCTTCATGGCCGTGGCATGCGATAAGGGATCAGATGACGCCGCACAGTCTGAAGCGGGTGTAAGGACCCGAGTGTGAGAGGCGAACATATGTGCTGCGCCAGGCCCTGAATCCCAGCCCCGCAGTGTTTTAACAATGTTAAGACACTGCGGGGCTGGGATTCATGGGCATCGCGAACCGCACCGGCCGACATTACATGATGCCAGAAGATGGGCAGCGCTAACGGCGCTAGGCCAGGGGATAACACGACAGCGCAGACTCCTGTACAGCAAATAACAACGCTCGGGAGGCTGCACCCAGCACCAAGGTGGGATTCTTGACATCTGTGCTGCGTCTCATTACAAAGGGAACTCGCGCCTCCAACACAGTTTGACTGTATAAAGGGCTAAATGTTATACGTGTTTCATTCAGCGTGTGCAAGGAGAAAAATTAAAAGAGCAACCTTTGACTTGTGCAGCACTACTGCTGCATAAGCTGTGGCTCTTCTACTTTCTAACCCCTGAGGGGGGGTTAAAGGTGACCTTTGAAATCGGTTCAAGTAGGCTTCGGCCTACACTCTGCTCCCCCTGCAGAGCCCGGGCTCCAACACCGATCGTTGCTGTCCGGAAGTGCTGGCTGCACAGAGCCAAACACCTCGCCAATGTGTCAGTGGGGTCCAGCACCGCCAGCTGTTCCCCTGCTGTGTAGCCGGCAACGTGTCCTGCAAAAGCCACGCAGACACAACAGACCCAAAGCTGCCGCCAGTGCAGGCTTCGGCCTACACTCCCCTCCCCCTGCTCCTCCTCCTCCTGCTCCTCCTCCTGCTGACCCTGGGCTCTAACAAACCGCCAGTTGGGGCCCAGATGTGCTAGCTGCACAGAGAAAAACACCTCGCCAATGTGTCAGTGGGGTCCAGCACCGCCAGCTGTTCCCCTGCTGTGCAGCCGGCATCGTGTCCTGCAAAAGCCACGCAGACACTTGCTCTTGTACCTTCTGCTCCCCATCCTGGTTCCAGTACCGTCAGCTGGTTCCGGGCAGAGCCTTTGGCTTAGGTGCCTCCCTTTGGTATCCGAGTTCCACCAACGTCAGGTGGTCCTTGGTAGTGCTTTCAGGCACGGGTACCTCCTGCTTAGTAACCGGGTTCCAGTAACGTCAGCTGGTCCTCGGTAGTTCCATTGGCTCTTGGACCTTCGGCTACCCATCCGGGTTCCAGCACCGTCAGCTGGTTCTCGGCAGTGTCTTTTGCTCTTGTACCTTCTGCTCCCCATCCTGGTTCCAGTACCGTCAGCTGGTTCCGGGCAGAGCCTTTGGCTTAGGTGCCTCCCTCTGGGTATCCGAGTTCCACCAACGTCAGGTGGTCCTTGGTAGTGCTTTCAGCACAGGTACCTCCTGCTTAGTAACCGGGTTCCAGTAACGTCAGCTGGTCCTCGGTAGTTCCATTGGCTCTTGGACCTTCGGGTAGCCATCCGAGTTCCAGTTCCATCAGCTGGTTCTCGGCATTTTCTCAGCCTTCTTGTACCTTCTGCTACATTTCCAAGTTCAAGAGACTAAACACAATGACCCAGAAGACCACCCCTAAGATGACGACGACACCAGAGACGACAACCACCGTGATGACGACGACCCTGGAGACGATGACCCCGAAGACCACCCCGATGACGACGACCCCGGAGACGACGACCCTGAAGACCACCCCGATGACGACGACCCCGGAGACGACGACCCTGGAGACGACGACGACCTGGAAGACCGAGAAGCAGAAGAACAAGAGGCTGCAGAACAAAGAGCAGAAGGACATTAAGCATAACACAAAATATCAGAGCAAAAAATATTATGTAAATTATAAGCAGAAGAAGACTAAGCAGTGTATGGGGGTGAGTCCGTTCCTCCTCGTGGTGCCCCTGGATAAAGCCTGATGCTGCAGGCCAAACTGAACGCGGACAAATGTAACTGTTTTGTGACAGGCAGAACGGAAGGTGTAATCTTCAAACTTTTATAGATAACAACTACGGGAATGCCTGTCACAAATAAGAATATGATGAAGAAGTTGAATATGATGAAGATAATAGTAAAATAAAAAGAATATGAACAATGTAACCCAAAAAATAATAGGTAGAAGATGAAGAAGAAGATGAATAAGGTGAAGAAGTTGATGTCAAAGAAGCTGATGATGAGGATAATTAAGAAGAAAGCGTGGGAGAAGTAAAAAAGAAGGTGAAGGGCGTGGAAGTAGTGAAACATCAATATCTGACATAAAAAAAAAAAAAAAAACATAGTCAAATTCTTTCTAACGCCGAACTTCATAAAAAAAAATAAAAAATCCTGCTATTCTATTACATTGGGCTAAACCTCTGTCCCTTTAATATCTCCGCCACGTCCCCCAATACATCCTACAATATTCTTAGTTGTTTTCCTTCATGTAGAATGAACCTACAAGTGTATAAAGGGTTTATTTTAATTCCGATATTTTCGTCCCATTGACTTGCATTGGGATCGGGTATCGGTATCGGATTGGATTCCGATACTGTGACGGTATCGGCCGATACTTTCCGATACCGATACTTTCCGATATCGGAAAGTATCGCTCAACACTACCTATCAGTAATTTATTATTTTTTCCCCCTCCCCTTATCTCCACCCACAGAGACTCTACATTTTCATTAGATTCACCTATATTATCACGCAGGATGGGTTTTAAGGTCGATTTTACATACAGACACACCCCACCCCCTCGCTTATCTGTACGGTCATTTCTGAAAAGGCTATAGCCCTGCAAGTTAACAGCCCAGTCATGGCTCTCATCCAGCCACATCTCAGATATCCCCACCATGTCATAATTATGCTCCAACAACATTAGTTCTAATTCATCCATTTTGTTGGCGAGGCTTCTGGCATTAGTATACATGCACTTGATGTTACTCTCTGTACCTCTATTCTTTCTTAAATTACTAACTGTTCTAACCCCACCCCCCATGCCACCGCCACCCCCAACTTCCTTATTTGTGCCCAGGTCTCTATCTGCACTATCTTCCCCTCCTATAAAATGAATACCCTCCCCCCCAATCCCTAGTTTAATCACTCCTCCAACCTTCTAACCATTTTCTCCCCCAGCACAGCTGCACCTTCCCCATTGAGGTGCAGCCCGTCCCTAGCGTAGAGCCTGTAGCCAACTGAGAAGTCGGCCCAGTCTGTCTTTACTACATTTGACTATGGAGTTAGTAATGGGGGTGTCTTATAGATGCCTTTCCATTGCTAACTTTTGTGCTTGATGTCAGTGACCAGAAATCAGCTGACATAAACCCCATAACTATTACCCCACTTGTCACAGCACGAGGGCAAGAGGGAAGAGCGGAGGCCAAGTGCCTGAATTGGCGCATCTAATAGATGCACCATTTCTGGGGTGGCTGAGGGCTGATGCTCTTAGTCTGGGAGGGGGGCAATATCCCTGGCCCCTTCCTAGGCTATTAACATCAGTCCATAGCTGTCTGCATAACCTTTGCTGGTTAATAAATATAGTGGGGATCCACAATCATTTTTTGGGGAGTCTTCCCTATAATAACCGGTAAAAGGTAATCAAACTGTGAGCTTATATTAATAGCCTGGGAACCTTTATAGCTATTGGCCTCTTTCCAGAATATTAATATCAGCACCCCAGTCATTGGCTTTCCCTTAGCTGTTTATGAAAATTATGGGAGACCGCACACCATTTTTTAAATTTCTTTATTTAAAAAATAAATACAATTAATGAAAAATAGGTATGCAAAACACTGATTAGAAATAACACTGACATATTTATATTTATCATGTTCCTTATTGCTATCTTTATTATATTTATTTAGCATTTTTGATTTTTCCTCCCCTTCTTCCCAGAGCCATGACTTTTTTATTTTTAAATCAATATGGCCATGCGAGGGCTTGTTTTTTGTGGGACAAGTTGTTCTTTTGAACAACACTATTGGTTTTAACATATCGTGTACTTGAAAATGGGAAAAAGTTTTAAGTGCGGTAAAATTGCAAAAAAAAGTGCAATTTCATAGTTTGTTTTTTATTACCATGTTCAATAAATGCTGAAACTGACCTGCCTTTATGATTCTCCAGGTCAGTGTTCCCCAAGTTCGGTCCTCAAGAGCCACCAACGGGTCATGTTTTCAGGATTTCCTTAGTCTGGCCCAGGTGATGGAATTATTGCCTATCTAGATGATGGAATTCTCACCTGGGCAATACTAAGGAAATAATGAAAACATGACACGTTGGTGGCTCTTGAGGACCAAACTTGGGGAACACTGCTCTAGGTCATTACAATATCAAAGACACCAAACATGTCTAGGTTCTTTTTTATTGATGTGGTGAAAAAAAATCAAAAGTTTCTTTAAAAAAAGTGGCACCATTTTTTTGAGACCTGTAGCGTCTCCATTTTTCGTGATCTGGGGCTGGGTGAATGCTTATTTTTTGCACCCAAGCTGATGTGTTTATTGATACCATTTTGGTGTAGATATGATCTTTTCATCACCCGTTATTGCATTTCATTGCAATGCAGCGGAGACCAAAAACTGTAATTCTGACTTTTTGTTCTCGTTATGACGTTTAGCGATCGGGTTAATTCTTTTCTTATATTGATAGATCGGGTGTTTGGTGTCAAGTTCCTGCCGCTGCACAGGGGGAATCTCAAACCATGTCTGCTGCGGTCTCCCATTCTCCTCCAGCCGCAGTGGAGCGTGCTCAGCGGAGACATTGGTCCCAGCGTCTGGCTCATGCTGATACTGGACAACTGGTTACTGCTGCCCTTCCAGGCTCTACCTTTGTAGCCAGCAATGTTCAGCAGCGAGCAGGTCTTTCTGGGATTAAGTCCTGCTTTTCCCATACTGAGCATGCCCACGGGACAACCTCCCATAGGAGGATGGGGGTCACATGCTTAGGTCCTGTTGCAGTTCCTATTGGACCACAAGGAAGGTCCTTGTCTGCTGCAGCTATAAAAGGTGTGCATGGCCACATGGCCATGTGCTAGTATCAACCTATGTCATGAGCTTTGCTGCTTTAGAGGTCATGTCTGCATGAGGTCAGGGTTGGCTGAAATAAGCCCCTAGAATACCAGCACCTCCGGTGAGGAGTTTTGTGTGTTTGAATTCAGGGCTGGCATATTGCCACTAGAATTCCGGCTCCACTGGAGAGGAGGTGTTTGTGTGCTTTGCTGACTGTGTGACTACTGGTTGCTCTCTGCTCAGTTAGGTAGCAGTGATCCTCTGTGAGGTTAACAGGGCATAGCATTTTCCTTTCTATGCGATTCTGTGAAGTAACAGAGTTCGCTTATACCGCCATATAGTGCCGCCAATTCTAGCAGCAGGTTACTCTCCTGCACGGTGGACACCAGGTTGCGAACGCACCTATTATTACATATATATATATATATATATATATATATATACTCGGTGCATTTCGCCAACCCTAACATCAGGTGATTCTCAACATGTAGATACCAAGTACGTGTATATTTGGTTTTTTTATTGTTTTGTTTTGAATGAGGTGAAAGGGGGTGATTTGAACTTTCATTTGTTTATTTTTTAATATTTTTAAAAACTTTTTTTAGTTTTTGCATGCTTCAATAGTCTCCATGGGAGACAAGAAGCTGCACTAGTTTGATCGCCTCTTCTACTCATAATGATCTCACAACTCGCGATGATCAGATCACCTGTGTGTAGCAGAAATGCTCTCTTGCTATGAGCACCGACCATCTGCTCGAGACCTCTGGTTGTCATGCCAACCCATCGGTGACCAGTGACCATGTGACGATGGGCAGGATTAGTAACACGCTTCCAGTGAGTGCGAGGTAAATGCCGATGTCTGAAATTGACAGCGGCATTTAACCGTGGGTGGATCGTGATATGTATATCAGCTGACAAATGCTCAGAAAGGTGCGGGCTTTGCACCGGAGCATGCACAAAACAGGGGGAGTCTGACATCGACGTACTATTATGCCTGATGTTGGAAAGGGGTTAATACATAAAATTCTTTAATTTCTATGATGAATTTCATACGTGTCACACTGCCAGCACACTTCCAGCACAAGGACACACAGACATGGATAGCCCAAGAACACACGGATGTCACATGGATGTCACATACGTACACATGGATGGCAAACTGACACAGACCACAGATTTCACCAGTACTTGTTTTTCCAGTACAGAAATCACCAGGACATGGGAAGGAAGCCTAAATCTCAGCCTCCTATGAAGCTCAGAAAAAGGCCCCAGGCTGCCAGAGTAATCCATCACTGCCCCGCGACCCTGTGTCACAGGGTGCCGTTTAAAAGCCACTACTAGAGATTGACAGCGGTGTTTAAATGGTTAACAGATGCAGTCAGGTCTCATCTCTGTGTTTTAGAGACAGATATCAGATATTTAATATATCCAGTATCTGCTGCATGTAGAGGGAGTTCAGCTCTGGAGTAGAGATGAGCAGACCCATGGAAGTTCAGGTTCTGTTACACGACCCAAACTTTTTTCAAAAATTTGGTTTGGGTACAAGAACTGTGCCAGAACTTGAACCAGAACCCGAACCATATTGAAAACAATGAGGACTCAAACTTTTGAGATGAAAATATCTCTCTCATCTCAAAACTTCAAACATTGCAACATACTTCCAGGAGAAGTCTGTGTTCAGCATTTAACTAACTGTTTAAAGTGAACCTGTCACCGATATGAGATACGGCCACCACCTTTCACGTCTGATATTCAGGATTTTATAATGCTGTATATCTGCCCCCAACCCGACCTGCAAAGAAGAAAAAGACCTTTTATTATACTCGCCTTCAGTGCAGTCTGGTCTGAAGTATGACACTGGTCTTTTACTTTTCCCGGTGCCTGCGCACTGCAGTACTTTGCTCTACCCTAGTCAGGGAAGAGAAGTACGCCTGCGTAAGAGTGCAATGCTGGGGAGACTGTGGATGACATACCGATGCATCAACTACATGATGCAAGGACAGCATCGGAAGAAGAAGGGAGGCGCCGGACCAAGACCAGGGACACCCCTCAGACTGGACCGCACTGTAGGTGAGGTGAGTATAATTAAAGGTGACAGGTTCTCTTTAAATTAATGTTTAAGTTCGGGTTTGTTCCTCTCTGCAGTTACCTGCAGTAACCACTGATTGACCAAACCGCTGACATCCTGCTCTGCCCTCACCTACTGTATCCTCACCCATCCCTTGTAGATTGTGAGCCCTCGTGGGCAGGGTCCTCTCCCCTCCTGTACCAGTCATGACTTGTATTCTCTAAATTTACTGTACTCGTTTTTATTATGTATGAACCTCCTCAAATGTAAAGCTCCATGGAATAAATGGTGCTATAATAATAAATAATAAATCTCTACTCCTGAGCTCTCTACACATTTGATCTCCTCTGCTTTCATATACATTAACATGACGATGCATTAAGGGGTTAAATAAGCAGCAGAATCAAGACCATCTGGAGCCTTATATTTTTTCACAAATGTTATTTGCTTAAGATATTATTTTTATAAAATGGGTCTAAATTCAGTAGCGCATCCTTATGTTAAGTAGTAGAAGTATAATGATAAAAAATAGGAAAGTAATGTGTTCAATTCTGCAGAACTTGCAAAGTTCCCTGGGAGGATTATTGCTGTACATTTCACCACAAAGTGCTGATATAACTGAGATAACTTAGCTGCAGTGCATAGCTGCTGTCCCAAGTACAAGAACAAAACACTGTCTTAAACTCCAATTACTTACTAATTATCTCCTACATGCTACAAAATAATTACTGTTTTCTTTTCCTAAATTAAATAGACTGGTTTAATGCCCATATATCTCCATAATTTGTCAAATCATACCAAAGCAATCATAGAAATGCAAATATGTTGTTGAGAAACTATGTTTTATTTAAAAGTACAGTAATTATTTGGATTTTTTTGGTTTCGTTTTATATATGTTATGCTCATCAGGATATTGGTTCCCAGGCTCCAAATGACTATAGATGTATCACATAGTGTTCAGCAGTATATATAAATGAGCATAATATACACTGCTCAAAAAAATAAAGGGAACATTTAAAAAACAGAATATAACTCCAAGTAAATCAAACTTCTGTGAAACCAAACTGTCCACTTAGGAAGCAACACTGTTTGACAATCAATTTCATATGCTGTTGTGCAAATGAAATAGACAACAGATGGAAATTATTGGCAATTATCAAGACACCCTCAATAAAGGAGTGGTTCTGCAAGTGGGGACCACAGACCACATCTCAGTACCAATGCTTTGTGGCTGATGTTTTGGTCACTTTTGAATGTTGGTTGTTCTTTAACACTCGTGGTAGCATGAGACAGACTCTACAACCCACACAAGTGGCTCAGGTAGTGCAGCTTTTACCAGGATGGCACATCAATGCGAGCTGTGGCAATAAGGTTTGGTGTGCCTGTCACCGTAGTGTCCAGAAGCTGAAGGCGCTACCAGGAAACAGGCCAGTACACCAGGAGACGTGGGGGGGGCCGTAGGAGGGCAACAACCCAGCAGCAGGACCGCTGCCTCAGCTTTTGTGCAAGGATGAATAGGAGGAGCACTGCCAGAGCCCTGCAAAATGACCTCCAGCAGGCCACAAATGTGCATGAGTCTTCACAAACGGTTAGAAACCGACTCCATGGGGATGGTCCGAGTGTCCAAATTCCACAGATGGGGGTTGTGCTCACAGCCCAACATTGTGTAGGGCACTTGGCTTTTGCCACAGAACACCAGATTGTCAAATTCGCCACTGGTGCCCTGTGCTCTTCACAGATGAAAGCAGGTTCACACTGAGCACATGTGACAGATGTGACAGAGTATGCAGACGCTGTGGAGAGTGATCTGCCTGCAATATTCTTCAGCATGACCGGCCCTCCATGTGCTCGTCAGAGGTAGCGTGACTGCCATTTGGTACCGAGATGAGATCCTCAGCACCAATGTGAGACCATATGCTGGTGCAGTTGGCCCTGGGTTCCTCCTAATGCAAGAGAATGCCAGACCTCATGTGGATGGAGTGTGTCAGCAGTTCCTGCAAGATGAAGGTATTGAAGCTATGGACTGGCCCGCCTGTTCCCCAGACTTGAATCCGACTGAACACATCTGGGACATCATGTCTCGCACCATCCACCAACGTCACGTTGCACCACTGACTGTCCAAGAGTTGGTGGATGCTTTAGTCCAGGTCTGGGAGGAGATCCCTCAGGAGACCATCCACAGCCTCATCAGGATCATGCCCAGGCATTGTAGGGAGGCCATACAGGCACGTGGAGGCCACACACACAATACTGAGCATCATTTCCTTGCTTTGAGGCATTTCCTCTGAAGTTGGATCAGCCTGTAATTTGATTTTCCACTTTGATTTTGAGTATCATTCCAAATCCACTCCTCCATTGGTTAATAAATTTGATTTCCATTGATGATTTTTGTGTGATTTTGTTGTCACCACATGCAACTTTGTACAGAACAAAGTATTCAATGAGAATATTTCATTCATATCTAGGATGTGTTATTTGAGTGTTCCCTTTATTTTTTGAGCAGTGTAAATTACAGGTTAGGGGATCAGCTGTCAGGATCGTCATCTCCTAGGTCACATAGGTGCTTTAGGCACTGCAAGACACATTTCACACAAGGCAGTTGTGCAACTGGCCACAACCAGTTTTATTTATTCTATATATAAATCAAAAAAGGAAAACATAAATGGTACAAAATAAAGGTGTTTGGCATGATTGTGGTTAATCACATGCAATGCTTAGGTTTAGTATAAAAGGACAGAGAGTCAACAAAATAATGGCTCTCTGTGCTCCGGGGAAAACAGATGCGAGTAAAGTGATTGTTTGGTTGAGAGCCGTGCGCTTTGTGTGCTATTCTCAACTTAAAAGCCAAGATGATGTAATGACATGAACCATTTGGTGACTTGTCTGTTTTTCTAGTGGTTCCTAAGCAGAGCCTGACTGGCCATCTGGCAATTCTGGTAAATGCTAGAAGGGCCTGTCTGGTCATGGGCTGCCTTGTCTGCTACGTTGTTAACAAAATCGATGTTCTCAAGATACCCAGACTGTTAAGAGTTGTGATGGAGCACAGAGTTGCTGACTCCGTCACTTACCCCAGCAGGCCATGGGTATCATTAGAAATATTGGTCTTGTAGAAAATCTTGCTTTCCTCCATCCAGAGTAATATTAGTATTATATCCCATCTGGTTCATTGGGACGAGGACAACATGGGCCTGTGTGATTTCAAATGCCAGGGCTGAATTTCAGCCCCAGTCCGTACCTGTTCCTAAGACTGAAGCGTTAAGGAAATGTTGAGGAGAATGAGCACTGAACACCTGTGTTGTACTTCTGTGTCTTGTTCAGTGATGGTTGGGTTTCAGCGTTCCTTACCTCAGCCATGTCTGAGCAGTGAACACCTTGCACTTTGGGCAGTGGTGAGCTGTGCTGTGTATTGTATGCTGCCTTCCTAGTGTTGCAGCATACAATGCATCATGAATGATGGGGTAACAAGTGCTGATCAGATTGGCACAGATTTAACCCCCCTGAAATTTGAGTGCTATAGGTTTTTTTTCCACATAGCAATGTATAGAATAAAGCGTTAGTTGCTTAACTAATGTAGTTGTGAGAGGCACAACACTGGTAAAGTTTCAAATAAGGTTTTTCTCCTGCTGCAGTTCCACAGGTTGGAAGATCCAACATGGTAATCAAGCAATCAGATATGTGGGTGAGCTGTGCTGCTGGTAGTGTGTCCAGAAAAAAATTCAGTCTGCGGTAAGAGGTGTCAGCGCAATTTATTCTCAATGCATTTCAAAGTTGTCAAACTTCTTTTATTGTGGTTGTCCTGAAGAATAAGTTTGATAATTTCAAAACGAACTGAGAATAAATCCCACTGTCACCTCTTATCACATGTTGGAATTATTTGTGGACACAGTACCAGCAGTGCAGGGCTACCCACATCTCTGATTGCCTCATTTCTCCTGGTTCCTTCACATCCATTTGAATGGGGCATACAGTAGTGCATAACCAATTTGAATGTTTAATCTCTCAAGTAATATCAGAGGGCTTCTAATGCCCATTTATTCACCAAACACTCCATTTCCACTGTCGTAATTTCGTCTTTTTGGTCATTCAACGTTTTACTCAAGTAAAAAACATAATGCTCTTCTCCCCTCACTTGTGACAGTATCATCTCTACATCCACATCAGCTTGTACAAGAAACTTTTTTGAAAATCAGGTGTTATTACTGCTGGCTGGGCTCACGGAGCTTGCGTTCAGTTTGGGAAAGCATGCTGGGCTTCAGGGATCCATTTGACTATATATGAATCCTTACATGTTGTAGGGTGAGTTCAAGGGAAAGCCGATCTGACAAAATTCTCTTCAATCAACCTGTAGTAGCCAGTTAATCATATTAATGCCCTTATTTGCTTTTTTATTGGCATGGACCAGTTCTGGATCAACTCTATCTTGTTTATTTGGAGTTTGATAACACCCTGCCAAATTATGTGCAGCAGATATTTTTTTTTCTTCTTGTTCAATGGAACTCTTTTTAGGCTATGTGCACATGTTGCAGATTTGGGTGCAGAATTTTCTGCACAAAATCTGCATCTCCTGGCAGAATCCGCAGCTGCGTTTTTGATGCATTTTTTGCGTGGATTTTATGCAGTTTTTACCACTGCGGATTTCTATTAATGGAAGGGTGCAGAAACGCTGCAGAAACGCACAAAAGAAGTGACATGCACTTCTTTTAAATCCGCAGCGCTTCAGCCCGGATTTTCCCGCACCATCTGCACAGCTTTTTTTTTTTTCTTTACATTGATTCACATTGTACTGTAAATCACAGTGCAGATCTGCAGCGTTTCTGCTGCAGAAAAAAACACTACAGATCTGCACTAAATCTGCACTAAATCTGCATCGTATGCACAGCCTTAGCGTTTGTTGACAAAATTCTGTAAGTGAAATGAGCCTTCATGTGCACCTCACCACAAATATTACTTTGGGTTGTTGGGGACTATAGTAAGAAGCATGATGTAAGGAACACAGCTGCTCGTCATCAAATTGACAAACGAGGATTGCCACGTCTCCGTCATGCCCCAGGTCTGCTTACCTTGTCGAAGCCTGGTGCATATGGTGCAATGTCAAAAGTAGCGAAACTTTAGCAGAACCGCGCATTGCTCCAACATTTTTCAAGTTTTTAAAACTTTTTAAGCCAGTTCTAGTTTGAAAACTTTGATGAATCGGGGCCTATGATTTTACTTTTAAAGAAGATATGCTCATCTTTAATGGGTGTGAAGAAAAAAGAGCTCTCAAGTCTTTACCTTTTAAGCTCTTCTACAGTATGTTTTCCTTTACATATTTCACAGAAAGTTATTGTGTGTAACGATGTAGATATAGTGGAGCTGCAGTCACTCACAGTCACTGCCCCTGTAACCTTCAGAATTCACATTACACTTGACATTCCTTCCCTTACTCATATTATATTACAAAGACTCCTTAAATACACACGTCACAGAATTCTGACATATTACAGAGTTGGCTAATGGGACACTGACTACACAGTTCAGTAAATTGGTTCATGAGGGATGTACAGCTAGTAACATTTTGCAAGTATTAGCTTTGGTTTTGATAAAGTTTGATGATGTTAATTTTCTTAATTACAAGTACTGTGACACTATACTTCTGCTAATATTTTTCATAATACTTAAAGGAACTTTTTTCCTAATGGGGCTAATAACTTATCCGAAGGTAGTTCTTAACTGTTCTGTCCTCTGACAATCTCTGCTGGCGACTGTCTTGCTTCCTATGAGGTCACGTTCACAGAGAAGCTTCTTCTCTTCTGCTTTGCTCTGTTGAAGTCATGCCTATTGACAGCTGGCTCCCTGCTCTCTGCTTCCTAACTATGGGGAGCTCGCTGTCTATCAGCAAGAAATTGGCATGGATATCACGTAAACAGAGCAGACCAGAAGAGAAGGAGCTGTTCTGTTGACTTGACATCAAATGAAGCAGAAGAATCAATACCTGTGCCGAGAGAGATTGTGGCAGTGCTAACGCCATACTCCCCTTTGCCTAAGTGACAGCAGAGTTATAAATGATTTTGAACTTTAACAATACTTTAATCAAAGTAGGAGTTTGGTATTTCTATATTCATCGGATATCAGGAAAAATGTATCCTAAAGGAAGACTGGATTATCTATAGTAGTTAAAACATAAAACGTGACTTATTATATATTACATTATGAACTTTTCATTTCAATGTAAATAGTAAAACATTTAAATTGAGTTATAAATATTAGTATACTGTATAAACCTATTACTAATATTTCACCATTAATTTCAGAAGCCAGACCTTCGGTGATCAGCTGCGTGAGACAACTAGTGCGCATGATGACTGCAGAGGAAAGAAGCAGATAAAAGTAATGTTTTTTATTATTATTATTATTATGGAACATTAGAGCAGCAGGCTCAATTGTTTCACAATATGAGACCAATAAAGACTTTTCTTGAAGAAACACATATTGAAAAAAGCTAAACACAGCAAAAATCAGACACAATCTACATCTTGTTGTTCTACCAAACACAATTCAAAGTAAAAAATGGGAAAATATCAGTAAAACTAAATGTTTACACAATGATAAAAACTATTGATCTATTGTGAAAAATTTAGTTTATATTGGTTTTATATACAGTATGTCAAAAAGAGCTGTTATAGCAGCAAGCCCCATTCAGTGTGTCAGAGCCGTCTTGTGCTCTCTTGTACTACGTATACATTCTCTTCATTCACAATTATTATTGAAAATAGTTCAGACATGCAATGCAATGAAAAGATGTTCAAAAATAATTTCATATTTCAAAGATCGATAAGTACAAATTAGCAAATCATTCCAAGGCAAATCAAATTTTAGCAGATTAACTTTTTTTTTGCTCCTGAAATGGGTTAAAAAATAAATAAATTAAATATTATACTCATATCAACCCTGACTTGTCATGGTTCTGCAGCTTCCATCATGGCCGTCAACTGACTCGCTTCCTCCTTTCAGATCCATTGTTCTCTCCCATCTTCAGACTTGGGCATGTCCAGCACTGCCTAGGTCTCAAGAGATATCATGACATCACATGAGGCCTAGTAAGCACTGGAAGAGCTTAAGAGTGAAGAATAGAGATGAGTGAATATATTTAAATGTGAATTCTACTCAAATGTGCAGATTTTTTGTAATTTGTTTCCACGACAACTAAAAAAAATTGCTGTCTAAAGGTTAAAACTAGGGTTGAGCGAAACGGATCGGTCATTTTCATAAGTCGCCGACTTTTGGTAAAGTCGGCGTCTCATGAAACCCGACCCGACCCCAGCGTGGGGTCGGCCATGCGGTACGCGATCTTGGCGCCAAAGTCGCGTTTTGAATGACGCCTTCCCCGCCATTTTTTCAGCCAATTAATTGTGGGCAGCGTGATGACATAGGTTCCGGCCCGGTTTCTGCGGCGTCATAGAGCCATATTACCGTTTGGGCTGCAGTGATTTCCGGAGTCAAATACAATATATGCACGGAGAGAGAGAGAGAGAGAGAGAGAGAGAGAGAGAGAGAGAGAGAGAGAGAGAGAGAGAGAGAGAGAGAGAGAGAGAGAGAGAGAGAGAGAGAGAGAGAGAGAGAGAGAGAGAGAGAGAGAGAGAGAGTGAGAGAGAGAGAGAGAGAGAGAGAATTTAATTCCTTCATTGGGTTTCGTGTTTCGGCCGAAACCCGACTTTTCAGTCCAGTTTCATGTTTGCTTTCATGTTTGTTTTCATGGGTTTCATGTCCAGTCGTCGCTGCATTTTCTTAATACCACTCCGAGTGCTGAATCTCTGAGGATACTCATGTCGGGCAAAGACACCCAGTAGCCATAACAGTGTTGGCATGTTGTGATATTACAAATAATATTGCAACTTTGCAGTGGATACGGAACGTATTCAGACCCCTTTAAATTTTTCACTCTTTGTTTCATTGCAGACATTTGGTAAAATCAAAAAGTAGATTTTTTTCACATTAACCCCTTTCTGACCTCGGACGGGATAGTACATCCGAGGTCAGAAGCCCCGCTTTGATGCGGGCTCCGGCGGTGAGCCCGCATCAAAGCCGGGACATGTCAGCTGTTTTGAACAGCTGACATGTGCCCGTAATAGGCGCGGGCAGATCGCGATTCTATTTACTAGTTAAATGCCGCTGTCAAACGCAGACAGCGGCATTTAACTACCGCATATGGCCGGGAGGCCGGAAATGATCGCATCGCTGACCCCCGTCACATGATCGGAAGTCGGCGATGCTTCAGAATGGTAACCATAGAGGTCCTTGAGGCCTCTATGGTTACTGATGCAGGCCTGCTGTGAACGCCACCCTGTGGTCGGCGCTCACAGCACACCTGCATTTCTGCTACATAGCAGCGAACATCAGATCGCTGCTATGTAGCAGAGCCGATCAGGCTATGCCAGCTTCTAGCCTCCTATGGAGGCTATAGACGCATGGCAAAAGTAAAAAAAAAGTTAAAAAAATGTGAAAAAAATTAAAAAAATATAAAAGTTTAAATCACCCCCTTTCGCCCCAATTAAAATAAATCAATAAAAAAAAATCAAACCTACACATATTTGGTATCGCCACGTTCAGAATCGCCCGATCTATCAATAAAAAAAGCATTAACCTGATCGCTAAACGGCGTAGTGAGAAAAAAATTCAAAACACCAGAATTACATTTTTTTGGTCACCGCGACATTGCATTAAAATGTAATAACAGGCGATCAAAAGAACATATCTGCACCAAAATGCTATCATTAAAAACGCCAGCTTGGCATGCAAAAAATAAGCCCTCAACCGACCCCAGATCATGAAAAATGGAGACGCTGCGAGTATCGGAAAATGGCGCAATTTTGTTTTTTTTTTAGCAAAGTTTGGAATTTTTTTTCACCACTTAGATAAAAAATAACCTAGTCATGTTAGGTGTCTATGAACTCATACTTACCTGGAGAATCATAATGGCCGGTCAGTTTTATCATTTAGTGAACCTAGCAAAAAAGCCAAACAAAACAAACAGTGTGGGACTGCACTTTTTTTGCAATTTCACCGCACTTGGAATTTTTTTCCCGTTTTCTAGTACACGACATGGTAAAACCAATGATGTTGTTCAAAAGTACAACTCATCCCACAAAAAATAAGCCCTCACATGGCCAAATTGACGGAAAAATAAAAAAGTTATGGCTCTGGGAAAGAGGGGAGCGAAAAACTAACACGGAAAAACGGAAAATCCCAAGGTCATGAAGGGGTTAATGTACACTATGCACTCCATCTTGACTGAAAAAAACAGAAATGTAGAATTTTTTGCAAATTTAATAAAAAAGAAAAACTGAAATATCACATGGTCATAAGTATTCAGACCCTTTGCTCAGACACTCATCTTTAAGTCACATGCTGTCCATTTCTTTGTGATCCTCCTTGAGATGGTTCTATTCCTTCATTGGAGTCCAGCTGTGTTTAATGAAACTGATAGGACTTGATTTGGAAAGGAAAATACCTGTCTATATAAGACCTCACAGTGCATGTCAGACCAAATGAGAATCATGAGGTCAAAGGAACTGGCCAAGGAGCTCAGAGACTGAATTGTGGCAAGGTACAGATCTGGTCAAGGTTACAAAAGAATTTCTGCAGTACTCAAGGTTCCTAAGAGCACAGTGACCTCCGTAATCCTTAAATGGAAGAAGTTTGGGACCACTACAAGTCTTCCTAGACCTGGCCATCCAGCTAAACTGAGCTATGATGGTAGAAGTGCCTTGGTGAGAGAGGTAAAGAAGAACCCCAAGATCACTGTGGCTGAGCTCCAGAGATGCAGATGAGAGATGGGAGAAAGTACCACAAAGTCAACTATCACTGAAGCCCTCCACCAGTCGGGCCTTTATGGCAGAGTGACCCAACAGGAGCCTCTCCTTAGTCCAAGACATATGAAAGCCATTATAGTTTGCTAAAAAACACATGAAGGACTCCCAGACTATGAGAAATAAGATTCTATGGTCTGATGAGACGAAGAAAGACCTTGTTGGTGATAATTCTAAGTGGTATATGTGGAGAAAACCAGGCACTTCTCATGACCTGCCCAATACTTTCCCAACAGTGAAACATGGTGGTGGCAGCATCATGCTATGAGGGTGTTTTTCAGCTGCAGGGACAGGACGACTGGTTGTCATTGAAGGAGACATGAATGCGGCAAATTACAGAGATATCCTGCATGAAAACCTCTTCCAGAGTGCTCTGGACTTCAGACTTGGCCAAAGGTTCACCTTCCAACAAGACAATGACCCTAAGCACACGGCTAAAATAACAAAGGAGTGGCTTCGGAACAACTCTGTGACTATTCTTGACTGGCCCAGCCTGAGCCCTGACCTAAACTCAACTGAGCATCTCTGAAGAGACCTGAAAATGGCTGTCCACCAATGTTCACCATCCAACCTGATGGAACTGGAGAGGATCTGCAAGGAAGAATGACAGAGGATCCCCAAATCCAGGAGTATTGCATCATTCCCAAGAAGACTCATAGCTGTACTAGCTCAAAAGAGGGCTTCTACTCAATACTGAGCAAAGGGTATGAATACTTATGACCATGTGATATTTCATTTTTTTTTGTTTAATAAATTAGCAAAAAAAATTTAATTTCTGTTTTTTTCAGTCAAGATGGGGTGCAGAGTGTACATTAATGAGAAAAAATGAACTTTTTTGAATTTACCGATTGGCTGCAATGAAACAAAGAGTGAGAAATGTAAAGGGTTATGAATACTTTCTGCACCCACTAAATATCTATTTTTGTATTTACCATAATTTCCTTATGTGCTCAGAAATCCACTGCCTAGATGAATGGAGCAGCCATGTGACTCAAGCCAATATCTAATTTTGTTACACAATGAAAATAATAATAATAATAATAATATTACGCCTTCAAGAAAGTGATAGAATCCACTCCCGACATTTCATAATGTAGAGAGCGGGCGCAGGTCCCTGTTTAATTGAATGTTGCTGTTTATAATTCACAGAGGTGAATGTAAGGTAATATTCCAGCTGATTCCATATTTCACTTCCCTGCAGAGTAGAAGTTAATGGATATTTTGGTGCTTAAAACGAAGTTGCAAATTGTATTTCTATACACAGAAAAAAATGTCTGTAACCACCATGCAGCTACACAAAGAGATTTATAGTTATGTAAAGTTGTAGAGTTTACCTCCAAATGTGTCTAATTTTCAATATTTTCCTACATCTCATACATCACTGTCAGGTTAAAGTATTGCAGAAAGAAATGTTTGTCAGATTCTTTGGTTTATAAATTAAATATTTGCAATTAACAGCAATTGCCACATACTCCCCATTCTTTCACTTAGCCCATGTTGACAGTTATAAACTAATTCTTACACTGATAGATTTCTAGTTTGAGAAATTTACAGAGCCAAGTACAATATATTCATAAGTGCAAAAATAGAGAAAAAGGCATGGATTAAAAATTGTGGTGGAGAACTGGATTTCAGAGGTGGAGATTTAACCTTAGAAACCTCATAGAAACTTGATTTCAGCTCACCCAGTTGCTCTATGCTCATCCACCTGAGGCTCAGACACCGGCCTCGTCCTGACCTCACATCAAGGAAAATAGAAAATATATATATAATAGAAAAAGAAAAATATACATGGTCGACATGACCCAGTAAAACAGTCTTACTCATGAGTCTTACTGTCATGTCGACCATGTGCAGCGCCCCAGAGTCCTGGTCATTGCAGTTATGTTGTTCTTCCACCAGGGGGAGCGATATTACATCTGAAGGCAATAAAGGAGATCTTCTGTCCAGGTATCACAACCACACACAACACACTTCACACTCCAGCCGCCAGGGGGAGCAAAGGTTCTATCTACTAGGCCACTCCTCACAGTTAGGTAAAACTGGTAGTTGGAGGGAAAGTTAGAGAGTTCCTGGCTGGGGACCGAGAGGGAAAGGTCTCCAGATCGAGCTGGCTGGAGGGAGTTCCAGTCAGATCCAGACTGCAGTCTGAGGAGGATGAGGGTCTACGGAGCTGCACCTGCCCCACGTGCGGCAGCATCCTAAGAAAGAGATATAGAAGAGAAGTGTATTGCAGTGAGTGAGAAACGAAGTAATAGCAAAAGGAGAGAAAACCAGAAGGAGTTCTGCCCTGTGAAAGGCTGCCTCCTTCTGAAGCGCAGGAATCCCGGTGGCCAGAATATCGAGGGAGTAAGGATCTCTATGCTTTACTTCAGAGACTGGCAGGACAGTTAATTCCACGTTAGCTGCCCGACCTTATACCTAGGAGGCACGGTGGCGACTTGTGGGGGCTGGGGCGTCTCTAGGGTCCCTGTAAAAAGCCTCAGGCCACCAGTCATACGAGTTTTGTCCTATCCTATCCATCAGAGGACAGAGAGAAAGAGACTTAATATCTCCAATAGTTGTGAGGACCTTACCATGAAGCTCAGCAGGGAGGTACTACAACACCCAGGCGCTAGAGGAAGGTTATCGAATTCCACCTGGATAAGGGGACTCTGGATTTGCCTTCAGACCGGCCGGACTCTGCCTGCCCTGTGATCTGGTGCTCTGGACTGTGGACACTGAAGCCTTCAGTAAAGGTAAAGAGACTGCAAACTTGTGTCCTCGTTCTTCACTGCGCATCACACCATCCACCATCTACACTCTGGGAAGCCCTGGGAATACACTTCACCTGTGGGAAGGTATACCATCTAGCTGCCATAACATCACCCCAGCGGACCCCTAAGCAGCGTCGGTCGCTCTGACCGAATACCACAGGTGGCGTCACGAACACTTCCCCTTTAAAGACCTTTCTCAAAATCATAAAAACTCTTTTCTTTATTGGACATCCCTCAAAGGGCCACGGACCGGGTCGGGCCACCGTGACATCCCCTGAACTGAAGGACCCGGTGCCGAGTACCCCATTGCCCTTGTGTGGGGGCACTCCACATCTACATTTTTCTTTTGTATGCACTATAATTTATTTTTAAAACTAAAAAGAAAAGGAAAATCCAGTCCTTTTGAACCAGAGTCCAATTTTTTCTATTTTACTTCGTAGGTCGCCTCCCTCCATTTGATGTGGGCTTCAGCTCCGAATCCGCATCTTTTCAGGCACATGACAACTGATCTAGTCAGCTGACATGTGCTCCTAACAGCCGCTGGTGGAATCGTGATCCACCTTCGGATGTTAACATATTAAATGCCACTGTTAATCTCTGACACCTGCATTTAACATGAGCATGCCAGAATCACGTCACAAAGCACGTCAATTGGCGTCCTTGTCACATGATCATGGGGCGCTGATGGCTTGTCATGAAAACTGGGGGTCTGAAGGAGACCTCGTGCTTGTTATCGCAGATCTGCTATATCTGCTATGAGCTCCGACCCATGGCAACATAGAAGGGTTGCAGTAAAAGAATGCAATGACAGGTGATCAAAACATCGCAAATACCCCAAAATGGTATCAATAACAACATCAGCTCAGCATGCAAAAACTAAACCCTCACAAAGCTCCAGTTATCGAAAAATGGAGATGCTAAGAGTCTTGCAAAATAGCTCCATTTTTTTTTTTTTTTAGAAACTTTGGTTTTTTTTCACCACTTTTTCACCACCATTTTTCGAGAATCATAATTGCTAGACAGTTTTAGCATTTAGTGAACTTGGTTAAAAACAAACAAAAACCATTGTAGAATTGCACTTTTAATACAATTTTACTGTATTTGGAGGTTTTTTTCACCATTTTCCAGTACACTATATGGTAAAATCAATGGTGTTGTTCAAAAGTACAACTCGTCCCACAAAAACAAGCCCTCACACAGCCATATTAAAAAAAATCTAAAAGTTATGGCTCTGGGAAAAAGGGGAGCAAAAAACAAAAAAGCAAAAATGGAAAATCCCAAGTTCATGAAGAGGTTAAAGAAGGAGGATGTCAAGAAGCTGCTGGGGAGAGGGATGGAGAGGCCTGAAACCAGTCAGAGATGGTGTGCTGATTTATCAGATGAGCTTTTTAATTTTTTGAGCAATCCCATTTGTGAAGTTGGGGAATAAGTTTTTTTTTTTTTAATTTGACAAAATTTGACAAAATCAAGACATTTAACTTTGACTTCAGCACATCACATAATGTGTTGCAAACCTTTTCTTTTTGTACATCTGTTTTAGTAGTCAAATATTACATTGGTATATACTAATACATTTCTCTATATCAGGTGCAGACTTTTTGAAAGTGTACCAGATTTTTATATCATGTAATTTTTGGGAAAAAGTTGAATTTTGTTGAAAAACATAAATATAATTGTGCATGACTTTTTGCATACCTGTTTTACTAGTACAATTAACCCCTTCCCAACCTGTGACACAGCGTATGCGTCATGAAAGTCGGTGCCAATCCGACCTGTGACGCATATGCTGTGTCACAGAATGATCGCATTCCTGCAGATCGGGTGAAAGGGTTAACTCCAATTTCACCCGATCTGCAGGGACAGGGGGAGTGGTACTTCAGCCCTGGGGGGGTGGCTTTGCCCCCCCATGGCTACGATCGCTCTGATTGGCTGTTGAAAGTGAAACAGCCAATCAGAGCAATCTGTAACATTTCGCCTATGAAAATTGGTGAAATATTACAATCCAGCCATGGCCGATGCTGCAATAGCATCAGCCATGGCTGGAGACCCCAATCTGGCCCCCCCACCGACTGATGGCGGCGATCTGCAGCCGCCGTCAGTGTTCCCTACCCCTCCGTCCTGTCCTAAGCGCCTTCCTCTCCCATCCGCCCCTGCCCTGTCCTCCCCTCCGCCCCCCGCTGTCTGATCGCACCCCCCAATACTTACCTAGTCCCAGTGTCCCTCCCAGTGTCCTCGGTCTTCTCGCATGGGCGCCGCCATCTTGGAAAATGGCGGGCGTATGCGCAGTGCGCCCGACGAATCTGCCGGCCGGCAGATTCGTTCCCTGTACATTTTGATTGCTGTGATAGGTTCTATCACAGTGATCAAAATAAAAAAAAGTAAATAAACCCCACTTTATCACCCCCATAGATAGGGACAATAATAAAATACAGAAAATATATTTATTTTTGTTTTTCTGTTAGGGTTAGGAGTAGGACACTGTAGCGCTGAAACATGCAAACATGAAACATGAAATTTTTTTAACTGCATTACTGCACTAGAAATATGAAAAATGAGAGTGTTTAGCGCATAAAAAAGGCCAATTTTATGTGTACCTGGTAGCCACTTTACGGCATCTCTCTTATACCAGGTCCTACGATTTCCTTCCTCACTGAGAATAAACGTCTCCATCTGAATGGGTGCCTATGAAAACCTCTTGTGAGACTACCATTCTCTCTCCTTGTGGAGGGGTAATGGACCTGCTGTAATTAAAACACCAGTGACTAGGAGGCGGAGTGCTCGGTCAGAAAGCTAAATAATACATTTGAAAAAACTGACCGTCACATCCATACATAGACTAAGTGTGAACAGGTGCTAAACCTAGAGTCGCCAACTCCTATACATTCAAGCAAATAAGGTAGCACACTGTAGCGCTGAAACATGCAAACATGAAACATGAAAATTTTTTAACTGCATTACTGCACTAGAAATATGAAAAATGAGAGCGTTTAGCGCATAAAAAAAGGCCAATTTTATGTGTACCTGGTAGCCACTTTACGGCATCTCTCTTATACCAGGTCCTACGATTTCCTTCCTCACTGAGAATAAACGTCTCCATCTGAATGGGTGCCTATGAAAACCTCTTGTGAGACTACCATTCTCTCTCTCTGTGGAGGGGTAATGGACCTGCTGTAATTAAAACACCAGGGACTAGGAGGACCTGGTATAAGAGAGATGCCGTAAAGTGGCTACGAGGTACACATAAAATTGGCCTTTTTTATGCGCTAAACGCTCTCATTTTTCATATTTCTAGTGCAGTAATGCAGTTAAAAAATTTTCATGTTTCATGTTTGCATGTTTCAGCGCTACAGTGTGCTACCTTATTTGCTTGAATGTATAGGAGTTGGCGACTCTAGGTTTAGCACCTGTTCACAATTAGTCTATGTATTGATGTGACGGTCAGTTTTTTCAAATGTATCATTTAGCTTTCTGACCGAGCACTCCGCCTCCTAGTCACTGGTGTTTTAATTACAGCAGGTCCATTACCCCTCCACAGAGAGAGAGAATGGTAGTCACACAAGAGGTTTTCATAGGCACCCATTCAGATGGAGATGTTTATTCTCAGTGAGGAAGGAAATCGTAGGACCTGGTATAAGAGAGATGCCGTAAAGTGGCTACCAGGTACACATAAAATTGGCCTTTTTTATGCGCTAAACGCTCTCATTTTTCATATTTCTAGTGCAGTAATACAGTTAAAAAATTTTCATGTTTCATGTTTGCATGTTTCAGCGCTACAGTGTGCTACCTTATTTGCTTGAATGTATAGGAGTTGGCGACTCTAGGTTTAGCACCTGTTCACACTTAGTCTATGTATGGATGTGACGGTCAGTTTTTTCAAAAGGGTTAGGAGTAGCGTTAGGGGTAGGGGTAGGGTTAGGGGTAGGGTTAGGGTTGCACTTAGGGTTGCACTTAGGGTTAGGGTTGCACTTAGGGTTAGGGTTGCACTTAGGGATAGAGTTGCACTTAGGGATAGGGTTGCACTTAGGGATAAGGTTGCACTTAGGGTTAGGGTTGCACTTAGGAATAGGGTTGCACTTAGGGATAGGGTTGCACTTAGGGATAAGGTTGCACTTAGGGATAGGGTTGCACTTAGGGATAGGGTTGCACTTAGGGATAGAATTAGGGTTAGAATTAGGGTTAGGGTTGCAATTAGGGTTAGGGTTACAATTAGGGTTAGAACTAGGGCTAGGGTTGGAATTTGGGTGAGGCTATGTGCACATGGTGCGGATTTGGCTGCGGATCTGCGGCGGATTGGTCGCTGCGGATTCATAGCAGTTTTCCATCACATTTACAGTACCACGTAAACCTATGGAAAACCAAATCCGCTGTGCCCATGGTGCGGAAAATACAGCACGGAAACGCTGTGTTGTATTTTCCGCTGCATGTCAATTCTTTGTGCGGATTCCGCAGCATTTTACACATGCTCCATAATAGGAATCCGCAGGTGAAATCCACACAAAAAACACTGGAAATCTGCGGTAAATCCACAGGTAAAGTGTAGTGTGTTTTACCCGCAGATTTTTCAAAAACGGTGTGGAAAAATCCACACACAAATCCGCAACGTGGGCACATAGCCTTAGGGTTAAGGTTGGAATTAGAGTTAGGGTAGGAATTAGGGTTAAGACTAGGGTTAGGGGTGTGCTGGGGTTAGTGTTGGAGTTAGAATTGAGGGGTTTCCACTGTTTAGGCACATAAGGGGGTCTCCAAACGCGACATGGCGCCACCATTGATTCCAGCCAATCTTGCGTTGAAAAAGTCAAATGGTGCTCTCTCCCTTCCGAGCCCCGACGTGTGCCCAAACAGTGGTTTACCCCCACATATGGGGTACCAGCGTACTCAGGAGAAACTGGACAACAACTTTTGGGGTCAAATTTATCCTGTTACCCTTGGGAAAATAAAAAATTCTGGGCTAAAAATTATTTTTGAGGAAAGAAAACATATTTATTATTTTCACGGCTCTGCGTTATAAACTTCTGTGATGCACTTGGGGGTTCAAAGTGCTCATCACACATCTAGATAAGTTCCTTTGGGGGTCTAGTTTCCAAAATGGGGTCACATGTGGGGGGTTTCTACTGTTTTGGGACATCAGGGGCTCTGCAAACGCAACGTGATGCCCGCAGAGCATTCCATCAAAGTCTGCATTTCAAAACGTCACTACTTCACTTCCGAGCCCCGGCATGTGCCCAAACAGTGGTTTACTCCCACATATGGGGTATCAGCATACTCAGGAGAAACTGAACAACAACTTTTGGGGTCAAATTTCTCCTGTTACCCTTGTGAAAATAAAAAATTGTGGGCTAAAAAATAATTTGAGAAAGGAAATTTTTATTTTTATTTTCATGGCTCTGCGTTATAAACTTCTGTGAAGCACTTTGGGGTTCAAAGTGCTCACCACACATCTAGATTAGTTCCTTGGGAGGTCTAATTTCCAAAATGGGGTCACTTGTGGGGGAGCTCCGATGTTTAGGCACACAGGGGCTCTCCAAATGCGACATGGTGTCCGCTAATGATAGCAGCTAATTTTCCATTCAAAAAGCCAAATGGCATGCCCTCCCTTCCTCAGGTGAAACTGGACAACAACATTTGGGGTCCAATTTCTCCTGTTACCCTTGGCAAAATAAAAAATTCCGGGCTAAAAAAAATCATTTTTGAGGAAAGAAAAATTATTTTTTTATTTTCATGGCTCTGCGTTATAAACTTCTGTGAAGCACCTAGGGGTTTAAAGTGCTCACTATGCATCCAGATAAGTTCCTTTGGGGGTCTAGTTTCCAAAATAGGGTCACTTGTGGGGGAGCTCCAATGTTTAGGCACACAGGGGCTCTCCAAGCGCGACATGGTGTCCGCTAACGATTGGAGCTAATTTTCCATTCAAAAAGTCGAATGGCGCGCCTTCCCTTCCGAGCCTTGCCGTGCGCCCAAACAGTAGTTTACCCCCACATATGAGGTATAAGCGTACTCAGGAGAAATTGCCCAACAAATTTTAGGATCAATTTTATCCTGTTGGCCATGTGAAAATGAAAAAATTGAGGCTAAAATAATTTTTTTGTGAAAAAAAAGTACTTTTTCATTTTTATGGATCAATTTGTGAAGCACCTGAGGGTTTAAAGTGCTCACTATGCATCTAGATAAGTTCCTTGGGGGGTCTAGTTTCCAAAATGGGGTCACTTGTTGGGGAGCTCCAATGTTTAGGCACACAGGGGCTCTTCAAATGCGACATGGTGTCCGCTAACGATGGAGATCATTTTTCATTCAAAAAGTCAAATGGCGCTCCTTTCCTTCCAAGCCTTACCATGTGCCCAAACAGTGGTTTACCCCAACATGTGAGGTATCGGTGTACTCAGGAGAAATTTCCCAACAAATTTTAGGATTAATTTTATCCTGTTTCCCATGTGAAAATGAAAAAATTGAAGCTAAAAATTGTTTTTGTGAAAAAAAAAGTACTTTTTCATTTTTACGGATCAATTTGTGAAGCACCTGCGGGTTTAAAGTGCTCACTATGCATCTAAATAAGTTCCTTGGGGGGTCTAGTTTCCAAAATGGGGTCACTTGTGGGGGAGCTCCAATGTTTAGGCACACAGGGGCTCTCCAAACGTGACATGGTGTCCACTAAAGATTGGAGCCAATTTTTCATTCAAAAAGTCAAATGGCGCTTCTTCACTTCTGAGCCCTGCCGTGCGCCCAAACAGTGGTTTACCCCCACATATGAGGTATCAGCGTACTCAGGACAAATTGGACAACAACTTACGTGGTCCAGTTTCTCCTTTTACTCTTGGGAAAATAAAAAAAATTGTTGCTAAAAGATCATTTTGTGACTAAAAAGTTAAATGTTCAATTTTTCCTTCCATGTTGCTTCTGCTGCTGTGAAACACTTGAAGGGTTAACAAACTTCTTGAATGTGGTTTTGAGCACCTTCAGGGGTGCAGTTGTTAGAATGGTGTCACTTTTGGGTATTTTCAGCCATATAGAACCCTCAAACTGACTTTAAATGTGAGGTGGTCTGTTGTGAATTCGGCTTTTGGGCTCCCTCCGGTGGTTGTAGGTGGTAAGGCAGTTGCCCCTGAGTTGCAGTCCTGGTCAGGTGTATCTGCTGATTGCAGTTCTGACTGGGGTATTTAGGCGTGCAGGATTCATTAGTCCTTGCCAGTTGTCAATTGTTGTTGGGAGGTGTTGGACCTCTGCTTGGTTCTTCCTGCCTTTCTGCCAAATCAGCAAAGATAAGTGTCTGGTTTTTTTTTTCCTGTGGCACACATGCTATGTGCTTCACAATTCAGTGCTATTCTTTGTGTTTTCTTGTCCAGCTTAGATTGTGTCAGTATTTTCTCAGTCTTGTTGGATTCTCTGGAGTGGCAGATATACATTCCATGTCTTTAGTTAGATTGTGGAACTTTTTGTATTATCTGCTGTGGATATTTTTGGAAGGGTTTTAATACTCACCACCTAGTAATCTGTCCTATCCTTTTCTATTTAGCTAGAGTGGCCTCTTTTGCTAAATCCTGTTTTCTACCTGCGTGTGTCTATTCTTCTCCTACTCACAGTCATTATTCGTGGGGGGCTGCCTATCCTTTGGGGGTCTGCTCTGAGGCAAGGTAGCATTCCTATTTCCATCTATAGGGGTATTTAGTCCTCCGGCTGTGTCGAGGTGTCTAGGGTATGTTAGGCACACCCCACAGCTACTTCTAGTTGCGGTGTTAGTTCAGGATTTGCGGTCAGTACAGGTTCCACCGACTCCAGAGAAAGTTTCATGCGGCTCCAAGGTCACCAGATCATAACAGTACAACTGGCCCATAATGAGTTAAATGCATCTCAGAAGAAGGGAAGAAAGGTGTTGAGCCATTTTTTTTTCTGTAGTCTGTTTTGTCATTTCTTCCCTCTTTATTTATGGGTGGCTGAGGAGTCTTGTGCCAGCATGGATGTTCAGGAATTAGCTTCTCGTGTAGACCAGCTTGCTGCTAGGGTACAGGGTATTTCTGATTATATTGTTCAGACTCCGGCTTTAGAGCCGAAGATTCCTACTCCTGATTTGTTTTTTGGTGATAGGTCCATATTTTTGGGTTTTAAAAACAATTGTAAACTGTTTTTTGCTCTGAGACCGCGATCCTCCGGTGATTCCATTCAGCAGTTTAAAATTGTCATCTCCCTGCTGCGTGGCGATCCACAGGATTGGGCATTTTCCCTGGAATCTGGGAATCCGGCCTTCTTTAATGTAGATTCCTTTTTTCAGGCTTTAGGATTATTATATGATGAACTGAATTCTGTGGATCAAGCGTAGAAAACCTTGTTCGCCCTGTCTCAGGGTCAAGAGGCGGCAGAATTGTATTGTCAGAAATTTAGAAAATGGTCTGTGTTGACTAAATGGAATGATGATGCTTTGGCGGCAATTTTCAGAAAGGGTCTTTCTGAATCCGTTAAAGATGTTATGGTGGGGTTTCCCACACCTTCCGGTCTGAGTGATTCTATGTCTCTGGCCATTCAGATTGATCGGCGCTTGCGGGAGCGTCAAACTGTGCGCGCTGTGGCGTCGTCCTTAGAGCAAAGTCATTATGGCGACGCTTCTCATGTCATTTCAGTCTGCCCTAAGCGGACAAAAAGGATCGTTAGTTCATTTACTATCAGTACTGTACAACCTAAATTTCTGTTATCGGTGTCCATGATCTGCTCATTGTCATCATTTTCTGTCATGGCATTTGTGGATTCAGGCGCCGCCTTGAACTTAATGGATTTTGAGTTTGCCAGGCGTTGTGGTTTTCCCTTGCAGCCTTTGCAGAACCCTATTCCTTTAAGGGGGATTGATGCTACACCTTTGGCTAAAAATAAGCCCCAGTTTTGGACACAGGTGACCATGCACATGGCGCCAGCCCATCAGGAAGATTGTCGATTTCTGGTGTTGCATAATTTGCATGATGTTATCGTGCTGGGTTTCCCATGGTTGCAGGTACATAATCCTGTGTTGGATTGGAATTCTATGTCTGTGACTAGTTGGGGTTGTCAGGGGGTTCATAATGATGTTCCTTTGATGTTAATCTCCTCTTCTTCCTCTTCTGAAATTCAAGAGTCTTTGTCTGATTTTCAGGATGTATTCGATGAGCCCAAGTCCAGTTCCCTTCCACCGCATAGGGACTGTGATTGTGCGATTGACTTGATTCCAGGCAGTAAGTTTCCTAAGGGACGACTTTTCAACCTGTCTGTTCCTGAACATACCGCCATGCGGAGTTATGTTAAGGAGTCTTTGGAGAAAGGGCATATTCGGCCATCTTCTTCACCGTTGGGAGCAGGTTTTTTTTTTGTTGCTAAGAAGGATGGCTCCTTGAGACCTTGTATTGATTATCGCCTCTTGAATAAGATCACGGTCAAGTTTCAATATCCTTTACCTTTGCTTTCCGATTTGTTTGCTAGGATTAAGGGGGCTAGTTGGTTTACGAAGATTGACCTTCGTGGGGCATATAATCTTGTTCGTATTAAGCAGGGTGATGAAAGAAAAACTGCGTTTAATACGCCCGAAGGCCATTTTGAATACATTGTGATGCCATTCGGGCTCACTAACGCTCCATCTGTTTTTCAATCCTTCATGCATGATATCTTCCGGACTTATATTGATAAATTCTTGATTGTATATTTGGACGATTTTTTGATTTTTTCCGATGATTGGAGTCTCATGTGGAACAGGTCAGGATGGTATTTCAGATCCTTCGTGACAATGCCTTGTTTGTGAAGGGGGTCTAAGTGTCTCTTTGGGGTGCAGAAGGTTTCTTTTTTGGGCTTTATTTTTTCTCCCTCATCTATGGAGATGGATCCGGTTAAGGTTCAGGCCATTCATGATTGGATTCAACCCACATCCATGAAGAGCCTTCAGAAATTTTTGGGTTTTGCAAATTTTTATCGCCGTTTCATTGCTAACTTCTCCAGCGTGGTTAAACCCTTGACTGATTTGACGAAAAAAGGTGCTGATGTGGCGAATTGGTCCTCTGCGGCTGTCTCTGCCTTTCAGGAGCTTAAACGCCGATTTACTTCTGCTCTGGTGTTGCGCCAACCAGATGTTTCTCTTCAGGTTGAGATTGATGCTTCTGAGATTGGGGCAGGGGCCGTTTTGTCTCAAAGGGATTCTGTTGGTTCTTTGAGGAAACCATGTGCCTTCTTCTCCCGCAAGTTCTCGCCTGCTGAACGCAATTATGATGTCAGGAATCGGGAGTTGTTGGCTATGAAGTGGGCGTTTGAGGAGTGGCGACATTGGCTTGAGGGAGCTAAGCACCGTATTGTGGTCCTGACCGATCATAAGAATTTGATTTACCTCGAGTCTGCCAAACGGCTGAGTCCTAGACAGGCTCGATGGTCCTTGTTTTTTTCCCGTTTTGATTTCGTGGTTTCGTATCTTCCGGGTTCTAAGAATATTAATGCTGATGCCCTTTCTAGGAGTTTTTTGCCTGATTCTCCTGAGGTCCTTGAACCGGTCGGCATTCTGAAAGAAGGGGTGGTCCTTTCTGCCATTTCCCCTGATTTACGGCAGGTTCTTCAGGAGTTTCAGGCTGATAGACCTGACCGCTGTCCTGTGGGGAAATTGTTTGTTCCTGACAGATGGACTAGTAGAGTGATTTCTGAGGTTCACTGTTCTGTGTTGGCTGGTCATCCTGGTATTTTTGGTACCAGAGATTTGGTTGTTAGGTCCTTTTGGTGGCCTTCGTTGTCACGTGATGTGCGTTCTTTTGTGCAGTCCTGTGGGACTTGTGCGCGGGCCAAGCCTTGTTGTTCCCGTGCTAGTGGGTTACTTTTGCCATTGCCGGTCCCTGAGAGGCCCTGGACGCATATTTCTATGGATTTTATTTCTGATCTTCCGGTTTCCCAGAGGATGTCGGTTATCTGGGTTGTTTGTGACCGGTTTTCTAAGATGGTTCATTTGGTGCCTTTGCCTAAATTGCCTTCCTCTTCAGAGTTGGTTCCGTTGTTTTTTCAGCATGTGGTTCATTTGCATGGTATTCCGGAGAATATTGTGTCCGACAGAGGTTCCCAGTTTGTTTCTAGGTTTTGGCGGGCCTTTTGTGCTAGGCTGGGCATTGATTTGTCTTTTTCTTCTGCATTTCATCCTCAGACAAATGGCCAGACCGAGCGAACTAATCGGACTTTGGAGACTTATTTGAGATGCTTTGTGTCTGCCTTTTTGCCATTGGCCGAGTTTGCCCTTAATAATCGGGCTAGTTCGGCTACTTTGGTTTCGCCTTTTTTTTGTAATTTTGGTTTTCATCCTCGTTTTTCTTCTGGGCAGGTTGAGCCTTCTGACTGTCCTGGTGTGGATTCTGTGGTTGACAGGTTGCAGCAGATTTGGGCTCATGTGGTGGACAATTTGGTGTTTTCTCTGGAGGAGGCTCAACGTTTTGCTAACCGTCGTCGGTGTGTTGGTTCCCGGCTTCGGGTTGGGGATTTGGTTTGGTTGTCTTCCCGTCATGTTCCTATGAAGGTCTCTTCCTCTAAGTTTAAGCCTCGGTTTATTGGTCCTTATAGGATTTCTGAGATTATTAATCCGATGTCTTTTCGATTGGCGCTTCCGGCCTCTTTTGCTATCCATAATGTCTTCCATAGATCTTTATTGCGGAAATATGTGGTGCCCGTTGTTCCCTCTGTTGATCCTCCGGCCCCTGTTTTGGTTGATGGGGAGTTGGAGTATGTGGTTGAGAAGATTTTGGATTCTCGTTTTTCGAGGCGGAGGCTTCAGTACCTTGTCAAATGGAAGGGTTATGGCCAGGAGGATAATTCTTGGGTTTTTGCTTCTGATGTCCATGCTGCTGATTTGGTTCATGCTTTTCATCTGGCTCATCCTGATCGGCCTGGGGGCTCTGGTGAGGGTTCGGTGACCCCTCCTCAAGGGGGGGTACTGTTGTGAATTCTGCTTTTGGGCTCCCTCCAGTGGTTGTAGGTGGTAATGCAGTTGCCCCTGAGTTGCAGTCCTGGTCAGGTGTATCTGCTGATTGCAGCAGGTGTATCCTTTGTGGGTCTGCTCTGAGGCAAGGTAGCATTCCTATTTCCATCTATAGGGGTATTTAGTCCTCCGGCTGTGTCGAGGTGTCTAGGGTATGTTAGGCACACCCCACGGCTACTTCTAGTTGCGGTGTTAGTTCAGGATTTGCAGTCAGTACAGGTTCCACCGACTCCAGAGAAAGTTTCATACGGCTCTTAGGTCACCAGATCATAACAGTGGTCCCTAAAAAAAATGGTTTTGTAAACTTTGTTGTAAAAATGAGAAATTGCTGGTCAACTTTTAACCCTTATAACTTCCTAGCAAAAAAAAATTTTGTTTCCAAAATTGTGCTGATGTAAATTAGACATGTGGGAAATGTTATTTATTAACTATTTTGTGTCACATAACTCTCTGGTTTAACAGAATAAAAATTCAAAATGTGAAAATTGCGAAATTTTCAAAATTTTTGCCAATTTCCGTTTTTTCCACAAATAAACGCAGAAATTATCGACCTAAATTTACCACTAACATGAAGCCCAATATGTCATGAAAAAACAATCTCAGAATCGCTAGGATCCGTCGAAGCGTTCCTGAGTTATTACCTCATAAAGGGACACTGGTCAGAATTGCAAAAAATGGCCAGGTCATTAAGGTCAAAATAGGCTGGGTCATGAAGGGGTTAAACAACCATGTACAAGGGTTAAATAATTGGGATCATAATGATTGTCAAAAGTTAATTATAGAATTGTGCAAAATGTATAAAAGAAAAAGTGGCAATGGCAATGAATGGGATAATAATAATCTTTATTTTTATATAGCGCTAACATGTTCCGTAGCGCTTTACAGTTTGCACACATTATCATGTCCCCGATGGGGCTCACAATCTAGATTCCCTATCAGTATGTCTTTGAAATGTGGGAGGAAACCAGAGAACCTGGAGGAACCCCACACAAACACAGGGAGAACATACAAACTCCTTGCATATGTTGTCCTTGGTGGGATTTGAACCCAGGACTTCAGCACTGCAGTGCTAACCACTGAGCCACCGTGCTGCCATGGGATGGTGTGAAAGAAAAAACACATGCCACAGGTAAGATTATGGAAGCCTTTAGCAAGAACAAAAGAGCCCCCACCAGTAGCTCCAGCCATCAGGGCAGTAATACTATTAAAAACTGATCACAATTGGGCTCATTTGCCTCCTACAAGTCTATTAGTAGGAAGAAAGTGAAGAGATTCAAGGGATTCAAGGGATAGACACCTGGCCTGAATTGGCAGAATATGCATTACAGGAGCTCGCTTGCCCTGCTGCTACTGTGCTATCAGAAAGAGTCTTCAGTGCTGCTGGTTCAATACTGACAGAAAAAAGGACACGTCTGGCTACCCGAAATGTTGATGATCTAACCTTCATTAAAATGAACCTATCATGGATTTCAAATTATTTTGCCCCACCTTCCCCTGCTGACACGTAGCTTGCCTGAAAAATGTCTTGCTTTTGGCCTCCTCTTACTGACTTCTCCAATTCCTCCATTTGCAGCTGCTGAATGTCCACCATAGGCCATTTTTATACCTCCCTAAATGGGCTGACTCCCCCCACAGGGCTGTGGTCACCACCTGGTGCAAGCACCCGTGCGAGTGCCATTTGCCTGGACAGGTGGGTGGGCCCACTCTTGGGCGACGGCACTGGCACACGGTCCCTCATAGTACAATGAAGTGTCTCTGACGGTGGTGGTGCACAACCAACGTCAGACACACCGTCGTAATATGAGGGGCCCTGTGCCAGTACCGCCGCCCACGAGTGTTCCCCCCCAGCTCGAACAGTGCTCTACCACTTGCAATACTTACCTCTCCCTGCTCCACCACTGTGTAGTCTATGCTGTTAAATCCTTCAATGGCACTGCCAATACAAATTTGTTGAAATGATAGATGATAGTTAAAATATACAGGGGCCCTGGCCTCCATTTAGACTTTTTAATACTTTGCGCCTACTACCACTGTCTGCTACTCAGCAGAGGAGCCCACCCCTGTACCTAGCTATGCCACCTGATTATTTATGAACAATTTTTTGGCAGACCTTTAGCCCACTTTATTATTTGGGCCTACTAACTTAGTCTGCCACTCATTATAATTTTCCGACACTGAGCAAAGCAATGTCGCCTGTTTATTTATGAACAATTTTTTGGCAGACATTTAGCCCACTTTATTATTTGGGCCTACTAACTGTGTCTGCCACTCATTACAGTTTTCCACTGAACAAAGCAATGCCGCCTGTTTAGTCCTGTTACCACATTTGAACTGCATTTAGCCTACTATATTATTTGGGCCTATATCTGTGTTTCCTCCTCATCCTGCCCATTGCCCAGCCACTGCTAGATGAGTCTGCTGGTACATTGACCCAGACCACTACATTCCCCTTGCACTCTACACAGCCAGAATCTGACCCTGCTGAAAGTCAGGTTCACCTTCCCATATACTATACCACCTTACACGGCGACAAAGAGGAAGGTGCAGATGAAAGTGCAGGTTCCTTCATCAGGTGGGGGGGCATACTTGTTGGTGATGTCACTGGCACAGGGCCCCTCATAGTACGCAAAAGTGTCTCTGCCAGTGGGAGGCGCCCCCGCCATCAATCACAACGCCGTACTATGAGGGGCCCTGTGCCAGTGCCAACGAGTGGACCCCCCTACTTGCTCAGGATCACAGCACTTGCAAAGTTGAAATACTTACCTCTCCCTGCTCCACCGCCGTGATGTATTCCGCGTTTCCTGGGCCCATTAAAATCTTGAGCCAGCCCCCCCCCCCACAAATTTAGCCAAATGACCCCCAGTTTTCAATGCCTAACTATTATTATAAAGTAAATTAAGATTGACAAGCTTAAGTAATAAGAATTGATGTTTTTGGCATTAAAATGGGCACTGTAGGTGTTTTCCTGTCCTCCTCTCACTGCCGACTTTGATTCCCCATTGACTAGCATTGGGTTTCGTGTTTCAGTCGGCCCCCGACTTTTCGCAATAATCAGCCGATTTCACCCGACCCAACTTTTGACAAAGTCGGGTTTCGTGAAACCCGACTCGATCCGAAAAAAGTAAAAGTCGCTCAACTCTAGTTAGAATAGAATAGATATATAAACATAGAATACATAGAAATATAGATGTCAGTGACACACACATATACTGTATATATATATATATATATATATATATATATATATATATATATATATATATATAATATGGATAGTTAGATTAAAAGCCGGCAATTCATCTGCCGTGTACTGTAAAATCACAACAGGAGCCGACAGGATAGCATAGATGGATTGCATACAGTAAATACACATAGAATAGGTAAATATACAGATGTCTGTGAAAAATACAATTAGTGCAGTTTGCGTGCAGCTTACTGTACATGTATTTAATTAATAAAAGATTATTTTTCCGACAAATATGGCTTGGGCTCCAGTGGAATTTTTGTAACCAGCAGAGGAAAAGCTGATGGCTTGGGGCCGATGTTTAGAGCCTGGGAAGGGGGTAATACCCATGGAGCTTCCAAGGCTATTAATATCAGCTCACAGCTGTATAATTAGCCTTTACTGCTATTAAAATGGGGGACCCTAAAAAATTATGTGGGTCCCCTTTAATTAATATCCAGCAAAAGCTATGCAAACAGTTGCGGGCTGATATTAATTGCCTAGGAAGAGGCCTCCCTAGGCTAAAAACATCAGCTCTCAGTCGCCCCAGTAAAGGTGCATCTCTAAGATGCTCCATTTCTGACACTTAGCCTCGCTCTTTTCACTTGACCTGTACCGGTTGCAAGTGGGGTGATAGTTTTGGGGGGTTGATGTCACCTTTGTATTGTCCGGTGACTTCAAGCTCTGAGGTTAGTAATGGAGAGGCATCAATAAGATGCCCCCATTACTAACCCCATAGTCACATTGTATGAAAACACAAACACCAAGAATAAAGTCCTTTAGTTGAAAGAATGACACAGACTCCTTTAATAATCTTAATTAAACCATAATTATGACCACAAAAATTTAAAATAACCAATAAAATTCATTCAACTTCGCAATTGTGTTCCACTTGTTGTTCATTTTTCACCAAAAATTCACATTTGTGTCTTTATGTTTGAAGCATGATATGTGGCTAAAGGTTAAAAAGTTCCAGGGGGCCAAATACTTTCGCAAGGCACTGTATATGGGAGTCAAGTGATATGAACGTAATGTACCACTTGGAATTACTATTGCAACACCAAATCTGAATTTTCGAAAAAGTGGTTTATGCTGAGTTTGTGAGAGAGATATAGCAAACGCATGTTGCCTGTGACTGAGCAAGACAACGCAAGCAGTAGAGCTGAGCAATGTAAATGAACCAGTCAATTTATTTAATGTACAGTATATGGATGTAAATTTAAAAACAGAATTTTACATGGCTTTTCAAAATAATACTTGAAAATTGAAATTTCTTCTGTATATACGCCCCCCTGACTGCTGTGCCCTAGGCCTTGGCCTAGGATGGCCTTATGGGAATTCCAACCCTATTTATGCAATATTAAACAATTATCATAGTGTCTAGGGCTTATTGTTTTGCTGTATACAACTATTTACTAAGACACTATGTGGCACTGTGTATATGTGGCTGCTGTACAGCTAATTATTAGGGCGGTAGTCATTACCATTTATTTGTCTCTGTTCTGCATCACACATTTATAGGGAACAAAGCCAGATCACTAACTCTTAGTTTCAATGGCCTAAGGGAGACATAGTTTTATACTGCGCTGTTATTTATGTGTTTATTTGAAAACTCTCTGCAATTTTATGGCAATTTCAGAGCAGTGAGTGATTCACATTTACTTTTTGGATTTAGCGTTGGCATTTGTGTATGAATACTCTCTCATTCAACAAAGACTTTTACACTTAGAAAATGCTTTTTTTCTATTTAACTGCAAAGCTTGCCTACCAAGTGACTGCACCACGTGCATGAGGAGTGCGGTGTACAATTAATACACTGGCCTTTATGACATTAGTCCTGAGGGCAATCAGATTAGAACAATGGGCAATTATTGCTGGGACAATGTGCGCTTTTAGTACGCTCTTGAAAAGCTAAAATGAAGAACACATTTTACAGCTCTGCTTTGTTTAAAGGTTATTCATCCAGAGCTTTCATATAGTTCATGTTCTTTGATGCCATCCACGTTTTTGTTGAGACGGAGGCACAGGTAAATCAGAAAAGCTGAAGCAGTCATGTATATTTCAGCTGTTTCATTTATTTAAAGTAAGTTAGGGATCAATGGTAGAGTTGAGCGACTTTCATTTTTTTAAGATCGAGTCGGGTTTTGTGAAACCCGATTTTGTCCAGAGTCGAGTCGAGTGCAGTCGGCCGATTATCGCTAAAAGTCGGGGATCGACCGAAACACGAAACCCAATGCAAGTCAATGGGGAAGCATAGTCGGCAGTGAGTGGAGGCCAGGAAAACACCTACAGTGCCCATTTTAATGCCAAAAACATCCATTCTTGTTTCTGAAGCTTGTCAATCTTAATTAACTTTATAATAATAGTTGGGCATAGGGAATTGGGGGTCATTTGGCAAACGTTGTGGGGGGAGTAGGGCTGGCTCAAGTTTTTCGTGGGCCCAGGAAATGCGGACTACGTCACGGCGGAGTTGCAGGGAAAGGTAAGTATTTCAACGTTGCAAGTGCTGTGATCCTGAGCAAGCAGGGGGGGCCCACTCGTTCGCATTGGCACTGGCACAGGGCCCCTCAAAGTACAGCGGTGTGTTTGCATGGCGGGGGCGCCTCCCACCAGCAGCGACACTTTTGCGTACTCTGAGGGGCCCTGTGCCAGTGACGTCGCCAACGAGTATGCCCCCCCACCTGATGAAGGAACCTGCACTTTCATCTGCACCTTCCTCTCTGTCCCTGTGTAAGGTGGTATAACATGCGGGAAGGGGAACCTTACTTTCAGCAGGGTCAGATTCTGGCTGTGTAGAGTATAAGGGGAATGTAGTGGTGTAGGTCAATGTACCAGCAGACTCATCTAGCAGTGGCTGGGCAATGGGCAGGATGAGGAGGAAACAGATATAGGGCCAAAGAATAAAGTAGGCTAAATGCAGTTCAAAATTGGTAACAGGACTAAACAGGCGGCATTGCTTTGTTCAGTGGAGTAGCAAACCCAAGAGCAGCAGACACTGTTTCAAGGGCCTAACCACACTAGTAGGCCAAATGCAGTTTAATATCTGATAGTATAGGGCGAAAGCCAGAATGTGGAAGCTCAGCTTTGTTCAGTTGAGGACAACACCAGGCAGGGGCAGACAGACACCTTTAGTAGGCCGGAACAGCCAATTTTTTTAAAAAACAGCAGTTAGTAAGAGGCAGAAGGTAGAAGCTCAGCTTTATTCAGTTGAGGACAACACCAGGCAGGGGCAGACCCCTTTAGTAGGCCGGAACAGCCAATTGCATTTTTAAAAATGGTAATTTGGAACTGAAGGTTGAAGCTCAGCTTTATTCAGTTGAGGACAACACCAGGCAGGGGCAGACAGACACCTTTAGTAGGCCGGAACAGCCAATGGCATTTTTAAAAATGGTAATTTGGAACAGAAGGTAGAAGCTCAGCTTTATTCAGTTGAGGACAACACCAGGCAGGGGCAGACATTCACCTTTAGTAGGCCGGAACAGCCAATTGCATTTTTAAAAATGGTAATTTGGAACTGAAGGTTGAAGCTCAGCTTTATTCAGTTGAGGACAACACCAGGCAGGGGCAGACAGACACCTTTAGTAGGCCGGAACAGCCAATTGCATTTTTAAAAATGGTAATTTGGAACTGAAGGTTGAAGCACAGCTTTATTCAGTTGCAGCTTCTTGGCAATAATATAAAGAAGACGAGACAGGACAACACTCGTTGGATGCCATATCTGTGTTTTCACTGGAAAAAAAACTGTCATTTAACTACTTGTAGGAGAAAGTTTTTGTAGCTGGAGGCCACTTTTTGTATTGTACCAGTTTTTGGTTGTATGTTTGGAACAGAAGGTAGAAGCTCAGCTTTATTCAGTTGAGGACAACACCAGGCAGGGGCAGACATTCACCTTTAGTAGGCCGGAACAGCCAATTGCATTTTTAAAAATGGTAATTTGGAACTGAAGGTTGAAGGTCAGCTTTATTCAGTTGAGGACAACACCAGGCAGGGGCAGACAGACACCTTTAGTAGGCCGGAACAGCCAATTGCATTTTTAAAAATGGTAATTTGGAACTGAAGGTTGAAGCACAGCTTTATTCAGTTGCAGCTTCTTGGCAATAATATAAAGAAGACGAGACAGGACAACACTCGTTGGATGCCATATCTGTGTTTTCACTGGAAAAAAAACTGTCATTTAACTACTTGTAGGAGAAAGTTTTTGTAGCTGGAGGCCACTTTTTGTATTGTACCAGTTTTTGGTTGTATGTTTGGAACAGAAGGTAGAAGCTCAGCTTTATTCAGTTGAGGACAACACCAGGCAGGGGCAGACATTCACCTTTAGTAGGCCGGAACAGCCAATTGCATTTTTAAAAATGGTAATTTGGAACTGAAGGTTGAAGCTCAGTTTATTCAGTTGAGGACAACACCAGGCAGGGGCAGACAGACACCTTTAGTAGGCCGGAACAGCCAATTGCATTTTTAAAAATGGTAATTTGGAACTGAAGGTTGAAGCACAGCTTTATTCAGTTGAGGACAACACCAGGCAGGGGCAGACCCCTTTAGTAGGCCGGAACAGCCAATTGCATTTTTAAAAATGGTAATTTGGAACTGAAGGTTGAAGCACAGCTTTATTCAGTTGCAGCTTCTTGGCAATAATATAAAGAAGACGAGACAGGACAACACTCGTTGGATGCCATATCTGTGTTTTCACTGGAAAAAAAACTGTCATTTAACTACTTGTAGGAGAAAGTTTTTGTAGCTGGAGGCCACTTTTTGTATTGTACCAGTTTTTGGTTGTATGTTTGGAACTGAAGGTTGAAGCTCAGCTTTATTCAGTTGAGGACAACACCAGGCAGGGGCAGACAGACACCTTTAGTAGGCCGGAACAGCCAATTGCATTTTTAAAAATGGTAATTTGGAACTGAAGGTTGAAGCTCAGCTTTATTCAGTTGAGGACAACACCAGGCAGGGGCAGACCCCTTTAGTAGGCCGGAACAGCCAATTGCATTTTTAAAAATGGTAATTTGGAACAGAAGGTTGAAGCACAGCTTTATTCAGTTGCAGCTTCTTGGCAATAATATAAAGAAGACGAGACAGGACAACACTCGTTGGATGCCATATCTGTGTTTTCACTGGAAAAAAAACTGTCATTTAACTACTTGTAGGAGAAAGTTTTTGTAGCTGGAGGCCACTTTTTGTATTGTACCAGTTTTTGGTTGTATGTTTGGAACAGAAGGTAGAAGCTCAGCTTTATTCAGTTGAGGACAACACCAGGCAGGGGCAGACATTCACCTTTAGTAGGCCGGAACAGCCAATTGCATTTTTAAAAATGGTAATTTGGAACTGAAGGTTGAAGGTCAGCTTTATTCAGTTGAGGACAACACCAGGCAGGGGCAGACAGACACCTTTAGTAGGCCGGAACAGCCAATTGCATTTTTAAAAATGGTAATTTGGAACTGAAGGTTGAAGCACAGCTTTATTCAGTTGCAGCTTCTTGGCAATAATATAAAGAAGACGAGACAGGACAACACTCGTTGGATGCCATATCTGTGTTTTCACTGGAAAAAAAACTGTCATTTAACTACTTGTAGGAGAAAGTTTTTGTAGCTGGAGGCCACTTTTTGTATTGTACCAGTTTTTGGTTGTATGTTTGGAACAGAAGGTAGAAGCTCAGCTTTATTCAGTTGAGGACAACACCAGGCAGGGGCAGACATTCACCTTTAGTAGGCCGGAACAGCCAATTGCATTTTTAAAAATGGTAATTTGGAACTGAAGGTTGAAGGTCAGCTTTATTCAGTTGAGGACAACACCAGGCAGGGGCAGACAGACACCTTTAGTAGGCCGGAACAGCCAATTGCATTTTTAAAAATGGTAATTTGGAACTGAAGGTTGAAGCACAGCTTTATTCAGTTGCAGCTTCTTGGCAATAATATAAAGAAGACGAGACAGGACAACACTCGTTGGATGCCATATCTGTGTTTTCACTGGAAAAAAAACTGTCATTTAACTACTTGTAGGAGAAAGTTTTTGTAGCTGGAGGCCACTTTTTGTATTGTACCAGTTTTTGGTTGTATGTTTGGAACAGAAGGTAGAAGCTCAGCTTTATTCAGTTGAGGACAACACCAGGCAGGGGCAGACATTCACCTTTAGTAGGCCGGAACAGCCAATTGCATTTTTAAAAATGGTAATTTGGAACTGAAGGTTGAAGGTCAGCTTTATTCAGTTGAGGACAACACCAGGCAGGGGCAGACAGACACCTTTAGTAGGCCGGAACAGCCAATTGCATTTTTAAAAATGGTAATTTGGAACTGAAGGTTGAAGCACAGCTTTATTCAGTTGCAGCTTCTTGGCAATAATATAAAGAAGACGAGACAGGACAACACTCGTTGGATGCCATATCTGTGTTTTCACTGGAAAAAAAACTGTCATTTAACTACTTGTAGGAGAAAGTTTTTGTAGCTGGAGGCCACTTTTTGTATTGTACCAGTTTTTGGTTGTATGTTTGGAACAGAAGGTAGAAGCTCAGCTTTATTCAGTTGAGGACAACACCAGGCAGGGGCAGACATTCACCTTTAGTAGGCCGGAACAGCCAATTGCATTTTTAAAAATGGTAATTTGGAACTGAAGGTTGAAGCTCAGTTTATTCAGTTGAGGACAACACCAGGCAGGGGCAGACAGACACCTTTAGTAGGCCGGAACAGCCAATTGCATTTTTAAAAATGGTAATTTGGAACTGACGGTTGAAGCACAGCTTTATTCAGTTGAGGACAACACCAGGCAGGGGCAGACCCCTTTAGTAGGCCGGAACAGCCAATTGCATTTTTAAAAATGGTAATTTGGAACTGAAGGTTGAAGCACAGCTTTATTCAGTTGCAGCTTCTTGGCAATAATATAAAGAAGACGAGACAGGACAACACTCGTTGGATGCCATATCTGTGTTTTCACTGGAAAAAAAACTGTCATTTAACTACTTGTAGGAGAAAGTTTTTGTAGCTGGAGGCCACTTTTTGTATTGTACCAGTTTTTGGTTGTATGTTTGGAACTGAAGGTTGAAGCTCAGCTTTATTCAGTTGAGGACAACACCAGGCAGGGGCAGACAGACACCTTTAGTAGGCCGGAACAGCCAATTGCATTTTTAAAAATGGTAATTTGGAACTGAAGGTTGAAGCTCAGCTTTATTCAGTTGAGGACAACACCAGGCAGGGGCAGACCCCTTTAGTAGGCCGGAACAGCCAATTGCATTTTTAAAAATGGTAATTTGGAACAGAAGGTTGAAGCACAGCTTTATTCAGTTGCAGCTTCTTGGCAATAATATAAAGAAGACGAGACAGGACAACACTCGTTGGATGCCATATCTGTGTTTTCACTGGAAAAAAAACTGTCATTTAACTACTTGTAGGAGAAAGTTTTTGTAGCTGGAGGCCACTTTTTGTATTGTACCAGTTTTTGGTTGTATGTTTGGAACAGAAGGTAGAAGCTCAGCTTTATTCAGTTGAGGACAACACCAGGCAGGGGCAGACATTCACCTTTAGTAGGCCGGAACAGCCAATTGCATTTTTAAAAATGGTAATTTGGAACTGAAGGTTGAAGGTCAGCTTTATTCAGTTGAGGACAACACCAGGCAGGGGCAGACAGACACCTTTAGTAGGCCGGAACAGCCAATTGCATTTTTAAAAATGGTAATTTGGAACTGAAGGTTGAAGCACAGCTTTATTCAGTTGCAGCTTCTTGGCAATAATATAAAGAAGACGAGACAGGACAACACTCGTTGGATGCCATATCTGTGTTTTCACTGGAAAAAAAACTGTCATTTAACTACTTGTAGGAGAAAGTTTTTGTAGCTGGAGGCCACTTTTTGTATTGTACCAGTTTTTGGTTGTATGTTTGGAACAGAAGGTAGAAGCTCAGCTTTATTCAGTTGAGGACAACACCAGGCAGGGGCAGACATTCACCTTTAGTAGGCCGGAACAGCCAATTGCATTTTTAAAAATGGTAATTTGGAACTGAAGGTTGAAGGTCAGCTTTATTCAGTTGAGGACAACACCAGGCAGGGGCAGACAGACACCTTTAGTAGGCCGGAACAGCCAATTGCATTTTTAAAAATGGTAATTTGGAACTGAAGGTTGAAGCACAGCTTTATTCAGTTGCAGCTTCTTGGCAATAATATAAAGAAGACGAGACAGGACAACACTCGTTGGATGCCATATCTGTGTTTTCACTGGAAAAAAAACTGTCATTTAACTACTTGTAGGAGAAAGTTTTTGTAGCTGGAGGCCACTTTTTGTATTGTACCAGTTTTTGGTTGTATGTTTGGAACAGAAGGTAGAAGCTCAGCTTTATTCAGTTGAGGACAACACCAGGCAGGGGCAGACATTCACCTTTAGTAGGCCGGAACAGCCAATTGCATTTTTAAAAATGGTAATTTGGAACTGAAGGTTGAAGCTCAGTTTATTCAGTTGAGGACAACACCAGGCAGGGGCAGACAGACACCTTTAGTAGGCCGGAACAGCCAATTGCATTTTTAAAAATGGTAATTTGGAACTGAAGGTTGAAGCACAGCTTTATTCAGTTGAGGACAACACCAGGCAGGGGCAGACCCCTTTAGTAGGCCGGAACAGCCAATTGCATTTTTAAAAATGGTAATTTGGAACTGAAGGTTGAAGCACAGCTTTATTCAGTTGCAGCTTCTTGGCAATAATATAAAGAAGACGAGACAGGACAACACTCGTTGGATGCCATATCTGTGTTTTCACTGGAAAAAAACTGTCATTTAACTACTTGTAGGAGAAAGTTTTTGTAGCTGGAGGCCACTTTTTGTATTGTACCAGTTTTTGGTTGTATGTTTGGAACTGAAGGTTGAAGCTCAGCTTTATTCAGTTGAGGACAACACCAGGCAGGGGCAGACAGACACCTTTAGTAGGCCGGAACAGCCAATTGCATTTTTAAAAATGGTAATTTGGAACTGAAGGTTGAAGCTCAGCTTTATTCAGTTGAGGACAACACCAGGCAGGGGCAGACCCCTTTAGTAGGCCGGAACAGCCAATTGCATTTTTAAAAATGGTAATTTGGAACAGAAGGTTGAAGCACAGCTTTATTCAGTTGCAGCTTCTTGGCAATAATATAAAGAAGACGAGACAGGACAACACTCGTTGGATGCCATATCTGTGTTTTCACTGGAAAAAAAACTGTCAGTTAACTACTTGTAGGAGAAAGTTTTTGTAGCTGGAGGCCACTTTTTGTATTGTACCAGTTTTTGGTTGTATGTTTGGAACTGAAGGTTGAAGCTCAGCTTTATTCAGTTGAGGACAACACCAGGCAGGGGCAGACACCTTTAGAAGGACGGAAAAGCCAATTTTTTTAAAAACAGCAGTTAATCTGAGCCAGAAGGTAGAAGCTCAGCTTTATTCAGTTGAGGCCAACTTGAATTAGGGACTGCAGACAGACTTTGCAGGCTGTCCCCTGTGTGGACCATGCATCCAATACATTAACCCATTGAGCCACAAAGGACACGTAACCTTCCGTGGCCAGGCCTACAGGTCCATGTGTCTGTTGTCAGGTATACCTTTGGACTGACAAATTGACAGAATGCAAGGACAATGCGGTCTTTAACATGCAGGTGGAGGGGTGGGATGGCTTTTCTCGCAAAAGAATTGTCAACTGGGTAGCTCATAGCGTGGTATATCGTAGTTCATCCTGGCTTTATTAATATTAAATTAAATTTAAAAATAGGCTCTATGCACTTTATAATTGGTTCCAGGGGTACACGGGCAGCAGTGGTCTGGTCAGTGGAGGCCTAGTGGAAGGAGGGACCGCAGACAGGCTTCGAAGGCCTAACATAATTAAATTGGGCTGGCTGTAGGCACTTTATTATTAGTTACAGGGGTACACGGGCAGCAGTGGTCTGGTCAGTGGAGGCCTAGTGGAAGGAGGGACCGCAGACAGGCTTCAAAGGCCTAACATAATTAAATTGGGCTGGCTGTAGGCACTTTATTATTAGTTACAGGGGTACACGGGCAGCAGTGGTCTGGTCAGTGGAGGCCTAGTGGAAGGAGGGACCGCAGACAGGCTTCGAAGGCCTAACATAATTAAATTGGGCTGGCTGTAGGCACTTTATTATTAGTTACAGGGGTACACGGGCAGCAGTGGTCTGGTCAGTGGAGGCCTAGTGGAAGGAGGGACCGCAGACAGGCTTCGAAGGCCTAACATAATTAAGTTGGGCTGGCTGTAGGCACTTTATTATTAGTTACAGGGGTACACGGGCAGCAGTGGTCTGGTCAGTGGAGGCCTAGTGGAAGGAGGGACCGCAGACAGGCTTCGAAGGCCTAACATAATTAAATTGGGCTGGCTATAGGCACTTTATAATTGGTTCCAGGGGTACACGGGCAGCAGTGGTCTGGTCAGTGGAGGCCTAGTGGAAGGAGGGACCGCAGACAGGCTTCGAAGGCCTAACATAATTAAATTGGGCTGGCTGTAGGCACTTTATTATTAGTTACAGGGGTACACGGGCAGCAGTGGTCTGGTCAGTGGAGGCCTAGTGGAAGGAGGGACCGCAGACAGGCTTCAAAGGCCTAACATAATTAAATTGGGCTGGCTGTAGGCACTTTATTATTAGTTACAGGGGTACACGGGCAGCAGTGGTCTGGTCAGTGGAGGCCTAGTGGAAGGAGGGACCGCAGACAGGCTTCGAAGGCCTAACATAATTAAATTGGGCTGGCTGTAGGCACTTTATTATTAGTTACAGGGGTACACGGGCAGCAGTGGTCTGGTCAGTGGAGGCCTAGTGGAAGGAGGGACCGCAGACAGGCTTCGAAGGCCTAACATAATTAAGTTGGGCTGGCTGTAGGCACTTTATTATTAGTTACAGGGGTACACGGGCAGCAGTGGTCTGGTCAGTGGAGGCCTAGTGAAAGGAGGGACCGCAGACAGGCTTCGAAGGCCTAACATAATTAAATTGGGCTGGCTATAGGCACTTTATTATTAGTTACAGGGGTACACGGGCAGCAGTGGTCTGGTCAGTGGAGGCCTAGTGGAAGGAGGGACCGCAGACAGGCTTCGAAGGCCTAACATAATTAAATTGGGCTGGCTGTAGGCACTTTATTATTAGTTACAGGGGTACACGGGCAGCAGTGGTCTGGTCAGTGGAGGCCTAGTGGAAGGAGGGACCGCAGACAGGCTTCGAAGGCCTAACATAATTAAATTGGGCTGGCTGTAGGCACTTTATTATTAGTTACAGGGGTACACGGGCAGCAGTGGTCTGGTCAGTGGAGGCCTAGTGGAAGGAGGGACCGCAGACAGGCTTCGAAGGCCTAACATAATTAAATTGGGCTGGCTGTAGGCACTTTATTATTAGTTAAAGGGGTACACGGGCAGCAGTGGTCTGGTCAGTGGAGGCCTAGTGGAAGGAGGGACCGCAGACAGGCTTCGAAGGCCTAACATAATTAAATTGGGCTGGCTGTAGGCACTTTATAATTGGTTCCAGGGGTACACGGGCAGCAGTGGTCTGGTCAGTGGAGGCCTAGTGGAAGGAGGGACCGCAGACAGGCTTCGAAGGCCTAACATAATTAAATTGGGCTGGCTGTAGGCACTTTATAATTGGTTCCAGGGGTACACGGGCAGCAGTGGTCTGGTCAGTGGAGGCCTAGTGGAAGGAGGGACCGCAGACAGGCTTCGAAGGCCTAACATAATTAAATTGGGCTGGCTGTAGGCACTTTATTATTAGTTACAGGGGTACACGGGCAGCAGTGGTCTGGTCAACGGAGGCCGATTGTAATGAGTGTCTGCCAGTTAGTAGTCCAAAACAACAACTAAATGTGAATGTCTCGCATTAAAACAAAACAAAAACACTAAAGGGTGCAATCATTAGGTTCAGGGGTGGGATCCTCTGCGTTGTTTCAGACCTACTAATTTTGCGCAAAGTATTTACTGTGGTAAATAGAGGACACTGCCCCTGACTATGTTAAGTACCATCATACATGTCAACACAATGGTATTGTCAGTGGCAGGTATGGAAGGATGTCAGCGCATAGACTTAACATTGGTGGAAGTGTGAGAGATAACTGTGGAAGTGGTAGAGCAATGTTTGACCTGGGGGTGGGTGAACTCTCTTGTGGCCGGCGTTACAGGCCCAAGGCCCCTCATGTTACAACAGTGTGTCTGACGTTGGGTGCGCACCACCACCGCCAGAGACACTTTATTGTACTATGAGGAACCCAGTAGCAATGCCGTCGACCAAAAGCGAGTACACCCACCTCTTCAGACAAACAGCAGTCTCACGGGTGCTTGCGCCAAGTCACGATACCACGGCCCCGTGTGGGGAGTTTGGCCATTTAGGGAGGTGTAAACATGTCGTATGCTGGACAATCAGCTGCAGCAAATTAGACATTAGAAAAGTAATTCACAGTAGTCCACAGGCAAGAGCTTTTCATAGGAAAGCTAGGTGTCGGCCGGGCAAGGTGGGGCAAAAGATTTCAAAATCCAGTTGTGGTTCATTTTAATGAATGTTAGATCGTCAACATTTTGGGTAGCCAGACGAGTCCTTTTTTCGGTTAATATTGAACCTGCAGCACTGAATACTCTTTCTGATAGGACACTTGCTGCCGGGCAAGCAAGCTCCTGCAATGCATATTCTGCCAATTCTGGCCAGGTGTCTAATTTGGAGGCCCAGTAATCAAATGGGAATGACGGTTGAGGGAGAACATCGATAAGGGATGAAAAATAGTTAGTAACCATACTGGACAAATGTTGTCTCCTGTCACTTTCAATTGATGCAGCAGTACCTGTCCTGTCTGCGGTCATAGCAAAATCACTCCACAACCTGGTCAGAAAACCCCTCTGTCCAACGCCACTTCTGATGTGTGCACCCCTAACACTCCTAGTCTGTTGCCCCCTTGAGCTCGTGTGAGAACGATCACGTGCGCTGTGTGCTGGGAATGCCTGAAGCAAACGGTCAACAAGAGTTGATTGTTTGGTTGCTAATATTAGTTCCAAGTTCTCATGTGGCATAATATTTTGCAATTTGCCTTTATAGCGTGGATCAAGGAGGCAGGCCAACCAGTAATCGTCATCGTTCATCATTTTCGTTATGCGTGTGTCCCTTTTTAGGATACGTAAGGCATAATCCGCCATGTGGGCCAAAGTTCCAGTTGTCAAATCTCCGGTTGTGATTGGGTGAGGGGCAGTTGCAGGCAAATCTACGTCACTTGTGTCCCTCAAAAACCAGAACCCGGCCTTGACACGCAACCAATTTCCAGTGCCCCCGGGAAAGGTTCCGCATTAAAAATATACTCATCCCAATCATCCTCCTCATCCTCCACCTCCTCTTCGCCCGCTACCTCGTCCTGTACACTGCCCTGACCAGACAATGGCTGACTGTCATCAAGGCTTTCCTCTTCCTCTGGTGCAGACGCCTGCTCCTTTATGTGCGTCAAACTTTGCATCAGCAGACGCATTAGGGGGATGCTCATGCTTATTACGGCGTTGTCTGCACTAACCAGCCGTGTGCATTCCTCAAAACACTGAAGGACTTGACACATGTCTTGTATCTTCGACCACTGCACACCTGACAACTCCATGTCTGCCATCCTACTGCCTGCCCGTGTATGTGTATCCTCCCACAAAAACATAACAGCCCGCCTCTGTTGGCACAGTCTCTGAAGCATGTGCAGTGTTGAGTTCCACCTTGTTGCAACGTCTATGATTAGGCGATGCTGGGGAAGGTTCAAAGACCGCTGATAGGTCTGCATACGGCTGGCGTGTACAGGCGAACGTCGGATATGTGAGCAAAGTCCACGCACTTTGAGGAGCAGGTCGGAGAACCCAGGATAAGTTTTCAATAAGCACTGCACCACCAGGTTTAAGGTGTGAGCCAGGCAAGGAATGTGTTTCAGTTGGGAAAGGGAGATGGCAGCCATGAAATTCCTTCCGTTATCACTAACTACCTTGCCTGCCTCAAGATCTACTGTGCCCAGCCACGACTGCGTTTCTTGTTGCAAGAACTCGGACAGAACTTCCGCGGTGTGTCTGTTGTCGCCCAAACACTTCATAGCCAATACAGCCTGCTGACGCTTGCCAGTAGCTGGCCCATAATGGGACAACTGGTGTGCAACAGTGTCATCTGCCGATGGAGTGGTTGGCCGACTGCGGTCTGTGGAAGAGCTGTAGCTTCTGCAGGAGGACGAGGAGGAGGAGGAGGAGGGGGTGCGAACGCCTACAGCCAACTGTTTCCTAGACCGTGGGCTAGGCACAACTGTCCCGAAATTGATGTCCCCTGTGGACCCTGCATCCACCACATTCACCCAGTGTGCCGTGATGGACACATAACGTCCCTGGCCATGCCTACTGGTCCATGCATCTGTAGTCAGGTGCACCTTTGTACTCACAGATTGCCTGAGTGCATGGACGATGCGCTGTTTAACATGCTGGTGCAGGGCTGGGATGGCTTTTCTGGAAAAAAAGTGTCGACTGGGTAGCTCGTATCGTGGTTCAGCGTACTCCATCAGGGCTTTGAAAGCTTCGCTTTCAACTAACCGGTAGGGCATCATCTCTAACGAGATTAGTCTAGCTATGTGGGCGTTAAAACCCTGTGTACGCGGATGCGAGGATAAGTACTTCCTTTTTCTAACCAGAGTCTCATGTAGTGTGAGCTGAACTGGAGAGATGGAGATCGTGGAACTTGCGGGTGTGCCGGTGGACATGGCAGACTGAGAGACGGTTGGAGACGGTATTGTTTCCGCCGGTGCCCTAGATGCAATATTTCCGCCTACAAAACTGGTGATTCCCTGACCCTGACTGCTTTTGGCTGGCAAAGAAACCTGCACAGATACTGCCGGTGGTGCGGAAAATGGTGGCCTTACAGTGACGGAAGGGATGTTGCGTTGATGACTAGCTTCATTGGCTGAGGGTGCTACAACCTTAAGGGACGTTTGGTAGTTAGTCCAGGCTTGAAAATGCATGGTGGTTAAGTGTCTATGCATGCAACTAGTATTGAGACTTTTCAGATTCTGACCTCTGCTTAAGCTAGTAGAACATTTTTGACAGATGACTTTGCGCTGATCAATTGGATGTTGATTAAAAAAATGCCAGACTGCACTCTTCCTAGCATCGGATCCCTTTTCAGGGATTGCAGACTGAGCTTTAACCGGATGGCAACGCTGTGCTCCAACAGGTTTTGGCTTTGACACGCGTTTTGGGCCAGATAGGGGCCCGGCAGATGGAACCTGTTGCGATGTTGATGCCTGCTGCGGCCCCTCCTCCACCTCCGCTTCTGAACTACTGCTGCCTGCACCCTGTTCCCCCAATGGCTGCCAATCGGGGTCAACAACCGGGTCATCTATTACCTCCTCTTCGAGCTCGTGTGCAACTTCGTCTGTGTCACTGTGTCGGTCTGTGGTATAGCGTTCGTGGCGGGGCAGCATAGTCTCATCAGGGTCTGATTGTGGATCTGTACCCTGAGAGGGCAATGTGGTGGTCTGAGTCAAAGGAGCAGCATAGTACTCTGGCTGTGGCTGTGCATCAGTGCACTCCATGTCAGAATCTACTTGTAATGGGCATGGCCTGTTAAGTGTTTCACTTTCTAAGCCAGGGACGGTATGTGTAAAGAGCTCCATGGAGTGACCCGTTGTGTCGCCTGCTGCATCCTTCTCTCTTGTTGTAGTTTTTGCTGAGGAGGACAAGGAAGCGACTTGTCCCTGACCGTGAACATCCACAAGCGACGCGCTGCTTTTACATTTACCAGTTTCAGAAGAGGAGGCAAAAGAGCTAGAGGCTGAGTCTGCAATGTAAGCCAAAACTTGCTGTTGCTGCTCCGGCTTTAAAAGCGTTTTTCCTACTCCCAGAAAAGAGAGCGTTCGAGGACTTGTGTAGCCAGACGACGAAACTGGCTCCACAGCTCCAGACTTAGGTGGAATATTTTTATCCCCACGACCACCTGATGCTCCACTACCACTACCATCATTACCAGCTGACAATGAACGCCCACGGCCACGACCTCTTGCACCAGACTTCCTCATTGTTTTAAAAAATTAACCAAAGTAACTTTATTTGTTGCTGTCAAACAACTTACACGGTGAGCTATAACTTCAGTATGATTTCTATATCCCTTAACAGGTTGGTGAGACCACAAGGAAAATCAGGCACAATGTTACACACTCTGTTTTCTGTGGCACAAAATCACAGAGATGACACACACGCAGGACTGTCACTCAAGCACTAATGTCAATATTATTCTCCCACCTAATTTTTTTTTTTTTCTCAGGGAGACTTTAGAAACCAAATAAGATAAAATGTTTTTTTCAGGGACAATTTAGAAACCAAATACTAATAAAAAAATAAATAAATAAAATAGCCTTTCTATGGCCCACAATTAGAGAGAGAGAGGTGGCACACCCAGGAGTCAAGACTGGCACACAAGCTGAAAGGGCAATATTACTCTCCCACTGTTTTTTTATGTATTTTTTTTTTCAGGGAGACTTTAGAAACCAAATAATATTAAACAAAGCAAAAAAATAAATAGGCTTTCTATGGCCCACAATTAGAGAGAGAGAGGTGGCACACCCAGGAGTCAAGACTGGCACACAAGCTGAAAGGGCAATATTACTCTCCCACTGTTTTTTTATGTATTTTTTTTTTTCAGGGAGACTTTAGAAACCAAATAATATTAAAAAAAGCAAAAAAATAAATAGGCTTTCTATGGCCCACAATTAGAGAGAGAGAGGTGGCACACCCAGGAGTCAAGACTGGCACACAAGCTGAAAGGGCAATATTACTCTCCCACTGTTTTTTTATGTATTTTTTTTTTTTTCAGGGAGACTTTAGAAACCAAATAATATTAAACAAAGCAAAAAAATAAATAGGCTTTCTATGGCCCACAATTAGAGAGAGAGAGGTGGCACACCCAGGAGTCAAGACTGGCACACAAGCTGAAAGGGCAATATTACTCTCCCACTGTTTTTGTATGTATTTTTTTTTTTCAGGGAGACTTTGGAAACCAAATAATATTAAACAAAGCAAAAAAATAAATAGGCTTTCTATGGCCCACAATTAGAGAGAGAGAGGTGGCACACCCAGGAGTCAAGACTGGCACACAAGCTGAAAGGGCAATATTACTCTCCCACTGTTTTTTTATGTATTTTTTTTTTTTCAGGGAGACTTTGGAAACCAAATAATATTAAAAAAAGCAAAAAAATAAATAGGCTTTCTATGGCCCACAATTAGAGAGAGAGAGGTGGCACACCCAGGAGTCAAGACTGGCACACAAGCTGAAAGGGCAATATTACTCTCCCACTGTTTTTTTATGTTTTTTTTTTTTTTTCAGGGAGACTTTAGAAACCAAATAATATTAAAAAAAGCAAAAAAATAAATAGGCTTTCTATGGCCCACAATTAGAGAGAGAGAGGTGGCACACCCAGGAGTCAAGACTGGCACACAAGCTGAAAGGGCAATATTACTCTCCCACTGTTTTTTTATGTATTTTTTTTTTTCAGGGAGACTTTAGAAACCAAATAATATTAAAAAAAGCAAAAAAATAAATAGGCTTTCTATGGCCCACAATTAGAGAGAGAGAGGTGGCACACCCAGGAGTCAAGACTGGCACACAAGCTGAAAGGGCAATATTACTCTCCCACTGTTTTTTTATGTATTTTTTTTTTCAGGGAGACTTTAGAACTAAATAATATTAAACAAAGCAAAAAAATAAATAGGCTTTCTATGGCCCACAATTAGAGAGAGAGAGGTGGCACACCCAGGAGTCAAGACTGGCACACAAGCTGAAAGGGCAATATTACTCTCCCACTGTTTTTTTATGTAGTTTTTTTTTTTCAGGGAGACTTTAGAAACCAAATAATATTAAAAAAAGCAAAAAAATAAATAGGCTTTCTATGGCTCACAATTAGAGAGAGAGAGGTGGCACACCCAGGAGTCAAGACTGGCACACAAGCTGAAAGGGCAATATTACTCTCCCACTGTTTTTTTATGTATTTTTTTTCAGGGAGACTTTAGAAACCAAATAATATTAAAAAAAGCAAAAAAATAAATAGGCTTTCTATGGCCCACAATTAGAGAGAGAGAGGTGGCACACCCAGGAGTCAAGACTGGCACACAAGCTGAAAGGGCAATATTACTCTCCCACTGTTTTTTTATGTATTTTTTTTTTCAGGGAGACTTTAGAAACCAAATAATATTAAAAAAAAGCAAAAAAATAAATAGGCTTTCTATGGCCCACAATTAGAGAGAGAGAGGTGGCACACCCAGGAGTCAAGACTGGCACACAAGCTGAAAGGGCAATATTACTCTCCCACTGTTTTTTTATGTATTTTTTTTTTTTTCACGGAGACTTTAGAAACCCAATAATATTAAAAAAAACAAAAAAATAAATAGGCTTTGTATGGCCCACTGAATGAGAGATGGCACACACAGGAGTGGCACACAAGCCCTGAATGAGGCCAATATTTTTCTCCCACTGATTGATGTAGTGTTTTTGTGTTGAGGTGGATTTTAGAACACAAATCAAGGAAAAAAATAAATAGGCTTTCTATGGCCCACTCAGTGAGAGATGGCACACACAGGGATGGCACTGTAGCAGAAATGCCAATCTTAATCTTCCACAAAAAAAAAAAAAAAAAACAGGGACTGTCCTACAATTACTATCTCCCTGCAGTAATGTAAGCCAGGTATGGCAGGCAGCAATAGGAGTGGACTGATGCACAAATTAAATAAAAAGTGTGGACAAACAAAAAAGATAGCTGTGCAGAAAGGAAGGAACAAGAGGATATGTGCTTTGAAAAAAGCAGTTGGTTTGCACAGTGGCGTACACACAGCAATACAGCTATCACGGAGCCTTCTAGGGCAGCCCAATGAGCTACAGCGCTGAGGGAAAAAAAAAAAATGTAGCTTCCAGTGTCCCTGCACACCGAAGGTGGTGTTGGACAGTGGAAATCGCTACAGCACAAGCGGTTTGGTGGTTAGTGGACCCTGCCTAACGCTATCCCTGCTTCTGACGAAGCGGCAGCAACCTCTCCCTAAGCTCAGATCAGCAGCAGTAAGATGGCGGTCGGCGGGAACGCCCCTTTATAGCCCCTGTGACGGCGCAGACAGCAAGCCAATCACTGCAATGCCCTTCTCTAAGATGGTGGGGACCAGGACCTATGTCATCACGCTGCCCACACTCTGCGTTCACCTTCATTGGCTGAGAAATGGCGCTTTTCGCGTCATTGAAACGCGACTTTGGCGCGAAAGTCGCGTACCGCATGGCCGACAAGCACAGGGGTCGGATCGGGTTTCATGAGACGCCGACTTAGCCAAAAGTCGGCGACTTTTGAAAATGAACGACCCGTTTCGCTCAACCCTAGTCAATGGTATTCAGTTAAAGAGTTCCACAGTGAAAATAAGGTATCACCTATCCACAGGTTAGGTGATAACTCGTTGATCCATGGGGGTCAGAACCACTGAGACCCGCACTCATCAGCAGAGCGAGGAACTTTAAAACCTGTTAGAATGGACTGTATAGCTGATAACTGTCTATAGGTGATACATTTTTTTCCCCCAAAAAAAAGCCCCTCTAAAGCACCACCCTAGCAATTTTTTTTTATTTCAGCTCTGAAGTTGTGCTACTAATCTAACTTCCCTGACCCTAGTATTAGATCTACCATCCACTGTCTTCAGGTCTTTCCGGCGCCACTCTAGTTTCACGCTGTCATCTTGTGACCACAACTTCTGAGTGACCAGAAATCAAGGATAATGGTCACTAGCTCTCAGTGAAAGTTTATGAGAGCCTCGCTCTGGCCTTGTTCCGTCTTTCATAGACTTAGACATTAGACTCATAGTGAGTAGTGCCTTATAGATGGCCCAACAAACACTGGATCGATCCAGCAGATCACAAACTGATGGAGAACGGAAGGAGCAGTGCCGATAACAGATGTAGATGGCGGCTGGTAATTATGAGACTAAGTGCAAGGAATTTAAATTAGAAGCACCACTCCGGCACTGCAATATAAATAAAAATGCTGGCGTGGCGTTTTAATGCCTTTTACAAGCTGTAGTCAAAACTTTGTGCTGTCATTAGGAATAATTCAAAAAAGCAGCGCAACATTGTAATATTTGGCCATTCTACCTTTAAAGGGTACCTTTCACATTGAAAATGCTGTCTTACCTATGGACAACGTGTTACACTTCAGGAGGAATTGTGCAGATAAATATATAAGAAAGCTGTTGGTTATGGAATAGAACCACTAACTTGACCCCTAAGCCTAAAAAGAGCGAAAAGGGATTTAAATAAATAAAATACAAGTTATACTGAATCTTATTCCTCAGAACTGTATATGGATCTCAGGGTCTTTCTGCTTTCATCTGCAAAAAGAGGGCGTTTATATGTTTATTGTATACTGTATGATAACATTGAAGTTCTAACCACTACAAAAATAGATCAAAAAATTAATTGGTACAGAAAGTTGTGCTTCAAACAACATTGTGTTTCAGAGTATATGTTCACTCTAAAGAAGACCGGTAATCAGGTTAAAAATGGGCAGTTGTTGTTCTTATTTCATTCCCACTGTTCTGTGAGGGGAGCCAGGGCCGTAGTCGTGACCCGCAATGATAGCTGCTGGAGCACACCCTGGCCGCCTGACACATACATGTCCCCTTTGCAGCGAGCCTTCTGTGATGTTTTCTGTACTATCAGGGCCCCCTCTGGTCTGCTGTGGGCTCACTCCTGCTGGTTCCACACAAAGTTTCAACTTGTAACAGACAACTTTACTTGAATTCTTTCGCAGCATGTCCAGTTCAGTTACAGCAATTTCATAGGGAACATCACAGTACCCATCCTTGTCTATTCCTGTGCTTTTCCCTACTTCTTCTAAAATGCTCCTAGGTTGTACTGTTTTGTTCGGTACTGCAGCGTTTCCTCTGTCCAGCTTTACTACCTTAAGGAGTTCCCCTGTCCGTTTTGACCAAGACATAAGGGCATCTGGCCACGTAGTAAGCTGCCACATCCTGGTGCTGCTCTGCTTTCCACAGTTGCTGCTTTCTTCAGTTCCCAAGCCCTGGATGTCTGGGCTCCTAGCTTTGAACGTTATGGGGCCCACTGTGTTGCCCGCACTCTCAGGCCCTACTGGACTGTCTGGGCTCCCTGACCCCACTAAGCTCCAATCCGGAAATACTCCTATCTTACCCACAGTGGCCCCTCCTATGTTAACTATTTACTCTACCCTGTATACTAATGTGTCCCCATCTAGTGGACTTGCTAAATTACTACTTTTTCCCTGAACTATAATGCACATATAGCAGCATAGGGTACATTACATTATTTTAAAATAGGATATGTAGAACCGGGACGTGTTTGCGGCGTTAAACAATTTTTGTAACCCCTTGCAGTTCCACTGAGTATTCCACTTTTTTTTTTCAAATCTATCATATGGTTCAAGAGATATTGGCCTTTTTATTTGGGGTTAATTTGTGTAGACTTTACAATCACAGAGTAACTATGAGGAGCAATCTAAAGAAACACCCCCAGAAAATCTGTGAGCCATGACCCTTTAAAAAGACCATAAAATTAGCATTGAATAATAAAGCCAATATCACTGGAACCGTGTGACGGATTTGAAAAAAAAAAGTAGAATATTAAAAGGAGCAAAAAGAAAATAAGAACATAAAGTGGCCACTTATTACATGGGGCCAAGTCGTCTAAGTGGTGAAGTCTGGTTTTGTGCACTGTAACTAAAATAAAAAACAATATGGCATCAAGATTTCATCAAGAAGACATAATGCAGAAACGATAAACTAATTTTAGACATTTTTTAGACTTCTAGACGTGTTCCACCTTCAGATGACTCTGTAAGCTTTTCTATGTTTCTAGCATTTTACTAAACACTTCCCTTTTATCTCTGTGGATTATTTCTGTACATAACAGCCACACTGTACCTGTAAATCATAGGACTGCACAGTTTATCTTGATTGCATTTTTCTTGGGGCAAGAAATAGCTCTGAAGGGTGTTGCAACTGCAATGTAAGCTGTATGGTCAGAAAAATGGTCAGAAAAAAAAAGCTATGATGAAAATTGTTGAATACAATGTGCAAGTCTATTAAACACCCTAACATCCTCTGTTTAACATGTTGGATAAAACAGATGTGCTTATTAATCCTAATGTAGAAATAAGAGTTACATAATATAGAGTAGCCATCAGGCATTTGGATATCTGTTATCTGGGTGGAGAGGTATAGATTCGGTCATTAAAAATCAAATCTTTACAATACATATTGGTTAACACATTAAAACTTTTTTACTCAATACATAGTACATTATACAAAAAGTGGAGTACATGGCATGGTATAACTGTTAGTTGTTTTTATGAGCCTACCCCAGTGAATTAAAATAGTTTCAGCATCTGATTATAAGATGTAAAATGCACCCATTTCATTGCATAAAATATTGGTGAAAAAGGTAGCCATGAAACGCAATACTGCAAAGACTCTAATTACCCAAAAAAGGTGTGTGTAATGCTCTTAGATCTCCTACGACTGTATTGAATCTATTCCAAGCTATTTAACGCAAACACAGCGTTAGTGATGTCCAATTGACCTCAATTGCCTTTTTTAATAACACACTACACTAACAGACTTTTTTTTTACTGTAAAAACAGTCCATAAATTATCCCTTTTTGTGGGCTGATACTTGCCTTGCTGGTGTCTAAAAACAGAAGGTGGACATGGAAGAAACCACAGCTTTTTCATAAGAGTTGGTGCAAAATTATCCCGTTTGTATGGAACATAAACAGGTGTGCTTCTTGGAAAATGAAGAAACAATGACTTCTCAACTTGGAGTAAAAAAAAATTATCCTGTTTTGGTGATCTGCATCAGGTTTGCTATTCACAAAATTAATAAATAATTTCAATTTTTTTAATTAATTTATCCATAAATTATTATTTTATTTTGGAAGCAGGAGCAGTGTGGAGAAATGAGGGTCAGTGGGTGCTCTCGACTGCTGGCCTGGCTGTCTTTAGAAACACTGCATGGACCAGGGCTCATCCCACTGAATGCCAGTTCTCCTTTGGTTTCTGAATCCACAAGTGACCCCAGTTTTTCTCTATCATGACAACTTTGTAAGCTGCTGAATATCCTCCCTTTGTTTTCAAAGACATACAAAATGTACATACAATGGAAAATAATGCAAAAAAATAATCTGAACGTGATGTTTATTTAAAGCTATTTTGTTCATACACAGGATATATTGTTACTGCCCGTGAAATTATGTGCAAGTACTAAAGTTAGGCAGCAGGTAAAAATGTACACTCATAGCTTTTCATGAACTGTTCAGTCTGTGCACAATCTCGTCTGATGCTCCATCAATAGACAGCCATCTTATGCACATCGCATCTACCCTGATACCATCCCTCCATCAAATTAAGATAAACTATTTTAAAAAACGTAATGTGATAGAATAAAACTAAATGAAGTTTGGAAATCATCATGCCTATCATAGTCTAAATCAGCAACTCAACAAAACTTCAACTCAAAGCTCCCTGTACTCCCCGATCCTTCAAAATAACCTTTGCCTCCATACATAAGATTGGCTCTGAGGTAGGAGTCACCCTGATGCTGCTAATTATAAGGCCCGGAAAAATCAAATCCACTAGATACATAGTCAAATTAAGAACAAGGCAAATCCAACATGAAAGCAGCCTCTCTAGTATTTAGAGTAGTAACTAATAAACTAGTATACACTATTAAAGCATTCCTTTATTATTCTTTGTTAAAACCTAGATTGGTCAGAATAAACTTATATACTAGAAATGATATATTCCACATCCATATCGTACGTTAAATAATGGTAGTAGTGTTATATCAATAAAAACAATGGTTGCAGGGAAACCAATGGGAACAATTCACCATATTGATATAATATTCTGGTTCCTACCTGGCAGCGGCGGTTGGCACCCTGATACAGTGAAAATGGTGCTGCCGCTCCACGTCGGCTCACCATGTTTTAACCTAGTAAACCCTATGTGCAAAATCTACTACACAAGAGTGATAGATAAGTCATCCAGAGAGCCAAGTGGCAAACAATAAATCTTATATAAAAAAATGCTCAAATAATTTCCCCGCAGTCAATGATTCCAACTAGTACTCACAATGGCCAGTGCTAACATTCCCTTATATGTAGCAGTAATATTGTATTTATGGCAAGGTATCTGAAATAGTCTGACAGTTTAGTGTTAAACCATATATCAGCCAATCATTCCTGTCAGGACATGTGAAATCAGGTTCAAAATAATACCTATCATTAAGTGATCAAGAAATCTCTTAGTTGGAAAAATAAATGTATAGATTCTATCGAATACTTAATAATTGTAATTGTAAAGCATAATCACCATAGCATCCATAAAGTATGTATTAATAGAATATTTTCCATTTGACACGTATACAACATGAATATTAAAAAATATGGCATTCCCCAGTGACCAAAGTGGAAACAGAGAGGCTAGGTACTATATTAGGTACTATATCCCGCAAGTGAATTTATCACATTTAGGGTACCGTTTGATGGCCGTATTACTCGCGAGGATCCCACTACAATCCTTGGACTCGCTCTTCTGACCTGAGCATGACAGCATGTATTTCTATGCAGCTTTCATGCACAGGTCAGGAGAGCCAGCGGCCAGTCCGGGAATTGGGATGCTATCATTGAGCAAGTAATATGGCAGTCTGAATGCACCCTGAAATTGTGGTCCAATCTGCAGACGCCTTTTAACTTTAAAGGGAACCTGTCACATGAAGAGATGCTATTAACCTGCAGATATGGAGTTAATCTTCAGGTTAATAGCATTCTGAGCCGGAACTTAGTCCACTGCTGCTGGAAAGAAATTAACTTTATTCCTCCTGGCAACATTCTGCTTCCAGACTTTAACCCCTTCATGACCTTGGGATTTTCCATTTTTCCGTGTTCGTTTTTCGCTCCCCTCCTTCCCAGAGCCATAACTTTTTTATTTTTCTGTCAATTTGACCATGTGAGGGCTTATTTTTTGTGAGACGAGTTGTACTTTTGAACGACATCATTGGTTTTACCATGTCGTGTACTAGAAAACAGGAAACAAAAACCAAGTGCGGTGAAATTGCAAAAAAAGTGCAGTCCCACACTTGTTTTTTGTTTGGCTTTTTTGCTAGGTTCACTAAATGCTAAAACTGACCTGCCATTATGATTCTCCAAGTCAGTACGAGTTCATAGACACCTAACATGACTAGGTTATTTTTTTATCTAAGTGGTGAAAAAAAATTCCAAACTTGGCTAAAAAAATAAATAAATAAAATTGCGCCATTTTCCGATACTCGTAGCGTCTCCATTTTTCATGATCTGGGGTCGATTGAGGACTTATTTTTGCGTGCCGAGCTGGCACTTTTAATGATACCATTTCGGTGCAGATACGTTCTTTTGATTACCCGTTATTGCATTTTAATGCAATGTTGTGGCGACCAAAAAAACGTAATTCTGGTGTTTCAAATTTTTTTCTCGTTACGCCGTTTAGCGATCAGGTTAATGCTTTTATTTTATTGCTAGATTGGGCGATTCTGAATGCGGCGATACCAAATATGTGTAGGTTTGATTATTTTTTTATTGATTTATTTTGAATGGGGTGAAAGGGGGGTGATTTAAACTTCTATATTTTTTTTATTTTTTTCACTTTTTTTCACTTTTTTTTTTTTACTTTTGCCATGCTTCAATAGCCTCCATCAGATCTGATGTTCGCTGTCTTCGGCATTTAAGTGCCGGTTAAATGCAGCTGTCTGCGTATGACAGCGGCATTTAACTATTTAATAGCGGCGGGTGAATCGCAATTTCACCCGCCGCTATTGCGGGCACATGTCAGCTGTTCAAAACAGCTGACATGTCCCGGCTTTGATGCGGGCTCACCGCGGAGCCATGCATCAAAGCAGGGGATCTGACCTCGGACGTACTGTCCCGTCCGAGGTCAGAAAGGGGTTAAGGTGGTGCTGGAGGTCTACTGCCCGGTGGACTGTTCTTGCGACATTTCTTTATGCCAGTCAGACCTGGACTGTCTACAGCCGGCAAGCCAAATAGCTCATCACTATCACATAAGTTGTCTCTGCAGAATTATCCACATCAGGTGGCAAGACAATATCTTCCACATGGCAATCCTGGAACAAGCTGGGCACTGCAGTGTTTATACTCTAATGCTGAAAACCCAAGCCAGGTGGGATGGACATGTGGTTAGAATGCCAAACAGCTGATTACCTAAAAAACTGCTGAATGGAGAACTGTATCTGGGAAAGCCATCAAATGGGGGCAGAAGAAACATGGCAAAGTCTGCCATAAATCATCCCTATGCAAATTGCCTCTTTAGAGAAAAAGAGGACTTGTACTCTATAGCGCCACGTGTTGGAAGTAGCGATCCTACTAGTCACAATCAACTCTTTAATGAGTCTTACAATATGACTTAGGATTAAAGCTAAATCAGTATCTCAGTTCGCAGACACAATCAACCCTGACGAGGGCCAACAGCCCGAAACACCGTGTCTGCGAATTGAGATACTGATTTGGCTTTTATCCTAAGTCATATTGCAAGACTCGTTAAATGGTCGATAGTGACTTGTAGGATAGCTACTTCCAACAGGTGGCGCTATAAAGTACAAGTCCCTTTTTTCTCTGAAAAGGCAATTTGCATATTAAATTTCCCAGAGGACCATTGCTCGGCGAATAAGCCTCCTTACCTTGACAAGCCAGAGCTGGTATGTCACTCTCCACAAGGAGAAACCTTATCGCTTAGACATAAATCATCCTTCAAATCCTGGGATTCAACATCAACGAATGTGAGAAGCTTTCTGTGGATCACCCAGCTTGGCGAGGCAGGATCACCTCAGGAGCTCGTGCAGCTGGCGATAGGAGAATCTTTGAGGCAAAACAAAAGCGAGTGCAAGACACAAGTGGTATCTTCTGTCCTGTATACATCTACTTACGTATGTCACACATGTGGGCAAGCCTTCAAGAGATTGGCCTCATCCATCACCTCTGGATCTACAGCCACTGATCCTTCTCATGGTTATCTTTGACTACGAAGAACAAACAAAACATTTCCTGCTTATGATATCTCCCAAAAATAGAATAAAAAATGATCAAAAAGTCTTATGTACAGCAAAATAATACAAATGAAATATTTAACTCATCCTACAAAAAATTGAGGCCTCACACAGCTCTGTTAATAAAATAAAAATTAGCTCGCAAGTGGCATTTCTGTAGTCGGCTCGTACTCACATGTTGATCATCATGCATTAATATAGATAAATATTGCAGGGGACCTGAAGAGCAGAAGTTATGAAATAATGAGCGATTATAAAAGTATGTATATATGAGAATTTTATTATTTAGCCACCACCTGAGTATCAAGCAATGTTAATACGACAGGAAAAACATGTAAACTTTTCTTGTGGTAGGAAAATATTAAATATTAAAGTAGGAAAATATAAGAGTGTAGCCATCAGACTAAAAAAGGTTGTGCACCCTCAGCTCTAGAAGAAGCTGGCAAATATTTAGAGGATGCACCCTACGTCCATGAGTCCATGTGCAGCAAATGAAGGTTGTATATTTCAAGATCCTCCTGACACATTGATGCATTTTGACACATCCCATGTTATTTCTATCTCTAACTTTGATGTCATGAAATGGGTGATGCAAAATCTTACTCATTTTACTTATATTATACACAGCATGTCTTGAAATGTCCTCATAAATTGGCACATTATGATTTACAAGATGATTTGTGATAGATTGCAAAAGTGAACTGCTGCATGGCACACATTGTACGGTATATGTCGTTGGTGACATCACAAGCTAACTTTTTGTAGCATCTAATTAACTCACAGCAGGTAAAGGTGCAACCGAGCTAGACAACTATGACAAAGCACAAATACAGGTAGCAATGAATATGAGTGCTAGGGGTTGCAACAGTCCGGATACATATGGATATAAGTATACGTTTCATTTTATTTTAAAAGCAATCGGTGGTCATATCAAATATTGATTTAATTTAGTTTTCTCTTTTGTTCATTTACTTTGCACTTTTTTAATTGAAAAAAATAAACTTTTGACACTTCCAGTTTTGACAACATTCTTACTTTGCAGCACTTTTTCCACACCTGTCTAAAACCTATGCTCAGTACTGTATTCAAACAAAGGGGTACTTGAAAGTTTGCGAACCCCACAGAATTTTCCATATTTCTGCATAAATGTGATCTAACACTGTTTCATTTTGTAACACGTCTTAAAAAAAGACAAAGAGAACCAAATTCAACCTTGTCATTTGTTAATGCAAACAATGATCAAATAGTACATGTCTGTAAGGGACAAAAGTATATGAACCTTAGCTTTCAGTATTTCATGTGACCCTCTTGTACAGCAATAACTGCATCTAAATGTTTCCAGTAATTGCTGATTAGTCCTGAATAGTGTTGAGCGATATCTTCCGATATCGGGAAATATCGGATCGGATTGGATCGGACCGATACCCCAAAAATATCTGGTATCGCCGATTCCGATACCGGAAACCAATGCAAGACAATGGGACACAAATATCGGAATTAAAATAAACCCTTTCTTTCCTTGCACATCCTGTTCGGGAGGGGGGGGAGAGTGTGGGCGGTGCGTGGGCAGAACTGTGCGTGTCTGTGTGTGCGGGCGGTGTCTGTGCGGGACTCTCGGGGGTCTGTACGGGCCTCTCGGGGGTCTGTGCGGGCCTGCCGGGGCCTGTATGGGCCTCTAGGGGGTCTGTGCGGGCCTGCCGGGGGTCTGTACTGGCCTCTCGGGGGTCTTTGTGTCTGTGTGCAGGCATCGTCCAATGGGACTACAAGTCCCATTGGGCTATGCCTGCTACAATTACAGTGATTGACACATTAGCCAACAATGGGACAGTAGTAGTCCCATCATCCGGCTAATGTGTTGAATGTAAAAAAAAATACTACATACTACATACTACATACTACATACAGTACATATAACATAGAGTACATACTCACCATAACTTGGTCACTTTGTTCCCCGAAGCCAGTGTCATCTTGAGTATATTGGTTGTTTGTTAGTTTAATATTTTTTACAGATGACACTGCCTTCGGGGAACAAAGTGACAAGTTATGGTGAGTATGTACTCTATGTTATATGTACTGTATGTCTATATATATGTATTGTATGTAAAGTATGAATGTATTGTATGTATGTAGTATGTATGTAGTATGTATGTATGTTGGATGTAGTATGTATGTTATATGTATGTATGTAGTATGTATGTATGTATGTTGTATGTATGTAGGTATGTAGTATGTATGTATTTAGTATGTATGTATGTAGTATGTATGTATGAATGTATGCATGTAGTATGTATGTAGTATGTTGTATGTAGCATGTATGTTTATTTGGTTTTTTTACATTCAACACATTAGCCGGATGATGGGACTACTACTGTCCCATCATTGGCTAATGTGTCAATTACTGTCATTGTAGCAGACATAGCCTGATGGGACTTGTAGTCCCATCGGACGATGCCTGCACACACACAACCCCCGAGAGGCCTGCACAGACCCCCGGCAGCCTGCACAGATCCCAGCAGGCCCACACAGACCCCCGGCAGCCCGCACAGACCCCCGGCAGCCCGCACAGACCCCCCGCAGGCCCGCACAGACCCCCGGCAGCCCGCACAGACCCCGGCAGGCCTGCACAGACCCCCAGTAGGCCCACACAGACCCTCGGCAGCCTGCACAGACCCCCGGCAGGCCCATACAGACCCCCGGAAGGCCCGCACAGACCCCCCACAGTCATGCATAGACCACACACAGACACACAGTCTCCGCCCACGCACCGCCCACACTCCATTATAGTGCATCATTGCACTATGGGAACTTCCGATTCCGGTATTCGATATCGTAAAAGTATCGGAACTCCGATACAGCGAATATCGGCTGATACCTGATATTTGCAGTATCGGAATGCTCAACACTAGTCCTGAACATTAGCTTCTGTTATATTGGTGAGTGTGCTTTAGGTCCTTCCATTAGCTAATTTCAGCAAGGCCTTTAGTTGCTTATCAATTACCTTGAGTTACTTTGTGACTTCACAGACTATTATATGCATTGCTCTTACAGTAATCTTCATTAGTTAACAAGTCCTGGGGAGGGTAATAATGGTCTTGAATTTCCTCCATTTGTACACAATCAGTCTGACTGTGGATTGGTGAAGTCTAGAAATTAACAGATCTTTTGAAATTCCAATACTCAGAACTTTCCCCCAAAATTTAGATTCCGGCATATAAGTTCATGGGAATCTCAATAATGGAAAACTTGCAATTCCTTGAAAAATACATTTTGGGAGAGGAGGGAGATCCCAGCTGACCATAAGAGCTTAAACTTTAAAGACGAGAGAGCTCACAGTCTACAGGAGGAAAGAGGACCCTACAGACGATAAGAGGTTAGACTCTACAGGAGAAAGGAAAAGAGGTCCCCATTAATCAAAAGAGCCTCTTTCTGGTCTACTGCTGGTCCCCATAAACTTTTATTGAGTTGTGTCCTCCGCTCGCCCAGCAAACACTGCAGCAATCTGGCAGGTCATAACCTGTAAAAGACGACTGAAGCGATGCCGAGAACAGATAAAAATGGAGACTGGTAAATATGATAATAAGTAGAGGAAACTTAGATTAGTGGCACCACTCCAATGCATAAATTAAAAAAATCAACTGAAGTGTTGCTTTAAAAATATTCTGTTCATGTGTTCATTATTATTAAAAACACTGAATATGAATGGGGTTCATGAAAGTAAGCCATTAAAGAAATCACAATTGTCTGAATCTTATAATGGCATTTCTCATGTTAACGCTGAAATCACCGGAATGTTCTACCATGCTTCTGAAAAAAATATTCAATGGACAGATGAGACAAAATAATTGTAGGATAAATGTACACACATTTCACGCAAACATCAAAACCTGAGGTACAGGGAGCATCAAGTTTTGTGGACCTAGATATTTTATGATCATTGAGAGAAAAATGGTATGGAAACATTTTTTATGAGACTGTAAGTCCATGTCCTTTAGCTGAAGCATCTTTGGGTGGTGCCATTGGGTGGTGCCTGGGTATACACAATAAAGAAGAATGATTGAAAAAGAAGAATTTGTTTATGGAATGGCCAAGTGAGACTTTTTATCTGAAACACTATTGGGGTATTTTGGCATGGACTAAAGAGGACTATGTATGTAAAGCATCCCAGAAATATTGAGGAACTGAAACAGATTTGCATGTTAGTATAGTTATATCATACTTGTCTATAATTGTTAGATAACAGTCAGTCAACATTTTCCTAGTAATCAATTGAGGATTGTATGTAATTTCAAAAGGTTCACTTACTTCTTGTAACTTTTCAGATTTTATCTGATCATATAATTACCATGAAATGATAAGCTCTTGATGAAATTTTAAAGACTGGATTTTGGAATATTATCATTTCCACATTAGCCCTTTTAAGATTGTATTATAATAATCACTGAATGGCTTTGCAGATCTCCAGGTACTGTAAAATATCCGCATTCTGCATGCTCCAACTTCTTAAGAGAATAATCGTATTACTCACCCTACAAATCCACCACATTTTATTCCTGATAGAGTATCATGATCTTTATCACGTTTAAAAAGCTTAGATCGTTAATTGCTGTAAAGTGGGATATGTTTTCTTAAGAGCTCAAATTAAGATAAACGCCAATCCCTTAGAAAACATCACACACGGCCATGGTTATTAGTTGTTATAAATATTGCGCCTCTAATGGACTCCTTTGTTTTACCATAATTGCACCGTGGGATATATCATCATAGGTAAACAACAAAAGGGAAATCGAAATGTTAATTGCTATCTACAATCTACAATACCAAGACTTTTGAAGACTATAGATCCATAGACTTGTATAGATCTTTTCTTGCATCTAGGCAGGCTCTAAGTACAAACTCAGATTACTTTGGGTAGAAGGTGAACTTTCAGATTTCAGAAGATTTGTATACAGAAAACTCTAATTTCAGACAAATACACAGAACTTAAAATACAGCACAACGTAAAATGCAATACAGATAGAATAACAACCAGGTGAAAGTACAAGACAAAAAAGAGTCACGCAAAATAGAGAAGAAAAGAAAGCCTTTCCTTATATGAGTTTACAATTTAATTGGTAAGTGATATAAACAGTATGGTATTAAAGGGGTTGTCCATTGCTACCAAGTTTTGCAAATCTGTGTATGAGTAGGTGAAAGAGAACTGACAAACACAAACAGAAAAGAGCCTCTGTGCAAGAACTATACATGGGCCCTTTGTCCAATTTAATGCACAATTCCACCTGTTTTGGAGGTGGAAATAGACGTCATGCCCCATATGTCTTTGGGCGGCTGCACAGGTTACACCACTGGTATGTTATTTCCTATGGGAGAACTTACCATATGGCTTCAGGGAAAACTTGGTATGGGTTAGTTCCTCTGGAGATGTTTTCTAGATTCTATATTTTTATTTAAAGAGGGAGGAGGGGTTCTCTTAAGAAGTCTATAATTACCTATTTTTTCTGGCTATAAGACCATAAGATGCACCTAAAGTTTATACAGCAGAGAATAGTAGAAAAGTCAGACTAATTAAAACTTTTCTGATAATATGAAGTGAAGGGGTCATTATCACTAATTTTAATGCACTATGGTAGAAGAGGGAGGTAATACATATAATGTTAGTGTTTCTCTGCAGTATGCATTACATACAAATATACAGCTCTGCTACATACACATTTACAGGCATACACACAATTCTGCTACATGCACATTTACAGACTCACACATCTCTATTACGTGCAGTTTACATGCAAACACACAGTTCTGCTACATGCACATTTACATACACACAAACACAGCACTACTACCTTTGCATTTACAGATGCACACACACAGCTCTGCTAGATGGACATTTACAGACACACCCACAGCATTGCTGCATAAACATTTATAAGCACGCACAAAGCTCTGCTACATGCACAGTTGCAGACAAACACAGATATGCTGCATTCATATTTTTAGACATACACAGCTCTGCTACATGCAGATTTACAGACTCTCACACAGCTCTCCTACATATGCATTTACAGACATACCACAGCTCTGCTATATGCACATTTATATATGCACACACAGATCTCCTACATACACATTCACAGACACACAGCTCAGCTACATGTACATTTACAGACAGACAGCTCTGATACATGCACATTTACAGACACACAGCTCTGCTACATGCACATTTACAGACTCACACGCAGCTCTACTACATGCATATTTACAGACACACAGCTCTGCTACATGCACATTTACAGACACACACACAGCTCTACTACATGCACATTTACAGACACACAGCTCTGCTACATGCACATTTACAGGCACACACGCGGCTCTACTACATGCACATTTACAAACACACAGCTCTGCTACATGTACATTTACACACACACACACACACATACTATACATTACAACATCTTGCAGTTCCTTCCAGGCCTATGAAAGATCACATGACCTGTCTGAAAGGTCCTGAAGCTAGTAAGGTCCTTCAGCTGGGTGTAAGGCCTTTCAGCTGCTCAGGACACATAGCATCCATGCAGATTCCAGTAGCTTCATCTCCTGTTTTGCACAGATCACATAGATCAGTGCTGGGCAGAAGGGGAGAGAGCAGCTCTCTCAGTGGTTGAGAAGGACGCAGTGTCTGCATTCTTCTCCATCACAGGAAGCAACCTCCAGACTATAAGATGCACACACTTTTTATCAAGACTTTTTCTTGCTAAAAAAAAAGTGTGACTGATAGTCTAAAAAATACGGTAATATAAATAAAAATGTATTTTATGTTTCACTTCAAATTACAGCTCCAGCTCTGTGAACTTCTTAGATCTAATGTTGCATATAGGCAATGGCAAACTAATGACTAAGTCATATAGCAAGTCTACTGACAGAAATACATTCCAACCACCAACTTATGGCAACAAAGGTAGAGGACTGCCAATCAGAGGTTCACAGCATAGTCACTTAATTTGGACAAAAAGGCAATGACGAGACACTAAAACAAAATTAAAAGAAAAATACATTATCTCTCTAGGTAAACCTTATTGGCTAATAAAACTAAGGAAAAGGGATAATAACGAAGAAGCTTTTGCAGTTCTAATTGCCAAAAAACACACCAATGAGGCCTATGAGGGCTTGATGAAACAGATCCACAAACACTGGTACATATTGCAGTAAAATAAGGTAATAGGAGACTTGAATCCAGATCGTCCAAGTTTTGTTTTTAAAAAGGGAAAAATAATTGTCCTATTATGTCTGCCCTACAGTTAGAAGAAATAAATGTAATACAAATTATGATCAAAGGATTTTAATTCCTGCCGCTTTCTACCTGTGTCGAACATGCCCTTTGTGCAGATTATTGAAGGACACCAAACCATAGAAAAAGAGTGATATATGTACACTCACCGGCCACTTTATTAGGTACACCATGCTAGTAACGGGTTGGACCCCCTTTTGCCTTCAGAACTGCCTCAATTCTTCGTGGCATAGATTCAACAAGGTGCTGGAAGCATTCCTCAGAGATTTTGGTCCATATTGACATGATGGCATCACACAGTTGCCGCAGATTTGTCGGCTGCACATCCCAAAGATGCTCCATACAAGGCAGGATGGATCCATGCTTTCATGTTGTTTACGCCAAATTCTGACCCTACCATCCGAATGTCGCAGCAGAAATCGAGACTCATCAGACCAAGCAACGTTTTTCCAATCTTCTACTGTCTAATTTCGATGAGCTTGTACAAATTGTAGCCTCAGTTTCCTGTTCTTAGCTGAAAGGAGTGGTACCCGGTGTGGTCTTCTGCTGCTGTAGCCCATCTGCCTCAAAGTTCGACGCACTGTGCGTTCAGAGATGCTCTTAGGCCTACCTTGGTTGTAACGGGTGGCGATTTGAGTCACTGTTGCCTTTCTATCAGCTCGAACCAGTCTGCCCATTTTCCTCTGACCTCTGGCATCAACAAGGCATTTCCGCCCACAGAACTGCCGCTCACTGGATTTTTTTTCTTTTTCGGACCATTCTCTGTAAACCCTAGAGATGGTTGTGCGTGAAAATCCCAGTAGATCAGCAGTTTCTGAAATACTCAGACCAGCCCTTCTGGCACTAACAACCATGCCACGTTCAAAGGCACTCAAATCACCTTTCTTCCCCATACTGATGCTCGGTTTGAACTGCAGGAGATTGTCTTGACCATGTCTACATGCCTAAATGCACTGAGTTGCCGCCATGTGATTGGCTGATTAGAAATTAAGTGTTAACAAGAAGTTGGACAGGTGTACCTAATAAAGTGGCCAGTGAGTGTATATTCCAATTACCAGTGTAGTATGGAGATGGAAACTGACTCTGCCGTACGAACAGCCAGTCTTGTGCCTGACTGTGCCACGCTATAAATGATGATCTCTGACTTACCACCAATGTACAAGGTATAATAATCTGCCAGATGTCACAGGTGGAGAAGCCAGTGTGGCCAGACAAAATGACATCAGCCCACTGATTGATGCTTCAGCAGTCTGGGAAACGGCATGTTTTTCATTTTATTGCATATTGAATCTCAAAGTGTTTGTATCTGCGTAAAACAGCAAATTTCAGGAAATCTGACTTGAGCTTGATACTTGGCATATAACTTTGCTTATTTATATATGTTGTCTATGGTATTAAATGCCCATTTCAAAATGAAAATAAAAGAGCATGCACATAACATTCATAAACTATACATGGCAATGTGGAGCAAAAAAAAAAGGTTAGATGAGTGCTGCAATGGAGTTGAAGATCCGGGGGATCTTGACGGTGCTCATCCAGCCCGTTTTTTCGCTCCACAGTGTCAGTTTTCAGTTTCGGTGCTCACCAGAGCAGGAAACACCAACTGCAGCTAATGGAGAAACCACACAGGCACTTCCCAATGGTGTGTTTGGACTGCACAACAGGATTAGGTGAGTGTAAAGGCCCCGTCTCACACAGCGACCCTGCAGCGATACAGACAACGATGCTGATCGCTGCAGCGTCGCTGTGTGGTCGCTGTGTGGTCGCTGGGGAGCTGTCACACAGACCGCTCTCTCCAGCGACCAACGATCAGGGGAACGACTTCGGCATCGTTGAAACTGTCTTCAACGATGCCGAAGTCCCCCTGCAGCACCCGGGTAACCAGGGTAAACATCGGGTTACTAAGCGCAGGGCCGCGCTTAGTAACCCGATGTTTACCCTGGTTACCAGCGTAAATGTAAAAAATAACAAACAGTACATACTCACCATCTGTTGCCCGTCAGGTCCCTTGCCGTCTGCTTCCTGCTCTGACTGAGCCGCCGCACAGTGAGAGCAGAGCGCAGCGGTGACGTCACTGCTGTGCTCTCACTTTACGGCGGCTCAGTCAGAGCAGGAAGCAGACGCCAAGGGACCTGACGGGCAACAGATGGTGAGTATGTACTGTTTGTTTTTTTTTACATTTACGCTGGTAACCAGGGTAAACATCGGGTTACTAAGCGCGGCCCTGCGCTTAGTAACCCGATGTTTACCCTGGTTACCAGTGAAGACATCGCTGGATCGGTGTCACACACACCGATTCAGCGATGTCAGCGGGGCCTCAACGACCAAAAAAAGGTCCAGGCCATTCTGACACGACCAGCGATCTCGCAGCAGGGGCCTGATCGCTGGTACGTGTCACACATAGCGAGATCGCTACTGAGGTCGCTGTTGCGTCACAAAACTTGTGACTCAGCAGCGATCTCGCTAGCGATCTCGCTATGTGAGACGGGGCCTTAACAGCTCACATTGATTACCATACCAGTGGGTTGATCTACGCAAGGAGCGCCTTCTATTTTTTTTTTCTATACCAAATATGGAACACACACTCTCATAACTTTCTAAGGATAAATATAATGGAAAACTAAAAGGGAACCTGCTATTAGGAACTAGAAAGACAAAATGTCCAGAGCAGAAACCCGCAGGAATTTCATCTTAATATAGTGAAATGGGGCTAAACAAAGAAATTTAATTGTTTGCATTTTTAATTAAAATTGTGTCACCTGCTGTTGAGCACACCATTGGCTGGCCCTATAATTCCCACAACAGCGCTCACTCCAGATCTCTGTAAATGCTGTCTCTGAAAAATGTTAGTTTTTTTGTTCAGCAGATTCTTCCCTACATGTTTGTGACGTCAAAACGAAGAAATGGATGTTCAAACCACAAAAGTCAGCAGAGTTGGCAAATTCCTTGACAATAACATCAACAGGGCCTCCTGAAACTGTGCTGAAATCGCTTTGCTCTTAAAAAGTTGGCAAGTAAAAATCAAATTAGTTTGAATAGTGACAATCAACCAGTCGAGCATGAAAACAAACACAAACATGCCTGAAGAACGTACACGTCTTTTGGAACATATCAGAGAGCATGGTAACCACTCGAGGTTACCTAACAAAACATAAACAATGCCACCTTTATGACTTGGAGATGGATTTGAGATGGCATTATAAATCTCTCAGTGCCAATACATACATAAAGCTATTGGAAAGAAAAATGGTGAAACCCTAGACAGAGAGAAAGCAAATGGAAAGCGATGACACTGATTGGAAACATTTTAAAGGATATTTAGCAATTACATGACAGCTCCGGTCAAATGAATCAGGTAGAATCAGAGTGGATTCATTTTAAAGTTGAACATCTGGCACCCCTAGGATTTTATTCAAGTCATCATCTGCATCAGTGACTAAAGCAAATAAAAAGAAAAGTAATGAGGAAAAGCATATCAACAGATCAACCAGCTGGTATAGAATAAAATTCCCACTACTTACTATACTATGTATTTACAAGAAAGGAAGGCAATTAGTCACTTCGCTTTACCACACTTTTTAAAACTTTCGCAGGCAACCTCTATTTTTTTTATATTATGGAGCTAATTCATACAAGCAGTTTACACCAGTTTTGTGGCATAGCACTGTTTAAAACGTCCAAAATTGTATTACGCAACTTGTTGCAACTTTTGGTATTTGTATAGCAGTTCTTTACCAGCTCAGCAAACTTTTTCAAAAGTGGGGATGAGGGAAGTGGGGTAAGTGGCATAGCCAGGAGGTAGCATGGCTAAGCTTGTCTGGCAAAGTCTTCAGAATGTCCTCCACCAAAGTGGCGTAAATTGTGTCAAGCACCGACTAAGTAAGTAACGTGATGCCTGAAAGATGTGCCAAATTCATTAAAGGAGCTGTCCGCTACTTGTTTCCACCCAAGAAAATAATGACACCTATACGCACCAGAGGTTTCGACACTGGCTCTCCCAGGGTTCGTATGACATTGGTATGTCACACGATCCCTGCTGCCAATTACCATAATTAAAGCAATTCCTATTACACATAGCTTGGAATTAGTTAAGTTATTTACTGCTGTTGAGACTATGGTAGGGTCTTGAACTCTTCCCACCAAAGCTTGTCCACTAAAAAAATGAAACACTTCAATTTGCCTTTGACAGGCAATTGGGCTGAGGAGATTCTGACACTGAGTAGATGAGTATAACGTTCTGACACTAAACCCGGTGGACCTTGGGTTTTAAATACCCCTATCAAAAGGTATGATTATATTCTTTGTGTCTGGAGAGGAAATTGACTTGTGACTGCTTGTCACAGCAAGGGTCATATTTGCCAATAGGCACTGAAAAACCAGTGTCTAGCTCGTCCACCTGCAGGTGTTGGCATACACCCTGTCTTCTGTCAGATTTTACTGTGAAATCCATTGTCTTTTCAGTGGAGACGTGACCTACATGCCTCTCACAGATAACTTACCAATCAGTCACTGCCATGTCAAGAGAAACACTGGGAAAGCAGGGACAAAATGAAAAAAGGAGTCAAATGAGGAGTATTGTAAGGAGAGAAAGCAAAGACCCTCTGTGTTTAGTGCTTTGTCAAAGGCCCATGAAGGTTGCCACTAACATCTGAGGAGCCTGTTGCTCTAGTAAGTAATAGACATGTTGCAAATGTGCTGGATTCAATGAATGACCATCTGATATTGAATGTCGGTAAAGGGTGAAGTATATAAGGGACTTAAACTGTGGAAGGTATGAGTGCAATGTATGAAGGGTGGATACAGAATCTGGGGGAAAAGGGCAATATAAGGCCAGTAAAAAGATGTATACCATGCAAAGTGTTTTTTTTTTGCAGAACATAACATATTCATTGGGACATTTTCTTGACAATAAGTTAGATATGAATGGAGTCTTATTTAGTTACTGTATGGTGGTATATTTATTAATATTTAGAGGCATTGCTCATCTATGTAAACTATTCATCCCGAAGAGTAAGTTATGCACTATAAAACACCGTGTTCAGCCAGGAGATGTGTAGCTGTTGCAACGGTGCAATGGCAGTTTCAAAAACCAGATGTTAGAGAATTAGGATGAGGCAGGCAAGGAGATGTTTGGCAGTGTAAGGCAAACAGTTGCTGCCAACACAGCAGCAGTACAGTCCAGAACTTTTAAACACATTGGTCAGGCAGCCAGCGGATGTGTGGCTGGCATGGCTATGCAGTGGCAGTGGCAGCAACAGACATTGCTCAGTAGAAAATTAGAACAGAAGATGTCTGGCAGTGTAGGGCCAGCAACAGCAGCCCTGGCAGCAGCAGTACTACAGTAAAGGTTACATGAACAGGGAGTAGAAAATGTAAGGTTTTATACACTGCCTTAGGATAACCTGCTCCACTTGGGTGTGACAAAGCCACCAGCCAAATCTATTCTCTCACAGTACACTGGAGGCTGGAGATGACAGCTGTTGTGAAATTGGATTCTGGGCTCCCCCGGTGGCCACTGGTGGAATTGAACTTGTGTGCATCATCCTCTCTGTTCACCTGTTCCCATCAGGATGTGGGAGTCTCTATATAACCTTGCTCCTCTGTCAGTTTCATGCCGGTCAACAATGTAATCAGAAGCCTTTCTTTGCATGTTCCTGCTACTAGACAACTCCCAGCTAAGTTGGACTTTCGTCCTTGTTTGTTTTTGCATTTTGTTCCAGTTCACAGCTGCTGTTTCGTTACTGTGTCTGGAAAGCTCTTGTGATCTGAAATTGCCACTCTGGTGTTATGAGTTAATACTAGAGTCTTAAAGTAATTTCTGGATGGTGTTTTGATAGGGTTTTCAGCTGACCATGAAAGTGCCCTTTCTGTCTTCCTGCTATCTAGTAAGCGGACCTCGATTTTGCTAAACCTATTTTCATACTACGTTTGTCATTTCATCTAAAATCACCGCCAATATATGTGGGGGCCTCTGTCTGCCTTTTGGGGAAATTTCTCTAGAGGTGAGCCAGGACTGTATTTTCCTCTGCTAGGATTAGTTAGTCCTCCGGCTGGCGCTGGGCGTCTAGGGATAAAACGTAGGCACGCTACCCGGCCACTGTTAATTGTGCGGCAGGTTTAGTTCATGGTCAGTTTAGATTCCATCTTCCAAGAGCTAGTTCTTATATATGCTGGGCTATGTTCTCTCGCCATTGAGAATCAGGACAGACAGCACACTCACAGCAAAGTGTCAGTTTTTTCACTGATAAAATCTGCTGAATCAGAAGTCATTGATATCCGGGCTAAGGTAATCTGCTGGAGAAAAAAAACAGTGAAGGTATAAAGTGACTGCGGGCGGTAGCCACAACTGAGCTGCTGCTCCGTTACGTCCTGTCATTTTACAGGAAAATTGTATTCCAGTCCCAATGTGCTGGCTAGTGTCCGTTGCATCACACCCACTTGTAGGCCACAGGCCTCCATCTTTCTCCAGGCCTCCATCTTCAGAACACACAAAGTTAATTTCAACAATTAGAAGTTTACTGGTCCAAGTTCATCAGATCGTAACAAGCAGTATTAGGCACAACACTTCTTAGTTCCTATTTCCTTAGTATAGTGCTTTCTCAGCATCCATTCCTCCTGGACTATCCCTATACTTACTGCTTCCTTCAGCCCCAGGGATATCCCATCCAATCCCACAGTGCACCCGGGATCCTCTCCCTTCCCTTCTCATGGTTTTGTGTCCATCATCCTCTGTACACCAGAGAATAAGGCACTTTTCATAGTATCTGTACAGAGCCTTGGGCTCGGAGGTTGCAGGAATGTCCACAAGGAATTCTAGCAAGGTCTCCCACTGCCATGAACAATTGATCCTTGCTGGTACTAGCAGCCCATTGCACTTGAACTTGACCTTAGTTACTGTATTTCCTTGTCTTACTAACTATCAGGAAGTAATCTCCTTTCCGTGCAGGCTAGCTCCTCCCCTATGGACTTGTACCAACATTAACTCTGTATCTGTCCCTACAGTCTGTTGCTGGGCAGACTTAACCTTTTCCTGTCTAACAGCGACAAATCATGCAGCCGCAGATACTGAAACATAATATACGAGCAGGCACAGATGCTTGAATAACACCCAAGCATGCTCGAAAAAGACGTCAACCGAGCACATTCGCTCATTACTAGTGGTGACCAAAAAAAGACTAATTTCTGGGGCTCTGATTTTTTTTTTGCCATTACAGCGTTTACAAATTTGGATAATTATCTTTATATTTAGGAATGTGCTTGGTGATAATCGGTTATCACTTGAGTATCACGGTGCTCGGATGTACTCGTTACTCAGTGAGTAATGAGCAGTGCTCTATGTAAAACTTGAATCCCTGACTTGCATTTTTGGTGCTTGTTACACACTAATAATCATGCGGGGATGGCCTGCATGTCACTGTAATACCACAGCTATCTTGGTTGTGGCATTACTGTGATTGGCTGGCCGTATGACCTTGGGGTTATAAAAGAACTGGCACTGCCTGGCTCGGCACACTGACGCCATGGTACAGCTCCATCACATTTAGTACTGGAGGGAGAAATTGCTTGTCTAGGCCTTTGTGCTCAGAGAGGCCTGTCATGTTGATAGTGGTGCTGAAGCTGAACTATTATACTAACAGTCCTTCTGAGGCCTAACCATTTGCTTTGCTGTTTGTATCACATACAATGTGCACTTAGCCTAGGTAAGGAGAGAGAGTTGCAGGAGCAACAGAATCTATTCTGTAGACAGGGATTAGGGCTGTGCAGTCTGTTGGCAAATATATAGCTGCAGCTTTTTTTTTTGTGGGGGGGGGAATTAATATGTTTTGATCCATAGTATATTACGTGACTTGTGTTACTTTTTTGTGTTATGTAACACTCAAAAAAATTGTTAATAAATTTCCCTCCAAAAATGTGTTATAAATTAGCTTGATTATATTTTTCACCCATACGCAATTCCGTGGTCTGGGGTAAATGTCTGTGATATTATTTAAAACTACAAAAGAGCATTAAAAAAATTGGCTGGATTACAGTTCTCATCTATACTTTATTCTGTGGTCTGGAGTACATTTCCTGTGATTTGTAAAGCTGAAAAAAGCGTTACAAAATTTTGCAAGCTTATATTTCTCAGCCTTACAGCATTATGTGGTCTGGGTACATTTTAGTGATCTATAAAACTGATAAAAAGCGGTTCAAAATTTTGTAGGCTTACGTTTCCCAGCCATGCAGTATTACATGGTTTGGGTACTTTTCTGTGATCTCTAAAACTGGAGTAAAAGTGTTTTAAAATTTTGTAGGCTTATACTTCTCAGCCATACAGCATTACGCTGTTTGGGTACATTTCTGTGCTCTCTTAAACTGAGAAAAAGCGTTTTTTAAATTTTGTAGGGTTACATTTCCCAGCCATACAGTATTATGTGGTCTGAGTACATTTTTGTGATATATAAAACTGATAAAAAGTGTTTTAAAATTTTGTAGGGCTACACGTCTCTGCAATACAGTATTTCATGGTCTGGGGTACATTTCTGGGATTTATAACACTCCAAAAAGTGTTACAATTTTTAACTGTATTCAATTAGTCATCAATACAGTGTAACGTGCTTAGCAAGTGACAAAGATGGCAGAAGCACGTGAGACTCCTAAGGGAGTGACCAGAGAAATATTGGAGCCAAAGGAAGCTGGCTCAAGTGGAGAGGTGGCTGACATCCTGGACCCACCAAAGCCCGAACCCAAGCAATATCCTTTACCACTGGGGTTCTTGCAGACTACTGAAGGGAGTGCCAGGCTTCAGGAACTGGTGAGGGGACTGCGGGGCCTAGGCTTGTTGTAAAAATCAAAAAAAGGGATCCGGCACTCAAAAATGTCTGCAATTTAGATTTATTTCAATGGAATCCCAAATTCATAATGTTTCGGTCAATAACTTAGACCTTCCTCAGACTAGGATTGAAAAAACAACACAAAACAAACAATCAAAATCAACAGTAAGTACAACAATTGCCTTAAAATTAGGCAATTGTTGTACTTACTGTTGATTTTGATTGTTTGTTTTGTTTTTTCAATCCTAGTCTGAGGAAGGTCTAAGTTATTGACCGAAATGCCGGATCCCTTTTTTTGATTTATACTTGAAAAGGGAGTGGTATCCCTCTCCGAGAACCCCCCTGTTGAAGAGTGACGAGCATTATATTTTTATAGGCTTGTCGTAAGGGACAAGGAGTTGAGCCAGGACCAGGTCTGGAAAATGTTATAGGGCCAGGTAGCCATAAGGTACCGAGAGTTGGCATCCTGTTGGTAGTTACTTATGACCATCAGCAGAGAAGGGGGTCAATTGAAGAGTTTGTGGCCCATCATCACGTCATTAAACCATCGGGCAGTACAAACAGAACACCTGCCTCGAAGGCTGCAAGAGCTGAAGGCTGGAAATAGAGTCACAGTCCTCAAAATGGAGGGGCAACATTGTTGATATGCAGTAAGTGTGATCTCAGAGCGAAGGGAGCATGGTGGACCTTTCTTGAGGAATGAACGGGTTTCGGAGATGATCTTTCAGGTAGCTTGACACATGGCTACTACCACTTCCGAGAGTTCATACTGCCCTTGGGGTTCCCCAATTCCTATGCGTGAGCAGGTGACACAAGCCTGTTACTAATTTCTATAAATTGGGGGTTCCGGCACTACCTCAAGCCAGTTCACTTACAGCCCAGGCACCTGGGAAGAGGTGAAGGCAGTTCCCCCTGCCTCAAGAGGAAGAAGAAGAAGAAGCGGACACCTGAAGAGTATTACTCTATTATCATGCTTATCATTTTTTTCGCTGGTTTTGTAATTTGTGCAAAGCCTTTATGAGTGTACGTGTACAGCAAGTTGAATGTAGTTTGAATGAGGCCTGCCAGTTGTTGCCTTTCAGGGTCTATGAATGACCATCGGTCCTTATAATTTTTTCCGAGCTTTGCACTTTGTGCAAAGCCTTTATGAGTGTGGAAGTAAAGCAAGTACACTTTTAAAATATTTGAATGAGAACTGCCAGTTTTTGCCTTTAAGGGGTCTATGGATGACCCTCCTTATAAAATTTTACTGGCTTTGCACTTTCTGCAAATCCTTTGAGTGTTATTTTCAAGGAGAACCAGAGACAAATATGCTAAAAAAAAATTACAATTTTTTTTCACAAAAAATACAATCAAAGCAAACAAATAACAGTATATGAATATTATGGGTACATATTCAAATCAGTGATTGAATCCTTAGGTGTTGTGAATTTGGTTTTTGGGCTCCCCCGGTGGTCGCTGGTGGTACTGGACTTGTGTGCTTCACTTTCTCTGTTCACCTGTTTCCATCAGGATGTGGGAGTATCCTATTTAGCCTTGCTGCTCTGTTATTCTAGTGCCGGCCATCAATGTAACCAGAGCCTTTCTGTTGCATGTTCCTGCTTCTAGACTACTATCAGCTAAGTTGGACTCTTGTCCTAAGTTTGTTTTGCATTTTTGTTCTAGTTCACAGTTATGTTAATTTTTCTGTAGCTGGAAGCTCTTGTGGGCCGAAATTGCCACTCCGGTGTCATGAGTTGACACATGAGTCTTAAAGTAATTTCGGGATGGTACTTTAATAGGGTTTTCAGCTGACCGTGAAGTTCCCTATTGTATCTTCTTGCTATCTAGTTAGCGGACCTCGCTTTGCTGAACCTACCTTCATACTGCGTATGTCTTTTCCTCTGAACTCACCGTCAATATATGTGGGGGGCTTCTGTCTCCTTTTTGGGGGAATTTCCCTAGAGGTAAGCCAGGTCTGTCTTTTCCTCTGTTAGGGTTGGTTAGTCCTCCAGCTGGCGCTAGGCGTCTAGGGATAAAACGTAGGTACGCCACCCGGCCACTGTTAGTTGTGTGGTAGGTTTAGCTCACGGTCAGCTCGAGATTCCATCACCCAAGAGCTGTTCTGTTATTTATGTTCTCTGACGTTCCCTTGCCATTGGGAACCATGACAGTATGGCCGGCCAAGGGTTAAAACCGTTGGCAGAAGAAAGGAGAGAAAAAGAAGTCTGCAGATTTTTTTTTTTTTTTTTTTCCTTCTGAGCTTGCTCTATAGTTTACTCAGTTGCATTTCTGCTCTAATTGCAGCCTTTGCCTCTCTCTCTCCTTCTAATCCTTGAATGGCTCTGATCTCACCTGAGTAAAATGGATCCTCAGAGTTCGGCTACAGGTTTGAATAATCTTGCTACGAAGGTTCAAAATTTACAGGATTTTGTTATTCATGCTCCTATATCTGAACCTAGAATTCCTATACCAGAATTTTTCTCCGGGGATAGATCTCGTTTCCTGAATTTCAAAAATAATTGTAAATTATTTCTTTCCCTGAGATCTCGCTCCGCTGGAGATCCCGCACAGCAGGTTAGGATAGTAATTTCCTTGCTGCGGGGTGACCCTCAAGACTGGGCATTTGCATTGGCACCCGGGAATCCTGCGTTGCTCAATGTGGATGCGTTTTTTCTGGCTTTGGGGTTGCTTTATGAGGAACCTAACTTAGAGATTCAGGCTGAAAAAGCCTTGATGGCCCTATCTCAAGGGAAAGATGAAGCTGAAATATACTGCCAAAAATTTCGTAAATGGTCTGTGCTTACTCAGTGGAATGAGTGCGCCCTGGCGGCAAATTTCAGAGAGGGTCTCTCTGATGCCATTAAAGATGTTATGGTGGGGTTCCCTGCACCTACAGGTCTGAATGAGTCCATGACAATGGCTATTCAGATTGATCGGCGTTTGCGGGAGCGCAAACCTGTGCACCATTTGGCGGTGTCTTCTGAGAAGGCTCCAGAAAATATGCAATGTGATAGAATTCTGTCCAGAAGCGAACGGCAGAATTTTAGGCGAAAAAATGGGTTGTGCTTCTATTGTGGTGATTCAACTCATGTTATATCAGCATGCTCTAAACGTACAAAAAAGGTTGATAAGTCTATTTCAATTGGCACTTTACAGTCTAAGTTTATTCTGTCTGTGACCTTGATTTGTTCATTATCGTCAATTACCGCGGATGCCTATGTCGACTCTGGCGCCGCTTTGAGTCTAATGGATTGGTCCTTTGCCAGGCGCTGTGGGTTTGATCTAGAGCCTCTGGAAGTTCCTATACCTCTGAAGGGTATTGACTCTACACCATTGGCTAGTAATAAACCACAATACTGGACACAAGTGACTATGCGTATGAATCCAGACCATCAGGAGATGATTTGCTTCCTTGTGTTGTACAACCTACATGACGTTTTGGTGCTCGGATTACCATGGTTACAATCTCATAACCCAGTCCTTGACTGGAAAGCAATGTCTGTGTTAAGCTGGGGATGTCAGGGGGCTCATGGGGACGTACCTTTGGTTTCCATTTCGTCATCTATTCCCTCTGAGATTCCGGAATTTTTATCTGATTATCGTGATGTTTTTGAGGAGCCTAAGCTTGGTTCACTACCTCCTCACAGAGATTGCGATTGTACCATAGATCTGACTCCGGGCAGTAAATTTCCAAAGGGTCGTTTATTTAATCTATCTGTACCTGAACATGCTGCTATGCGAGAATATATTAAGGAGTCCCTGGAAAAGGGACATATTCGTCCTTCTTCATCTCCCTTAGGAGCCGGTTTTTTCTTTGTATCTAAAAAAGATGGCTCTTTGAGGCCATGTATTGATTATCGACTCTTGAATAAAATTACAGTCAAATATCAGTATCCTCTGCCACTGCTGACTGATTTGTTTGCTCGAATAAAAGGGGCTAAATGGTTCTCTAAGATTGATCTCCGTGAGGCGTATAATTTGGTGCGAATTAAGCAGGGGGATGAGTGGAAAACCGCATTTAATACGCCCGAGAGCCATTTTGAGTATTTAGTAATGCCTTTTGGTCTTTCAAATGCCCCTTCAGTCTTTCAGTCCTTTATGCATGACATTTTCCGTGAATATTTGGATACATTTATGATCGTGTATCTGGATGATATTTTGATTTTTTCGGATGACTGGGATTCTCATGTCCAACAGGTCAGGAGGGTTTTTCAGGTTTTGCGGGCTAATTCCTTGTGTGTGAAGGGTTCTAAGTGTATTTTTGGGGTTCAAAAGATTTCTTTTTTGGGGTACATTTTTTCCCCCTCTTCCATTGAGATGGATCCTGTCAAGGTTCGGGCTATTTGTGATTGGACGCAACCTTCTTCTCTTAAGAGCCTTCAGAAATTTTTGGGCTTTGCTAATTTTTATCGTCGATTTATAACTGGTTTTTCTGATGTTGCTAAACCTTTGACTGATTTGACCAAAAAGGGTGCTGATGTTGCTGATTGGTCCCCTGCTGCTGTGGAGGCCTTTCGGGAGCTTAAGCGCCGCTTTTCTTCCGCCCCTGTGTTGCGTCAGCCTGATGTTACTCTTCCTTTTCAGGTTGAGGTCGATGCTTCCGAGATCGGAGCTGGGGCGGTCTTGTCGCAGAAAAGTTCCGACTGCTCCGTGATGAGACCTTGTGCGTTCTTTTCTCGAAAATTTTCGCCCGCCGAGCGAAATTATGATATTGGTAATCGGGAGCTTTTGGCTATGAAGTGGGCTTTTGAGGAGTGGCGTCATTGGCTTGAGGGGGCTAGACATCAGGTGGTGGTATTGACCGATCACAAGAATTTGATTTATCTTGAGTCTGCCAGGCGCCTGAATCCTAGACAGGCGCGCTGGTCGTTGTTTTTCTCTCGGTTTAATTTTGTGGTCTCATACTTACCAGGTTCTAAAAATGTGAAGGCGGATGCCCTTTCTAGGAGTTTTGAGCCTGATTCCCCTGGTGATTCTGAACCTACAGGTATCCTTAAGGATGGGGTGATATTATCTGCTGTTTCCCCAGACCTGCGACGGGCTTTGCAGGAGTTTCAGGCGGATAGACCTGATCGTTGCCCGCCTGGTAGACTGTTTGTTCCTGATGATTGGACCAGTAGAGTCATCTCGGAGGTTCATTCTTCTGTGTTGGCAGGTCATCCCGGGATCTTTGGTACCAGGGATTTGGTGGCTAGGTCCTTCTGGTGGCCTTCTCTGTCTCGAGATGTACGAGTTTTTGTGCAGTCTTGTGATGTTTGTGCTCGGGCCAAACCTTGTTGTTCTCGGGCTAGCGGATTGTTGTTATCTTTGCCTATTCCGGAGAGGCCTTGGACTCACATCTCTATGGATTTTATTTCTGATCTCCCTGTTTCTCAGAAAATATCTGTCATCTGGGTGGTGTGTGACCGTTTTTCAAAGATGGTTCATTTGGTGCCCTTGCCTAAGTTGCCGTCCTCTTCCGAGTTGGTTCCTCTGTTTTTTCAAAATGTGGTTCGCTTGCATGGTATTCCGGAGAATATCGTTTCTGACAGGGGGACCCAGTTCGTGTCTAGATTTTGGCGGGCGTTCTGTGCTAGGATGGGCATTGATTTGTCTTTTTCGTCTGCGTTCCATCCTCAGACTAATGGCCAGACTGAGCGAACTAATCAGACCTTGGAGACTTATTTGAGGTGTTTTGTGTCTGCGGATCAGGATGACTGGGTTGCCTTTTTGCCGTTGGCGGAGTTTGCCCTCAATAATCGGGCTAGTTCTGCCACTTTGGTTTCTCCTTTTTTTTGCAATTCGGGGTTTCATCCTCGCTTTTCTTCTGGTCAGGTGGAGTCTTCGGATTGTCCTGGAGTGGATACTGTGGTGGATAGGTTGCATCGGATTTGGGGACAGGTGGTGGACAATTTGGAGTTGTCCCAGGAGAATACTCGGCATTTTGCTAACCACCGTCGTCGTGTTGGTCCTCGTCTTCGTGTTGGGGACTTGGTGTGGTTGTCTTCTCGTTTTGTCCCTATGAGGGTTTCTTCTCCTAAGTTTAAGCCTCCGTTCATCGGCCCGTATAAGATTTTGGAGATTCTTAACCCTGTGTCCTTTCGATTGGACCTCCCGGCATCTTTTTCTATCCATAATGTCTTCCATCGGTCATTATTGCGCAGGTATGAGGTACCGGTTGTGCCTTCCGTTGAGCCTCCCGCTCCGGTGTTGGTTGGGGGTGAGTTGGAGTACGTTGTGGAGAAGATCTTGGACTCCCGTGTTTCCAGACGGAAACTTCAGTATCTGGTCAAGTGGAAGGGCTACGGTCAGGAGGATAATTCTTGGGTGACAGCCTCTGATGTTCATGCCTCTGATTTGGTCCGTGCCTTTCATAGGGCTCATCCTGATCGCCCTGGTGGTTCTTGTGAGGGTTCGGTGCCCCCTCCTTGAGGGGGGGGTACTGTTGTGAATTTGGTTTTTGGGCTCCCCCGGTGGTCGCTGGTGGTACTGGACTTGTGTGCTTCACTTTCTCTGTTCACCTGTTTCCATCAGGATGTGGGAGTATCCTATTTAGCCTTGCTGCTCTGTTATTCTAGTGCCGGCCATCAATGTAACCAGAGCCTTTCTGTTGCATGTTCCTGCTTCTAGACTACTATCAGCTAAGTTGGACTCTTGTCCTAAGTTTGTTTTGCATTTTTGTTCCAGTTCACAGTTATGTTAATTTTTCTGTAGCTGGAAGCTCTTGTGGGCCGAAATTGCCACTCCGGTGTCATGAGTTGACACATGAGTCTTAAAGTAATTTCAGGATGGTACTTTAACCCCTTCCTGACATCCGACGTACTATCCCGTCGAGGTAGGGTGGGCCCGTATGACCGCCGACGGGATAGTACGTCATAGCCGATCGGCCGCGCTCACGGGGGGAGCGCGGCCGATCGCGGCCGGGTGTCGGCTGCATATCGCAGCTGACATCCGGCACTATGTGCCAGGAGCGGTCACGGACCGCTCCCGGCACATTAACCCCCGGCACACCGCGATCAAACATGATCGCGATGTGCCGGCGGTGCAGGGAAGCATCGCGCAGGGAGGGGGCTCCCTGCGGGCTTCCCTGAGCCCCCCGCAGCAACGCGATGTGATCGCATTGCTGCGAGGGTCTTACCTCCCTCCCTGCCTGCTCCAGACCCAGATCCAAGATGGCCGCGGATCCGGGTCCTGCAGGGAGGGAGGTGGCTTCACAGACGCCTGCTCAGAGCAGGCACTGTGAAGCAGCCTGCACTTCTCGCAGATCGGTGATCTGTCAGAGTGCTATGCAAACTGGCAGATCACCGATCTGTATTGTCCCCCCCTGGGGCAAAGTAAAAAAGTTAAAAAAAAAATGTCCAAATGTGTAAAAAAAAATAAAAAAAAACATTCCAAAATAATGAAAAAAAATATATATATATTATTCCCATAAATACATTTCTTTATCTAAATTAAAAAAAAAAACAATAAAAGTACACATATTTAGTATCGCCACGTCCGTAACGACCCAACCTATAAAACTGCCACACTAGTTAACCCCTTCAGTAAACACCGTAAGAAAAAAAAAAAAAAAACGAGGCAAAAAACAACGCTTTATTACCATACCGCCGAACAAAAAGTGGAATAACACGCGATCAAAAAGACTGATATAAATATCCATGGTACCGCTGAAAATGTCATCTTGTCCCGCAAAAAACAAGCTGCCATACAGCATCATCAGCAAAAAAATAAAAAAGTTATAGTCCTGAGAATAAAGCGATACCAAAATAATTATTTTGTCTATAAAATAGTTTTTATCGTATAAAAGCGCCAAAACATAAAAAAAATGATATAAATGAGATATCGCTGTAATCACACTGACCCGACGAATAAAACTGCTTTATCAATTTTACCAAACCCGGAACGGTATAAACGCCTCTCCCAAAAGAAATTCATGAATAGCAGGTTTTTGGTCATTCTGCCTCACAAAAATCGGAATAAAAAGCGATCAAAAATGGTCACGTGTCCGAAAATGTTACCAATAAAAACGTCAACTCGTCCTGCAAAAAACAAGACCTCACATGACTCTGTGGAGCAAAATGTGGAAAAATTATAGGTCTCAAAATGTGGAGACGCAAAAACTTTTTTGCTATAAAAAGCGTCGCTGGTTTCACACTTGCGTTTTTGTCTGCAGCGTTTTTTGCACAAAAAAACGCATGCGTTTTTTCCCTATATTTAACATTGAAAACGCATGCGGTTTTTTTGTACGCGTTTGGTCGCGTTTTCAAACGCATGCGGTTTTTTTCTGCATGCGTTCATTTTCAGAAATACAACCTGCAGTATTTTCTTGCGTTTTTAAGCACATGCGTTTGTTTGCGTTAAAAACGCATGCATTTTTATCGAAAAAAAACAGAAAACACACTGAAAAGCCACCCACCACCATCAAGGTGATAAAGGGATCCAAACCCTAACCCTAACTCTACCCCTAACCTCACCCCTAACCGTTTAATGAACATTTTCTGACAGTCATAGTGCCACGTATTTCAGTGCCACGTATTTCAGTGCCACGTATTTCAGTGCCACGTATTTCAGTGCCATGTATTTCAGTGCCACGTATCACGTGTTTCAGTGCCACGTATTTCAGTGCCACGTATCACGTATTTCAGTGCCACATATTTTAGTACCACGTATTTCAGTTGCACGTATTTCAGTGCCACGTATTTCAGTGCCACGTATTTCAGTGCCATGTATCACGTATTTCAGTGCCACGTATTTCAGTGCCACGTATTTAAGTGCCACGTATCACATATTTCAGTGCCACGTATTTAAGTGCCACGTATTTAAGTGCCACGTATTTAAGTGCCACGTATTTAAGTGCCACGTATTTAAGTGCCACGTATTTCAGTGCCATGTATTTCAGTGCCACGTATCACGTATTTCAGTGCCACGTGTTTCAGTGCCACGTATTTCAGTGCCACGTATCACGTATTTCAGTGCCACATATTTTAGTACCACGTATTTCAGTTGCACGTATTTCAGTGCCACGTATTTCAGTGCCACGTATTTCAGTGCCATGTATCACGTATTTCAGTGCCACGTGTTTCAGTGCCACGTATTTAAGTGCCACGTATCACATATTTCAGTGCCACGTATTTAAGTGCCACGTATTTAAGTGCCACGTATTTAAGTGCCACGTATTTAAGTGCCACGTATTTAAGTGCCACGTATTTAAGTGCCACGTATTTCAGTGCCACGTATCACATATTTCAGTGCCACGTATTTCAGTGCCACGTATTTCAGTGCCACGTATTTCAGTGCCACGTATTTCAGTGCCACGTATTTCAGTGCCACGTATTTCAATGCCACGTATCACGTATTTCAGTGCCACGTATTTAAGTGCCACGTATCACATATTTCAGTGCCACGTATTTCAGTGCCACGTATTTCAGTGCCACGTATTTCAGTGCCACATATTTCAGTGCCACGTATTTCAGTGCCACGTATTTCAGTGCCACGTATCACGTATTTCAGTGCCACGTGTTTCAGTGCCACGTATTTAAGTGCCACGTATCACGTATTTCAGTGCCACGTATTTCAGTTCCATGTATCACGTATTTCAGTGCCACGTGTTTCAGTGCCACGTATTTAAGTGCCACGTATCACGTATTTCAGTGCCACGTATTTCAGTGCCACGTATTTCAGTGCCACGTATTTCAGTGCCACGTATTTCAGTCACGTTTAGGGTTAGGGTTAGGGGTAGGGTTAGGGTTAGGGCTAGGGTTGGAGGTAAAGTTAGGGTTGGGGCTAAAGTTAGGGTTGGGGCTAAAGTTAGGGTTAGGGTTTGGATTACATTTACGTTTGGATTAGGTTTGGGATTAGAATTATGGGTGTGTCAGGGCTAGGGGTGTGGTTAGGGTTACCGTTGGGATTAGGGTTAGGGGTGTGTTTGGGTTAGGGTTTCAGGTAGAATTGGGGGGTTTCCACTGTCCAGGCACATCAGGGGCTCTCCAAGCGCGACATGGCGTCCAATCTCAATTCCAGCCAATTCTGCGTTGAAAAAGTAAAACAGTGCTCCTTCCCTTCCGAGCTCTCCCGTGCGCCCAAAAAGGGGTTTACCCCAACATATGTGTTATCAGCGTACTCGGGACAAATTTAACAACAACTTCTGGGGTCCAAGTTCTCTTGTTATCCTTAGGAAAATAAAAATTTGGGGGGCTAAAAATCATTTTTGTGGGAAAAAAAAGATGTTTTATTTTCACGGCTCTGCATTATAAACTGTAGTGAAACACTTGGGGGTTCAAAGTTCTCACAACACATCTAGACAAGTTCCTTGGGAGGTCTAGTTTCCAATATGGGGTCACTTGTGGGGGGTTTGTACTGTTTGGGTACATCAGGGGCTCTGCAAATGCAACGTGACGGCTGCTGACCAATCCATTTAAGTCTGCATTCCAAATGGCGCTCCTTCCCTTCCGAGCTCTGTCATGCGCCCAAACAGTGGTTCCCCCCCACATATGGGGTATCAGCGTACTCAGGACAAATTGGAAAACAAATTTTGGGGTCCAATTTATTCTGTTACCCTTGTAAAAATACAAAGCTGGGGGCTAAAAAATCATTTTTTAGAAAAAAAAAAAATTATTTTCACGGCTCTGCGTTATAATCTGTAGTGAAACACTTGGGGGTTCAAAGCTCTCAAAACACATCTAGATAAGTTCCTTAGGGGGTCTACTTTCCAAAATGGTGTCACTTGTAGGGAGTTTCAATGTTTAGGCACATCAGGGGCTCTCCAAACGCAACATGGCGTCCCATCTCAATTCCAGTCAATTTTGCATTGAAAAGTCAAATGGCGATCCTTCCCTTCCAAGCTCTGCCATGCGCCCAAACAATGGTTTACACCCACATATGGGGTATCAGCCTACTCAGGACAAATTGCACAACATCTTTTGGGGTCCAATTTCTTCTCTTACCCTTGGGAAAATAAAAAATTGGGGGCAAAAAGATCATTTTTGTGAAAAAATATGATTTTTTATTTTTACGGCTCTGCATTATAAACTTCTGTGAAGCACTTGGTGGGTCAAAGTGCTCACCACACATCTAGATAAGTTCCTTAGGGGGTCTACTTTCCAAAATGGTGTCACTTGTAGGGAGTTTCAATGTTTAGGCACATCAGGGGCTCTCCAAACGCAACATGGCGTCCCATCTCAATTCCAGTCAATTTTGCATTGAAAAGTCAAATGGCGCTCCTTCCCTTCCAAGCTCTGCCATGCGCCCAAACAATGGTTTACACCCACATATGGGGTATCAGCGTACTCAGGACAAATTGCACAACATTTTTTGGGGTCCAATTTCTTCTCTTACCCTTGGGAAAATAAAAAATTTTGGGCGAAAAGATCATTTTTGTGAAAAAATATGATTTTTTATTTTTACGGCTCTGCATTATAAACTTCTGTGAAGCACTTGGTGGGTCAAAGTGCTCACCACACATCTAGATAAGTTCCTTAGGGGGTCTACTTTCCAAAATGGTGTCACTTGTAGGGAGTTTCAATGTTTAGGCACATCAGGGGCTCTCCAAACGCAACATGGCGTCCCATCTCAATTCCAGTCAATTTTGCATTGAAAAGTCAAATGGCGCTCCTTCCCTTCCAAGCTCTGCCATGCGCCTAAACAATGGTTTACACCCACATATGGGGTATCATCGTACTCAGGACAAATTGTACAACAACTTTGGGGGTCCATTTTCTCCTGTTACCCTTGGTAAAATAAAACAAATTGGAGCTGAAATAAATTTTGTGTGAAAAAAAGTTAAATGTTCATTTTTATTTAAACATTCCAAAAATTCCTGTGAAACACCTGAAGGGTTAATAAACTTCTTGAATGTGGTTTTGAGCACCTTGAGGGGTGCAGTTTTTAGAATGGTGTCACACTTGAGTATTTTCTATCATATAGACCCCTCAAAATGACTTCAAATGAGATGTGGTCCCTAAAAAAAAATGGTGTTGTAAAAATGAGAAATTGCTGGTCAACTTTTAACCCTTATAACTCCGTCACAAAAAAAAATTTTGGTTCCAAAATTGTACTGATGTAAAGTAGACATGTGGGAAATGTTACTTATTAAGTATTTTGCGTGACATATGTCTGTGATTTAAGGGCACAAAAATTCAAAGTTGGAAAATTGCAAAATTTTCAAAATTTTCGCCAAATTTCCATTTTTTTCACAAATAAACGCAAGTTATATCGAATAAATTTTACCTTTAACATGAAGTACAATATGTCACGAGAAAACAATGTCAGAATCGCCAAGATCCATCAAAGCGTTCCAGAGTTATAGCCTCATAAAGGGACAGTGGTCAGAATTGTAAAAATTGGCCCGGTCATTAACGTGCAAACCACCCTTGGGGGTGAAGGGGTTAATAGGGTTTTCAGCTGACCGTGAAGTTCCCTATTGTATCTTCTTGCTATCTAGTTAGCGGACCTCGCTTTGCTGAACCTACCTTCATACTGCGTATGTCTCTTCCTCTGAACTCACCGTCAATATATGTGCGGGGCTTCTGTCTCCTTTTTGGGGGAATTTCCCTAGAGGTAAGCCAGGTCTGTCTTTTCCTCTATTAGGGTTAGTTAGTCCTCCGGCTGGCGCTAGGCGTCTAGGGATAAAACGTAGGTACGCCACCCGGCCACTGTTAGTTGTGTGGTAGGTTTAGCTCACGGTCAGCTCGAGATTCCATCACCCAAGAGCTGTTCTGTTATTTATGTTCTCTGACGTTCCCTTGCCATTGGGAACCATGACACTTAGGTAAGTAGGCCGGAGAATAGGTCAGGACATGATGAATTGTAAATCAAACAACAGAGAATTATTCTAGTGTTATAGGTTCAAATGATGATGAATGACATATCAATAAACTAGTGCACCTAAACTAGATTGGTACACTATGTTGTCCAAATGGGGGTAACAAATTCAGTGCCAATGTAATGGAAACATTGTATAATGTCTATAAGTGATTGTTAGATAACAGAAAACTCATATTGGACATAATGCATCTTACATAAACAGTAAATATGAAAAAGTATTTACCCATTGTATCTGTCCTGCCTGTACATAGAGCACACTTCAAAATATTTACGTTCTAAATTTTTTTATGGATTCAATGAGTTACCCATGCAATTTAACATGGTTTTTATTGCATTATGGTGGTATGAAAAACCTCACAAAAAGCAATGAAAAATATTTTTGGATTAGATTACTCATCCATAGATTATTATGTGCTTTTTGGTGGTATAGAACAGTACAAAAATAACTTTTAAAATTTGGCCTGTTTACATTTCTTACCCATACACTATTATGTGGTCTGGGTTACATTTTGTGGACACATGACACTGCAAAAAAGCATTTAAATATTTTGCTGGGTTACCTTTCACACCCATACACTATTCTGTGGCCTGAGGTACATTTTTGTCATATACAAAACTCATAAAAGCATTAAAGAAGTTGTCCACTACTATAACCTTTATTTTTTTTATTCATAAGTCTTGCTATTATGTGCCACTGAAAACATCTACTGTGTTTATTTTAGCAATATTACCTTTTATCATGCTGTAGCAGCACATCTTTAGTGCTGGGTCCAGCTCTCATGGGGTTAATCGACAACTTCCTTTCTCCTGACTTACTGTGCTCTAATACTACAAGTTCCATGATGCATTGCACTCGCCTGTAACTCTGCACCTGGCACACCCACTCTAAAACACACCCCAACCCCTCCCTCCTCTATCTTCAAAAAGATTTGTGATGTAATTTCTGTCCAACCTCCTCTTTTACATTTGTCCAACCCACACTCCATTACATCCAGATAGATAGATAGATAGATGAATACATACAGATATATCTATATATCTATGTCTATTTCCATAGATATGTCCATATCCATGTTTTTAAACCCCTTCACCCCTGGAGCTTTTTTGTTTTCGTTTATCGCTCCCCTTCTTTCCAGAGCCATAATTTTTCCGTCAATATAGCCATGTGAGGGCTTATTTTTTGCAGGACAAGTTCTACTTTTGAACGACACTATTGGTTTTTCCATGTCGTGTAACAGAAAATGTGAAAAAAATTCAAAGTGCAATGAAATTGCAAAAAAAGTGCAATCCCACACTTGTTTTTTTGCTAGGTTCACTAAATGCTAAGGCTGTGTGCACACGTTGCGGATTTGATTGCAGATCGGCATTTTTGCCGCACAGAATTGCATCAAATCCGCAGTGTAGTGCACAACCAATGTAAGTCTATGGGAGCCGCAGACTTGTTGTGCACATGCTGCGGAAAAAGCCACACCGAAACGCAGCTTTTTTTTCTCGCAGCATGTCACTCCTTTTGTGCGGATCTGCAGCGTTTCTGCACCTTTAGACTTTCATTGATTCGGGCACATCCGCAGCAAAACCGCAGATGTAAAAAAGATCTGCAGTTTTGCTGCGGATGTAGGTCCGAGAAACGCTGCAGTTCGGGAGGAGGGAAGTGTGTGGGCGGAGTGTGGGCAGTGACTGTGTGCGTGTATGTGTGTGCTGGGTCTGCGGGCTGTTCGGATGTGTGCGGGACTGTTCGTGTGTGTGTGGGACTGTTTGGGTGTGTGCGGGGCTGTTCAGGTGTGTGCGGGGCTGTTCGGGTGTGTGCGGGGCTGTTCGGGTGGGTGCCTGGCTGTTCGGGTGGGTGCCTGGCTGTTTGGGTAGGTGCCTGGCTGTTCGGGTGGGTGCGGGACTGTGCGGGGGGTCTTTTGGGGTGTGTGTGCAGGCAACATCCGATGGGACTACAAGTACGCAGCATCCAATCTGCAACTAATTCGGATGTAATCTGGACAGTGGACACACACCCTACACTATCCATACATCTATCAATAGATATATCTATCCAGATATATCTATAGATAGATATATGAACAGATAGATGTATGCATCTATAGATCTATCTATATGTAGATCTGTCTATCCATTTCATCTATCTATCTGTGTGTGTAATGGACTGTGGGTTGGACAAATGTAAAAGAGAAGGTTGGACAATGACATCACAAATCTTTTTTTTGTCCAATAATACATCTTTATTGAGCTTTCAAAAACACACCAAAGCGCATAAAAACTGCGCAAAAACAGCACCAAAAGCGAATAAAAAAAATGCATCAAAACCGTGCAAAAAACTGCATAAAAAATGCATCAAAACTGCACCAAAAACTACATCAAAACCGCACCAAAAACTCCATCAAAACCGCACCAAAACTGCAAAGCTGCACCAAAAACTGCATCAAAACCGCACCAAAACTGCAAAACTGCACCAAAAACTGCATCAAAACTGCAAAACTGCACCAGATTTTGATGCAGTTTTTGTTGCAGTTTTGATGCTGTTTTTGGTGTGGTTTTTGCACGGTTTTGATGCAGTTTTTGGAAATAAATAAATAAACGGAAAATGTGCATGATTTGAAAGGAAACATGCATGAAAAAATGGATTCCGAGGCCAGATTCATCATTTCACATCTCAGTTTCATATGTTTTTTGCCGGATCTGTCGCTGTGCGTTTTTCTGCCGGACAGAAAAAACGTTCCTCTGCATGTGTTTTCCGTCCGGCGGAACAACTTTTTTGACCGATCAGGCAAAAAACGGATGAAACGTGTGGCCATCAGGCGCAATCCGACGCTAATACAACTCTATGAGAAAAAAACGGATCCGGCGGAAAAAAATGGATCCGTTTTTCTCAAAACTCACTGGATTGTGCCTGACGGCAAAAACCTGATGTGTGAAAGCAGCCATATATATGGATAGATACATCTATGTATCTATATATATATCTATCTATAAATATATCTATAGATAGATATATCCATAGATATATAATAGAAAGGCCAATGTTTCTAAGGCTACTTTCACACTTGCGTTTTTAGCAATCCATCTTTTTGGGAAAAAAACGGATCCTGCAAATATGCTCGCAGGATGCGTTCTTTACTCATAGACTTGTCTTAGCGATGGATTGCGACGGATGGCCACACGTCGCATCTGTCGTGCAATGGATGCGTCGTGTTTTGGCGTACGGTTGGCACGAAAAAACATTCAAGTGAACGTTTTTTGTCCGTCGCGTCCGCCATTTTCTACCGCGCATGCGCGGCCAAAACTCCGCCCCCTCCTCCCCGGACTTCAGAATGGGCAGTGGATGCGTTGAAAAACTGCATCCGCTGTCCACGTGCACAAATTTAACAACGTGCGTCAGTACGTCGGCCCGATGCATAGCGACGGACCCGTACCGACGCATGTGTGAGAGAGGCCTTAATGAGCGCTTAATTTAATAAAAAAACGGAAAAAAACAGCATGGGTTCCCGCACAATTTTCTGCACCAGAGGGGGAAAGCCGACGGCTGGGGGACAATATTTGTAGCCTGCTATGAATATCAGCCCGCAGCTGTCTGCGTAGCCTTTACTGGCTATTAAAATAGGGGGACCCCCCAAAAAATGACATGGGGTCCCCTATATTTTATAGCCAGAAAGGCCATGCAGACAGCTGTGGGCTGATATTCATAGCCTAGAGAGGGGCCATGGATATTGGCCCCCCGGCTACAAATACCAGTCCGCAGCTGCCCCAGAAATGGCGTATCTGTAAAATGCACCAATTCTGGCACTTAGCCCCTCTCTTCCCACTCCCATGTAGTGGTGGGATATGGGGTAATAAGGGGTTAATGTCACCTTGCTATTGTAAGGTGACATTAAGCCGGGTTAATAACGGAGAGGCGTCAATAAGACGCCTATCCGTTATTAATCCAATAGTAATAAAGGGTTAATAAAACACACACACATTAGGAAAAATTTATTTTAATATTCTTCATTTAACCATACTTACCATACTTCAGCGCCTGCAAAAAAGTAAAATAATAAACCTTATACTACCTGTCCGCCATTGTCCAATTAATAACGAGTGTCCCATGACGATCTCCCCTATAGAACAGTGACATCGGGTGATGTCACTGCTCTATAGGACCCTCAGTGACACACTGACAGGAGACAATGGCTCCTGCAGTGCATCACTGAACTATAGTAACCTCTGAGTCTCACTTTATGGCAATTGCTGCCTGGGAAAATATCTCACACAGCAATGGTATAAAGTGAGACTAGGGACTATTTTCTCACAGGGGCGTAGGAATACATTGTGAGGTATACATTGTGGAAGGATACCTTCCATCATTGTATTCCTGGAGCGCAGTCGCATCAGCAGATGCTCCTGCTCTCCACGGGAGATCGTCAAGGGACACTCGTTTTAATTGGATTTCTGCGGACAGGGAGTATATTGTTTATTATTTTAATATTTTTTACAGATGACACTGGCTTCGGGGATCAAGGTGACAAGTGATGGTGAGTATGTACTCTATGTTACATGTACTGTATGTCTGTATGTTTGTTGTATGTATGTACGTACTGTATGTGGCATGTTGCATGTCGGATGTCACATGTTGCATGTCGTCGCATGTCATTGCATGTCATTGCAAGTCGTATGTTGCATGTCGCATGGTGCATGTCATCGCATGTCGTCGCATATTGCATGTCGCCGCATGGTCCATGTCGCATGTCATCGCATGTGGCATGTCATTGCATGCTGCATGTCATCGCATGTCACATGTCATCGCATGTAATCGCATGTCGCTGCATGTCGCATGTCATCGCATGGTGCATGTTGTCGCATGGTGCATGTTACATGTTGCATGTCATCGCAGGTTGCATGTCGCTGCATGATGCATGTCACATGTTGCATGTCGTCGCATGGTGCATGTCGTCGCATGGTGCATGTCGTCGCATGTCACATGTTGTATGTTGTCACATGTTACATGGTGTGTGTTGTATGTATGTATGTATGTATGTATGTATGTATGTACTGTACATGTGTATGTGTTGTTTTTTTTTACATTCAACACATTAGCCGGATGATGGGACTACTACTGTCCCATCATTGGCTAATGTGTCACTCATTGTCACTGTAGCAGGCAGAGCCCGATGGGACTTGTAGTCCCATCGGACGATGCCTGCACACAGAGACACACACACACCAATGACCACCCCCGCAGCAGACCCCAGCACCGCCCATACTGGCGCCGGCACGCAGAGCCCTGGCCCACACATATCAGCGCCGGCACGCAGAGTCCCGCACATCACATCGTGGATTCCCTGCCTAGCCCTGCCTGCCCCCAGCACAGTCCCGCCCACCCTAGCACAGTCCCGCCCACCCCCAGCACAGCCCTGCCCGCCCCCAGCACAGCCCCACCCACAGCACAGCCCACAGCCTAGTCACTCTTGATGAGTGACTGCTGACTGTGAGGCTGGCTCACGCCTGCTGCTGGCGTCACGTCAATTTCCAGAGTCTGGAAATTGACGTGACGTCGGTGGAAATAAGCGGTGGCTGCAGCCTGGGGGTCATGTGACCCGGACTCACCCACCGGAATAGCGCCGCTCACAGGCGAAAACGGCAACGAAAGGTATTTGCACAATTCATTAGGGGCCCCGGGGGGATACATTGGGGGGTTAATTGAAAGTAGTGGACAACTCCTTTAAGGTTTCAATTTACAGCCATAGCATATTCTGTGTCTTGGGTATATTTCTGTGATATACTGTATAACACTTCCAAAAAGTGTTGAAAAAGTTAGCTGGGTTACATTTCTCACCAAAGGACTATTGCGTGTTCTGGGGTACAATTGTTATGATATATTACATTCCAAAAAAGTGTTAAACATTGTTGTTTTGTTAAATTTTTGACCCATAAACTATTCCGTCTTCTGGCATACATTTCTTTGTTATATAACCTTCAAAAAACTTGCTAAAAAATGTATCGGTAATTATTATATTGTTCATCCATAGGCTTTTACATATTCTTGGGTAGATTTCGGTGGTATATAAGCCACAAAAAACTTATTAAAAAATTGATTGGAATAGTATATTGCTCATTCATGGACTTTTACGTATTCTTCAGTAGGTTTTGTTGCTATATAATACTCAAAAAACTTGTTAAAAATTTTATCGCTATTATATTGCTCACCCATAGACTATTCCATGGTCTGGAGTACATTTTCTTGGTATATAACCCTCAAAAGTGCATAGCCTTTATGAGTAACAATACATGACAATTAGAACAGAGTGTGTATGAGACCCTCCTTTTACATGTAAGAGCTCATACTCCTTTGCAAGAAAACGGAGACGTGCAATCCGATAAAAAAAAATCAGATTGCACTCTGACCAATGTTGTTCAATGGGTTACATCTCACATGCGATTTTTTTCTCAGCTGATATTCGACTGAGAAAAAAATCGCAACATACTGCGATTGTCCTCGTATCTCAGACGAGACTTACCAATGCAAGCCTTTGGGTGTGAGAAAAAAAATCGCACAACACTCGAACGATGCGAGCGCTGTCCGATTTTTATGCACTGGTGTCCTTTGAAAAGCCGGCAATTCATGTGGCGCACACAGTAAAATCACACTGACAGGTTAGAATAGATAGAATAGATATAAACACATAAAATACATAGATATATAGATGTCAGTGACACACATATATATATATATATATATAATATTGTAAAGCTGTAGTAGCTTCGTACGCAGTGGCCCACAAATTCAAACACAAAAGTCTCTTTTAATGTGTTTCTTCACAGCATTAAAGTCCATTTCACATAAACGCATATAACTTCAGTGGATATTATCAGTGACCAGTTTACACCTGGTTCAAAGCAATACATATCACATGGCTTAGATTTGCGGTCCCTAAACAGGCCAGACTTCCCTTGTCCAGTTTCCCTGGGTGACCGCACGCTATCTCACAGTCTCTATACGTCTCCATACACACAGCCTCATATGTTGCAGACACTGCACGCGCCAGCCCTCCTCTGACTAGTTCTCGTGGGTGTCCTGCATTGCTGTATCACAGTCTCTTTACAGAGTCTTTACACACACAGTCGTACACAGTTCAGGATATCCTCCGGATAGCAGTTGGGCACCATATCCACCTGTTTGCAATCGTTGCACATGCTAGTCCTCTTTCAGGCACAGGACATCCACCTCCGGGCACAGGAATGTCCACATCCGACTCCTCCAGGCACAGGACTGTCCACATCCGAAACCAGTACCATGGACGACTTTCATCTCTGTGTACGTAGCGGGTGCCAGGCTATTCAGCTGCCCTGGGTGCTGGCTCTGCTGGCCTCCATGCACTCTGCAGACCAGCACACCTGGCCTGACCTGGCCAGACACCTGACACACCCATACCACTTACTGCAGGGTTTTTAAACACACAAAAACCTGTGGCCTTCAGCCACATGGAAAACCCGGACCGGAAATCCGTGACTCTCATACACACCTATGGACTTCATCCGTCTGCATCCACATTCTGGGGAGAACAAACAGCTCCCCCTAGCTGTATCAGAGGCCACAGCCTCACAATATATATATATATATATATATATATATATATATATATATATATATACAGTGCCTACAAGTAGTATTCAACCCCCTGCAGATTTAGCAGGTTTAATATGATGCAAATAAGTTAGAGCCTTCAAACTTCAAACAAGAGCAGGATTTATTAACAGATGCATAAATCTTACAAACCAAAAAGTTTTGTTGCTCAGTTAAATTTTTATAAATTTAAAACATAAAAGTGTGGGTCAATTATTATTCAACCCCTAGGTTTAATATTTTGTGGTATAACCTTTGTTTGCAATTACAGCTAATAATCGTCTTTTCTAAGACCTGATCAGGCCGGCACAGGTCTCTGGAGTTATCTTGGCCCACTCCTCCATGCAGATCTTCTCCAAGTTATCTAGGTTCTTTGGGTGTCTCATGTGGACTTTAATCTTGAGCTCCTTCCACAAGTTTTCAATTGGGTTAAGGTCAGGAGACTGACTAGGCCACTGCAACACCTTGATTTTTTGCCTCTTGAACCAGACCTTGGTTTTCTTGGCTGTGTGCTTTGGGTCGTTGTCTTGTTGGAAGATGAAATGACGACCCATCTTAAGATCCTTGATGGAGGAGCGGAGGTTCTTGGCCAAAATCTCCAGGTAGGCCGTGCTATCCATCTTCCCATGGATGCGGACCAGATGGCCAGGCCCCTTGGCTGAGAAACAGCCCCACAGCATGATGCTGCCACCACCATGCCTGACTGTAGGGATGGTATTCTTGGGGTCGTATGCAGTGCCATCCAGTCTCCAAACGTCACGTGTGTGGTTGGCACCAAAGATCTCGATCTTGGTCTCATCAGACCAGAGAACCTTGAACCAGTCAGTCTCAGAGTCCTCCAAGTGATCATGAGCAAACTGTAGACGAGCCTTGACATGACGCTTTGAAAGTAAAGGTACCTTACGGGCTCGTCTGGAACGGAGACCATTGCGGTGGAGTACGTTACTTATGGTATTGACTGAAACCAATGTCCCCACTGCCATGAGATCTTCCCGGAGCTCCTTCCTTGTTGTCCTTGGGTTAGCCTTGACTCTTCGGACAAGCCTGGCCTCGGTATGGGAGGAAACTTTCAAAGGCTGTCCAGGCCGTGGAAGGCTAACAGTAGTTCCATAAGCCTTCCACTTCCAGATGATGCTCCCAACAGTGGAGACAGGTAGGCCCAACTCCTTGGAAAGGGTTTTGTACCCCTTGCCAGCCTTGTGACCCTCCACGATCTTTTCTCTGATGGCCTTGGAATGCTTCTTTGTCTTTCCCATGTTGACCATGTATGAGTGCTGTTCACAAGTTTGGGGAGGGTCTTAAATAGTCAGAAAAGGCTGGAAAAAGAGATAATTAATCCAAACATGTGAAGCTCATTGTTCTTTGTGCCTGAACTACTTCTTAATACTTTAGGGGAACCAAACAGAATTCTGGTGGGTTGAAGGGTTGAATAATAAATGACCCTCTGAAAAAACTTTTCACAATTTAAAAAAAAAAAATAAACAAAGAAATAACATTTTTTTTTGCTGCAGTGCATTTCACACTTCCAGGCTGATCTACAGTCCAAATGTCACAATGCCAAGTTAATTCCAAATGTGTAAACCTGCTAAATCTGCAGGGGGTTGAATACTACTTGTAGGCACTGTATATATATATATATATCATAGCTAGCTAGCTAGCTAGATAGATAGAAGAAAAGCCAGCAATTCAGCAGCTGCGTTCTGTAAAATCAAATCAGGAGCCGACAGGATAGAAGAGATGGATTACATACAGTAAATACACATATAATAGGTAGCTATATAGATGTCAATGACTTATACAATTAATGCAGTGTGTGTGCAGTTAACTGTACATGTATTTAATTAGTAAAAGAATATTTTTCTGAAAAAAATGGTGTGGGCTCCCGCGCAATTTTCTTAAACAGCAGACGGAAACCTGACAGCTGGGGGCAGAGGTTTATAGTCTGGGAAGGGGGTAAAACCCATGGAGCCTCCCAGGGTGACCTTAAAAAAATGATGTAGGGTCCCCCTATAATTAATAACCAGAAAAGGCTATGCATACAGCTGTGGGCTGATATTAATAGCCTAGGAAGGGGACATGGATACTGCCCCCCAGGCTAAATACATCAGCTCTCAGCCACCCCAGAAAAGACACATCTCTAAGATGCGCCAATTCTGGCACTTAGCCTCACTCTTCCCACTTGTTCTGTAGCGGTGGCAAGTGGGGTGATAGTTGGGGGATTGATGTCACCTTTGTATTGTCAGGTGACATCAAGCCCCGAGGTTAGTAATGGAGAGGCATCAATAAGACACCCCTGGTGATAAATCAGTTATTTTATAAAAACTTTAGCAAGCAGTCCAGTAAATGACACCACAGGAATCAAGGTCTCCATCAGTACATTATGCTAGCCTAAGATTAGGTAGTAAAAACTTTTAAAACATTTACTACAATGGTAGAAGAATAATGCAAATTCAGATTTTAGCATACATTACATGCTCAACATAAAAAAGTACACCCCCTTTGAAAATTAGGATTTTATTCACTATCTCACAGAGCATAAGAACAATTTTTGAAATTTTGGCTAGACTGAGTTTTATAGAACATTTTTTAACCAATAACATGAATGCAAGGGTAATAATGTTGTATAACATACGGTAACTTTCTTTAAAAAAAAATCTTCAGTTTTGCTCAAATTAGTCAATGCAAAAATGAGTACACCTACATCAAAAATTACTTTATCTAGTATTTTGTATGATCTCCATGATCTTTAATGACAGCACCAAGTCTTCTAAATGACCTCTTTATAGCCTGGATGCTGCATGGAGAATGATGCCTGTCTTTTCAGAATTCCCCATAGGTGTTCGATTGAGGTCAGTTAAGGAGACACTTTGCAACTGAATCACTTTCATCCTCTTCTTCAGAAATGCAACAGTTGTGTATTTTGAATAATTGTCATGTTGGAGTGATGGTAACATCTTCTCTTTCGATATGAAGCAGCAAACCTATGAATTCATGATACCATCAATGAAATGTTGCTCCCCCACACCAGCAGCACAAATGCAGCACCACATAAGTGCACTGACACCACCTTTCGGTATCTGGAGTGGTGGCTTAAAATTATTATTAATGTTCTGTATGGTAAATATTTCATTATTGTGCAACTAGTCTGAATTAAAATGAACATTTTGAAAAACACGTAAAATAGTTAACTTTTTTACCCATCAGTTTACATAAGAGCTTAGGATAAATTTATTTATAAATTTTGTGAAAGCAATAGTTTCCACTTTGCATAATTCATTATTATAGTAAGTTATTTATAAGAATTAACATACTCTGCATAGCAGTAACCTGGGAGTTATTAAATAAATGACTTAATGTATGGCCAGAACAAGCACATGTTTCACCACAAGATTTTACATCTACAAGCAAATGAGCATTTCATCTTTTATTTTTATGTGTAGTGTGTAAATGATGCATACAGAGGTGAATATTAAAAGGATTTACGGAGAAATAAAACGTATGATTAATACCTAGATTGTGAGAGTTTGTCAATGTTTCATGGCAAATGTATCGTCTGAGGACAAGTTGGGTAGAATTTAATGGTTGCATTAATAATACTCATAGCCGACATGAGTCTTATTGGAATATTTATTCATTTTCATGGGATTTATTTTTAAGAGATCAATTGGTTAATAGGATTGTCACAATTCTTCCCTTTGTGTGTTGGATGATCATACTTATATCTATAAGGGGTAAACAAGTACCATATTTTTCGAACTATAAGATGCACGGTGGTGTAGGGGCTCTGCAAATGCCGTGGCCTCCAGGAAAATGGCTGCCGGATGTGGCGCATGTGCAGAATGAGATCTCGGCAATGACATCTCAGGAGATGAGATCTCGGTGCCAAGATCTCAATATGAGCATGCACCACTTCCTCCGGCCATTTTCCTGGAGGCCACCGCATTGCAGCAATGGATCTGCAGGGATTCTGGACTTTCATAAGATGTCGGCAGAGCCCCTGCACCACCGAGCACCTCTGAATCTGCCGCACCAATCTGGGATGGGAGACAGATTATTGCCGGACCACCAAACACCACTGTGATCTCGCTTCACCAACGCTGCTGAACCCTCCCCCCGGGAAGCTGAATTCAGACGTTAAGACAGAAACCCCTCTGACACATTCATTTTTTTCCCTGTTTTCCTTCTAAAAAATTTGGGGTGCATCTTATGGTCTATTGAGTCTGTAAAATACGATAGGTTAGAAGGTGCCCAAATACCTTGGTGCCACAAAAAAAGACATCAGGATCAAAAGTGGTAAATATAAAAAAACAGTATAACTATAAGTAAATACTTTGTATTATATATTTTGCACTGATTCTCAGGGTTCTTTTTCATGGATCCGTAAATTTCCTGCATTGAAGGTTGATGAACGATATAGAAAGCAATTGGGCGCTGCCAGCTTGTTTACCTTCACTTTCATATGATGTGAAGTATTAATTTTTTAAATCATTCATTCTCTCTCTTATCATTCACTTTCCATTATCGTTGACAGAACATTCCCTGATAACAAATATGTGCTGCTGACCAATGAAAGTTATCAATACATGTAAAAAATGCGATCAAATGAAAAACAGGAATTGTATCAATTACCATCTGATCAATGGACAAGTTTACATAAGCTATTATCAATAACTTCCATAATAACATTTGTTCTGGAAAACATCATCCCTTTGTAAAAGGTCTGCAAGGATCTTTACTAGGTTTATGAATTATTTATCCTTTATCCATAGGACAGGGAATAATTAAGCACTGGAGAGCCCAATCTAAGAGTAGTGAAGGTTGAGTAGACGTGTCTCAGCTCCATTTATTATTATTATTGTTATTATTTATTATTATAGCGCCATTTATTCCATGGCACTTTACATGTGAGGAGTTGTATACATAATAAAAACAAGTACAATAATCTTGAACAATACAAGTCACAACTGGTACAGGAGGAGAGACGACCCTGCCCACGAGGGCTCACAATCTTCAAGGGATAGGTGACGATAGAGCTGGTAGTGCAGTGGTTAGGTCCATCGGTGGTTACTGCAGGTTGTAGGCTTGTCGGAAGAGGTGGGTCTTCAGGTACTTTTTGAAGGTTTCGATGGTAGGTGAGAGTCTGATATGTTGTGGTAGAGAGTTCCTTCTTGTATGTGATTGTGGGAAGAGGAGATAACAGGGGAGTAGAGAAAGAGATCTTGTGAGGATCGGAGGTTGCGTGCAGGAAAGTACCGGGAGACGAGGTCACAGATGTATGGAGGAGACAGGTTGTGGATGGCTTTGTATGTCATGGTTAGGCTTTTGTACTGGAGTCTCTGGGTAATGGGGAGCAGGTGAAGGGATTGACAGAGGGGAGAGGCCGGGGAATAGCGGGGGGACAGGTGGATTAGTCGGGCAGCTGAGTTTAAAATAGATTGGAGGGGTGCGAGAGTGTTAGAGGGGAGGCCACAGAGCAGGAGGTTACAGTAGTCGAGGAGGGAGATGATAAGGGCATGGACTAGGGGTATTGCAGATTTTTGGTTTAAGAATGTACGGATCCGTGAAATATTTTTGAGTTGAAGGTGGCAGGAAGTGGAAAGGGCTTGGATATGTGGTTTGGAAGAGAGATCAGTGTCAAGGATTACCCCGAGACATCAAGCTTGTGGGACTGGGGAGAGTGGGCAGTCGTTTACTGTAATGGATAGGTTCGTTGGGGGGTCACGTGAGATGGGGGAAAGATGGTGAATTCTGTTTTGTCCATGTGAAGTTTTAAAAATCTAGTGGAGAAGAAGGATGAAATAGCAGACAGACATTGAGGGATTCTGGTTAGTAGGGTGGTGATATCTGGTCCAGAGATGTAGATCTGTGTGTCATCAGCATAGAGATGATACTGAAAACCGTGAGATTCTATGAGCTGTCCCAGGCCAAAAGTGTAAATGGAGAAGAGCAGGGGCCCTAGAACTGAACCTTGCGGGACTCTGAAAGACAGGGGGTGAGATGAGGAGGTGGTGTGTGAGTGGGAGACGCTGAATGTCCGGTCTGTTAGGTATGACGAGATCCAGGATAGGGCCAAGTCTGTGATGCCAAGGGATGAGAGGGTCCGCAGCAACAGGGAATGGTCCACTGTGTCAAAGGCAGAGGACAGGTCCAGGAGGAGGAGGATAGAGTAGTGTTGCTTGCTCTCGGCGGTTAATAGGTGATTGTTGACCTTAGGGCAGTTTCAGTGGAGTGGTGTGACCGGAAGCCTGATTGTAAGCGGTCGAAGAGGGAGATAGATAGGAGGACAGTTCAAGATGGATGTGTTGTTCCAGTAGTTTTGAGGCATAGGGGAGAAGTGATATGGCGATAGATGCAGAGGATGGGTCAAGAGAAGGCTTTTTGAGGATAGGTGTGATTGAGGCATGTTTAAAGCTTGAGGGGAAAACACCAGTTGTTAGTGATAGGTTGAAGAGACGTGTTAGGGTTGGGATGAAGACTGTGGCGAGGTTTGGGATGAAGTGGGAAGGGATCCGGTCAAGTGCACAGGTGGTGAGATGTGATCTTGAGAGTAGAGTGGAGAGTCGATCTTCTGTAATGGTGGAGAAGTTGGTTTTGGAGGTGGAGGGCTGTGTAGTTGGGAGAAAGGGCTCTGGGGGTTGTCGACTAAAGCTGTCTCTGATGTTCTCAACCTCCTGCTTGAAAAATGGGGCAAAGTCTTCAGCTGAGATGAGTTGGGAGAGAGGAGGTGCTGGGAGATGGAGGAGAGAATAGAAGGTGTTGAATAACTGTTTAGGGTTGTGAGACAAGGAGGATATCAGAGATGAGAAGTAGGTTTGCTTTGCTGTGGCGAGTGTGGTCTTGAAAGTAGTGAGGGACTGTTTGAATGCGATGAAGTGCTCGTTGGAGTGGGATCTTTTCCATCTCTGCTCAGCAGCCCTGGAAGCTCGGCTCGGTTCTTTGGTCAGGCTGTTGTGCCAGGGCTATCTGTCGATTTTGCGAGCTTTGGTATGTGTGAGAGGGGCAAGAGATTCCAAAGCTACAGCTATTGTGGTGTTATATAGAGCGGCAGCGTCATCCGCATTGTGTAGGGAACTTATGTCTGTCAGAGGGAGGAGGGATTCAGAGAGTGAGTGTAGATCAAGGTGTTTAAGATTTCTGCGAGGGTGTGTAAGTTTGTGGGGTGGGGTGTATTCTTTATAAAACCGTTAGATCAGGTTCACAGCTCCAGTATTTGGTCAGTATTTTACCTCAGTATTTGTAAGCCAAAACCAGGAGTGGGTGATAAATACAGAAGTGGGGACATGTTTCTATTATACTTTTCCTTTGATTGTTCCACTTCTAGTTTTGGCTTACAAATATTGAGGTCAAATACTGACCCAATACTGAACATGTGAATGTGGCCTTATGAGAAACAATGGAGCTGAGGTGCTGTCGATCACTGTTACATTCAGATAGGGCTATTACAGGGCACCATTCAAAGGTCATGGCGGGTCCCTTCCATAACTCTTGGTGAACTGTAAAAACTATTAAATATACCCTAGATATATCATGACTGCTGAGAAAGGAAGATGAAAACGTATTAAAATTTACCATGTCATTTAGAATGGTGATATAAAAGAAAGTGGACATTGCAGATAAGTAACCGCATGCAAACTAACAATGAACATATTTATTCAGCTACTGGCAGCATTACAGATCCTATTTGTTTTAGTTGGCCCATTGCCTCGTGAATGCAAGAGCACACGCTAGTTGACAAGCGGTCACTGATATCCAAATAGTTCCATTGACACATGGGGAAATACAGTGATGAATTTTAGAACTCATCATTTTAACAGCTCCAGTACCTTAAAATTCTATTATATAGTCCTAACTCTGCGTCAAAACCCTAGTCCTATAACAAGAAAAAAAGTGTCTCACATTTTAGTAAATCTTGGCCATTGCAGTACTTTACTACTTATATTTCATTAAGGAGTTTCTACGTATTTTTTAATAAAGAAATTGTCTGTGAACTGCATCTGGTATTGAAGCTCACCTCAGTCTGTATATATATATATATATATATATATATATATATTTACATATATAAATATATAGAAACAATACGGAAGAAGAAACAATGCCTTCAACTGTGGTGCTGGAGAAGAAAGTTATCAATACACTGGATGGCAAGAAGAACAAATAAATCAATTTTGGAACATATCAAACCAGACATGTCACTCAAAGCAAGGATCACCACGCTACAAATTAACTGTTTTGGACATATCATATGAAGAGAGCAATCATTGGAGAAGGACATCATGGTCGAAAGAACAGAAGGCGAAAACAAGGTGAAGAGAAAGACTTGCAACCCAATGGTTTGGTACTTTCAAGATAATGGCAGAGAGACCCTGGTGGGCCTATCTATTCTTCTACAAGATTGATCTTCCTACAGATTGTTAACCCATCAAATCTCTTTGGCTCCAGATCGAGCGGAAGACTGTTAAGAAATAATAATCATATGGAGCGCCCCCACTGCCGCAGGGCCGAGGGGTACCCGGTACCGGTGTAACAGGCCAAAGTAACCCCGTCCCAGATTAACCCCGGGTATAATTTGGCCTAGGCCAGAGTATACCCCGGGGTATAAACTGGCCTAGGCCAAACTATACCCAGGCATAAAATGGCCTAGGCCAAACTATACCCCGGGGTGTAAAATAGCCTAGGCCAAACTATACCCCTCCAGGCCACATTATACCCCCCAGGGTTAAAGTGGCCTAGGCTACATTTAACCCTGGGTATATTTTGGCCTAGGCCAAACTATACCTAAGGATGTAAAACAGCCTAGGCCAAACTATAACAGGCCACACTATACCCTCAGGCCAGACTATAGCCTTTTACTGGTTGCTATGGGATTTTACATGGCCACTTTATCCTAGCAACGCCCTGGATACGGTTGGAAAAGGGGTTTATCTACCTTGGGGGGCACCCTCACAGCACTGCGGGGAAGCCGGGGAACCCTTTTACTGGTTGCTATGGGATTTTACATGACCAATTTATCCTAGCAACGCCTTGTATACGCTTGGAAAAGGGGTTAATCTACCTTGGGGGCACCCTCACAGCACTGCGGGGTGGGTGGGGATCCCTTTTACTGGTTGCTATGGGATTTTACATGGCCACTTTATCCTAGCAACGCCCTGGATACGGTTGGAAAAGGGGTTTATCTACCTTGGGGGCACCCTCACAGCACTGCGGGGAAGCCGGGGAACCCTTTTACTGGTTGCTATGGGATTTTACATGGCCACTTTATCCTAGCAACGCCTTGGATACGCTTGGAAAAGGGGCTTATCTACCTTGGGGGCACTGTCGCAGCATTGCATGGAGGCTGGGGAACTCTTTTCCTGGTTGCTAAGCGATTTCAAATGATCAATCTAAGGTACTTACACCATGTAAAACCCTATAGCAAGCAGGGTGCCCCCAAGGTAGATAAACCCCTTTTCCAAGCATATACAAGGCATTGCTAGGATAAAGTGGTCATGTAAAATCCCATAGCAACCAGTAAAAGGGTTCCTCGGTGTAACAGGCCAAAGTAACCCTGTCCCAGATTAACCCCGGGTATAATTTGGTCTATGCCAGAGTATACCCGGGCATAAACTGGCCTAGGCCAAACTATACCCCGGGGTGTAAAATAGCCTAGGCCAAACTATACCCCTCCAGGCCAGATTATGTAACTAATCTGGGGTTAAAGTTGCCTAGCCCAATTTATACCTCTCAGCTCATATTATACCCCAATGAAATCATTTGCATTGAGTGATATACACAAGAATTACTTAATGCTTCAACATTTTATTGAGAAACCAAACTGACAATTCTTAAAGAGTACCTCCCACTATACAAAACTTTTGCCCATGGCAAAAGTAGTTGTAAAGGGGGGTATTTGTAATGCATATGCATTACAAATACCCCCCCATTTTATAGTTACCTTAGGGGGGCTGCCCGATTACCCCCCCTCGCTAACCGCCGCTGCCCGTCTCCTGGTAGACGGGGTCCCCCTCCTGCCGCTAGGTGGCGCTGCCTCTCCATGCGCCGACGTCACAGCCAGGCGCCATAGAGGAGAGCGGCACCTGGCTAGTGCCGTTGGAGCTTGTAGAAGCAGAGCCAGCACCACCTAGCGGTGGGAGGGGGGGCAATAATTTCTCATTAGCTATAAGTCACTTATCATGCAATGCAATTATCTGGGGCAACAAATCGCCCAACAGTCATTCTGTGTATTATGACATTTAGTCTAGCATGTCCTTGCTACCAAATTAACGTTTAAAGCTAAACACTGATAACAACATTGAAATGATCGTGCTTATTTTCAAGATACAGTGCATGTTCAGTTGTTGACTGCAGATTGAAGCTTGCAGGATATGTCAACCAATCCATGGAGTCACCGACGTTTGTGTAGATTATTATGTCGCAACTCAACAGATTTGCCGTGGTCATGATCTCTGCATCAGTTGCCCAGACTCCATCACGAGAGATTCCAGAGATGTTCACATATTCATTCACATTTTGGTTCAAGTAGTCCTGTAGTTTTTTTGTCAAGTCAGTTTTCATATGGTGGATGACTTTATCTCTGAGAAGGGAATGGTTGTCCTCTGTTCCTGTCAAGATGTAGCTGATGGCCCGGAAGAAGCAGTTTCCATCACCTTTGGTTTTATATGTACGCCGTGGTTGTTCAAGGTCTCGTCTGCATCCACAGTATACAACCTTACTAAACGTAAGCCCAAGAGTGGTGCTAAGATACTTCCTTCTTGAACTTGGTAGTAGGTTGAAAGCCTTAGTTTGCTTATTTTTCTGTGTGGCAGAGTCACTGGAATAATCATCATCGGATGGTGGAGAAGCCTCTTTATCCTGGTAAATCTTTAGGTTGCTGGTGTGGTATGTGTTGCTTAATATCTTGCCAGTTTTGTTGTTCTTAAGTTTTACTCGTCCCTTGGTCAAGGATTCCACAACTAAATAAGGTCCAATCCAGCGTGGTTCCATCTTTGAACCTATGCGTTGAATACGGCGCTGATTCTTGATATAAACTATGGTACCAGCTGGCACGAGCAGGGCTGAAGATTTCATGTCACATGTGACTATAGGGAGGGGGTGGGGCTTAGAAAGGGAGATCCCTGGCGTCACCAGAGGTGGAGGAGCTTGAAAAGGAGCAGTGCCCGATGGGAGGGGGAGCTGTGACCTAGAAGAATGAGCAGCTTTCCCTCAGCTTACCCTGGGGGGTATAATCTGGCCTGGAGGGGTATACTTTGGCCTAGGCTATTTTATACCCCGGGGTATAGTTTGGCCTAGGCCAAAGTATACCCGGGGTATAATCTAGCCTAGGCCACTTTAACCCCGGGTATAGTCTGGCCTGGGGGTATAATCTGGCCTGTTACACCGGGCCTCTGCGTCTCAGTCCTGGGGTTGTCACAGTGGCTAGGCCCGGTCCGTGACCCTGCTGAGGGGCGTCCAGTGAAAGTTGAGAATGAGATGATGTTGTGGTGTGATGTAGGTCGCGGTAAATAACGAGGACACCAGGTTGCAGTATCTTTACCTCTTTAATGAAGGCTTCAGGATCCTCAGTCCGGAATATGGTTAACCAGGCTACCTGAGTCCGGCCGGTCCGATGGCACCTCCAGAGTTCCCTTTGCAGGTGGAAATCTGTGCCTACCTTCTAGCGCTTATAAACCAGAAGAGAAAGCATTACTGCAAAAAATCGCACACCATCAGACGAATAATTGTATGTAAAATGACACAGGCTGATTTTATTGACAAATCCAAAAACACACCACATAAACAATAAAAACAATATTAAAAACATATAGACGCCATCAAGAACACACAGGAAACACAGGTGATGACTCAGTGTAATAAGATGACCCAAAAAGAAAACCTGAATGGCTCATGGGGTATTTACGCAACCTGTAATGATGGAACAGTGCCAAAATAGTACACAAGGCCGTAAACACGATACCAAGCCAATAGCAATAACCGGCACAAACAAGTTGTCCAAAGAAAAATAAATAGCTATGGGCCAAAAGGCAAACTAAAAAGGTCACCCATACATAATAATATTACTGAGTCACAAAATATAAACGGGAGAAACCTCCCATGCAATTACCACCTGGTGACGTGATGCCCCACGCGTATCGCCCGGCGGACCAGGCCTTGTCAGGGAAGATGTATGCTGAACCGTCCAACAGCCTTAAATGCTATAAGCCAGGTCGCTAATCAAGTTCTGGTGTGTGCATTCAGTAACAAACCGGAAGGCAGTGCAAAGGGAAAATGGGTCCGTGCGCCGCAATCACCCAGCACAGACATGCGCAGAAGTGCACACAAGCAGCGGCGGGCCGGAAGAGCAAAGGGAGCCGGTACCTGCAAGTAATAGATCCGTGGTGTCACAATCATGTAGCGCATACATGCGCAAAGAAGGAAAAGCTGCATCCACATACAGCGCAGGCGCCGATAGTGTCCAATGTAGAAAAGGACCAGGCGCATGCTAAAAACGATCTGCCTAACATGAGACAATGGGGTAAATGATCGTACCAAAACAAAGCAGATCGTTTTTAGCCACACTCAGTCCTACCAAGTATATGGTCTCTCACATATGGCCAGACATAGATAGGCCGGTGTTTGAAGTGAGGATTGTTTTCTCCTCAGTGCACACTTCCCTATCGCCAACCTAATGGTGCAATTTTTATTACCTCTTGTACGGTCTCCATTTTGCATCTATGTGCGTACAGGGTCAATTGTGTCCTGTATATATTGGCACATAGTCATTTTCTGGCTAGTGCCACATTACATTGGGCCTCTTATGCAGTACTGACATGTCCCCCCCCTTTTTTCAGCTGCTTCCATTTCTTATGTCTTTGTACCGGTCCCGATACACTGGGCTCTTTACTTAGCACTGACGTGCTTCCTGTGAGTCATCTCTGCCTCTTATTTTCCGCGCATGCGCCTGGTCCTTTTCTACATTGGACACTATCAGCGCCTGCGCTGTATGCGGATGCAGCTTTTCCTTCTTTGCGCATGTATGCGCTACATGATTGTGACACCACGGATCTATTACTTGCAGGTACCGGCTCCCTTTGCTCTTCCGGCCCGCCGCTGCTTGTGTGCACTTCTGCGCATGTCTGTGCTGGGTGATTGCGGCGCACGGACCCATTTTCCCTTTGCACTGCCTTCCGGTTTGTTACTGAATGCACACACCGGAACTTGATTAGCGACCTGGCTTATAGCATTTAAGGCTGTTGGACGGTTCAGCATACATCTTCCCTGACGAAGCCTGGTCCGCCGGGCGATACGTGTGGGGCATCACGTCACCAGGTGGTAATTGCATGGGAGGTTTCTCCCGTTTATATTTTGTGACTCAGTAATATTATTATGTATGGGTGACCTTTTTAGTTTGCCTTTTGGCCCATAGCTATTTATTTTTCTTTGGACAACTTGTTTGTGCCGGTTATTGCTATTGGCTTGGTACCGTGTTTACGGCCTTGCGTACTATTTTGGCACTGTTCCATCATTACAGGTTGCGTAATACCCCATGAGCCATTCAGGTTTTCTTTTTGGGTCATCTTATTACACTGAGTCATCACCTGTGTTTCCTGTGTGTTCTTGATGCCGTCTATATGTTTTTAATATTGTTTTTATTGTTTATGTGGTGTGTTTTTGGATTTGTCAATAAAATCAGCCTGTGTCATTTTACATACAATTATTCGTCTGATGGTGTGCGATTTTTTGCAGTAATGCTTTCTCTTCTGGTTTATTAGTGTAGTCTTTATTACTGTTATTGCACCCACAGTGTTTATTGAAGTAGTATATAGCAGTGCGCCCAATATTCCTTGTTTTGCTACCTTCTAGCGCTTGTGTGTTGTAGTCCTTCCCTGCTGTGCTTATGGGATAGTCCTCACAACTGTTGTGTCTGTTTCTGAAGTTTCCTCACAACTCGATTACGATGTTCTTCTTCGTCCCCCCAGATGATATGGCTAGGACGCACCCGTATGACGGGTAGGCTCGGAGGTCTTCCGGGACCCTAGAGTCGCCCCTCTCCAAATGTTGCCCCCTATGTCTGCTTAGGTGATTTAGGTGAGACAGCCCGCCTAGAACTGACTGTCCTGCCGTAGGTTTGAAGTAAGGCCTGGAGCTCAATACTTCCTCGGCGTTTCCGGACACCGGCTGCGCGCCTCAGTAGGATGTTGCCTTGTCTTACAGCACGACTCCTACTGGTGTTTCTCCTTGTTGCGTTGATCTCGTTTCTCACTCAGCACAATAAACCTCGCTTCTTGTCCTTTCTTGGGGTACCGCCGCAATGAAGTGCAGGCGTGGTCCCGTAACGTTCTTTCTGTTCACTAGGCCTCTGTCAGGATCCCACCCCTGACAGGGACCCCCCTGAATCTTCCCCTGCAACACCCTCTGCCACAGGATGTTGCCTGGTTCCAACCCAGTCAGCTTCTGACTAACTTCCTATCTAACCCCCAGTTTTACCAGATTGTGAGGAGTGGCCTAATACATAGCACCCTTAGCTCCCCCTGGAGGCCAGACTGTGAAGTGTATTGGTGTCTGTGATACCTGGTCAGGAGAACTCCTTCAGTGCCATCAGACGTACCATAGCCCCTCTTAGCGGCGGAGCATCAGTACTGCAACGACCAGTACTCTGGGGCGCTGCACATATACTGTACTGTATATACTCGAGTATAAGGCAAGATTTTCAACCCATTTTTGGGGGCTGAAAGTGTCCCTCTTGGCTTATACTCGAGTCATGGTTGGTGGGGGGGTCGGCGGGTGAGGGGGAGAGATGACTGTCACATACAAACCTGCTCCTGGCGCGGTCCCTGCATGTCCCATGGTCTCCGATGCCTGCAGCTCTTCCTCTGTTCAGCGGTCACATGGTACCGCTCTTTAAAGTAATGAATATGGACTCCACTCCCATAGGGGTGGAGCCGCATATTCATTACGGTAATGAGCGGTACCAGTGACTGCTGAACAGAGGAAGAAGCTGCCGGCTCCCGGAAACCATCTGTCCTGGAGAAGCTGCCAGGGACCGCGCCGGGAGCAGGTGAGTATAACGGGGAGGGTGAGCATTTCATATTCACCTTTCCCCATTCCACCGCTGGGTGCCGCTCCATCTTCCACGTCTTCTGGCTGTGACTGTTCAGGTCAGAGGGCGTGATGATGTATTAGGCCTCTTTCACACTAGCGTCGGAACGGGTCCATCGCTAAGCGTCGGTGTGCCGTACCGACGCACGTTGTGAAATTTTGGCAACGCTCAGTCTCCACAAGATAAATATCACCCGTACAATGTATTGGACGCAGTGATTCCGCATGGTTCAACACATGCAGAATCACCTGCTTTCAAAAGCCGGCAGTGCTTTGGACGCAGCGGACATGTGCTGCGTCCAAAGCGTTGCCTAATACTGAACATGTGCACATACCCTTATTAACGGTATTGTTTGAGACTTCCCAGCTCTCTTCAGGTCATTGTCCAGGTCCTCCTGTATAGTTATGGGCTGATTCCTGATCTTTCTAGCAATCATCCTTACCCCAAGAGGCGAGATCCTGTATGGAGCCACAGACTGAGGAGGATTGGCAGTCATCTTGTGTTTCTTCCATTTTCTAATAATTGTACCAACATTTGTTGCCTTCTCACCAAGCTCTTGCTCACTGTCCTGTAGCCCAAACCAGCTTCATGCAGCTCTACGATTTTGTCCCTGGTGTCCTTAGACAGCTCTTTGGTCTTGGCTATGGTGGAGAGGTGAGTGCCAGCCGTGCCACACAAATCCCACCAGCCCACATACTACAACAAATCCCACCCCTGATCAGTGGATTTTTATTTACTTACTCCAGTGGTTTGGTTTTTTTTTCAGCGCTGGAATAGCGCTTCAAGTGTAAGCCTCCTAGCCCCAGTGATATTCTCATCCTCCAGCATTTTCCCCACTTTTCGGCACAGCTCCAGTACCACGGCGCTATTTTGAAAGCACAGCTTCTGACAGCCGGAAGTCACAAGTTACATCACAAGCTGTCAATACAAGGTTATGAGAGCCAGAACAAGGCAAGGACAAGGTTGTCATAGACTTGTATTGAAAAGTGACCTCCACACTAGAGTTGAGCCACTTTTACTTTTTTCGGATCGAGTCGGGTTTCGCGAAACCCGACTTTGTCAAAAGTCGGTTCGGGTGAAATCGGTCGATTATTGCGTAAAGTCGGGGGCCGACTGAAACACGAAACCCAATGCAAGTCAATGGGGAATCAAAGTCGGCAGTGAGTGGAGGACAGGAAAACAACTACAGTGCCCATTTTAATGCCAAAAACATCAATTCTTATTACTGAAGCTTGTCAATCTTAATTTACTTTATAATAATAGTTAGACATTGAAAACTGGGAGTCATTTGGCTAAAGTTGTGGGGGGGTATGGCTGGCTCAAGTTTTTTGTGGGCCCAGGAAACGCGGAATACATCACGGCGGTGGAGCAGGGAGAGGTAAGTATTTCAACTTTGCAAGTGCTGTGATCCTGAGCAAACAGTGGGGGCCCATTCGTTGGCATTGGCACTGGCACAGGGCCCCTCATAGTACAGCGGTGTGTTTGATGGCGGGTGGTGCCTCCCACCGGCAGAGATACTTTTGCATACTATGAGGGGCCCTGTGCCAGTGACGTCGCCAACAAGTATGCCCCCCACCTGATGAAGGAACCTGCACTTTCTTCTGCACCTTCCTCTTTGTCCCCGTGTAAGGTGGTATAGTATGCGGGAAGGGGAACCTGACTTTTAGCAGGGTCAGATTCTGGCTGTGTAGAGTGCAAGGGGAATGTAGTGGTCTGGGTCAATGTACCAGTAGACTCATCTAGCAGTGGCTGGGCAATGGGCAGGATGAGGAGGAAACACAGATATAGGCCCAAATAATAAAGTGGGCTAAATGCAGTTCAAATGCGGTAACAGGACTAAACAGGCAGCATTGCTTTGTTCAGTGGAGGACAACTGTAATGAGAGGCTGACACAGTGAGTATGCCCAAATAAGTAAGTAGGCTAAATGCAGTTCAAATTTGGTAACAGGACTAACCAGGCGGCATTGCTTTGTTCAGCGGAGGACAACTGTAATGAGAGGCTGACACAGTGAGTAGGCCCAAATAAGTAAGTAGGCTAAATGCAGTTCAAAATTGGTAACAGGACTAAAGTGGCGGCATTGCTTTGTTCAGCGGAGGACAACTGTAAGGAGTGGCTGACACAGTGAGTAGGCCCAAATAAGTAAGTAGGCTAAATGCAGTTCAAAATTGGTAGCAGGACTAACCAGGCGGCATTGCTTTGTTCAGCGGAGGACAACTGTAATGAGAGGCTGACACAGTGAGTAGGCCCAAATAAGTAAGTAGGCTAAATGCAGTTTAAAATTGGTAACAGGACTAAACTGGCGGCATTGATTTGTTCAGCGGAGGACAACTGTAAGGAGTGGCTGACACAGTGAGTAGGTCTACATAAGTAAGTAGGCTAAATGCAGTTCCAAACTGGTAACAGGATTAAACTGGCGGCATTGCTTTGTTCAGGAGAGGACAACTGTAAGGAGTGGCTGATACAGTGAGTAGGCCCAAATAAGTAAGTAGGCTAAATGCAGTTAAAAATTGGTAACAGGACTAACCAGGCGGCATTGCTTTGTTCAGCGGAGGACAACTGTAATGAGAGGCTGACACAGCGAGTAGGCCCAAATAAGTAAGTAGGCTAAATGCAGTTCAAAATTGGTAACAGGACTAACCAGGCGGCATTGCTTTGTTCAGCGGAGGACAACTGTAATGAGAGGCTGACACAGTGAGTAGGCCCAAATAAGAAAGTAGGCTAAATGCAGTTCAAAATTGGTAACAGGACTAAACTGGCGGCATTGCTTTGTTCAGCAGAGGACAACTGTAAGGAGTGGCTGACACAGTGAGTAGGCCCAAATAAGTAAGTAGGCTAAATGCAGTTCAAAATTGGTAACAGGACTAACCAGGCAGCATTGCTTTGTTCAGCGGAGGACAACTGTAATGAGAGGCTGACACAGTGAGTAGGCCCAAATAAGTAAGTAGGCTAAATGCAGTTCAAAATTGGTAACAGGACTAACCAGGCGGCATTGCTTTGTTCAGCGGAGGACAACTGTAATGAGAGGCTGACACAGTGAGTAGGCCCAAATAAGTAAGTAGGCTAAATGCAGTTCAAAATTGGTAACAGGACTAAACTGGCGGCATTGCTTTGTTCAGCAGGGGACAACTGTAAGGAGTGGCTGACACAGTGAGTAGGCCCAAATAAGTAAGTAGGCTAAATGCAGTTAAAAATTGGTAACAGGACTAACCAGGCGGCATTGCTTTGTTCAGCGGAGGACAACTGTAATGAGATGCTGACACAGTGAGTAGGCCCAAATAAGTAAGTAGGCTAAATGCAGTTCAAAATTGGTAACAGGACTAACCAGGTGGCATTGCTTTGTTCTGCAGAGGACAACTGTAAGGAGGGGCATACACAGTTAGTAGGCCCTAATAATAAAGTAGGCTAAATGTCTGCCAAAATTTTTTTCATAAATAAACAGGTGGCATAGCTAGGTACAGGGGTGGGCTCCTCTGCTGAGTAGCAAACAGTGGTAGTAGGCGCAAAGTATTAACTGGTCTAAATGGAGGACAGGGCCCCGGTATATTTTAACTGTCATCTATCATTTCAACAAATTTGTATTGGCAGTGCCATTGAAGGATTTAAAAGCACAGACTACACATTGGTGGAGCTGGGAGAGGTAAGTATTGCAAGTGGTAGAGCACTGTTCGAGCTGTGGGGGAACACTCTCTCATGGGCGACGGTACTGGCACAGGGCCCCTCATATTACGACGGTGTGTCTGACGTTGGTTGTGCACCACCACCGTCAGAGACACTTCATTGTACTATGAGTGACCCTGTGCCAGTGCCGTCGCCCAAGTGTGGGCACACCCACCTGTCCAGGCAAACGACACTCGCACGGGTGCTTGCGCCAAGTGGTGACCACGGCCCTGTGGGGGGAGTTAGCCCATTTAGGGAGGTATATAAATGGCCTATGGTGGACATTCAGCAGCTGCAAATGGAGGAATTGGAGAAGTCAGTAAGAGGAGGCGAAAAGCAAAACATTTTTCAGGCAAGCTACGTGTCAGCAGGGGAAGGTGGGCCAAATAATTTGAAATCCATGATTGGTTCATTTTAATGAAGGTTAGATCATTAACATTTCGGGTAGCCAGACATGTCCTTTTTTCGGTCAGTATTGAACCAGCAGCACTGAAGACTCTTTCTGATAGCACACTAGCAGCAGGGCATGCGAGCTCCTGTAATGCATATTCTGCCAATTCAGGCCAGGTGTCTATTTTAGATGCCCAGTAATCAAAGGGGAAAGACCTGTGAGGGAGAACATCGATAAGGGCAGAAAAGTAGTTCGTAACCATACTGGAAAAATGCTGTCTCCTGCCACTTTGAATCGATGCAGCAGTACCTGTCGTGTCAGCGGTCATTGCGAAATCACTCCACAACCTGGTCATAAAACCCCTCTGTCCAACGCCACTTCGGATTTGTGCACCTCTAACACCTCTGCCATGTTGCCCCCTGCAGCTCGTGTGAGAACCATCACCGGCGCTGTGTGCTAAGAATGCCGGAACCAAACGGTCTACAAGGGTTGCTTGTTTTGTAGCCAATATTTGCTCAAGGTTATCATGTGACATGATATTTTGTAATTTTCCTTTATATCGTGGATCCAGGAGGCAGGCCAACCAGAAATCGTCATCGGTCATCATTTTGATAATGCGAGGGTCCCTTTTTAGGATATGCAAGGCATACTCAGCCATGTGGGCCAATGATCCAGGTGTCAATTCAATGCTTGTGCTGGGTTGAGGAGCACTTTCTTGCAAATCAACATCACTTGTGTCCTGCATAAACCCTGTTCCTGACCTTGCAACACCACCAGTTTCTATTGCCCCCTGAAAAGCATCCTCCTCCCATAAATATTCATCCCCATCATCCTCCTCCTCTTCCTCTTCGTCCACCACCTCGTCAAGGACAGTTCCCTGAGCAGACAATGGCTGACTGTCATCAAGGCTTCCCTCCTCCTCGGCTGCAGACACCTGCTCCTTAATGTGCGTCAAACTTTGCATCAGCAGACGCATTTGTGGGATGCTCATGCTTATGATGGCGTCGTCTGCACTTACCTGCCATGTGCATTCCTCAAAACACTGAAGGACTTGACAGAGGTCTTGTAGCTTCGACCACTGCACACCAGACAACTCCATGTCTGCCATCCAAGTGCCTGCCCGTGTATGTGTATCCTCCCACAAATACATTACAGCACGCCTCTGTTTGCACAGCCTCTGAAGCATGTGCAGTGTGGAGTTCCACCTTGTTGCAATGTTGATTATTAGGCGGTGCTGGGGAAGATTCAGCGATCGCTGATGGTTCAGCATACGGCTGGAGTGTGCGGGCGACCGGCGGATGTGCGAGCAAAGTCTTCGCACCTTCAGGAGCAGGGCTGGTAACCCCGGATAATTTTTCAGGAAGCAATGCACCACCAGGTTCAAGGTGTGAGCCAGGCAAGGTATGTGTTTCAGTTCTGAAAGGGCTATGGCAGCCATAAAATTCCTTCCGTTATCACTGACTACCTTGCCTGCCTCAAGATGTACACTGCCCATCCATTACTGAGTTTCTGTTGTCGCCCAAACACTTCATTTGTAACACAGCCTGCTGACGCTTACCACTTGCTGTTCGATAATGGGACACCTCGTGTGCAACACTGGCAGCTGTGGATGGAGTGGTCGTGTGACTGCGCTCTGTGGACGAGCTTTTGCTTCTGGAGGAGGAGGAGGGGGGGTGGCGAATGCCTACAGCCAACTGTTTCCTAGACCGTGGGCTAGGCAGAACTGTCCCACTATGGCTGTCCGCTGTGGACCCTGCATCCACCACATTAACCCAGTGCGCCGTGATAGACACGTAATGTCCCTGGCCATGCCTACTGGTCCATGCATCTGTTGTGAGGTGCACCTTTCCACTGACTGATTGCCTCAGTGCATGGACAATGCGGTCTTTGACATGCTGGTGGAGGGCTGGGATGGCTTTTCTCGCAAAGAAGTGCCGACTGGGTAGGTCATAGCGTGGTACTGCGTAGGCCATCAGGCCTTTGAAAGCTTCACTTCCAACCAACCGGTAGGGCATCATCTCTAACGTGATTAGTCTAGCAAGGTGGGCGTTCAAATCCTGTGTACGCAGATGAGAGGATGAGTACTTTCTTTTCCTAACGAGAGTCTTTTGTAGGGTGAGCTGGACTGGAGAGCTGCATATGGTGGAACTAGCGGTGGTGGTGGTGGTGGACATGGGGGATTGAGAGAGGGTTGGTGATGGTATTCTTGATGTTGGCTTACATACAGTGTTTCCTACCAAAAACCTTGTGATTTCCTGACTGCTTTGGCTTTGCGACGATACCTCCACATTTGCTGCTGGTGGTGTCCTAACTGGTGGGCTTACAGTGAGAGAATAGATCAACTGACCGAACAATATATATATATATATATATAAATAATTTGTAGCCAAAAAAAGTCAAATACAAAAATAGATCAATGGCCACCTTCGTCTGTGCTAAAAACTAAGGAAATGTGAAATATGTGAAATGCGAATAGCATACTGGCTTATGAACTTTATGAACAAACACATGAGATTTTTAGCACAAGATTTGCAAACGTTGTGAGCCCATTCACCAAAACGTCAAGGTAATCTCAGATCGAATGGGTAACTACACTGACTGCCTGGTGTGAACACTTACCTATGGTATCTGAGCTGACTGCCTAATGTGAACACTTACCTATTAATTACATCTCAACACAGTTGGTTCTGAGCCTCCTATATAAGTAGGCTTTATCCTGTTATTAGCCATAGGTAAGTGTTCACATTAGGCAGTCAGCTCAGATACCATAGGTAAGTGTTCACACCAGGCAGTCAGTGTAGTTACCCATTCGATCTGAGATTACCTTGACGTTTTGGTGAATGGGCTCACAACGTTTGCAAATCTTGTGCTAAAAATCTCATGTGTTTGTTCATAAAGTTCATAAGCCAGTATGCTATTCACATTTCACATATTTCACATTTCCTTAGTTTTTAGCACAGACGAAGGTGGCCATTGATCTATTTTTGTATTTGACTTTTTTTGGCTACAAATTATTTATATATATATATATATATTGTTCGGTCAGTTGATCTATTTTACTATATACTATTTTCTGACTTGAACGTCCCGCCCTTCTCCAGGTTTTAATTACATCTCAACACAGTTGGTTCTGAGCCTCCTATATAAGTAGGCTTTATCCTGTTATTAGCCATAGGTAAGTGTTCACATTAGGCAGTCAGCTCAGATACCATAGGTAAGTGTTCACACCAGGCAGTCAGTGTAGTTACCCATTCGATCTGAGATTACCTTGACGTTTTGGTGAATGGGCTCACAACGTTTGCAAATCTTGTGCTAAAAATCTCATGTGTTTGTTCATAAAGTTCATAAGCCAGTATGCTATTCACATTTCACAAATTTCACATTTCCTTAGTTTTTAGCACAGACGAAGGTGGCCATTGATCTATTTTTGTATTTGACTTTTTTTGGCTACAAATTATTTATATATATATATATATTGTTCGGTCAGTTGATCTATTTTACTATATACTATTTTCTGACTTGAACGTCCCGCCCTTCTCCAGGTTTTAATTACATCTCAACACAGTTGGTTCTGAGCCTCCTATATAAGTAGGCTTTATCCTGTTATTAGCCATAAGTAAGTGTTCACATTAGGCAGTCAGCTCAGATACCATAGGTAAGTGTTCACACCAGGCAGTCAGTGTAGTTACCCATTCGATCTGAGATTACCTTGACGTTTTGGTGAATGGGCTCACAACGTTTGCAAATCTTGTGCTAAAAATCTCATGTGTTTGTTCATAAAGTTCATAAGCCAGTATGCTATTCACATTTTACATATTTCACATTTCCTTAGTTTTTAGCACAGACGAAGGTGGCCATTGATCTATTTTTACAGTGAGAGAAGCTATGTAGCGTTGCTGACTACTTTCATTCTCACCAGGTGCACCAACGGTACGGGACATTTGGTAGTTAGTCCAGGCTTGCAAGTGCATGCTGGTTAAATGTCTAAGCATGCACGTTGTATTTAAATTTTGGAGATTCTTCCCTCTGCTAAAGGTCTTTGAGTATTTCTTACAGATAACTTTGCACTGATCATTCGGATCTTGGTTAAAAAATTGCCACACTACACTCTTCCTACTATGGAATACCTTTTCAGGCATTGCACGCTGTGCTACTTTCACCGGATGGCCACGCTGTCCCAAAACTGTTTTTGTTTTTGCCAAACGTTTTTGGCCAGATACGGGCCTGCCAGATGAAAGCTGTTGCGATGTAGATGGCTACTGCGGATCATCCTCCTCTGCTTCTGAGCTACTGGCAGCAGCACCCTCTTCCCCCAATGGCTGCCAATCTGGGTCAACAACTGGGTCATCTATCACCTCCTCTTCAATGTCATGTGCACCTTCCTCTGTGTCACCGTGTAAGGTGCTATAGCGTTCGGGACGGGGCACCATAGTCTCATCAGGGTCAGATTCTGGCTCAGTACACTGCGAGGGCAATGTAGTGATCTGAGTCAATGGAACAGCATAATAATCTAGCTGTGGCTGTGCATCAGTGCACTCCATGTCCGATTCATCTTGTAATGGGCAGTGTACAATTTCCCTTTCTAACCCTGGCACGGTATGGGTAAAGAGCTCCATGGAGTAACCTGTAGTGTCGCCTGACGCATCCTTCTCTTTTGGTTTGGGTGAAGGACACAAGGAAGCGACTTGTTCCTGACCGGGAGCATCCACTGACAACTCGCTGCTTTTATATTTGGAACTTTCTGAAGAGGAGGCAAAAGAGCTAGAGGCTGAGTCAGCAAGGAAAAGCCAAAACTTTTTCCTGCTGCTCCGGCTTTAAAAGCTGTTTTCCTACTCCCAGATAAGGGAACCTTCGAGGCTTTGTGTAGCCAGACGATGACGCGGGCTCAACACCTCCAGCCTTAGGTGCTATTTTGCTTTTCCCACTACCACCAGATGCTCCACCACTACCATCAGTACCAGCTGCCAATGACCGCCCACGGCCTCTTCCACCAGACTTCCTCATTTTTCGGAAAATCTAACCAAAATAACAACCGTTATATGGTACTGTAAAACAAGGTAGAAGGTGTATATAAAATTGTTGAGAATTTAAATCTCCCTTTTTTGGGGGAGACTGAACCAAAACTCAGGCCCAGTGTATAACACAGCACAATGTAAGTGGCAGAACGTGGCTGGCTGATATACGACAAACTAACAGAACTGATGTACATCCACTTTGTGACAATTTGAATCTTCCTTTTTTTGAGGGGAGACTGCACCAAAACTCAGGCCCAGTGTATAACAGAACACAATGTAACTGGCAGAACGTGGCTGGCTGATATACGACAAACTAACAGGACTGACGTACATCCACTTTGCGACAATTTGAATCTCCCTTTTTTTGGGGGGAGACTGCACTAAAACTCAGGCCCAGTGTATAACACAACACAATGTAAGTGCCAGAACGTAGCTGGCTGACATACGACAAACAGAACTGATGTACATCCACTTTGTGACAATTTGAATCTCCCTTTTTTTGGGGGGGAGACTGAACCAAAACTCAGGCCCAGTTTATAACACAGCACAATGTAAGTGGCTGAACGTGGCTGGCTGATATACGACAAACTAACAGAACTGACGTACATCCACTTTGTGACAATTTGAATCTCCCTTTTTTGGGGGGAGACTGAACCCAAACTCAGGCCCAGTGCAGTGTATAAAACAACGCAATGTGAGTGGCAGCAAGTGGCTGGCTGATAAACGACAAACTAACAGGACTGAAATATATCCACTTTGTGAGAATTTGAATCTCCCTTTTTTGGGGGGGAGACTGAACCCAAATTCAGGCCCAGTGTATAAAACAACGCAATGTAAGTGGCAGCAAGTGGCTGGAAGATATATGAAAAAATACAAGGACTGTAGTACAATTTCAATCTCCCTACAATGATCTCAGGACAAGTATGACAGCAATAAAAAGGACTGCTGTGTTGTGATTTTGCTTTTTGCTCCCTCTAGTGGTCATTAATGATTTGACTCTGGAGCGTCTGTCTTTTCCTATATCCTCACCTGGGCCGTTAGTTCAGGGGCGTTGCTATATAAGCTCCCTGGACCTTCAGTTCAATGCCTGGCATCGTTGAAATCAGAGCTAATCTGTTGTGCTCTTGTCCTCTGATCCTGGTTCCTGTTTTTCAAGCTAAGTCTGTTTCTTTGCTTTTTGCTTTTGTTTTGTTTGGTATTTTTGTCCAGCTTGTTCCTATCTGTATCCTGACCTTTGCCGGAAGCTCTAGGGGGCTGGTGTTCTCCCCCCGGACCGTTAGACGGTTCGGGGGTTCTTGAATCTCCAGCGTGGATTTTTATAGGGTTTTTGTTGACCAGATAAGTTATCTTGCTATATTCTGCTATTAGTAAGCTGGCCTCTCTTTGCTGAACCTGGTTCATTTCTGTGTTTGTCATTTCCTCTTACCTCACCGTTATTATTTGTGGGGGGCTTGTATCTTGCTTTGGGGTCCCTTTCTCTGGAGGCAAGAGAGGTCTTTGTTTTCTTCTCCTAGGGGTAGTTAGATTCTCCGGCTGGCGCGAGTCATCTAGTGATCACCGTAGGCATGATCCCCGGCTACTTCTAGTGTTGGCGTTAGGAGTAGCTATTTGGTCAACCCAGTTACCACAGACCTAAGAGCTGGATTTTTGTATCTTGCAGACTTACACGTTCCTCTGAGACCCTGTCCACTGGGGTCATAACAGTATGCCAGGCCAGTATTAAATGTTTAATGCATTGCAGAAGTGGGATTATAAGAAAGAAAATTTTGAGTTTTTTTTTTTCCCTCTCTCATTTTTTTTTTTTCTTTTCCCCTTTACCTCAGAGTGGCTTAAGCTTGCTGCAGACATGAATGTCCAGACCTTGATTACAAGTGTGGACCAGCTTGCCGCTCGTGTGCAGGGTATACAAGATTATGTTACCAGAAATCCTAGGTCTGAACCCAAGATTCCGATTCCTGAACTGTTTTCAGGAGACCGATTTAAGTTTAGGAATTTCAGGAATAATTGTAAATTATTTTTGTCCCTGAAACCTTGTTCGTCTGGAGACTCTGCTCAACAAGTAAAAATTGTTATTTCATTCTTACGGGGTGACCCTCAGGATTGGGCTTTTTCGTTGGCGCCAGGAGATCCGGCATTGGCTGATATTGATGCGTTTTTTCTGGCGCTCGGTTTACTTTATGAGGAACCCAATCTTGAGATTCAGGCAGAGAAAGCCTTGCTGGCTATGTCTCAGGGCCAGGACGAGGCTGAGGTGTATTGCCAAAAATTTCGGAAATGGTCCGTGCTGACACATTGGAACGAGTGTGCACTGGCCGCTAATTTTAGAAATGGCCTTTCTGAGGCCATTAAGAATGTTATGGTGGGTTTTCCCATTCCCACAGGTCTGAATGATACCATGTCCCTGGCTATTCAAATTGACCGGCGGTTGCGGGAGCGCAAAACCGCAAATTCCCTCATGTTGTTGTCTGAACAGACACCTGATGTGATGCAATGTGATAGAAAATCCTATCCCTCTTAGGGGTATTGATGCTACGCCATTGGCAGAAAATAAGCCGCAGTATTGGACACAGGTTACCATGTGCATGACTCCTGAACACCGCGAGGTGATACGTTTTCTCGTTCTACATAAAATGCATGATTTGGTTGTTTTGGGGCTGCCATGGTTACAGACCCATAATCCAGTCCTTGACTGGAAGGCTATGTCAGTGTCTAGTTGGGGCTGTCATGGTATTCATGAGGATTCCCTGCCTGTGTCTATTGCTTCTTCTACGCCTTCGGAAGTTCCGGAGTACTTGTCTGATTATCAGGATGTCTTTAGCGAGTCCAGGTCCAGTGCATTGCCTCCTCATAGGGAATGTGACTGTGCAATAGATTTGATTCCAGGCAGTAAATTTCCTAAGGGAAGACTGTTTAATCTGTCGATACCTGAACATACCGCTATGCGTTCATATATCAAGGAGTCTCTGGAGAAAGGACACATCCGTCCGTCTTCTTCCCCTCTTGGTGCGGGATTCTTTTTTGTGGCTAAAAAGGACGGATCTTTGAGGCCTTGTATTGACTATCGGCTTTTAAATAAGATCACTGTCAAATTTCAGTATCCTTTGCCGCTGTTGTCTGACTTGTTTGCCCGGATTAAAGGTGCCAAGTGGTTTACCAAGATAGACCTTCGTGGTGCGTACAACCTTGTGCGCATTAAGCAAGGGGATGAATGGAAAACCGCATTCAATACGCCCGAAGGTCATTTTGAGTACTTGGTGATGCCTTTTGGGCTCTCTAATGCCCCTTCAGTTTTTCAGTCCTTTATGCATGACATTTTCCGGAACTATCTGGATAAATTTCTGATCGTTTATCTGGATGATATTCTGTTTTTTTCTGATAATTGGGACTCGCATGTGGAGCAGGTCAGGATGGTCTTTAAAATTTTGCGTGAAAATTCTTTGTTTGTCAAGGGCTCAAAGTGTCTTTTTGGTGTACAGAAGGTTCCCTTTTTGGGGTTCATTTTTTCCCCTTCTGCTGTGGAGATGGACCCAGTCAAGGTCCGAGCTATTCTTGATTGGACTCAGCCCTCGTCAGTTAAGAGTCTTCAGAAGTTCTTGGGTTTCGCTAACTTCTACCGTCGTTTTATCGCTAACTTTTCTAGCATTGTGAAACCTTTGACGGATATGACCAAGAAGGGCTCCGATGTGGTTAATTGGGCTCCTGCTGCCGTGGAGGCTTTCCAGGAGTTGAAACGTCGGTTTACTTCGGCGCCTGTTTTGTGCCAGCCTGATGTCTCGCTTCCCTTTCAAGTTGAGGTGGATGCTTCAGAGATTGGAGCAGGGGCCGTTTTGTCGCAGAGAGGCCCTGGTTGCTCTGTTATGAGACCTTGCGCCTTTTTCTCTAGGAAGTTTTCGCCTGCGGAGCGAAATTATGATATGGGCAATCGGGAGTTGTTGGCCATGAAATGGGCATTTGAGGAGTGGCGTCATTGGCTCGAGGGTGCTAAGCATCGTGTGGTGGTCTTGACTGATCACAAAAATCTGATGTATCTCGAGTCTGCTAAACGCCTGAATCCTAGACAGGCCCGCTGGTCATTGTTTTTCTCCCGATTTGACTTTGTTGTCTCGTATTTACCAGGTTCAAAGAATGTGAAGGCCGATGCTCTTTCCAGGAGCTTTGTGCCTGATGCTCCTGGAGTCGCTGAACCTGTTGGTATTCTTAAGGATGGTATTATCTTGTCAGCTATTTCTCCTGATCTGCGACGTGTGTTGCAGAGATTTCAGGCTGATAGGCCTGATTCTTGTCCACCTGACAGACTGTTTGTGCCTGATAAGTGGACCAGCAGAGTCATTTCCGAGGTTCATTCCTCGGTGTTGGCAGGTCACCCAGGAATTTTTGGCACCAGAGATCTGGTGGCCAGATCCTTTTGGTGGCCTTCCTTGTCTAGGGATGTGCGGTCATTTGTACAGTCCTGTGGGACTTGTGCTCGAGCTAAGCCTTGCTGTTCTCGTGCCAGCGGGTTGCTCTTGCCCTTGCCTGTCCCTAAGAGACCTTGGACACATATTTCCATGGATTTCATTTCTGATCTTCCGGTGTCTCAGGGCATGTCTGTTATCTGGGTGATATGTGATCGCTTCTCCAAGATGGTCCATTTGGTTCCTTTGCCTAAACTGCCTTCCTCTTCCGATCTGGTTCCTGTGTTTTTCCAGAACGTGGTTCGTTTGCACGGCATCCCTGAGAATATTGTGTCAGACAGAGGATCCCAGTTCGTTTCCAGATTCTGGCGATCCTTTTGTAGTAGGATGGGCATTGACTTGTCGTTTTCGTCTGCTTTCCATCCTCAGACTAATGGACAGACGGAGCGAACTAATCAGACTTTGGAGGCTTATTTGAGGTGTTTTGTCTCTGCTGATCAGGACGATTGGGTGACCTTCTTGCCGTTAGCTGAGTTTGCCCTTAATAATCGGGCTAGTTCCGCCACCTTGGTTTCGCCGTTTTTCTGCAACTCTGGTTTCCACCCTCGTTTTTCTTCGGGTCATGTGGAACCTTCTGACTGCCCTGGGGTGGATTCTGTGGTGGATAGGTTGCAGCGGATCTGGAATCTTGTGGTGGACAACTTGAAGTTGTCACAGGAGAGGGCTCAGCGCTTTGCCAACCGCCGCCGCGGTGTGGGTCCCCGACTACGTGTTGGGGATTTGGTGTGGCTTTCTTCCCGCTTTGTTCCTATGAAGGTTTCCTCTCCCAAATTTAAACCTCGTTTTATTGGTCCTTACAAGATATTGGAAATTCTTAATCCTGTATCCTTTCGCCTGGATCTACCTGTGTCGTTTGCTATCCACAACGTGTTTCATAGGTCCTTGTTGCGGCGGTACGTTGTGCCTGTGGTTCCTTCTGCTGAGCCTCCTGCTCCGGTGTTGGTTGAGGGCGAGTTGGAGTACGTGGTGGAGAAGATCTTGGATTCTCGTCTCTCCAGGCGGAGGCTTCAGTACCTGGTCAAGTGGAAGGGCTATGGTCAGGAAGATAATTCCTGGGTGGTCGCCTCTGATGTTCATGCGGCCGATTTAGTTCGTGCCTTTCACGCCGCTCATCCTGATCGCCCTGGTGGTCGTGGTGAGGGTTCGGTGACCCCTCACTAAGGGGAGGGTACTGTTGTGATTTTGCTTTTTGCTCCCTCTAGTGGTCATTAATGATTTGACTCTGGAGCGTCTGTCTTTTCCTATATCCTCACCTGGGCCGTTAGTTCAGGGGCGTTGCTATATAAGCTCCCTGGACCTTCAGTTCAATGCCTGGCATCGTTGAAATCAGAGCTAATCTGTTGTGCTCTTGTCCTCTGATCCTGGTTCCTGTTTTTCAAGCTAAGTCTGTTTCTTTGCTTTTTGCTTTTGTTTTGTTTGGTATTTTTGTCCAGCTTGTTCCTATCTGTATCCTGACCTTTGCCGGAAGCTCTAGGGGGCTGGTGTTCTCCCCCCGGACCGTTAGACGGTTCGGGGGTTCTTGAATCTCCAGCGTGGATTTTTATAGGGTTTTTGTTGACCAGATAAGTTATCTTGCTATATTCTGCTATTAGTAAGCTGGCCTCTCTTTGCTGAACCTGGTTCATTTCTGTGTTTGTCATTTCCTCTTACCTCACCGTTATTATTTGTGGGGGGCTTGTATCTTGCTTTGGGGTCCCTTTCTCTGGAGGCAAGAGAGGTCTTTGTTTTCTTCTCCTAGGGGTAGTTAGATTCTCCGGCTGGCGCGAGTCATCTAGCGATCACCGTAGGCATGATCCCCGGCTACTTCTAGTGTTGGCGTTAGGAGTAGCTATTTGGTCAACCCAGTTACCACAGCCCTATGAGCTGGATTTTTGTATCTTGCAGACTTACACGTTCCTCTGAGACCCTGTCCACTGGGGTCATAACACTGCTGCACACAAAAGCGTGGACAAATAAACAAGATAACTGTGCAGAAAGGAGCAACAGGATTTTTGCTTTTAAAAGAGCAGTTGGTTTGCACAGCAGCGTGCAAACAGCAATGCAGCTATCAGGGAGCCTTAAAAGGCAGCCTAATAAGCTACAGAGCTGATGCACAAAAATATAGCCTCCACTGTCCCTGCAAAAAAAGGTGGTGTTGGGCAGTGGAAATCGCTACAGCACAAGCGGTTTTGGGGTTAATCTTCCCTCCCTAACTATAGCCCTTCTTCTGATGAAGCTGCAGCAACCTCTCCCGAAGCTAAGATCCACAGAAGTAAGATGGCAGTCAGCGTGCACGCCCCTTTATAGCCCTTGTGACGCCGCAGAAAGCAAGCCAATCACTGTCTTGCCCTTCTCTAAGATGGTGGGGACACCGACCTATGTCATCACGCTGCCCACACTCTGCGTCCTCCTTCATTGGCTGAGAAATGGCGCTGAACGCGTCATATGAAACGCGACTTTGGCGCGAAGATCGCTGACCTCATGGCCGATCCCACACTAGGATCGGGTCGGGTTTCATGAAACCCGACTTTGCTGAAAGTTGGCGATTTTTTAATTTGTCCAATCCGTTTCGCTCAACCCTACTCCACACCGCTCCATGAAACACTAGAGCTGCGAGCAGGTCACTTTTCACAGGAGACGAACCGGACCAACACTGGAAACCAATGAAGGCAGCGGAATGCGAGTATGAGACAGGGGACAGCGAACTTACTTTTAAAGTACTAATCCTGGCGTACAATAAAAACAAATACTGGAATGGTGCTTTAAAGGAGTTATTTGAGGAGCTACATGTGAATGTTGCCACAGTGCGCAGAATCAACCACAGCTCTAGTTACGTGATGTCCTTCAGAGCTCCAGTTCTCGAGATTATGGAGGTCCCAGAGATTGGCAAGCTATCCCATATACCCTGGAGAGGGAGTTACTTGGGGTAACCCGTTTAAACAGATTTTCCAAGATTTCTTTTTGCTTGGCCATAGGAATATAAAAAATAAACCAATAATGACAATCCAGACATGCAATACAGCCTCTCCGACAACATGACAGGAGAAGTGGTACTGTACAGTGTGTATATGCAGAATATATTCACACGTTCAGTATTTTACATCAGTATTTGTAAACCACAACTACAGCCTGAGCAGCAGCAGCTATCGGTGTATATAAAGGTGAACCAATAGCTGCTACTACACAGGCGCTGGCAGTGCCATCTTGGAGAAGGATATTTTTTTTCTCTATAAAGATGGTGTCACCTGCGCAGTAGCAGTTGTCAGATCAACGATAGCTGCTACTGCGTGGTCGAGCCCAGCGCCATTTTCAAAATAGATTTTTTTTTAGTGAATTTCAGGATAACATATAACCCCTTTACCCCCAAGGGTGGTTTGCATGTTAATGACTGGGCCAATTTTTAAAATTCTGACCACTGTCCTTTCATGAGGTAATAACTCTGGAACGCTTGCGTGGATCACGGTGATTCTGACAATGTTTTCTCGTGACATATTGTACTTCATGTTAGTGGTAACATTTCTTTGACTTTTTTTTAGGGACCTGTGACAAAACACTTCGGGATCGCCTTTGCTGGGGTCAAAGGTCACGTGGTTTGTGCATTGAATCTGAGGCGTACAGCAGGTTTCTTAGCAGACTGACTTCAGGTCAGATTTATTAACATGAAAGCAACATAGATAACACAAGGCATAAAAATAAATCCTAGCCTGTCCGGCACTAACTAAACAAATACGCTGCTATCTAACAACTGGGGGGCTTCTCCCACCCAGCTAACAACACACAGTGCTTGAGCACAGCTCTCACTCACGTTTGTCTCACACAGACAGGCAATCTGTGTGCCCCAGGCTGACACCGGAAACCCTCAGCTGGTCATCCTTTATTCCCGCACTCATTAACCCATCATTATCCTGAAGATACTGAGCAGCCTAATTCACATAGGACAAATACCTGGGCGAGATATACCTGCCCCCGACTACCAGACCGACATGATTCTTACAGACCACATCACATTTGAAGTCACTTTGAGGGGTTTATATGATAGAAAATACCCAAAAGTGACACTATTCTAAAAACTGCACCAATCAAAGTGCTCAAAACCACATTCAAGAAGTTTAGTAACCGTTCAGATACTTCACAGGGATTTTTGGAATGTTTAACCCCTTTACCCCCAAGGGTGGTTTGCACATTCTGGACCGGGCCAATTTTTACAAATGACCACTGTCCCTTTATGAGGTTATAACTCCGGAACGCTTCAACGGATCCCAGTGATTCTGACAATGTTTTCTCGTGACATATTGTACTTCATGATAGTGGTAAAATTTCTTTGATATTACCTGCGTTTATTTGTGAAAAAAACGGAAATTTGGCGAATATTTTGAACATTTCGCAATTTTCCAACTTTGAATTTTTATGCAATTAAATCACAGAGATATGTCACACAAAATACTTAAGAAGTAACATTTCCCACATGTCTACTTTACATCAGCACAATTTTGGAATCAAAATTTTTTTTTGTTAGGGAGTTATAAGGGTTAAAAGTTGACCAGCAATTTCTCATTTTTACAACACCATTTTTTTTTAGGGACCACATGTCATTTTGAGGGGTCTATATGATAGAAAATACCCAAGTATGACACCATTCTAAAAACTGCACCCCTCAAGGTGCTCAAAACCACATTCAAGAAGTTTATTAACCCTTCAGGTGTTTCACAGGAATTTTTGGAATGTTTAAATAAAAATTTTTTTTTCACAAAAAATTTAATTCAGCTCCAATTTGTTTTATTTTACCAAGGGTAACAGGAGAAAATGGACCCCCAAACTTTGTTGTACAATTTGTCCTGAGTACGCCAATACCCCATATGTGGGGGTAAACCACTGTTTTGGCCCATTTTGGAAAGTAGACCCCCTAAGGAACTTATCTAGATGTGTGGTGAGCACTTTGACCTACCAAGTGCTTCACAGAAGTTTATAATGCAGAACCGTAAAAATAAAAAATCATTTTTTTTCACAAAAATTATCTTTTCGCCCCCAATATTTTATTTTCCCAAGGGTAAGAGAAGAAATTGGACCCCAAAAGTTGTTGTACAATTTGTCATGAGTACGCTGATACCCCAAATGTGGTGGTAAACCACTGTTTAGGTGCATGGGAGAGCTCGGAAGGGAAGGAGTGCCGTTTGTCTTTTCAATGCAAACTTGACAGGAATTGAGATGGGATGCCATGTTGCGTTTGGAAAGCCACTGATGTGCCTAAACATTGAAACCCCCCACAAGTGACACCATTCAGGAAAGTAGACCCCCTAAGGAACTTATCTAGATGTGTGGTGAGCACTTTGACCCACCAAGGGCTTTACAGAAGTTTATAATGCAGAGCTGTAAAAATAAAACAAAAATTTTTTCCCACAAAAATTATTTTTTAGCCCCCAGTTTTGTATTTTTCCGAGGGTAACAGGAGAAATTGGACCCCCAAAGTTGTTGTCCAATTGGTCCTGAGTGCGCTGATACCCCATATGTGGGGGGAACCACCGTTTGGGCGCATGGGAGGGCTCGGAAGGGAAGGAGCGCCATTTGGAATGCAGACTTAGATGGAATGGTCTGCAGGCGTCACATTGCGTTTGCAGAGCCCCTAATGTACCTAAACAGTAAACAGTAGAAACCCCCCACAACTGACACCATTTTGGAAAGTAGACCCCCTAAGGAACTCATCTAGATGTGTTGTGAGAGCTTTGGACCCCCAAGTGTTTCACTACAGTTTATAACGCAGAGCCGTGCAAATAAAAACATTTTTTTTTTCCACAAAAATTATTTTTTAGCCCCCAGTTTTGTATTTTTCCAAGGGTAACAGGAGAAATTGGACCCTAAATATTGTTGTCCAATTTGTCCTGAGTACGCTCATACCTGATATGTGGGGGGGAACTGGAGCGCCCCCACACCGCCGCAGGGCCTAGGGGTACCCGGAGCCGGGCCTCTAGGTCTCAGTCCTGGGGTTGTCACGGTGGCTAGACCCGGTCCGTGGCCCTGTCTGTCAGTGGGGGACGTCCAGTGAAATAAGAGGTGTTGTAACGGTGCAGTTGTGGGGTGCAGGTCGCGATAAATAACAAGGACACCAGGTTGCAGTCTCTTTACCTCTTTACTGAAGATCTCTGAGTCCTCAATCCAGAATACGGCTCACCAGGCTGCGCAAGTCCGGCCGGTCCAATGGCACTTCCAGAGTTCTCTTCACAGGAGGAAATCTGTGCCTTCCCCCTAGCGCTATGTGTTGTAGTCCTTCCCTGCTGTGCTTACGGAAAGTACCCCACAACTGTTGTGTCTGTTTCTGGTGTTCCCTCACAACTTGATTAAATGATGTTCTGCTAATCCTCCGTCCCTCCCTGAGGTTCGGGTAGGAACGGCACCCGTTTGACGGGTAGGCCTGGAGTTCTTCCGGGACCCTAGAGACGCCCCTCTCCCACAATTGCCTCCCAAGACTTCATAGGTGATTTGAGTTAGACAGCCCGCCTGAGACTGACTGTCCTGCCGCTGTTTGGAGTATTGCTTGAAGCTGAATGTTATTCTACTCCCTCGGCGTTCCGGCCACCGGTAGTGCGCCTCAGTAGGATGTTGCTTCGGTCTTACAGCACGACTCCTACTGGTATTTCTCCTTTGCATGATCCCGTTTCTCACTCAGCACAATCTATCTCTCTTCTAATCCTTTCTTGGGCACCGCCGCTACCCGGAGCAGGCACGGTCCCGTTACGTTCGTTCTCGTTGCCAAGCCTCTGTCAGGATCCCACCCCTGACAGAGACCCTACTGCATCTTCCCCTACAACACCCTCTGCCACAAGGTGTTGCCTGGTTCCAACCCAGTCAGCTTCTGATCTAACTTCCTGCCTGACCCCCAGTTTACCCACTATGGTGGGGAGTGGCCTAATGAATAGCACCCTTAGCTCCCCCCGGAGGCCCGGCTGTGAAATGTATTGGTGTCTGTGATACCTGATCAGATGAACTCCTTCAGTGCCATCGGACGCACCATAGCTCCCCATAGTGGCGGAGCCACAGTACTGCAACGACCAGGACTCTGGGGCGCTGCACTCCCCCCTGGTTAAACACAGTACTCCGGGACTGGGAAGAAAACAACAATACAAGTTTAGCAAAAAGACATACAATTTTTGTTGAGTGCAAATAACAATACGTATACTTGAACAAGCTTCCCTTTATGGGAGGTGAGGACACTTGAACGTTACAAAACATGGTTAAACATTAAACATTATAAATTACAGGCTATAAATAACTCCTGTTACCCAACCGGGTATTCTACTAAGTGCAAAAATTGCTGAACAATACTTTAACATTGCCTTTAAGGACATACACTCTGTATCCACCAAAGACCTTCCTATAATCACATTATAAGGTAAGTTAACTTTTTCACTCCCCTTCTTTAAATCTGCAGGACCGCCTGTCCTATCGGCACCAGACCTACTGCCTCTCCTTTCGGTTACAGGACCGCCCCGTTCAGCCAGGGCCTACCGCCTTTTCGACTTCTATACACAGTACAGATCATAACATTACTTTCAGTTTTAGAAGCACTGAGCCATCTACGTATGGCTCCTAGGAGGACTCTCTACCTAACCCCTAAGGGTTCACTTTCTGTCCTCTTTAACACATTATTAACTCTTTCTTTACAATAACCAACTTACTATGGAGGACTCAGGGTTTACCTTCTATCCCCACTTTCTATCAACATTATCAATCATTCCTTTTCTTCCGAGAAACATCATCATCATTTCTTCACAATTAACTAGTTGGATACATATAACTTTCTCATGTACACATTATCATCACTTTCTTTCATCAAACATTATTGCTACCCGTCTTAAAGCAATATCACCGTTTAAGTGCAACAATTGAACATCCCCTTTAAGAAGGGACCAAGTCTCTATGAGGTAGCATTTCTTCTCAAGCTACCAGTCCTTACTCAGCAAAGGTTCCAGTGTGGTATCTTCACAAAGAGTCCTTCTTTAAGTAAAACCAGTAGGAAGCGCCTTTAATAAGGTGCGAACTATTTACAAGGAAAAGTTTGTATCATGCACGGTCCATGATTACTGCAGTTCTTAAGACTTGTGCAAAAACTTAGAAAAAATAAACAAAACAACAAGGATCCCGGGTCAACAAAGGGATCCATAAGGAGTTAACCCTGGACGGGTTTAGCAGCAACAGTAAACAGTAACTATATACATACTCATGGTATCGAGGTTTATTCTTACTCAGGTGGCCTTGGCTCCGGGCCCCCGACTACTGTGGCATGGATACCAGCGGCAGGCCCCGCAGGGACCACCAGGTCACCTGGTGTCTGAATTTGAAGACTGACCCTGCTGGCAAGTTCAGGAGCCGCTACAAGGCGTACGGTGGTGATAGGAATAAGATCTGGCAAATCGGGATCAGTCATGATCGGGGCAACAGGGGGCGCCCCCTCAGGCTCACACCGTCGAACGTTCCGGGCACACCATCCTTGTGCACTCCGATGGCGGGTGTAGGTCACCTGATCCCCCCTTTGTAACGGATCACCATTTCGGCTGCAACAGGGGGTCTTCACGTTATAGCTAGTAACAAAGACATCAGTTGGTAGCCCTGGTTCCTGTATGGAGCCCCATCCCCTCTTCGGGTGGTAGGCCAGCACGGTTCCCCGCTTTACCACGTCTTTCTTGCCGGGAGTAGACTTCCTACGTTGTGTGTCCGGGGGTTCGGTCTCGTCTCGATCTTTCCAGTGTTGTATTAGACATCGCTTATACTGTTCCCAGGTAAGCACCGCAAGGGTGAGGCCGTCCTCCCGGGCCCCACCCGGCCCGGTCCAGGGGGTGTCCCACCGGAGGATCACCCCGTCTGGGCCCACATCTATGGGTTCTCCCATCTTGGTTGGTAGCGGAGGCACCAGCTTTCCCATCGCGTTAGAGGTGAGGATGACCCGCTCCACCAAGAAGGAACGATCATTGCTGGGATGAGGAACGGTTACTGGAGCGGGGTCGGTCAGGGGAGCAGAATCGACCAGGGGAGTAGGGACGCTGTCCATACCTGCGACTGATGTGATTCCACCGGTATCGCTCCAGTCCGCTGACAAGAACGCTGGGGTCGGCTGCTGCTCGGACCGCGGCCCTTCCAATACGGTCCCCGAACGCGGCTCCGCTCGCTGTGGTTCCTCCTCCGCTGGCTCCGAGGTCGGGATTGGTGGACTCAGCTCCGCTATCTGTTCCAGGGGCTTCGGATCCTCCGGCTGCAGGGGACACGGGTCTGCCCCCGATAAACGAGGGCAAACCGGGACTGTTCCTTCCCCGTTCCGGCACTCGCCGTTCTTCATCATGATCTGCTGATCGGTGACAATGCATGCATCGGACTCCGCCATTTCTTCGGGGCCCAGCTTCTCCATCTCCTGCTTCCCGCCGTTGCAAATCAGGGGGTCGTCCTCTGCTTGAAGGCAGGTCCTCACTTTGCAGCCAGAAGCGCAGGGGGCGGTAGCCATTTCTCGCGCCACTCTGGTAGTCTCCTCCCATGGCACGCCCTCCTTCTTCTCTGGCGTAGCAATGGCGGCGGCTTTTGGCGGGAACTTCTCTGGGTCAATGGCAATACACAGTCTCTCAATAAAGTACAGTCCAAGCACAACAAATCACAGTTCCAAGGCACACATGACCTGATTCTTCAGGCTTAAGTAGATCCTGTTCGTGACGCCAAGTTTGGAGCGCCCCCACACCGCCGCAGGGCCTAGGGGTACCCGGAGCCGGGCCTCTAGGTCTCAGTCCTGGGGTTGTCACGGTGGCTAGACCCGGTCCGTGGCCCTGTCTGTCAGTGGGGGACGTCCGGTGAAATAAGAGGTGTTGTAACGGTGCAGTTGTGGGGTGCAGGTCGCGATAAATAACAAGGACACCAGGTTGCAGTCTCTTTACCTCTTTACTGAAGATCTCTGAGTCCTCAATCCAGAATACGGCTCACCAGGCTGCGCAAGTCCGGCCGGTCCAATGGCACTTCCAGAGTTCTCTTCACAGGAGGAAATCTGTGCCTTCCCCCTAGCGCTATGTGTTGTAGTCCTTCCCTGCTGTGCTTACGGAAAGTACCCCACAACTGTTGTGTCTGTTTCTGGTGTTCCCTCACAACTCGATTAAATGATGTTCTGCTAATCCTCCGTCCCTCCCTGAGGTTCGGGTAGGAACGGCACCCGTTTGACGGGTAGGCCTGGAGTTCTTCCGGGACCCTAGAGACGCCCCTCTCCCACAATTGCCTCCCAAGACTTCATAGGTGATTTGAGTTAGACAGCCCGCCTGAGACTGACTGTCCTGCCACTGTTTGGAGTATTGCTTGAAGCTGAATGTTATTCTACTCCCTCGGCGTTCCGGCCACCGGTAGTGCGCCTCAATAGGATGTTGCTTCGGTCTTACAGCACGACTCCTACTGGTATTTCTCCTTTGCGTGATCCCGTTTCTCACTCAGCACAATCTATCTCTCTTCTAATCCATTCTTGGGCACCGCCGCTACCCGGAGCAGGCACGGTCCCGTTACGTTCGTTCTCGTTGCCAAGCCTCTGTCAGGATCCCACCCCTGACAGAGACCCTACTGCATCTTCCCCTACAACACCCTCTGCCACAAGGTGTTGCCTGGTTCCAACCCAGTCAGCTTCTGATCTAACTTCCTGCCTGGCACCCAGTTTACCCAGTATGGTGGGGAGTGGCCTAATGAATAGCACCCTTAGCTCCCCCCGGAGGCCCGGCTGTGAAATGTATTGGTGTCTGTGATACCTGATCAGATGAACTCCTTCAGTGCCATCGGACGCACCATAGCTCCCCATAGTGGCGGAGCCACAGTACTGCAACGACCAGGACTCTGGGGCGCTGCAGAACCACCGTTTGAGCACATGGCAGAGCTCAGAAGGGAAGGAGCATCATTTGGAATGCAGACTTAGATGGATTGGTCTGCAGGCATCACATTGCGTTTGCAGAGCCCCTAATGTACCTAAACAGTAGAAACCCCCCAAAAGTGACCCCATATTGGAAACTAGACCCCCCAAGGAACTTATCTAGATGTGTTGTGAGAACTTTGAGCCCCCAAGTGTTTCACTACAGTTTATAACGCAGAGCCGTGAAAATAAAAAATCCTTTTTTTTCCCACAAAAATTATTTTTTAGCCCCCAGTTTTGTATTTTCCCAAGGGTGAAGAGAAACAGGAGAATTTGGACCCCAAAAGTTGTTGTCCAATTTGTCCTGAGTACGCTGATACCCCATATGTTGGGGTAAACCCCTGTGTGGGCACACGGGAGAGCTCGGAAGGGAAGGAGCACTGTTTTACTTTTTCAACGCAGAATTGGCTGGAATTGAGATCGGACGCCATGTCGCGTTTGGAGAGCCCCTGATGTGCCTAAACAGTGGAAACCCCCCAATTATAACTGAAACCCTAATGCAAACACACCCCTAACCCTAATCCCAATGGTAACCCTAACCACACCTCTAACCCAGACACACCCCTAACCCTAATCCCAACACTATTCCCAACCGTAAATGTAATCCAAACCCTAACCCTAACTTTAACCCCAACCCTAACTTTAGCCCCAACCCTAACTGTAGCCTTAACCCTAGCCCCAACCCTAGCCCTAACCCTAGCCCTAGCCCTAACCCTAGCCCTAATCCTAACCCTAACCCCAACCCTAACCCTAGCCCTAGCCCTAACCCTAGCCCTAACCCTAGCCCTAACTCTAACCCTAATCCTAACCCTAGCCCTAGTCCTAATGGGAAAATGGAAATAAATACGTTTTTTTAATTTTTCCCTAACTAAGGGGGTGATGAAGGGGGGTTTGATTTACTTTAATAGCGGGTTTTTTAGCGGATTTTTATGATTGGCAGCCGTCTCGCACTGAAAGACGCTTTTTATTGCAAAAAATATTTTTTGCGTTACCACATTTTGAGAGCTATAATTTTTCCATATTTGAGACCACAGAGTCATGTGAGGTCTTGTTTTTTGTGGGACGAGTTGACATTTTTATTGGTAACATTTTTGGGCACGTGACATGTTTTGATCGCTTTTTATTCCAATTTTTGTGAGGCAGAATGACCAAAAACCAGCTATTCATGAATTTCTTTTGGGGGAGGTGTTTATACCGTTCCGCGTTTGGTAAAATTGATAAAGCAGTTTTATTCTTCAGGTCAGTACGATTACAGCGATATCTCATTTATATCATTTTTTTATGTTTTGGCGCTTTTATACGATAAAAACTATTTTATAGAAAAAATAATTATTTTGGCATCGCTTTATTCTGAGGACTATAACATTTTTATTTTTTTGCTGATGATGCTTTATGGTAACTCTTTTTTTGCGGGACAAAATGACGCTTTCAGCGGTACCATGGTTATTTATATCCATCTTTTTGATCGCGTTTTATTCCACTTTTTATTCAGTGGTATGATGATAAAGCGTTGTTTTTTGTCTCGTTTTTTTTTTTTTCTGAAGGGGTTAACTAGTGGGACAGTTTTATAGGTTGGGTCGTTACAGACACGGCGATACTAAATATGTGTACTTTTATTGTTTGTTTGTTTTTTTATTTAGATAAAGAAATGTATTTATGGGAATAATATTTTTTTTTTTTTACACATGTGGAAATTTTTTCTAAAACTTTTTTACTTTGTCCCAGGGGGGACATCACAGATCGGTGATCTGACAGTTTGCACAGCACTCTGTCAGATCACCGATCTGACTTAGAGCACTGCAGGCTTACCAGCGCCTGCTCTGAGCAGGCACTCGGTAAGCCACCTCCCTCCCTGCAGGACCCGGATGCCGCGGCCATCTTGGATCCGGGACCTGCAGCGAGGAAGGAGGTAGGAGACCCTCGGAGCAACGCGATCACATCGCGTTGCTGCGGGGGTCTCAGGGAAGCCCGCAGGGAGCCCCCTCCCTGCACGATGCTTCCCTGTACCGCCGGCACACCGCGATCATGTTTGATCGCGGTGTGCCGAGGGTTAATGTGCCGGGGGCGGTCCGTGACCGCTCCTGGCACATAGTGCCGGATGTCAGCTGCGATAGGCAGCTGGCACCCGGCCGCGATCGGCCGCGCTCTCCACGTGAGCGCGGCCGATCGCGCTGGACGTAGTATTCCGTCTTTGGGAAGTAGGGCCCACCCCACATGGATGGAATAGTACGTCCAATGACAGAAAGGGGTTAAAAAAAATGAACATTTAACTTTTTTTTCACAAAAATTTACTTCAGATCTAATTTGTTGTATTTTACCAAGGGTGACAAGAGAAATTGGACCCCAAAAGTTGTTGCACAATTTTTCCTGAGTACACCGATCCCCTATATGTGGGGGTAAACCACTGTTTGGGTGCATGGCAGAGGTCGGAAGGGAAGGAGCACCGCTTGACTTTTCAATGCAAAATTGGGTGGAATTGAGATAGGACGCCATGTCGCGTTTGGAGAGCCCCTGATGTGCCTAAACAGCGGAAACCCCCACAAGTGACACCATTTTGGAATGTAGACCCCCTAAGGAACTTATCTAGATGTGTGGTGAGCACTTTAAACCCCCAAGTGTTTCACAGAAGTTTATAATGTAGAGCCGTAGAAATAAAAAAAATCATATTTTTTTCACAAGAATTATCTTTTCACCCCAAATTTTTATTTTCCCAAAGATAACAGGAGAAATTGGACCACAAATGTTGTTGTGTAATTTGTCCTGAGTACGCTGACACTCCATATGTGGGGGTAAACCACCGATTAGGCGCATGGCAGAGCTTGGAAGGGAAGGAGTGCCGTTTGACTTTTCACTGCAAAATTGGCTGTAATTGAGATCTGTCGCCATGTCACGTTTGCAGAGCCCCTGATGTGCCTAAACAGTGTAAACCCCCACAAGTGACACCATTGTGGAAAGTAGACCCCCTAAGAAACTTATCTAGATATGTGGTGAGCACATTGAACTCCCAAGTGCTTCACAGAACTTTATAATATAGAGCCGTAAAGATAAAAAATCATATGTTTTCATAAAAATGATATTTTTGCTCCCAATGTATTATTTTCCCAAGGGTAGCAGGAGAAATTAGACCCCAAAAGTTGTTGTGCAATTTGTCCTGAGTATGCTGATACCCCATATGTGGGGGGAACCACCATTTGGGGCATGGCAGAGCTTGGAAGGGAAGGAGCGCCGTTTTGGAATGCAGACTTTGATGGAATGATCTGCGGGCGTCACATTGCATTGGCAGAGCCCCTGATGTACCTAAACAGTAGAAACCCCTTACAAGTGACCCCATATTGGAAACTAGTCCCCCAAGGAACTTATCTAGATGTGCTTTGAGAACGTTGAATCCCCGAGTTTATAACGCACAGCCGTGAAAATAAAAAAATCCTTTTTATCCACAAAAATGATTTTTTTAGCCCCCAATTTTGTATTTTTCCAAGGGTAACAGACGACTTTTACCGCAAAAGTTGTCCAATTTGTCCTGAGGTTGCTCATGCCCCATATGTGGGAGAAAACTATTGTTTGGGCACTGATGGAATGGTCTGCGAGCGTTTTGTTCCATTTGCAGAGCCACTGATGTGCCTAAACAGTAAAAAAAACCACAAGTGACCCCATTATGGAAACTACATATTTTATGTTTCACTAAAGTTTATAACGCAGAGCTGTAAAAATAAAAAATATATTTTTTTCCCACAAGAATGATTTTTTTAGCCCCCAAATTTTTATTTTCCCAAGAGTAACAGGAGAAATTGGACCACAAAGTTGTTGTCCAATTTGTCCTGAGTAGGTTGATACCCCATATGGGGGGTAAACCACTGTTTGGGCGCACGGTAGGGCTCGGGAGGGAAGGAGCACCATTTTACTTTTTCAATGCAGAATTGGCTGGAATTGAGATCGGATACCATGTCGTGTTTGGAGAGCCCCTGATGTGCCTAAACAGTGAAAACCCCCCAATTCTAACTCCAACCCTAGCCCCAACACACCCGTAACCCTAATGCCAACCCTAACAACCACACCTCTAACCCGAACACACCCCTAACCCTAATCCCAACCCTTACCACAATCCTAACCCCAACACACCCATAACTCTAACCCCAACCCTAACCACAACCCTAACCCCAATACACCCCTAATCCCAACACATCCCTAACCCTAACCATAACCCCAACCACACCCCTAATCCTGACATACCCCTGACCTTAATCCCAACCCTTATCCCATCCCTAACCCTAATCCCAGCCGTAAACATAATCCAAACCCTAACCCGAACTTTAGCCCCAACCTTAACCCTAACCCTAATGGGAAAATGGAAATAAATGCATTTTTTATTTTATTATTTTTCCCAAACTAAGGGGGTGTTAAGCCCTTCCTGACATGCGCCACACTAGTAATGCTCTGCGGGAACTGAGTTCCCGCAAACCGCAGTACTAGTACGGCGGCACAATCTCGTGTTCTCACGGTGAGCACCACGGCGATCGCATGCGGGTGTCAGCTGTATGTGACAGCTGACACCCAGAAGCAATGCCCACGATCGGCACTAGCGCCGATCATGGGCATTTATCCCCTCTGATGCCACTGTCAGTAGTGACATAGAGGGGCATCGCGCAGGGATCGGGGCTCCCTGCGCTCTCACACCAGAACAACGCGATGCAATCTCGTTGTTCCGGTGTTCTCAAAGGAGTCCCTGGATCAAAAATGGCCACAGGGCTCCTTCTGGGTCCTGAAGTGAGGTGGCTTCCTGGCGAATGCTGAGAACAGGCTCCGGAAAGCCTCCTGCACTGCCTGTCAGATCGCTGATCTGACACAGTGCTATGCAAAGTGTCAGATCAGCGATCTGATGTAATATAGTGATGTCCCACCCTGGGGGATGTTATAATGTAAAACAAAAAAAATAGAATGTATAAAAAAAAAATCCCCAAATAAAGAAAAAAGTACCGTAAGTAAATATTTTCCAATAAATCCATTTATTTATGTAAATAAAAAAAAACAATAAAAGTACACATATTTAGTATCACCGCATCCGTTAAGACCCGCTCTATAAAACTATCCCACTAGTTGACCCCTTCAGTGAACACCGCAAAAAAAAAAGTGGGAAAAAACAATGCTTTATCATCATAGTGCTGAAAAAAAAGTGCAATAAAATGTGATAAAAAAGACGGCTATAAATAAACATGGCACCGCTGAAGACAACATCTTGTCCCACAAAAGAAAAGCCTCCACACAGCGTAATCAGCAGAAAAGTAAAAAAGTTATAGCTCTCAGAATAAAGTAATGCAAAAATAGTTATTTTTTATATAAAATAGTTTTTATTGTGTAAAAGCGCAACATAAAAAAAAGATATAAATGAGGTATCGCTGTAATCGTACTAACCCGAAGAATAAAGCTGCTTTATCAATTTTACCACACGCGGAACAGTAGAAACCCCCCCTAAGAAATTCAGGAATTGCTGGTTTTTGTTCATTCTGCCTCCCAAAAATCGGAATAAAAAGCGATCAAAAAATGTCATGTGCCCGAAAATGGTACCAATAAAAAGTCACCTCGTCCCGCAAAAAACAAGACCTCACATGACTCTGTGGGCCAAAATATGGATAAATTATAGCTCTCAAAATGTGATGCAAAAACTATTTTTTGCAATAAAAAGCATCTCTTAGCATGTGACAGCTGCCAAATAAAAACCCACTATAAAAATCTGCTATAAATAGTAAATCAAACCCCCCGTTATTACCCCCTTAGTTAGGGAAAAATAATAAAATTTAAAAAAATGTATTTATTACCATTTTCCCATTAGGGTTAGGGTGAGGGTTGGGGCCAACGTTAGGGTTAGGGTGGGGCTAAAGTTAGGGTTAGGGTTGGGGCTAAAGTTAGGGTTGTGGCTAAAGTTAGGGTTAGGGTTGGGGCTAAAGTTAGGGTTTGAATTATGTTTACGGTTGGGGTTAGGGTTGGGATTAGGGTTAGGGGTGTGTCAGGGTTAGGGGTGTGGTTAGGGTTATGGTTAGGGTTGAGATTAGGGTTGGTATTAGGGTTAGGGGTGTGTTGGGGTTAGGGGTGTGGTCAGGGTTATGGTTAGGGTTGGGATTAGGGTTATGGTTGGGATTAGGTTTAGGGGTGCATTGGGGTTAGGGTTGGAGTTAGAATTAGGGGGGTTTCCACTGTTTAGGCACATCAGGGGCTCTCCAAACGCAACATGGTATCTGATCTCATTTCCAGCCAATTCTGCGTTGAAAATTCTGCGTGTGGCCAAACAGTGGTTTCCCCCACATGTGGGGTATCAGCGTACTCAGGACAAATTGGACAATAACTTTTGCAGTCCAATTTCTCCTGTTACCCTTGTGAAAATAAACATTTGGGGGCTAAAATATTTTTGTGGAAAAAAAAATATTTTTAATTTTCACGGCTCTGCTTTAGAAACTTTAGCAAAACACTTGGGAGTTCAAAGTTCTCACAACACATCTAGATAAGTTCCTTGGGGGTCTAGTTTCTAATATGGGGTCACTTGTGGGGGTTTCTACTGTTTAGGTACATCAGGGGCTCTGCAAACGTGACATGACGCCCACAGACCATTCCATCAAAGTCTGCATTCCAAAACAGCACTCCTTCCCTTCCGAGCTCTGCCATGCGTCCAAACGGTGGTCCTCCCACATAATGGGTATCAGCGTACTCAGGACAAATTGGACAACAACTTTTGAGGCCCAGTTGTTACCCTTGGGAAAATAAAAAACTGAGAGCTAAAAATCATTTTGTGGAAAAAAAATGATTTTTTAATTTTCACGGCTCTACATTCTAAACTTTAGTGAATCAATTGGGGGTTCAAAGTGCTCACCACACATCTAGATAAGTTCCTTAGGGGGTCTACTTTCCAAAATAGGGTCACTTGTTGGGGGTTTACAATGTTTAGACACATCAGGGGCTCTCCAAACGCGACATGGCATCCTATCTCAATTACAGCCAATTTTGCAGTGAAAAGTCAAACGGCACTCCTTCCCTTTCGAGCTCTGCCATGCGCCAAATCGGGTTTAACCCCACATATGAAGTGTCAGCATACTCAGGACAAATAACACAACAACATTTGCGGTCCAATTTCTCTTGTCACCCTTGGTGAAATACAACAAATTAGATCTGAAGTAAATTTTTGTGAAAAAAAAGTTAAATGTTCATTTTTTTTAAAACATTCCAAAAATTCCTGTGAAGCACCTGAAGGGTTAATAAACTTCTTGAATGTGGTTTTGAGTACCTTGAGGGGTGCAGTCTTTAGAATGATGTCACTTTTGGGCATTTTCTGTCATATAGGCCCCTCAAAGTCACTTCAAGTGTGAGGTGGTCCCTAAAATAAATGGTTTTGCAAATTTTGTTGCAAAAATGAGAAATAGCTGGTCAACTTTTAACCCTTATAACTTCCTAACAAAAAATTATGTTTACAAAATTGTGCTAATGTAAAGCAGACATGTGGGTAATGCTATTTATTAACTATTTTGTATGATATGACTCTCTAATTTAAGGGCATAAAAACTAAAAGTTTAAAAATTGCAAAATTTTCAACATTTTCGCCAAATTTCTGGGTTTTTTTCACAAATAAACGCAAGTCCTATCATAGACATTTTACCACTATCATAAAGAACAATATGTCACGAGAAAACATTCTCAGAATCACCAGGATCCGTTAAAGCGTTTCAGAGTTATGACCTCATAAAGTGACAGTGGTCAGAATTGAAAAAATGGCCTGGTCAGGATTTGAAAACAGGCTTCGGGGTGAAGGGGTTAAAAGGTGGTTTGATTTACTATTTATAGGCACGAGCATATCATTTTCTCAAAACTGAAAATAATGATTAAACAACAACCACAAGTCTGATTTCATCACCAGGTATCATTTTCAGGGCCGCCATCAGGGCATTACAGCCGTGACTGGCGTATGGGGCCCGGTGGGCAGAGGGGGCCCGCATCGGGCCCCCTCTCATCTGCCCACCAGGCCCCTACCGGCAACCGCAGGCTGAACCGGGCCCTTAGCTGCGGCCGGCGCTGCAGCGCTATTGAAGTGTGGGCCCGCGCCTGCACGTCAATAGTTAACAGCCGCCAGCCAATCTGAGGCTGGCAGCTGACGTCAGCCGCAGCGTGCATGTCGCCGTCGTCTGACGTCATTGTCAGTCGCTGGCGAGTGCACGCTGCAGCTGCGTGCAGAGAGCAGGAGCATGGGAGGTAAGTAGAACTTTTTTTTTTTTAATTGAGAGCGGCGATCCGGGGGGCCAGGGCAGAGCGCTGGACACAGGGCGGCAGAGCGCTGGACACAGGGGGGCAGAGCGCTGGACACAGGGGGCAGAACGCTGGACACAGGGGTGGCAGAGCGCTGGACACAGGGGGGCAGAGTGCTGGACACCGGGGGGCAGAGCGCTGGACACCGGGGGCAGAGCGCTGGACACAGGGGGGGCAGAGCGCTGGACACAGGGGGGCAGAGCGCTGGACACAGGGGGGCAGAAAGCAGGACACGGGGGCAGAAAGCAAGACACGGGGGCAGAAAGCTGGACACGGGCAGAAAGCTGGACACGGGCAGAAAGCTCGACATAGGGGCAGAAAGCTGGACACAGGGGCAGAACGCTGGACACGGGCAGAACGCTGGACACGGGCAGAACGCTGGACATTGGGGCAGAAAGCTGCGCACAGGGGCAGAAAGCTGGACACAGGGGCAGAAAGCTGGACACGGGCAGAAAGCTGGACACAGGGGCAGAAAGCTGAACACGGGCAGAAAGCTGGACACAGGGGCAGAAAGCTGGACACGGGCAGAACGCTGGACATGGGCAGAACACTGGACACGGGCAGAACGCTGGACACAGGGGCAGAAAGGAGAAACAGGGCATGATTGGAGACACGGGGCAGGATGACAGACATGGCGGCATGACTGGAGACACTGGGGCATGACTGGAGACAGATGGGGCAGGAATGGAAACAGATGGGGCAGAATTGAGACACAGGGGGCATGATTGCAGAAATGGGGGCATGATTGGAGACGGGGCAGAATGGTGATACGGGCATGATTGGAGACACTGGAGGCAGGATTGGAGACAGATGGGGCAGGATCATGGGGCAGGATGGATACGATGGAGACAGATGGGGCAGGATGGGGAGATCATATGGGGCAGGATGGATACTCATTAGGGCAGGATGGGAGAACATATGGCTGACGCCAGGAATGAGACACACGGGGCCAGGATGGCGAATATTATTACCATAGGGGCTAATTAAGGGATATTATTACTGCAGTGATGTATTTATTTTATTTTTTGAGTACACTGTTTTAAATGGAGGGGCAGTCCTATTGCTGTGTAGAGTGACACAATGTCGCCTTCTTCATGTGGTGTAATGTAGAAGTTGGGAAAATTAAGTAATGTGTTCTGCAAGTGGAACTCGACATAACGGTGTTATTTCCTGCAGAAACGAGTCCTGGCTGCATGAAGTGATGGCGGTCTGTGCGGGATGAAATATGAAGGACTTCACCTAGAGACGTCACTGGTGAGTCAGTGTGTTACCTATGCACTGACACTATGCACTGTATACTATATACAGAGGTCCTGCGTATAATATCACCAGTGATCACTGGATTACCTATAGACTATATACAGAGCTCCTGTGTATAATGTCACTGGTGATCACTGTATTACCTGTACACAGACACTGCATACTAAGTACAGATCTCCTATGTATAATGGCACTTATGGTGATAGTATTGTGGGTTTTTTTATTATTGATCAGTATTGTAGTATTCAGTCACTATGTGTTGGTAATATGTGGTCTGGTCATGATGTTGTGGTATTTGTTCCTTGTATTTGATATTATTCGATCACTGTGGTGGTAATATGTCATCTGGTCATGGTGTGGCGGTATTTGTGCCTTGTAGATAGTATTATAGGTCACTGTGGTGATATGGTGTCTGGTCATGGTGCTGTGGTATTTGTTCCTTGTATGTGGTATTATAGGTCATTTTAAAAATTGAAAAATAAAAATATACCTAAATTGTACTGCATATTTTAACAAATATTTAGTAGGTTACAGTAGAGTAGGGCCTGGCCAAAAGTGTCTACCTTGTCATTTTGGTGGCTTAAAAAATCTTTTGGCCAAAACAAAAGCTGCCGGCTACATGTGTGATCTGGTGATGGGAACTGTCAATGTGTGATAGGTGAGAAGTGGAGTTTTTCCAAGAGAGAGCGGTGGGACTGTGGACAGTTTGAGGGGTGGAGCGTGGAGGCAGGGCTGGGGTGGAGCCTGGGCGGAGTCTCAAGGGGGCCCCGGAAATTTTGCCAGTATGGGGCCCCGAAATTTCTAGTGGCAGCCCTGATCATTTTAATCAGTATAACGGCGCCAACTTGACGACACTGTGTGTAGTTTACTGTGCCCAATCCTGCTGACAGGTTCCCTTTAATTATGCAGTTTACGTCACAAGAGATACACCGGGACTGACGACTATCCGCCACGCCGGATACACCGAGGCCGACCACTATCCGCCGTACAGGGTACTCTGGGACTGATATACATACATTACAAATTTGATATTTGGAAGTGAAATTATGGGCTATCCACGTGCTCACACACATGCATGCTTGCACACATGCACACGCACTCTCGCACACATGCACGCTCACACACTTAAGAAAACATGCATAGGAAAACACACATACCCAGGAAAGCACACATACACACTCAGGAAAACACACGCACCCAGGAAAACACACACACACCCAGGGAAACACACACACCCAGGGAAACACACACAGACTCATAGAAAAATGCACATACCCAGGAAAACACATACTCTAACCTGCCATTTTTAATTTGTCAAATGCCCCCCCCTGCTACTTAGCACAGCAAACGTTGAGATGGGCAACTGGAGAGGTTACCTGGAGTGTGCTGGGCAATGGCCACTTAGGGCAGTTATCTCACCTTGTCCTGCTGTCCTGTGCTGCTGCTCTGCAAGCTGCTGCTCCTCCCCCTCCAGGTCCTGGCTAATCCGACATTGTAGGAGATCTGAACACAGAAGAGGAGGATGCTGTGCACGATCACTATGTAAGTAACGCACCCTCCACTTCTTAGTTGTGTGCTTGGAGCTGCCCCATCTCACCGCTTCGTGCACATTACTGAATCCGGCCATGGCTCCAGCCACATGTGCATGCTGTATGTACCACCCCCCGTCATGCTGCACAACTAGGTGCCTGAAAAATTAAAGGGGCCGCCAGCCGGAAAACGGGCTGGTGGCCCCACAAGAGGTATCATACCACGGCCCACTGGGTAAATGACCGGAAGGGCAGATTAGCAATCAGGACCTGGGCTGCAGTCAGTCCCCTTTATCACCAACTTGTTCCGGCTGTCTCCTATCTCTAGAACTCAGCTCAAGTCCTGTCAATTTCCTTTCATTAGGCCTCCTTGCCTGCTGCTCACCAAAGATAAATTCCATCCCTTTGATCAGGCCTCCTGACCTGCTGCTCATTCGAGTGAACTTCCTTCCCTTTAATTAGGACACCTGACCTGCTGCTCACCAAAGAACAGTTCCATCCCTTTAATTAGGCCTCCTGGCCTGCTGCTTCCTAGAGTGAAGTTAATTAGACCACCTGCCCTGCTGCTCATCAAAGCAAAGTTTTGACCCTTTAGTTAGGCCCTCTGGCCTGCTGCTTACCCTAACAAAGTTCCATCCCTTTAATTAGGCCACCTTGCCGGCTTCATACCATAATGAAGTTCCATCCCTTTAATTGAACCTCCTGGCATTCTGCTCACACAAGTTAAGTTTTGTCCCTTTACTTAGGTCTACTGTCCTATTGTTCACCCTTTAATTAGACCCACCTGCCTGCTACTCACCTGGGCTAATTTCTGTCCCTTTAATTAGACCTGCTGGCCTGCTGCTCACCCTAGCAAATTTATGTCCCTTTATTCAGGATCGCTCAAATTCCCTGTTCCTTGAAGAGGAACCTGACCAGTGACCACTGTACAAGTCCAATACTGAGGGTAGTCATAAGTCTCTAGTCACACTTTTATAGGATTTAGCTATAAGCCAGTTCACAAGACACTTCATATGTGGCTCAATGCAGGTTTAGGCAATGACTGACTTCTGCCCTAACCCATGGGGCCTTTTGTATTTTCTTGCTGTGTCACAGCAGATCACGTGTCCCTATTCATCTAGCTTTTCCCTTCCTTCCATTCAATCAGTAATTCTCTTTTTGGTTCCTACGTTCTTTTTCAGTTCAGTTCCTGTGGAGACATGGGGGTCAGCGGGTGCTCTAGTTCTCTAGCCCGAAACCACATGGACCAGGGCTCATCCCACTGAACGCCCACTCTTTTACAGTTGGCATAATACTACCCAGACAACACAGGGTGAGGGCAAAATGGTTTGGCAGTACTTTGCTGAACCACAAAACAGGCAAACACCACATAGAACAGTCCCAGCAAAATACCCAATATGGTGTAAAATTACAGTCTCACCATTCCGCTGACTCGCTGGGATTAGAGCAGCCATGACTTCAGAGCTTCCAGGGCTGACTAACACCACCTGTGGCTTGCACAGAGAAAAGGTAACGACAAGGTTAGGAAGCTGACAGTCCATTGACGTACAAGGTCAGTAGACCAGAGGTGTCGCTCATGATGGAGCCATGATCTGGCAGCTATCCTGTCAAATTTTCCTGGCTGTGGTTTTGTAAAGAGTCTCTGGTTCTTTGGATCTATTGGATGTCCTGTTACAAAGGCATATCCCCTGTTTATAGTTCATAGCTGATCTAAAAGCTATCATTCACAGGTCAAGGGGAAGGGTTGATGAGATTAACTCACCTTATTTGATTATTTATAGTTTAACGTTCAATGTTTGTAAGTCAATAAACTGCATGGCCTGTTATAATGTGTAATCAACATATAAGCAAACATCATTGTTTAGTGATGCTGGATCCCAGATTTTCAAAGAAAACAGTACAATGAATTGCAGGAGCTGATATAAGAGGTAAATAACAACTATTCATCAACTTACAGATATCAATTCAACACAAGAAGAATGATCATAAAGACAACAGTCTATGCCTCCTGGCTTACTGAAGATAGACATTTGGATAATTAAGATTACATGCTGTGTCGTCACAGTTCCCATCCCTACATTCTCTGGTCAGCAGATAGTAGCGTTCATTCACAAAAGCTTCACTGTACATTACTATTGCATGAGTTACTCCCTTATACACGTATATCACATGGGTGTCACAGGAACATAGAAAACGGACATACAAATAAAAACTAATTATAAAAAGATTAGTATTAAAGGGAATCTGTTAGCAGGTTTTGCTATGTAATCTGAAAACAGCTGGAGATAGAGTATGAAATACACATTTCAATAATGTGTCACTTATTAAGTTTAAAATTAAGGTTTCATCATCTGGTAATTATCATTGCTGTGACGAGTTGCTAGACCAACTCTGACCCCTCCTGCGATAAGCAGCTCACAGTCAATAGATATTGTAAATAGAGAGTCTGGTGTGGGCGGAGGCAGCTTTCTCAGCTCTGCTGCATGCTACATCTAACAACTCTCATTATGTCAGAACCACTGCACCCAGTAAACTAAGTGATGCGTTGTTGGAATCAGGGTCTTTTCCTTACATTATGTTGCTCTCAGATGAGGTAGCAAAAACCTTCTCACAGATTCACTTAAATTACGGGTTTAGGTCAGTGATCGGGATGTAACCAATCTCTATACCACCCATCTTTACATTCCAACTCTGTCTTCCTTTTTTCTGGAAGTCTCAATTTGCAATGATCTACTTCTTTTCTGTTGCTTTACAGAGTTATTCTTATCTTGTATTTTTATGGTACAGCCACAATAGGAAACATGGTAAAGTTAGAATCTGGATTTCTTATTTCTTTGAGTTATGAATCTATTTGACACCATAGAAGTGACAGCAGCATAAATGTAAAAATTGTAAAGGATGCCCATCCCCCCTGACTACAAACCATCAGCAGCTTTCCCAGTAGAGTGTAGTCAGCTAATAAAGATACATTTTGCAGTAGTATATAGTTAAAGTATCTGGACTTTGGTGGTCAGTGATGGATACTGAAATCCCTGACTCAAGTAGAGTCTCTGGCACGTGCAGATCATGTGAATAAGGTATAATAAAAAAAGATCTTTCTCCATTTTGAAAGCCATAGTGACGAATGTTTGCTATGTTAGTTAATTGCACATTGTTGTCTTTAGCAAGTTCTATTAATAATTGTATTCCTCCGGAGAAACTTGGCAGTGAATGAAGCAATGTGAATGTCGCTTAACAAATTGTGCCACATGGGTGTTGCCAGTTTGCAGCACATTTGTGAAAATTAGAACTTTCTATTTTGCCATTACAGAAGGTCAGGATTCCTGTGAGCTGGAAACTTTTAAAGATGTGTCTTGCTTCTTGGGTCCAGCCCTTTCTGGAATGGTTCCCTACTCTTCCTGTTGATATATATATGCCAATGTAATGCCTCCTGAGTAAATAGCAGGGACCAAGGCAAAGAACAAACATCCTGATCCTGCTCCGATTTCTACTTACAGCAAAATGAGGAATGAAATTTGCTCCTTAGCGTTTGTCCGGGCTGTATTTTCAGAATTTGTAGCCACTTTAATATTTGTATTTTTGGGATTGGGGTCTGCCCTAAATTGGCCATCAGCTCTCCCCAGCGTACTACAAATTTCCATAGCTTTTGGCCTTGCCATTGGCACCTTGGTACAAACATTTGGACATGTAAGCGGGGCCCATATAAATCCAGCCGTCACGATAGCGTTCCTTTTGGGGTCTCACATCTCTATTCTGCGTGCAGTATTCTATATAGTTGCCCAGCTTGTTGGAGCAATTGCAGGAGCTGGTATCCTATATGGAGTGGCTCCAAGTCACATCCGTGGACACCTGGCCATTAATCAGGTACGTATTAACTGAATATTTGTGATTTTGTATAAATGTGTCCTTCTAAATATAAAAAATCCATCAAATCTAACCAAGGTATCACTAGTGTCTGAGTGTGGGGATAGTGGTCACAACGAGGGTTTCCATATGGGAAATAGCAGGACAGGATTTTTTTTTTTGATGATTACATCTTTTTCTATTTCCACTGTAGCAAAGTATTTATTCAAGTAAAAAACATCATAATTCTTTAAAATTTCAGTTAAAATCATATTGTTGGAAGATAGTTCTCTCTAAGACATCCTGCTTAACATTGTATATAGATTTCTAACAAAAATATAGATAATTATTATTTGGATGGGAAATTCTATGTTGATAGCAAGTGGTCCTGCAGATGATCTGGAAGATATAAGTTATTGCAAGGATAAATAGATAATGAAGAGATAGATGATAGATAGATAATAGATAAATGGATAGATAGTTAGATGATAGATGTATTATAGATAGATAGATTAGAGATATATAGATGGATGGATAGATGATAGATAGATAGATAGAGAGATAGATAGATAGATAATGAAGAGATATATAGATGATAGATAGATAGATAGATAATGAAGAGATAGATAGATGATAGATAGATAATGAATAAATAGATAGATAATGAAGAGATAGATGATAGATAATGAAGAGATATATAGTAGATAGATAGACAGATAATGAAGAGATAGATGATAAATAGATAATGAATAAATAGATAGATAGTGAAGAGATAGATAGATAGATAGATAGATGATAGATAGATAATGAATAGAAAGATAGACAGATAGATGATAGATAGATAATGAAGAGATAGATAGATAAACAGATAGATGATAGATAGACAGATAGAAACAATTCACAAATTTTGGCAATTTTATAATGAATCTGCCACTTTGGACATGGTTAGTTATGCAAATAAGGTTTTAGACAAATTTATGAATTGACACTTTAAAAAAAAAAAGTTAAAAAAATTGCAATCTCGCCTGAGTAAGGGAACGGTGTAAAAAGTGGAGCAATATTTGAAGGCAGAAGTGTGGCGTTTTAAAATGTGCCAAATTTATCCAACCTTGCGAAATACTTTGATGAGTTTGGCACAAATTATGGCCACGTGGCAAAATGATTGTGAAGAGTCCTCTCGTCACAACTTCCCTCCTTGAAGTGTATAATATTCTCATTGAATCTCCTGCATTCGTGTGTTTGGAGATCTCGGGAACCACAATGAGACTCTTCCTTTCCTTGTTACCATATGCTTTGTATTTTCCCCGCATCGTACATATGTGATTCGTGGTGAACGCTGCAAACATTACATTCTTCACATATAATGGACGCTCACTGTCGCATAATATTGATGAGCGATTCATCAGAAGGAATATGAGGGATTTACAGCATTTGTGTTACTCACTGATTAATTTTGTGCATGAGGGGAAATGTCTAATTAGAGTTATCTAGATGATTCCCTGAAAGATAATTGCAGTGTATTATATGAAGAGTCAATTAATTATAATTATAGTTTATTCTTCCAATAGCAGAATGGGGCTGCCAGGATTAATCAAGCCTGCAAGATATATACTAACAATTTCCCCCTTGCAGGTATCGCTGGGATCCTCAGGTCTGGCCATGGTTGTGGAGCTGGTACTGACATTCCAGCTGGTCCTCTGCATCTTCGCATCCACAGACAGCAGACGAAATGACAATGTGGGGTCACCCGCTCTGTCCATTGGGCTCTCTGTGACTCTGGGACATCTCCTGGGGGTAAGATAACTGTGATTGCATTAACTATATGGAATTAAATATTTGTCTTAAAGGGAAAGTTTGGTCTAAGTAATTATTTAATGACATTGATATATTCATACAGAAAATAAAATAGGCAAAATTAATACTGCAAAAAAATGGGAAAAAAAGCAGATTCACTTTCTGCATGTAAAATAGAAAAAAGCAATGGGTAATATCTTTTTTTGTTCTCTCTGGTTAATAATGGGGGGCTCTGAGTAGGGGACCCTCGTATATGACATTTAGAAACCTTTAAGAAGCTCTCTTATAAAGTTTATTTCCTTTTTACTAAATCTATGCATACGTGCATGTAGTGTAGTGTTAGTGTATTAATATACTCACCCACTGCAGTCTTCTCCAGTATTCAGCGCCATTCTGCTCCTCTTCTGAGTGATGTCACCGCTCTTCAGACCATTCGGATCGCTCTATGCATGAACGGTAAGTCTCTTTTACAATGTAAGTCTATGGAGCCTCGTTCTGACTCTCCATGGACTTACATTGTAAAAGTCACTTCAGGGTCACACAGAGCGGAGTGAGACCCTGAGAGTCAGCAGAGTGGTGATGTCACTGAGAAGAGGAGCAGAACGGACCTGGATAGCTGAGTAGGTGAGTATGATATCACTCCCTACACTACATACACATGTACACAGATTTAGTGCAATAGTTCTTGGGAGGCTTCTTTAATAGGACGTATATAATGAGTCACATTCACTAGACAACCACTTTCAGCAAAGTATTCTTAACATTTTAAATACAGAATATATAACATTTTATATTAATAATTCTTTAATTATTCTTATAATTGGTTCGCTAATTCTTTGCAGACAGCAATTTTTTAATTTCTTTTATTATTTTTTTGTCTTATTTTGAATCAAAATGAGATAATGAAGGTGAAGGAAAGCAAAGAAAAGATGCACTAATTATGCAATATTATATACACTGTATCACAATACCTCAAATAGTCCCACTCTACTGTATGTATTCAATATTACGTGCAGGGTTTATCAGTGAGGAATGTCCGGAATTTTCTATTACTCTGTATTTGGTAATCTTAAGACGCTCTTCTCTGCTCTTCTACATGTCCAGGAGGAATTCAACATGTTCATTCAAATATTATGGCAATGATTCATAGTTTTTTTTTCTTCCTATGGAATTCGTTCTCAATTTTGTGTCAAATTATTCAAAATGGTTCAGTTGGGTTGATGAGTTTTGCACAAAATCAAAGATACTTTAATTTTGCCTTTTGCCATTTTTGGTGCTTTTTTTAGAGCTAAAATATGCATGATTTTTTAAAATGTTGCATGTCAGGACATGTGAAGTTGTTTAGTATTTGGTCAGTATTTTACCTCAGTTTTTGTAAGTCAAAACCAGGAGGGGAACAATCAGAGGTAAAATATTGACCATATATTGAATGTGGGACCGTGGTCTTAGTTACCAATTGTGCTATAATAGAATTAGGCTGCGTTCCCACAATGATCTTTTGGTGCGTTTTTGACATTGCGTTTTGCTACACTTTTGGGGTCCCGTCGGCGCGTACATCCGAATCCCGCTTTATGGGGGTGTGAACCCAAGCCCTATTGGGATCCACAAATGTATAACTAAACGCAATGTGAGCGCAAATTAAAAAATAGCTGCCAGAATCATTTTTTACTTATGAAATGCAAAAAGACAATGATGAATTGGGACCAATATTTTTTCTATTGGGTTTCATTATTGTACATCAAGAAATTCATGTAAAATAAAATCAATCTGATCAAACTCCGATTCTCAAGAAGGAGAGAATATACGGCCGTCTGCACTTGTCCCTTATATTAATTATGTGGTTTCATTTTTTTCTTGACACTACAATAAAAAGAAACAGTGCCTCTCTGAAGGCTAGATGGTGTGTGATCACTTCAATGACTTCTGAAACAACCTATATACAAGAGTTGGTGCTGTTTTTTTTTTTTTTGGTGGGGGAACCTTTCTTTCTCATCTCATAGAAACCCAAATTTCTTGTCAGTGAATAGATATTCAAGTGATTAAAGAGGTATATTAATCTACAGAATATGCCATAAATGTATGGGAGATATGGGATCCACCAGTGGGACCTGCATCTATCTTGAAAATGGGGCCCTGATCACTGACTACTTCTTCATTAAATGTAGTGTGGTGAAGATCCTTTTTCAGGGTATTTATGTTTTGCTCGGTGGGACCTGCATCTACCATAGTTTTACTCAGTTGTATCATTTCCAGTAAGAATTTGCTGTCTTTCCAGTCACTGACTGCTATACAAGTTTGAACATCTTAATATACACTTACCTTGTAATCCTTCACATCCTGATCCTTCCAGATGTGTCCGGAACCCAGAATTCCAAGAGGCGGAAGTTCACTGACCGCCATATTGGGACACCCAAGTGATGGGTGTCTCAATATGTAATACTTGCGCAGTACCACCAGTGGAACACCGTCGCACCACACACACACATACACTGTATATGCCGTACACACCACACACACACACTGTATATGCCGTACACAGCCTCTTGCGCAGTACCACCAGCGGAAAACTGTCGCGAACACCTCGCCGGGATCAGAAGAATGAATCACCGACTGCCATCTTTGTACAGGAGGAGCGCGTGCACAGTTTTAATGTGACCGCCATTATCTGCCTGCACAAAGATGGCGGGGGTCTGATTTACTGCGCCTGCGTGAATTCCGCACAGGTACAGTGAATCATTTGGCTGCTCCTGGCGGCAGATGCATGACGTGTCTACAGGCAGAGGAAACCGGTCACATTAAAGGGGTTTTCCCATAAACAAAAGTTCATTTTAAAAATTGTCTGTGTCTGACTGTATACTTAGCATACCACATCTTCTGGGCAGGGGAGGAAGAAAAAGACAATACTGACATTACAGCATGGGATCACAGAGAATTCATTTTGTCAGGTAAAATATTTCACTGACTGTTTTTAAACAATATCTTACCTCTCCTGTTGTAATGTCAGTATTGTCTTTTGCTTCCTCCCCTGCCCATGAGCTGTGGTATGTTCCGTACATGGTGAGACACAGAAAATTTTTAAAATGAACTTTCGTTCACAGGAAAGCCCCTTTAAAAAGCAAATATCATTGCCAACATGGCTCCTCTTAAAGAGTACGCGAATGACCATGAAAGGAAAGCAGCAAAGGCACAATGTGAGTGAGCACATGGGAGGGAGATTCTCAAAGCTGCAAAGCCTGCCCCCATTGTCACATGGCCGTCCTCCCGATGCGATAGCATCGGGCCTCCATCTTAAATTACATAAGTTCATCTGTCACTGCGATGTGAGAAACAATGGTCGGTTGCCCAACTTGAGATCTGCATGGACAAAGAGTGGCATATAGTGTTTTGTTTTCTGCAGTCTGAAGGTGTCTGCTGCCTATATTTATCATAGAGTTTGTACACAGTATGAAGAAATTTGGAAACCAAAGGAGAGGACTGCTACCCAGAGTTTGTTGCATAACAATGCACATCCGCAAACCTCTGCCACACAGTCAACACTCTCTAAAAACTTTGTTTTGAGGTGTGAAAGCATGCTCGCTCTAGTCTTGATCCTACCCATTGGACTATGTTTAGTACCCCACAAGGATGAAAAGTCATGTCTGATGAAGAGGTGAAAACAGCAGTACTTTCACAGCTCAGTCTAAAACATTTTTAATGAGGGAATAAGAAAGCTTGATCTCAGATTGACAAAATATATTAAAAAGCAAGGAGATTATGTTGAAAAATGCATTTTATGAAAGTTAATTAAAATAAATTGTAAAGCTAAAGTGTGGATAATTTAAATAAAATCAGTATTTAGTTAAGCATGGTGGAAGCCTTCAAAAGAGCATCAAAACATCAATTCTTCTAGGTATGCTTAAACAAAGTCAGGGATTTTGAAGGATTATAGATGTGTGTGAGTAATCAATTATACCAAACAGGTGATGAAAGCCATCATTTTTATATGTAAGTTGGCAAAGTCATTAACTGAAAAACAGCTGTCTAGAAGGCTTAAAACTTTGTGGTGAGGCTGTGGAGGATAGTTTCATATCACAGGTCATACACCATGGCAAGAATGAGCACAGCAAGAAACAAGAAACAAGGTAGTTATACTGCATCATATACTGCAAGTCTTTCCCAGGCAATGATTTTAAAGCTGACTGGGGTTTCAAGATGGCTGTTCAAACTCATTTGAAGAAGTAAAAAGAAATGGACAACGTTGTGAATTGTAGGCACAGTGGTCAGCCAAGGAAACTGAAAGATACATCATGCTTACTCCCCCACAAAATTGAAAGTACCATCAGCTCTTAAGTTGCCGAAACCAGTCTGGCCAATAGTAGTATTCATGGAATAATTGTGGTGAAAAAGCTATGCCTTCAATTTGGCCAAGTTATGGTACTCAACTTCAACTATGCATGAAAACATTGTAGCTGAGGTGCAGAAATATATCAGCAGATGGTCTGGATTGAAGAGTCAGAATGTGAAAATTTGGCTGCAACTGAAGGTGGTTTGTTCATGATACAATAATGAGAGTTTGCAAGCATCAGTGAAGAATTTCGGAGGTCCCTTGTAAGTTTGGGGCAGCATGTCAGAAAATGGAGTTGGAGATTTGGTCAAGATTAATGATGTCCTTAATGTCAAGAAATACAACCAGATAATTATCCAACAAGCATTGCCATCAGGGAGGCATCTGACTGGCTCCAAATTTATTCTGCAGCAATACAATGACACCAAATATACAGCCAATTTCATTAACATCTCTCTTTAGCCTAAACAAGAACAAGTAGTCGTGAAAGTGATAATATGACCCCGACAGAGCAACATATTCAAACCTGTCTGGGATTACATAAAGAACCAACAGGATTTTTGAAAGCCTAAATCCATAGAAGATCAGTGGTTAGTTCTCCAAGATGTTTGGAGCAATCTCTCTGCCTAGTTCCTTCACAAACTGTGTGCGCTTGTGCCTAGAAGAACTGGGGTTGTTTTGAAGACAAAGGGCGCTCATAAACAAATATTTACTTGATTTATATTTCTCTGCTGTTCATTCACTTTCCATTTTAATGCTTAAAAAAAACTAAAACACATATATTTTTAAATGCATTCTTAATTTGCAGCATTTTTCCACAAACACAATCACATATATAAAAAATGTACTTACTTAAAATCCAGATATGAACATTGCAGCTAATTAAATGTTTTCAATTTATTGGCAGATTTACTTCACTGGATGTTCTATGAACCCAGCTCGATCCCTTGGTCCTGCAGCCATTACTGGAATCTTTAAAGATCAATGGGTGAGATATTAAATTGAATGTTTTAAAATGTATGATCATTTTAAGTTGAAAAAATATAAAAAAATAAACTATTGATTCCATACTGTACTAGACAAAACTACCTTTTATTCCTTGACACCTATAGGCACAGGCCTATATTAGCTAGAGACTATTTTTTCCTGGTTTCTGAGATAACAGATGCTTGTTTTCCTAGAATAAAAATCTTTGGGAAGGGGACATTTATTTAGACTTATGTTTTATGCACCAGCCTTGAAACTATAGCTCGTGGGAAGTAGAACCAAATTTATATAAAAGTGTACAATTCTAAATATATTTGGCAGGTTATTGGGCTGGCCTTGTGCCATAAAATTAAATGTATGCCAGCCATAAGTCGGCATAGATTTTAGATACAATGTATGCAAGTTTTCTGTTGCACGCCTGTAGGAAATTGTCACAAATTACCACTTTCGACAAATTTTGCAACTTTTTGATTCTCTATGATGGCTCCATGTAAAATCAGAAGTTATAAAGAGCGTTAATAAGTTGGTAGGTAAGAAGTCTAAGATAATTATCTGATAGGATTAGCCGCCATAGTGGTAGAGTAATTATTTTTAATTACTGTATATCACATACTTTATATCCCCTCTGCTGACCAAAATACAGGCACATCTTAATAAAACAACACAACCGAACAGCTAAAAGCAGGAATATAAAGGGAATATAAAGGGATATTGCAAAAATGTATTAATAACGCACAAGATAATTATACAGAAAGATAAACATGATATAAATGTAATTACAAATTGCAACATATCATCAAGAGTAAGTACAGAAACAGAACGTACCTGCGGTACCTCACTGCCTATACTGTACCTGCGTAAATTATTTTAATAGCTCCGTTAAATACAGGGTTAAAGGCTGTTTGCATATTAGCTTAAGTATATACGCACCCATAATAAAGAAATATTTTTCTTTATTAGTTCTTTTCAAATTATAATCAACACCATTGTTAAAGTGATTCAGACCTACATCAGAGATTCATAAAGCGAGTAATATACGCTGTTATGTAATAAGAAGTTGTTTTAGGTGAGCTCATTTTAGTTTTGTAACATTTTTGTGATCCTGGTAGTTCACACTTTTTACTTTTCGTAATCTTTTTCATGGCTTTGTTCACAAGTTTTTCAATCAGAAACTGCTTCAGGAAATTACTTTTTGGAGAAAATTTTTGTTCCCTTGAAGGGGTTGTCCACTACTCCCACAACACCTTTTGCATCCCTATGTTTCCTCCCAGTAAAATAATAACACAGATACTCACCTCCAATGATGGCACCGTTCCGGCAGTATCAGCAGTGGCTCTCCTGGGGATTGTATAACAATGTTAGGTCAATCGATCTCTAACCCAGAGGCGAGTATAAGTGTTATTAGTTTACTTAGGGCAAACAAAGGGGTTCAGAAGGGGATTTATGAGAAATAGACAACCTCTTTAAGTATTACTAGAGGTTTTCAAGAGTTTTAGAAGATTTTTTTCCGTAAGGGCTTTCCACGGCCTTTTGATTTGACATTGCCTACTTTACAGTAGATTTCATCAGGATTTACTTAAAAAGTGAGATGCAATATTAATTTGGCCACCAAGTGTTTTTCAAGATCTCTTCAAGAAAAAAAACATGCTCAGAAAAAGCTCCACATATTAATAGCAAACTGGATTTCCTTCTCAAAAAAAGAATAAGAAGCACCTTCCAAGCATTTTTGAAGAGGCTTCAAGGAGGATTTTGGAGTGGATCCTCTGAAAAATTTCCTGAAAATATACATGTAAAGATAGCCTTAGTGAGCCACAGATTGGAGTTAGATGTAATGGAGAGTTGTCCAGGTAGACATATGGCCCCATGATTTTTTTTTGTTTTAATTCACTGCCTTTTAAGTAATCTCGAGCAATGTAACTATATACACAATATATTATTAATCTTTATACTGATTCTGAGTAACAGCCTGCATTAACATTCAGAGCTAAATTCATCATTCCGCTAACAGCTGAGCTGAAATAATCCAGCTTTCCAATTTCTGCTCTCTGTAGCTACACTCAATTTGATCTGAAAAATAACTTTTTTTTAAATGATAGCCTTCTAAAGGCAATGTACAGATTCTGGAAACAGTCTCCCTATATTGTGGGGTTTAACCCCTTAATGAAAGCCAATACGCATTAAAACAGTGGCTGTTAAGAGACCGTATTTCCTCATTACAGTTTTAAAATGGTGATCAGGAATTAGGCTATAGTACCCCCAATGTCAGAAATTCTCCAGAGTTTCAGTTATCAAGGGTAGCTGAGACCCTGGAGAACATAATCAGGACTGGCTTTTCTAGTCACTGATCATGTGATCGGCATTATTCTATGTATAACGGTGATCATGTAAAAAAAAGTGTGCGCTATTAAAACCATTTCTCTCTTGTGACATGATATACATGTCACAGGAGAGAGAAATGATGTCCCCAAGAAACTTGGTACCGTCTTCGGCCCTCTACCAACTCTTCCTGGAAAAAAATGGCTTACACATGCGCAGTGCTCCAGCCGAGTTCTATCTGACGGTACCCGGCAACAGCTGGGATTTTCCTTATTGGTTCACTTCGATCACTGTGATAGACCCTATCACAGTAATCATATTTTTTATTTTATAATTTTTATTTCTTTCATTATTTGCCATTAGTTTTAGAGTTGGGATTAGGCTAGGAATAGAGTTAGGCTAGGGTTAGGGTTGTGGTTAGGCTAGGGTTAGGGTTAGGGTTGTGATTAGCATTGGGGTTAGGGTTTTTCCAAAAGTTAAAAAAATTATGAAGTGTTCGCTACCTAAGTTTGCATCAGGTGCTTGGGTATGGTTTGGGTGTCTAAGAGCCATGAAACATGCAGGGTGGGGACTTGAGCATGTCACTCAAGCACCCGTGATACTTGGTGCATACCTGAGCACCTGATGCAAAGTCAAGTAGCTAGCACTTGCGCTCAACACTAATGATGACATATTCAGTATGACAACTTAATGTTATCAAATTCTGTGTAGCACCTTTGGGTTAAAAATTCCTCACTGTTCCCCTGGATTAAATCCTTGAGAGCTATCGCTACCAAAATGTGCACTGTTTAGGAACATCAGGGGCTCTCCAAATGCGACTTGGCGCATTTTTTACTTCAAAAACTCAAGCGGTGCAACTTCCTTTCCAAGCCCTGCCATGCGTACAAGCAGTAGTTTTCCCCTACACATGTGGTATCAGAGTACTCAGGAGAAATTGAACAAATTTTGTGGTCCATTTTTGCTTTTTGTTCTTGTGAAAGTAAAAAATTGGGGGCTAAAGCAAAATTTTGTGAAAAACACATGTTCATTTTTTCCTTCCACATTCCATTAATCCCTGTGAATGTTAACCTGAAGGGTTAACAAACTTCTTGACTATCATTTTGAAGACTTTGAGGGATGCAGTTTCTAGAATGGTGTCACTTTGGAGTATTTTCTGTCACGTAAGCCCCTCAAATTCACCTGAAATTTGAGGTGGTACCTAAAAAATGATTTTGCAAATTTTGTTGAAAAAATGAGAAATTCCTGGTCAATTTTTAACCGTTCTAACTTCATAGAAAAAAAATATTTTTCAAAAATTGTGCTGATGTAAAGTAGACATGTGGGAAATGTCATTTATTATTTTGTGTAGTACAACTATCTGATTTAAGAGCATAAAAATTGAAATTTTGAAATTGTGACATTTTCCAATTTTTTGTCAAGTTTTCAATATTTTCATAAATGTACGCAAATCATAGCAACCAAAATTTATGACTATCATGAAGTACAATTTGTCATGAAAAAAACATTCTCAGAATCAGTGGGATCCGATGAAGCTTTCAAGAGATATTACCACATTAACTGACACTGGACAGATTTTAAATATTTGACCTGGTCATTAAGGTCAAGATTAGGTTTGCACTAACGGGTTAACTCAATCTGTTTTGGGTTTGTTTACAGTTTCCAATATTATCCACCAGAATAGTGAATACAGCTCTGAAGTATAGCATATGCTCTATTAATACTAGAATTGTAACCCAGTTTATGTATCATTTATCACACATTTTACTAAAATTATATCCATAAATAAACTGTAACAATTGCACTCAAAAGTCCTTACATTTTTATAAATTTTTACTAACGTAAAAATAGAGATCGCCATGAAACACATTTAAGGTTTACAATAAGTAAATAAACAAAATAAACCAACTGATCAGAGTGCGGTGCAGATGAAAGACCCAATAAAGATATCTTTTGATCGAAACATCGCAACTAGAGGCAGAATAAATGTGATGCAAATTCACCAACTTGTGAGGCGCTGTCCTTATTTATGTTTGGGGTTTTGGACATGTTCCGAGAAGGACTCCTTGGATGTGACGTGCGCTTCCCCTTTGGGTAATGTTGCTCCATGAGGTGTTGTGAGTCTAAGTTGTATGATTAAATAGGAAGACCCAACTAGTCACAAGTGAAGTGTTTTCAGATTAAATTGATTTTTTGCATTTTTTCATCAGGTCTTCTGGATTGGGCCTATCATTGGTGGAATTTTGGCTTCCCTCCTATACAACTTTGTCCTGTTCCCATGCAACAAGAGCCTCTCTGATAGGATCTCTATCCTGATAGGTACATATGAACCTGAGGAGGAAACATGGGAAAACAAGCAGGATAACAAGAGGCAGTCAGTGGAATTGTACTCTGCCCACCCTTTGCCCAAGGTCACAGAGAAATTTTAAGCTTTTCGAACTTCATACCAATTTATTAAAAGTCATTTGGCCAAGCTTAATCCGAGGCTTTTCAGCAACCGCAGTTGGAGTGCACATAATTCTGTGCTGTAAATTCTCTTCACAAGTAATCCTTTGTAAATATACTTTTGTTTTGTAGTGCTTTATGGCATTAGTTGATATAACTATTAATCTTTGAGGCTCAGGAGCTTGTAAACCACAAATGTCTGTCATATCCCATTTTATGTTTAGCGCCTCTTCATAATGTCAGTGGCATCTAGTCATACTGGGCATCGAGTCATCAATCATGCAAATAATTCAGTCTGACAGAAGAATATATTGATCTAAGAGCCGTGGATTGTTTGCAACAAATACATTCGCGGCCTCCTAGGTTGATTGTAGCTACTCATCTCTGAATAAACAATGTCCCTTTCTATTCTTCATCGGAGCAGTTTTATGGCAGTAGATTATATTTTTGTATTTACTGTACAATAGAGTTAAGTAGTAATAAAGCAAAATGAAGGAGATCATTGCTTATGGCATAGAATATCGTTAAATAATATATTAAAACTATATGTAGCAGAAGACATAGAAACAACGTTTAGCATTTATGTAGCCTACTTCATCTCTGTTGGGCACTTGCCATGTAAAAACTAAAGATATATTATAAGTAAATATTCTCTCCTGAGTAGTCATCTTCTATGAATTCATTGAAAAGTGTCAAACAGTATGGCAGCCAAGTTTTTTCACTCAACATTTTCAGACTCGTGAATAATATATATCTCTAGTTATTCTTCCATATGGCTACATAACTAGACATGGGATTAGTTCAGGACTATCGAAAGGGTTGGTGATAACCAAAATCAGAGTAGCCATGTTTTAGCTCTTCCAGAAATAACAAACAGCTGAACTGAATCTTTAAGAGAATTTTGATAAGTCCACCGTGATTGTCCACCATGATTGTCCACCACGACTGTCTACCATGATTGTCCACCATGACTGTCCACCATGATTGTCCACCATGATTGTCCACCATAATTGTCCACCATGATCATCCACCATAATTGTCCACCATGATCATCCACCATGATTGTCTTCCATGATCGTCCACCATGATTGTCCAGCATGATTGTCCAGCATGATTGTCCAGCATGATCATCCACCATGGTTGTTCACTATGGTTGTTCACCACCAGTACTCTGGTCTGGCTACTACAGAGACATCGGAAATAAAGAAGGCTCCTCTATGGCATCCATATGTCATAATAAGGCACATGGAAAGATTCTTTCAGGATAAGACCACCATGTTTCCAGAAAAGAACAGTAGTGATTTCTCAATTTGGGAGTGGGTGGGATAATCTCTGAATGTTTTCTAAAAGTATTTAATATGTATTTTTCATCCTTCATTTAGTTTAAATCTAATTTATATGTAAAGTGAGATGTAAGATTGTATGCTTTCTTCACAGACCCACAGTTTTTACCCCCTTGTACATTGAGCCTGTAAACGACTATTAATTGCTGCCATTTCTGTCATTTTAAATATTTTTGATGTTAGAAAAAATTCTCTACATTGAACACTGTACGGAAAGTACATCAGTCCCCAAATCCTGAATATTCTATATGGCATTTTGGCTCCGATATTGAAGGATATGCTGTTAGTTTAATACTTTGTATAGCTTTTCTCTTATTGTATGTTTTTGGTCAATCTTACTGTATGTATTTATTAGCTTGTCTCAGTCGTCTTTAGAAATCATTGGGAAGGCTTTATGCTTGACTGTATATGTTATTGCAGGTTTTTGCTATCTACTCTAACAGCGACATGATGAAGGGACTGAGAGCCTGAATCCAGTGATGTATTACTTAAGATACTGTGAGTTCTTTTATCAACAGGAGTATATCACTACAGGACTAGTTCTCTTGTGCCCCCTAGTGCTTACGCTATGTGTAATCCCGCCCCCAACACTCATTAGCAGCTATCTGTCAATGTAGAGTATACAAATAAAGCTGTGAATCAGTGATGTGGGCGGGGTTACACAGAGCTCAGCATTTGAGCACTGCTAGATCTGCAGCAGAAAAAGCGGCAATTTTATCACAACTGCTGCACCCAGAAAACTAAGTGATATATTGCTGGAATCAGGGTGTCTGGTCCTAGATTATGCTGCTCTCAGATGAGGTAGCAAAACCTGATGACAGAGTTCCTTTTAAGGGCTTGTATATATGCTGCTATACTGTGTCTTATATGAAGTGCACTTTTAACAATGTACACTAGGTCCCAACTGTTGATTATCATTGATTCTTGGCCTGATCATATACTGTGTGCTATTTTGTGCTCTTGTACGGCGCCTTGATAAGGAAGAATACCTCTGTAATCTAGCATTCAATGGACCATCGTTTGATTTGTTTCCTTGTGGTACAATATGAACCTATAGATTCTTGTAGATGCCATATTACAGCTCCCTACAACTTGTATGGAGCCGTGATACATTTATATGCTTGAGGCCTTACTCTAAGGCTGTGTGCACATGTAGTTTATTTGCAACCGATTTTTATGCATCAAAACCCAGAGTCTTAACAGCAAAAACACTGAATTTTAAAACCCATGTTTTTGCTGCATTTTTTATGCATTTTTACATGCATTTTTATGTGTTTTTATGTTTGTTTGCTTTTTTCCCATTCATTTGGAAAAAACACCTTGGTTCAAATCTACGAGGAAAAAATAAGCAGCATGCGCATGAGATGTCAGAAATGTCATTCACTTTATTGGTACTGTCAAATGCTGTGGGGGGTTTTATCACAGTAAGAAACGCACAGATGAAAAGTTGTAAAAATGCAAAATGTGAACAAGCCCTTAAGGTGTGAGTTAGTGAGCTGGGCATTAGCCCTTGTATGTGCACATCTGTATGACTTGTTTTGGCCTTCCTAATGTTCCTGTATTTATATGTGATGGTGCTTCCAATGTAATCTTCTAATATGTGTATAATTAAATTAAATGTTAAATTTGTTATAAATGAAAGGTTTCCTGTGCTACGTATAATTATTCTATGGTCCTCAGCTATTAATGTACAGTATTTTTGTCAATATACTCCAGAATTGAGACTTATTTGCTTTGGGACACATTTTGTAAGCATTTTTTCAGGAATTTAGAGCCATATGCATGCACTATGCCCTTGAATATCCAATAGTGGAGTAAAGGGTAATGTATCTCCCTCTAGGGAGTGACATACCTGACATGCCAGTGTATGGAGACTTATAGGCCATGCACTGCTCCTCTGGGAAATTAAATATGGAAAATGCCTATAATACAGCCAAATCCAAATGGCTTCACTATTCCACACAGACCTTGTCTGACAAAGTGTAAGTCCTCTTCATTCTCATGATAGGTGGAGTTCCTATAGGTCAGACTCACTACCTAGTTATGTGTAACACTCCAGGTAACCGGTTGTTACAGTGGCATTGCTTTCCTCACAGGGAGAGTGATGTCATGCTTGGAAGCGAGGAAGTATCCCTTTAGCAAGTATTCAGCACATACAACACTGTTCTCACTCCAGGCCAGAAGGGGGAGCTCTACACCCAACGTCAGGGGAGCTGCTCCTTCTGGTCGGGAGGAGGAGTCAGTTGCTAGGCAGTTGGAGTTAGACAGTTGGTGAGGTGAGAGCGAGGAGTGAGGAAGGAAAGCTGAGGCTGTGCAGATGAGTGATTCTGCAGCTCCTGGGAAGGAAAAAGAGCAGAGCAACTTGTAAATTGACTGAAAGGAGGAAGGAGCAAAGGTGAAGTAAAGAGCTGGAGAGAGAAGTTGCGACAACTTCCTCTACGCTGAGAACATTTACCGGTAGCCAGAAGACCGAGGTTGTGGGGGTAACTTCATACCCCACGGAAGAAACCGGCGGACAGCTAGATTTCAAGTTACCTGTCCACCATTAACACCTGAGGACACAGTAACAGATAGAGTCCTGGTCATGAAAGAGATCCTGTAAAAAGGATCGCGTTACCTGTCGTACCTAAAGGGGCACAGAGAAAGAACGTGAGGACCTTGTGTGAGGTCTAAGGCAGCAAAGGACTACAACACAGTGCTAGAAGGAAGGCTTCCAACCCCACCTGGTTAGGGGGATTCCTGAGATGCTTCCAAGCCAGTCAGACCACCAACAGCACCTGTGTTCCGGTACCCTGGACTGTGGCTGCCTGAATCATACAGTAAAGAGACTGCAACTCTGGGTCCTCTGTTTCTTTCTACACCGCCTACCACCTGTCCCTACTACACCGGGATCCCTGGGGATCCAGCTTCACGTGTGGGAAGCCATACCATCCCTGCTGCCATAACATCACCCAACTGGACCCCTTTAAAGGGACTCTGTCACCTGAATTTGGAGGGAACAATTTTCAGCCATAGGGGCGGGGTTTTCGGGTGTTTGATTCACCCTTTCCTTACAAGCTGGCTGCATGCTGGCTGCAATATTGGATTGAAGTTCATTCTCTGTCCTCCGTAGTACATGCCTGCACAAGGCAATCTTGGTTGCGTCGCAGTCACATGGGAGACGCAACCAATCACAAGCCGTGACGTCACGGGAGGCTGGACACGCGCGCATTTTAAAATGGGCGCGTGTCCAGCCTCCCGTGACGTCCCGGCTTGTGATTGGTTGCGCCGCGGTCAACCAATCACAAGCCGGGAGGCTGGACACGCGCCCATTTTAAAATTTTAAAATGCGCGCGTGTCCAGCCTCCCGGCTTGTGATTGGTTGACCGCGGCGCAACCAATCACAAGCCGGGACGTCACGGGAGGCTGGACACGCGCCCATTTTAAAAAGCGTGGCTGTGATTGGTTAATGGTGGCCATGTTGCCGGGACGCGGACCAATCACAGCAAGCCGTGACGTAATTTCGTCACGGCTTGCTGTGATTGGTCCGAGTCCCGGCAACATGGCGCCGTGACCAATCATAAGCCGGGACGTCACTGGAGGCTGGACACGCGCGCTTTTTAAAATGGGCGCGTGTCCAGCCTCCCGTGACGTCCCGGCTTGTGATTGGATAATGGCGGCCATGTTGCCGGGACGCGGACCAATCACAGCAAGCCGTGACGTAATTTCGTCACGGCTTGCTGTGATTGGTCCGCGTCCCGGCAACATGGCTGCCCTGACCAATCACAAGCCGGGACTTCACGTAACCAAGTAAAAGCGCGAATTTTAAACAAACAACGCTGCCGGTTCCCTCGCTGAGGTCCAGGCTGCGTCGGAGAGGTGAGTATAGCAATATTTTTTATTTTAATTCTTTCTTTTACACATTTATATGGATCCCAGGGCCTGAAGGAGAGTTTCCTCTCCTTCAGACCCTGGGAACCATCAGGAATACCGTCCGATACTTGAGTCCCATTGACTTGTATTGGTATCGGGTATCGGTATCGGATTGGATCCGATACTTTGCTGGTATCGGCCGATACTTTCCGATACCGATACTTTCAAGTATCGGACGGTATCGCTCAACACTACTGTTCAGCTTTACTTTTCTCTTTTTCTCATACAGTGTCACATGAAGCCAAGTAATGGTTATGGTTAGTGTTGAGCATTCCAAAACTGCAAATATCGGGTATCGGCCGATATTTGCTGTATCGGAATTCCGATACCGAGTTCCGATATTTTTGCGATATCGGAAATCGGAATCGGAAGTGTGCGGTGCGTATGGTTCCCAGGGTCTGGAGGAGAGGAGACTCTCCTTCAGGCCCTGGGATCCATATTCATGTAAAAAATAAATAATAAAAATGAAAAATATTGATATACTCACCCCTCTGGCGGACCCTGGCTCTTAGCAGTGCCTCCGTTCCTAAGAATGCAGGGAGTGAAGGACCTTCGATGATGTCGCGGCTTGTGATTGGTCGCGTGAGCGGTCACATGAGCGGTCACGCGACCAATCACAAGCCGCGACATCATCGAAGGTCCTTCACTCTGCATTCTTAGGAACGGAGGCAGACGCTTGGACCGGTGAGAACCGGGGCCGTCGGAGGGGTGAGTATATCAATATTTTTTATTTTTATTCTTTATTTTATACATGAATATGGATCCCAGGGCCTGAAGGAGAGTTTCCTCTCCTTCAGACCCTGGGAACCATTCCGATATTTTGTGTCCCATTGATATGCATTGGTATCGGGTATCGGTATCGGCGATATCCGATATTTTTTGGATATCGGCCGATCCAATCCGATACCGATACCTTTGCATATCGGAAGGTATCGCTCAACACTAGTTATGGTGAGACACATTGTACAATATATTTCATGGTTGCACTCAGAATAAAATCTTAGTGGTTTGTTGTCTAATGTTGCAGAAAGCAAAATGATCTGAGGAGACCACGTTTCTACTGGCAGGCCATGCACTCAGTATTATTTTGTTTAATACAACCTCTAACTTATTTTTTTTAACATAAATCACATGGGATGTTCCTTTCTAACACTGACATGCTCTCAAGATCCCACGACACATCACCTCTTGTGTAAATGATTCCATAAAGTTTTCTACACCTCAGCACTGAACTATCCAATCACACTTCAGGTCTCCAGGTATTCAGGCCATGTTGGTCCACACATGGCCCAACTTGAGCTGGCTTCTATCACTATGCCAAAAGCTACTACTCATCCTCGCTCTCTGTACCAACAGCCACACCTAGTGGCACTGCCTGGGGATTCACCATCAAGATGACCCACAAAAGGGGCGGACACTGACAGCTTGGGGCCCCTTTGCAAGAAATGTGTCTGGGCCTCCCTCCTTTTATGGCGACAAAGCTACAGATATCTACATGCTATTTCAGCCTTCTTTTCTGCTCGCTTTCTACAACTGAACATGGACAAAACAGAATTCATCATCTTTCCCCATCTCACTCTACCCCTCCAGCAGACCTATTCATCAATGTTAATGGCTGCTCACTTTCCCCAGTCCCACACGCCCGGTGCCTCGGGGTGATCCTCGACTCTGCCCTCTCTTTCAAGCCACATATCCAAGCCCTTGCCTCCTCCTGCCGTCTCAAACTCAAAAATATTTCCCGGATCTGTGCATTCCTTGACCGTGACACCGCAAAAACACTAGTGCATGCCCTTATCATCTCCTGCCTTGACTACTGAAACTTCTTACTCTCTGGATTCCCCTCTAGCACTCTGGCACCACTCCAATCCATCTTACACTCTGCTGCCCGACTAATCTACCTGTCTCCCCGTTATTCCCCAGCCTCCCCCTATGCCCTGCCCTTCACTGGCTTCCTATCGCCCAGAGACTCCAGTTAAAAACCCTCATAATGACATACAAAGCTATCCACAACCTATCTCCTCCATACATCTGTGACATGGTCTCCCGATACCTACCTACATGCAACCTCGGATCCTCTCAAGACCTCCTTCTCTACTCCCCTATCATCTCCTCTTCCCACAACCGCATCCAAGACTTCTCCCGTGCTTCCCCCCATACTGTGAAACTCTCTACCCCAACACATCAGACTCTCGCCTACCATAGAAATCTTCAAAAAGAACCTAAAGACTCACCTCTTCCGACAAGCCTACAGCCTGCAGTGATCCTCAACCTACTGAACCGCCGCACAACCTGCCCTACCCTCTCCTAGTGTATCCTCACCCATCCCCTGCAGACTGTGAGCCCTCGCGGGCAGGGTCCTCCCTCCTTATGTACCTGTGTGCCTTGATTTTTGCTCATGTTTAATGTATTTGTCTATATTTGCCCCATATTCACATGTAAAGCGCCATGGAATAAATGGCGCTATAAAAATGTATAATAATAATAATAATATCCACGCATATATATTTTACATAGTCTCCTTTATATGTATATTGTCGTCCCTTATTACACAGTGCCCTTGTTAACAAGAATATGCTATGTAAGTGACAGCACTGTACATAACAGCAGAGGAAGCTATATAATAAGGGACCGCACCATATATAACTAGAGAGGATGGTATGTAATAAGGGATGGTGTTATATATAATAAAAGAGGAAACTATGTAACTAAGGATGGCGCCATACATAATAAATGAGTACACTATATACTAAGGGACTGTATTATACATAGTGTGTACACTATATACTAAGGGACTGTGCTATACATAATAAGCGAGTACACTATATACCAGTGATTTTCAACCAGTGTTCCGCGGCACACTAGTGTGCCGCGACACATGGTCGGGTGTGCCGCGGGGAAAGTTCCCCAAACTATGGTGCCCCCTTTGTTTTGTTCCCCGGCAATACGCAGCGATGCGCAGTCATGGAATAACACATGCGCGAGCTTTGAACGCTCGCGCGACTTAATGACGTCACCGAGGCCGGCGCGTCATCCTGAGAGCGGAGAGACTCTCTCATTTGCCCGCCGCCAAGGTAATGCCCGCCAATAATGCTGTGTATAATCATTAAGTCAGCAACAGCTCATTAACCCCTTCCCGACCTTTGACGCCACGTAGGCGTCATGAAAGTCGGTGCCAATCCGACCCATGACGCCTATGTGGCGTCATGGAATGATTGCGTCCCTGCAGATCGGGTGAAAGGGTTAACTCCAATTACCCCCTCGTGGCTACGATCGCTCTGATTGGCTGTTGAAAGTGAAACTGCCAATCAGAGCGATTTGTAATATTTCACCTAAAAAACTGGTGAAATATTACAATCCAGCCATGGCCGATGCTGCAATATCATCGGCCATGGCTGGAAACACTTATGTACCCCCCCACCACCACCGATCTCCTCTCCGGTCCTCCGTCCGGTGCTCCGCTCCCCTCCGTCGTCCTGTCCGCTCCCCCATCCTCCTGCCCGCTCCCCCCGTGCTCCGATGCCACCCCCCCATCCTCCGATCCACCCCCCATGCTCAGATCCCCCCCCCTCATACTTACCGGGCCTCCCGGTGTCCGTCTGTCTTCTCCATGGGTGCCGCCTGTTATGGTTCCCAATGGCAGGGGAACATCAGAAACATAGAAAAACGGACAAGCTCTCGGGTGATGGAAACTAGAGCTGACCGCGATGCTAAACCTATACACACAACTAATAGTAGCCAGGGAACGTGCCTACGTTTTCGCTAGACGTCTCGCACCAGCCGGAGGACTAACTACCCCTAATAGATGAAACACAGTCCTGGCTTGCCTCCAGAGGAAAATTCCCCACAGGAGATAGTAGCCCCCCACATATAATAATGGTGAGTTAAGGTGAAAAGACAAACGTAGTATGAAAACAGATTTAGCACAGCGAGGCCCACTAACTAGATAGCAGAAGGATACAATAGTGGACTTCGCAGTCAGCTACAAAACCCTATCAAAAACCATCCTGAAATTACCTTAAACTCATGTGCCAACTCATGGCACCGGAGTGGCAATTTCAGCCCACAAGAGCTTCCAGCTGCAGAGAATCACATAACTGCAAACTGGACAAAACATACAAAAATAGACTAAGGACAGAAATGTCCAACTTAGCTGGTCAGCAGACTGGGAGCAGGTACATGCAACAGAAAGACTCTGGTTACATTGATGGCCGGCATTGGAATGACTGAGGAAAAAGGCTAAATAGGAAACTCCCACATCCTGATAGAAACAGGTGAAAAGCTCACAAGACACCAGTACCACAAGCGACCACTGGGGGAGCCAAATAACCGAATCACAACAGTACCCCCCCCTTAAGGAGGGGGCACCGAACCCTCACAAGAACCACCAGGGCGATCTGGATGAGCCCTATGAAAGGCACGGACCAAATCAGAGGCATGAACATCTGAAGCTGAAACCCAAGAATTATCCTCCTGACCGTAGCCCTTCCACTTAACCAGATATTGAAGTCTCCGTCTGGAAACACGGGAGTCCAAGATTTTCTCCACCACGTACTCCAATTCACCCTCAACCAGCACAGGAGCAGGAGGCTCAACAGAAGGCACAACTGGCACCTCATACCTCCGCAATAACGACCGATGGAAAACATTATGGATAGCAAAGGACGCTGGGAGGTCCAAACGAAAAGACACAGGGTTAAGAATTTCCAAAATCCTATAAGGACCGATGAACCGAGGCTTAAACTTAGGAGAAGAGACCCTCATAGGGACAAAACGGGAAGACAACCACACCAAGTCCCCAACACGAAGACGAGGACCAACACGACGATGGCGATTAGCAAAATGCTGAGTCCTCTCCTGGGACAACTTTAAATTGTCCACCACCTGACCCCAAATACGATGCAACCTGTCCACCATAGTATCCACTCCAGGACAATCCGAAGATTCCACCTGGCCAGATGAAAAACGAGGATGGAACCCCGAATTGCAAAAGAAAGGGGAAACCAAAGTGGCAGAACTGGCCCGATTATTAAGGGCAAACTCTGCCAACGGCAAAAAGGTGACCCAGTCATCCTGATCAGCAGACACAAAACACCTCAAATAAGTCTCCAAGGTCTGATTAGTACGCTCCGTCTGGCCATTCGTCTGAGGATGAAATGCAGACGAAAAAGACAAATCAATGCCCATCCTGGCACAAAACGCCCGCCAAAATCTGGACACAAACTGAGATCCCCTGTCAGAAACTATATTCTCCGGGATACCATGCAACCGAACCACATTCTGAAAAAACAGAGGCACCAACTCAGATGAGGAAGGCAACTTGGGCAAAGGTACCAAATGAACCATCTTAGAAAAACGGTCACACACCACCCAGATGACAGACATTTTCTGAGAAACAGGGAGATCAGAAATAAAATCCATAGAGATGTGTGTCCAAGGCCTCTTAGGAATAGGCAAGGACAACAACAATCCACTAGCCCGAGAACAACAAGGCTTGGCCCGAGCACAAACATCACAAGACTGCACAAAAGTACGCACGTCCCGAGACAGGGAAGGCCACCAGAAGGACCTAGCCACCAAATCCCTGGTACCAAAAATTCCCGGATGACCTGCCAACGCAGAAGAATGAACCTCCGAGATGACTCTACTGGTCCACTCATCCGGCACAAACAATCTACCAGGCGGACAACGATCAGGCCGATCCGCCTGAAACTCTTGTAAAGCACGTCGCAGGTCAGGGGAGACAGCAGACAATATCACCCCATCCTTAAGGATACCCGTAGGTTTGGAATCACCAGGGAAATCAGGTTCAAAACTCCTAGAAAGGGCATCAGCCTTCACATTTTTAGAACCTGGCAGATACGAGACCACAAAATTAAACCGAGAGAAAAACAACGACCAGCGCGCCTGTCTAGGATTCAGACGTCTGGCCGACTCAAGATAGATCAAATTCTTGTGATCAGTCAAGACCACCACCTGATGTCTAGCACCCTCAAGCCAATGACGCCACTCTTCGAATGCCCATTTCATCGCCAAAAGCTCCCGATTACCAACATCATAGTTTCGCTCGGCGGCGAAAATTTACGAGAAAAGAACGCACAAGGTCTCATCACTGAACCATCTGAACTTTTCTGTGACAAAACCGCCCCCGCTCCAATCTCGGAAGCATCAACTTCCACCTGAAAAGGAAGTGAAACATCAGGCTGGCGCAACACAGGGGCAGAAGAAAAGCGGCGCTTAAGCTCTCGAAAGGCCTCCAGAGCAGCAGGAGACCAATCGGCAACATCAGCACCTTTTTTAGTCAAATCAGTCAAAGGCTTGACCACGCTAGAAAAACCAGTTATGAATCGACGATAAAAATTAGCAAAGCCCAAAAATTTCTGAAGGCTCTTAAGAGAAGTCGGCTGCGTCCAGTCACAAATTGCCCGAACCTTAACAGGATCCATCTCAATAGAAGAAGGGGAAAAAATGTACCCCAGAAAAGAAATCTTCTGAACCCCAAAAACACACTTTGCACCCTTTACAAACAGAGAATTGGTCCGCAAAACCTGAAAAACCTTCCTAACCTGTTGAACATGAGACTCCCAGTCATCCGAAAAAATCAAAACATCATCCAGATACACAACCATGAATTTATCCAGATATTCACAGAAAATATTGTGCATAAAAGACTGAAAGACCGAAGGGGCATTTGACAGACCAAAAGGCATTACCAAATACTCAAAATGGCCCTCGGGCGTATTAAATGCGGTTTTCCACTCATCCCCCTGCTTAATTCGCACCAAATTATACGCACCGCGAAGATCAATCTTAGAGAACCACTTAGCTCCCTTAATGCGAGCAAATAAATCTGTCAGCAATGGCAAAGGATACTGATATTTGACTGTGATCTTATTTAAGAGTCTATAATCAATACAAGGTCTCAAAGAACCATCTCTTTTGGCTACAAAAAAGAACCCTGCTCCTAAAGGAGACGAAGAAGGACGAATATGTCCTTTTTCCAAGGACTCCCTAATATACTCTCGCATAGCAGCATGTTCAGGTACAGACAGATTGAATAAACGACCCTTAGGAAATTTACTGCCAGGAATCAAATCTATGGCGCAATCACAATCTCTGTGAGGGGGAAGAGAATTAAGAGTAGACTCCTCAAAAACATCACAATAATCAGACAAAAAAGCCGGGATCTCAGAGGGAATAGATGAAGCAATGGAAACCAAAGGTGCGCCCCCATGATTTCCCTGACATCCCCAGCTTAGTACAGACATTGTTTTCCAGTCAAGGACTGGGTTATGGGTTTGCAACCATGGCAATCCCAGCACTAATACATCATGTAGATTAAACAACACAAGGAAGCGAATCACCTCCTGATGGTCTGGAGTCATACGCATAGTCACTTGTGTCCAGTATTGTGGTTTATTACTAGCCAATGGTGTAGAATCAATACCCTTTAAAGGTATAGGGACTTCCAGAGGCTCTAGATCAAACCCACAGCGCCTGGCAAAGGACCAATCCATAAGACTCAAAGCGGCACCAGAATCCACATAAGCATCCGCGACAATAGAAGATAACGAACAAATTAAAGTCACAGACAAAATAAACTTGGACTGCAAAGTGCCAATAGCAGAGGATTTAGCAACTTTGTTTGTTCGTTTTGAGCATGCTGATATAACATGAGTTGAATTCCCACAATAGAAGCACAACTTATTTTTGCGCCTATAATTCTGTCGTTCGCTTCTGGACAGAAAACTATCACATTGCATACTCTCTGGTACCCTCTCAGAAGACACCGCCAAATGGTGCACAGGTTTGTGTTCCCGTAAATGCCGATCAATCTGAATAGCCATTGTCATGGACTCATTCAGACCCGTAGGCGTAGGAAACCCCACCATGACGTCTTTTACGGCATCAGAGAGACCTTCTCTGAAATTTGCCGCCAGAGCGCACTCATTCCACTGAGTAAGCACAGACCATTTTCGAAATTTTTGGCAATATATTTCGGCTTCATCTTGCCCCTGAGAGAGGGCTATCAAGGCCTTTTCAGCCTGTATCTCTAAATTAGGTTCCTCATAAAGCAACCCTAAGGCCAGAAAAAACGCATCCACATTGAGCAACGCAGGATCCCCTGGCGCCAATGAAAATGCCCAATTTTGAGGGTCACCCCGCAATAATGAAATCACTATTTTAACCTGCTGTGCAGGATCTCCAGCAGAGTGAGATCTCAGAGAAAGAAACAATTTACAATTGTACAATTGTATTTAAAATTCAGAAAACAAGATCGATCTCCGGAGAAAAACTCTGGTAAAGGAATTTTAGGTTCAGACCGAGGAGCATGTATAACAAAATCTTGTATATTCTGAACTTTAGCAGCAAGATTATTCAAATTTGTAGCCAGACTCTGGAGATCCATATTTCAACAGATAAAATCTGAGCCATTCAGGGGTTAAGAGGAGAGGAAAGCAGGAGACTGCAATTAGAGCTGGAGTGCAACTTCAGAGAAAAAAAAAAAAAAATTCCACACAGTTCCTTTTTCTCTCCTGCTTCAGCCCATAGATTAAACATGTAGGCCGGCCATACTGTTATGGTTCCCAATGGCAGGGGAACATCAGAAACATAGAAAAACGGACAAGCTCTCGGGTGATGGAAACTAGAGCTGACCGCGATGCTAAACCTATACACACAACTAATAGTAGCCAGGGAACGTGCCTACATTTTCGCTAGACGTCTCGCACCAGCCGGAGGACTAACTACCCCTAATAGATGAAACACAGTCCTGGCTTGCCTCCAGAGGAAAATTCCCCACAGGAGATAGTAGCCCCCCACATATAATAACGGTGAGTTAAGGTGAAAAGACAAACGTAGTATGAAAACAGATTTAGCACAGCGAGGCCCACTAACTAGATAGCAGAAGGATACAATAGTGGACTTCGCAGTCAGCTACAAAACCCTATCAAAAACCATCCTGAAATTACCTTAAACTCATGTGCCAACTCATGGCACCGGAGTGGCAATTTCAGCCCACAAGAGCTTCCAGCTGCAGAGAATCACATAACTGCAAACTGGACAAAACATACAAAAATAGACTAAGGACAGAAATGTCCAACTTAGCTGGTCAGCAGACTGGGAGCAGGTACATGCAACAGAAAGACTCTGGTTACATTGATGGCCGGCATTGGAATGACTGAGGAACAAGGCTAAATAGGAAACTCCCACATCCTGATAGAAACAGGTGAAAAGCTCACAAGACACCAGTACCACAAGCGACCACTGGGGGAGCCAAATAACCGAATCACAACAGCCGCCATCTTCCAAAATGGCGGGCGCATGCGCAGTGCTCCCGCCGAATCTGCCGGCTGGCAGATTCGTTCCAGGTATATTTTGATCACTGAGATATAACCTAACACAGTGATCAAAATAAAAAAAATTGTAAATGACCCCCCCCCTTATCACCCCCATAGGTAGGGACAATAATAAAAAAAAGAAAATATTTTTTTTTCTTTTTCCACTAGGGTTAGGGTTAGAACTAGGGGTAGGGTTAGGGATAGGGTTAGGGTTAGGGCATGTGCATAAAAAAAACCTAAAAACAGGGAGAGACTGAGAACTGTTGAGGAAGAGCTTCGTGTGTGTCTTTCCACCATTCCTGCCAGGATATCCCTTTTGTGTTTATCGAAACAGGCCCAGGTTTCACACTGAGTGAGTATAAATACATTTAGAATCTATATTATTAACTATGTGTAGAATATGTACTGTTTTAGTGTCATTTTGTGCCATTTTGGTTGGTGGTGTGCCCCGGGATTTTTTAAGTATAAAAAGTGTGCCGCGGCTCAAAAAAGGTTGAAAATCACTGCTATATACTAAGGGACTGTGATATACATAATAAGTGAGTACACTATATACTAAGGGTCTGTGCTATACATAATTAGGCTACATTCCTGTATCTGTGTGCAGTGTGGGTGTGCTGCCCGCTTTTACACACGCATTGGGCATGCACTATTTTGATCCTCAAAATTGGATCAGAAGAGGTCATTCTCTGACCCTCATGGATCTCATTCTCAGATCCATGATTTTCACAGATGTGTTAACAGACCTATAAAACTATGAGTCCGTGTGCCATCTGATAAAACAATCTGGCAGCACATGGACATTTCACACAAATGTGAGAATGTAGAATAAGGGATTTTACATATAACATTATCACTCCACGTCACACAGTGCAGATACAGAATAATATTTACATACAGGTACTTACCGGTGATGTCACGACTAATTAGAGTCGTTTTGTTCTGTTTCTTCTCCTTCTGGTCAGACCTTCATGTTGATATCTGCCAGCCACGGCTTGTCTTGTCATGGTGATCATCGCAGACCTAAAAATAACAATATCCCATACATTGTATACATATATGTGTCTCCCCCGCACTGCGTCCCTGACTACAGATATGTAGCCCACCATTAATATACTATTAGCCACGCACCAATTAAAATATAAAGTGATAAGCAGCACTGGTCCCCATTAACTATAGTCTCCACCACCCAAAAAATATAAACTATTCAGTCTCTGTGACTCTCCCTAATTAACTGTAAGGCTATGTGCACATGGAAAATATGTAAGGTTTTACAGTCCAAGCGAAGTGAATGAGATCCTTGAAGTCTCTTGCACACATTCTTATTTTTTGCTTGCAGATTTTCAGCAAATTAAAATCTGTATAATGTCATTTCCTGCAGCATATTTCACCTGTACTAATGGGGTAAAATACGTAACAAAAGCACGGAAAAAATATGGAAAAAAATAAATGTATTTTACCCAGCATTCTTCCTTCCAATACATTAGGACATGCAGCAGCATTTTCTCCTGCAAATCTTATATGTGTGCACATAACCTTAGTCCCAGTGCTGTGTCCCCATTCATTATAAGTCCTTGATTACATCATAATGAATTTTGGGGATGGGAGAAGACGTTATCAGGTACTGAGTATCCGCCGCCACCTACCAATTAATTACAAGTCCCTGGCAGTGTGTTCTCCCACCTTTCAATTCATCATAAAGTGTCGTATATGAATCGCCCGCCTGGGCAATGGGGTACTCGGTACCGGGTCCGGTCGCACTTAAAGGGGATGTCACGGTGGCTGCGACCCGGTCTATAGCCCTGGGCACTCAATTAAAGGGAAAAGGTCTTTTAAAGGGAGTAGTAAAGTTTGTGTTTGTGACGCCACCTGCGGTTCTCGGTCAGAGGGGACCGACACTGCTTAAAGGGGTCCTCTGGGGTGATATTGTTGCAGCAAGATGGTGACGCTTCCCATAGGTGAAGTGGGGTCCTCAGGGTCCCAAAGTGTACGGGCAAGGAGGGTGTATGCCGGCAAATAAGTGGACACAAAGTTGTAAAGTCTTTACCTGCAGGCGCCCTCCTCCACCTCATGGTCCCAATGCAGCTGCACTGGCTGAACCTGCGGTATGTCTGCCCATGACCCACTTATTTGTAAAGAGATACAAATAAAGCACCGAGTAACAGCCAATCCATTTAATGAAACATGCCAACTTCTTCAAAAGATAGATCCTTCAAGATGTCAATAAATTAGTCTGGCTTTAAAGTGCACTATAAATTTCTTTCTGTATAACTAGACGTGCAATTTAAGAAGCCACTTTTGAAAAAATGTGACTGTGTGAGTTTATTCACAAAATGTGACTCATAGGTGATGAGTTAAAATAAAACCCTTCATCTGCTAAAATGCATGGCTGAAAGACAAGACTCCAACACCAGTTCACAGCTCCATCATTGTGGGAACCAGTAGTGGTTCTGATAATGGACATCCACTGTCACTGTTAGACTTGGCTTATGGCAGAGGAAATTTTGTTTGAGAAATTTTGCAGTTTTTATTTTAAAATGTCCCACGCTAGGGGATCAACTTTGCTCAGGGAACCACCAGGTCAGGTTTACAGAATATTGAGGAGTAGAAAAAGATGGACTTTTCTGACTGACCGTGTTGCTGCTGGAAAAGTAATGGTACCATGCTGTGGTAGTGTCTAATAGTAGCTTTATTACACGTTTCAAGCTCATTCCGAACTCTTTTTCAAAATATAGATGGCATGTAGTCTATTTTTGAAAAAGAGTTCGATATGAACTTGAAATGCGTAACAGAGCTAATATTGAAAAGTGAGGTCTGGTTAGTACGTGTGGTGTCACCCTCTGATGAAAGGTCATATCGAAACACGCGTCGGGGTGGGCGCCACACACACTAACTGGACATCACTGGAGTAGTATCTGCAATTTTCAAGTATGCTGTGTTTCCTTTTCCCAGCATACTTTATGCATTGCCAGCAGTGATACTTCTATTCACATAGTTCCCAATAGATGCAATTATGTCTATAACAAGGGAGTCACAATGTGGATTGCACAGAAAGGATACATATTTCCATTTGGGGAATATTTATACCAATATGGTCTCTACCCTGTTATATATAACCTGAATATTCAGACTGTGATATATCCTTCCACATTATTGAGGATTGTCTTTTGACTGTAGTGTAGTATCTGTTTACATATATGCTTATTTTGTGACAAAGGAATATATTGTGATTTTCCACATACTTACTGTTAGGGTTGGCGGAACGCACCGAATATATTTATTAGGTGAGATAGGTGTGTTCGCGACCCGGGATCCACCATGCAGGAAAGTACCTGCTGCTAAGCAAGGTGGTGAAGTAAGTTAGGATAAACGAACTCGGTTACTTCACAGAGCCCGTAGTAAAGAGAACGCTGTGCCCTGTTTAGCTCACAGGAGACACAGCTACAGAGTTGAGCCGACAGTGGTCATGCAGTCTGAAACAAACACGCAGCTCCTCTCCGGTGGAGCCGGAATTCTAATGGCTATTAGCCAGCCCTGAATTTACACATAAGAAACTCCTCGCCGGAGGTGCCAGCATTCTAGGGGCTTATTTCAGCCTGGTCCCTGACCACACACACGACCACACTGGCGCTGAGCTCGTATATATTTGATACTAGCGCATGGCCGTGCGGTCATGAGAACCCTTTATAGCTGCAGCAACATCAGAACCTTCCGAGAAAGACCAATGGAAAGCTGCCACAGAACTTGATCAGGTACATGACCTTCCTGGAGGACCAATGTAAGTTGCTGCAGTACCTGAGCATGTGACCCTTGATCTCCATTGAGAGATCTTACCCTGGGCATGCTCAGTGTGTGCAAAGCAGGACTTAGTCCCAGAAAAGCCTGCTCGCCGCAGACCAGTGCAGGGTACAATAGCAGAGCCTGGGAGAGGCAGCAGTAACCCTTTGCACAGTACCAGATTCAGTGAGACGCTGGGACCGACGTCTCCGCTGAGCAGGCTCCACTGCGGCTGATGCAGAATGGGAGACCGCAGCAGACATGGTTTGAGATTCCCCCTGTGCAGCGGCGGGAACTCGACTCCTAACATTACCCCCCTCCTAGGGCCCCCCCTCCTTAAGCCTCGCTACGCTCAAAAGCTGCAATGAGCAGCATAGCCCAAATGTGCTCCACAGGTTCCAAGGTTCTGTTCTCTGGGCCGTGACCCCTCCAGTCCACCAGATAAAATTTCTTGCCACGTACCACCTTGCACCCCATGATAGCATACACCTCAAACTCATCCGTGGATGAACCCGACGTCCCGGCAGATGACTCGGAAAACCAGGACAAATGGACGGGCTTTAAGAGAGAGATGTGAAAAGTGTCGGTGATACCAAGGCGCGGAGGAATGGCCAAATGGTAGATCACAGGGTTTACCTGTTCCAGAACCTTGAATGGGCCAATGTAGCGAGGCGCAAACTTAGTGGACTCAACTCACAGCCTGATATTACGGGTGGAGAGCCACACTATGTCGCCAGGAGCAAGGGTCGGAGCGGGGCGCCGGTGTGTATCAGCAGAAACCCTCATTCTCTCCTTGGAGGCCCGGATGGCATCCTATGTGCGGTCCCAAATGTCACGTGCCTCCACCGCCCAGTCTGCCACCTTAGAATTGGTGGAAGACACGGGAGCATGGGCACAGGGACATGCGGATGCTGGCCGTAATTAAGGAGAAAAGGAGTCTGCCCAGTGGAATTGGCTATGGCGTTGTTCAAGGCACATTCCACCCAAGGTAGCAAAGATGCCCAGTCATCCTGCCTAGCAGAGACAAAATGTCGCAAGTATGTCACCAGAGTCTGGTTGGTCCTCTCTACCAACCCATTCGTCTCGGGATGATATGCAGAGGAGAGATTCAACTCTATGCTGAGTAAACGGCAGAACTCTCTCCAAAACCGAGACACGAACTGGGGACCCCGGTCGCTGACAATTTTATCAGGCATTCCATGTAAACGGAAAATATGCTTAATGAATAACGCCGCCAAGGCCCGTGCAGAAGGTAACCGTGGAAGCTGTTGTGAATTCTGCTTTTGGGCTCCCTCCGGTGGTTGTAGGTGGTAATGCAGTTGTCCCTGAGTTGCAGTCCTGGTCAGGTGTATCTGCTGATTGCAGTTCTGACTGGGGTATTTAGGCGTGCAGGATTCATTAGTCCTTGCCAGTTGTCCATGGTTGTTGGGAGGTTTTGGTCCTGGTTTGGTTCCTTCTGCCTTCTGCCAAATCAGCAAAGATAAGTGTCTGGTTTTGTTTCTGTGGCACACATGCTGTGTGCTTAATAATTCTGTGCTATTCAGTGTTTTTTTGTCCAGCTTAGATTGTGTCAGTATTTTCTCAGTCTTGTTGGATTCTCTGGAGTGGCATATATACATTCCATGTCTTTAGTTAGATTGTGGAACTTTTTGTATTACTTGCTGTGGATATTTTTGGAAGGGTTTTAATACTGACCGCTTAGTATTCTGTCCTATCTTTCCCTATTTAGCTAGAGTGGCCTCTTTTGCTGAATCCTGTTTTCTGCCTGCGTGTGTCTTTCCTCTCCTACTCACAGTCAATATTCGTGGGGGGCTGCCAATCCTTTGGGGTTCTGCTCTGAGGCAAGGTAGTATTCCTATTTCCATCTATAGGGGTATTTAGGGGCATAAACAGAGAAAAAATGAAGAGACTGGGTCAAAGGTAGCTATAACCATAAAAACAATATGTTTATTGATATATAACAAGATAAAATCAGTTAGACATAATATATAGATAACAAAGTGAGAAGCAGTCACATGAACGGAGTCACTACAGAGCCGGGAACTGGGATGGCCTCCCTCTAATCTAAGTATCTACCAATCGTGGCACTCCTGGTCAAGCTATAAGTGCCTGGCATATAGTGGGAAAACACCATAGGTCTGATGACATAGACAAAAATATCAAATATAAAGGTAATCCAGACCTAACTAAGGTGTAGCTATTCATCCTACATCAATCAAAATGCCGGTTAGCTAACCAAAGGCTATACATACAGTCAGAGACCAGAAATAAATATAGTACCTGCAGTCATCTTGTATAGCCAAGAGAAGAGGGGGGTCACACAGCCCAGAGCGCACTTCGACGCGCGTTTCGCCGGTCAACCGGCTTCGTCAGGAAGTGAAATCAGGGTGCTATCTCCTTCTTTTTATAGTGGGCCTATTTACCTAAATCACCGGCATGTGTGGTAAGCGTCGCAGCGACGTCATGATGTCTCGCCGCTGAGAGAGACGGCGCTCAACGCACACGTCATCCGGTCACATGCCCGGGTCACATGACCCGGCACGTAACCAAGACGACGCTGTGCATGGAAAGAGCGCTCCCCCACAGCGGCAACACAGCGCATGCGCGTCGTGCGCCCACACACAGGACGGCAAAGTGTAAGTATTAATGCACTGTCAGCTATATGGCAATAATTACAGCATATCTACATTACAAAGATCATGGGCCAATATACAAACGCCCCAATCGTTACAATATATGGCTGCATCCCAAATATACTGTTCTAAATAACTCAGCCCACAAAAAGACCGTAATACATATAAAAACATAAACAATGTGGGATAACTAGGCAACGGCAACCTCTCATAGGCATAAGTAGATGTGGATATGCTGCAGAAAGTGGCAGCAACAGAAAAAGGCATATTTATATTCTGTCCAATATTATATACAATAGTCATAGGTATGTCTTCTTCATTGTTGCACGGTAAAACCGAATGTTCATCTTCAGAGTGATACTGTGGCTGATAAGATCAACATCATCCACCAAATGTACCCATGGTCAATAGTCGCCGTAGCAGTACTATAATAGAAAGCAATATAAATAATAATTAGCAATCATTACACATCCCACATGGACATAATTAAAAATACCAAGAGAGGTATAATATGAACAATAAATATACAAAGAGAGAGACAACCTAAAATTCGCGCTACCCTAAAAAGGATTTAAAGCTAACATACTCATTGAGACCCTTGGGGGCAACCGTATCCAGATCTACCATCCATCTGGTTTCTCTTTTAAGTAGCTCTTTTTTATAGTTGCCACCTCTGATCCCCAACTGAACACGATCTATACCTCTGAACTTGAGCCATTTGGGATTGCTGTTGTGGTGTATGCGAAAATGTTTCGGTATTGTTTTCAACATATTTATATCTACCACTTGGGCTCCATTTTTTATATCTCGTACATGTTCGAGAATACGCACCCGCAGTTCCCGTGTCGTCATTCCAATGTAGATTAGGCCGCATGTACATTTAGCATAATATACTACATTCTCCGTTTTGCAGTTAATATAATGCATAATAGAAAAGGTTTTAGTGGAGTCACTACTTTCAAATGAGAAAGTTCTTTCCATAAATCTACATGCGGAACATCCTCCACATTGGAATGACCCCCATCTAGGATCCACCGATGTCGAAAATATTGGCCTGTGTGGAGCCACATAGTGGCTTCTAGTCAGCAGATCTTTGAGGTTTTTAGATCTACGCCAAGTAATTGACGGATGTTGCAAAATGTGTGGTTCAACATCCTCATCTGCCAACAACACAGGCCAATACTTCTTTAGGATTCCTGCTATTTCCTTCCATTCTGAATTAAACGTAGTTATGAACCGCACGGGCTGGTCTACAGGACTTGTCTTGGGCAGTTCATGTCTGGACTGAGCCAGAAGTGTGTCCCTAGCTGTAAATTTAGCCCTCCTGTAGCCGGCTCGTATGGTTCTATGATTATAGCCCCTCTGCTGCAGATTACTTTTCAATATTTTTGCTTGCTGTTCAAAAGTTTCGTCATCCGAGCAGATTCGTCTAATACGAAGGAATTGGCTGATGGGCACAGAACGAAAGGTTTGGGGGTGATGGGATGACTTGGCATGTAATAATGCGTTAGTGGCAGTAGACTTACGGAAGACGTTGGTGGTAATAAATCCTCTGTTATCTTTATTGAGAGTGACATCCAAAAACTCAACTGAATATTTGCTAAATTTCCATGTCAAATTAATATTCAGTTGGTTATCATTGAGCCTGTTAAGGAACAAAACAAGAGAGGACTCAGACCCCTGCCAAATAAACAACACATCATCTATATAGCGAGACCATGAGACCACGGCGTCAATACCCTCGGTGTTATTGACAACTTCCCTTTCCCACAGCCCCAGGAATAAGTTAGCGTATGAGGGCGCACAAGTCGCCCCCATCGCTGTTCCCTGGAGCTGTAGGAAGTAGTGGTCCTTGGAGACGAAAAAATTGTGCGTTAAGGAAAATTGTAGCAAATCCAGAATGAACGAGCCCAAGTCTGCATCCAAATTAGCCATGCTCAAAAAGAAACTGCACGCCGTGATCCCATGGTCATGCCCTATAGATGTGTATAGAGACTCAACGTCACATGTTACAAGATACATATTGTCCTCTAGTTGAATGCCATTCAGGTGATTCAGAATATCAGTCGTATCGCGGATAAATGACGGTAATGTCTCGACACACTGTTGAAGGTAAAAATCAATAAATCTACATACACCTTCAGTCAAGCTACCTATCCCCGATACGATAGGCCTACCTGATGGATTATTGGCATTCTTATGTATCTTGGGTGTCAAGTAGAACGTAGGAATCACTGGGAACTCAACTGTGAGACCATCCAGCATTTTTGTTGAAATGACACCTCTATCTCTTGCCGATGTCAACAGGCTATCTAACTCTTTTTTATAACGTTCAAGTGGATTACTTTCTAAACGCCTATAGCATTGTAGAACATTAGATAGGCACTATAATCTGTCAGCAGCACAAAATCGGGCCATTAAAGAACTGAAAAATATGCGAGATGTGGTAATAAAGCCTGCCGATAAGGGGGGAAATGTTGTGGTTTGGCCAATAGAGATGTATGAACGTGAGGCTTTCAGACAGCTCAATGTTCTACAATGCTATGTGTATGTAGATTTATTGATTTTTACCTTCAACAGTGTGTCGAGACATTACCGTCATTTATCCGCGATACGACTGATATTCTGAATCACCTGAATGGCATTCAACTAGAGGACAATATGTATCTTGTAACATGTGACGTTGAGTCTCTATACACATCTATAGGGCATGACCATGGGATCACGGCGTGCAGTTTCTTTTTGAGCATGGCTAATTTGGATGCAGACTTGGGCTCGTTCATTCTGGATTTGCTACAATTTTCCTTAACGCACAATTTTTTCGTCTTCAAGGACCACTACTTCCTACAGCTCCAGGGAACAGCGATGGGGGCGACTTGTGCGCCCTCATACGCTAACTTATTCCTGGGGCTGTGGGAAAGGGAAGTTGTCAATAACACCGAGGGTATTGACGCCGTGGTCTCATGGTCTCGCTATATAGATGATGTGTTGTTTATTTGGCAGGGGTCTGAGTCCTCTCTTGTTTTGTTCCTTAACAGGCTCAATGATAACCAACTGAATATTAATTTGACATGGAAATTTAGCAAATATTCAGTTGAGTTTTTGGATGTCACTCTCAATAAAGATAACAGAGGATTTATTACCACCAACGTCTTCCGTAAGTCTACTGCCACTAACGCATTATTACATGCCAAGTCATCCCATCACCCCCAAACCTTTCGTTCTGTGCCCATCAGCCAATTCCTTCGTATTAGACGAATCTGCTCGGATGACGAAACTTTTGAACAGCAAGCAAAAATATTGAAAAGTAATCTGCAGCAGAGGGGCTATAATCATAGAACCATACGAGCCGGCTACAGGAGGGCTAAATTTACAGCTAGGGACACACTTCTGGCTCAGTCCAGACATGAACTGCCCAAGACAAGTCCTGTAGACCAGCCCGTGCGGTTCATAACTACGTTTAATTCAGAATGGAAGGAAATAGCAGGAATCCTAAAGAAGTATTGGCCTGTGTTGTTGGCAGATGAGGATGTTGAACCACACATTTTGCAACATCCGTCAATTACTTGGCGTAGATCTAAAAACCTCAAAGATCTGCTGACTAGAAGCCACTATGTGGCTCCACACAGGCCAATATTTTCGACATCGGTGGATCCTAGATGGGGGTCATTCCAATGTGGAGGATGTTCCGCATGTAGATTTATGGAAAGAACTTTCTCATTTGAAAGTAGTGACTCCACTAAAACCTTTTCTATTATGCATTATATTAACTGCAAAACGGAGAATGTAGTATATTATGCTAAATGTACATGCGGCCTAATCTACATTGGAATGACGACACGGGAACTGCGGGTGCGTATTCTCGAACATGTACGAGATATAAAAAATGGAGCCCAAGTGGTAGATATAAATATGTTGAAAACAATACCGAAACATTTTCGCATACACCACAACAGCAATCCCAAATGGCTCAAGTTCAGAGGTATAGATCGTGTTCAGTTGGGGATCAGAGGTGGCAACTATAAAAAAGAGCTACTTAAAAGAGAAACCAGATGGATGGTAGATCTGGATACGGTTGCCCCCAAGGGTCTCAATGAGTATGTTAGCTTTAAATCCTTTTTAGGGTAGCGCGAATTTTAGGTTGTCTCTCTCTTTGTATATTTATTGTTCATATTATACCTCTCTTGGTATTTTTAATTATGTCCATGTGGGATGTGTAATGATTGCTAATTATTATTTATATTGCTTTCTATTATAGTACTGCTACGGCGACTATTGACCATGGGTACATTTGGTGGATGATGTTGATCTTATCAGCCACAGTATCACTCTGAAGATGAACATTCGGTTTTACCGTGCAACAATGAAGAAGACATACCTATGACTATTGTATATAATATTGGACAGAATATAAATATGCCTTTTTCTGTTGCTGCCACTTTCTGCAGCATATCCACATCTACTTATGCCTATGAGAGGTTGCCGTTGCCTAGTTATCCCACATTGTTTATGTTTTTATATGTATTACGGTCTTTTTGTGGGCTGAGTTATTTAGAACAGTATATTTGGGATGCAGCCATATATTGTAACGATTGGGGCGTTTGTATATTGGCCCATGATCTTTGTAATGTAGATATGCTGTAATTATTGCCATATAGCTGACAGTGCATTAATACTTACACTTTGCCGTCCTGTGTGTGGGCGCACGACGCGCATGCGCTGTGTTGCCGCTGTGGGGGAGCGCTCTTTCCATGCACAGCGTCGTCTTGGTTACGTGCCGGGTCATGTGACCCGGGCATGTGACCGGATGACGTGTGCGTTGAGCGCCGTCTCTCTCAGCGGCGAGACATCATGACGTCGCTGCGACGCTTACCACACATGCCGGTGATTTAGGTAAATAGGCCCACTATAAAAAGAAGGAGATAGCACCCTGATTTCACTTCCTGACGAAGCCGGTTGACCGGCGAAACGCGCGTCGAAGTGCGCTCTGGGCTGTGTGACCCCCCTCTTCTCTTGGCTATACAAGATGACTGCAGGTACTATATTTATTTCTGGTCTCTGACTGTATGTATAGCCTTTGGTTAGCTAACCGGCATTTTGATTGATGTAGGATGAATAGCTACACCTTAGTTAGGTCTGGATTACCTTTATATTTGATATTTTTGTCTATGTCATCAGACCTATGGTGTTTTCCCACTATATGCCAGGCACTTATAGCTTGACCAGGAGTGCCACGATTGGTAGATACTTAGATTAGAGGGAGGCCATCCCAGTTCCCGGCTCTGTAGTGACTCCGTTCATGTGACTGCTTCTCACTTTGTTATCTATATATTATGTCTAACTGATTTTATCTTGTTATATATCAATAAACATATTGTTTTTATGGTTATAGCTACCTTTGACCCAGTCTCTTCATTTTTTCTCTGTTTATGCCCATTATATACTAATGGAGGGGTCTCATTAAGACTATGAGGATATTTGTTTGTATTATCTATAGGGGTATTTAGTCCTCCGGCTGTGTCGAGGTGTCTAGGGTTTGTTAGGCACACCCCACGGCTACTTCTAGTTGCAGTGTTAGTTCAGGTTTTGCGGTCAGTACAGTTTCCACCTACTCCAGAGAAAGTTCATGCGGCTCCAAAGTCACCGGATCATAACAGTACAACTGGCCCACTATGAGTTAAATGCATCTCAGAAGAAGAGAAGAAAGGTGTTGAGTCATTTTTTTTTCTGCAGTTTGCTTTGCCTTTTCTTCCCTCTTTTTCTCTGGGTGGCTAAGGAGTCTTGTGTTAGCATGGATGTTCAGGAATTAGCTTCTCGTGTAGACCAGCTTGCTGCTAGGGTACAGGGAATTTCTGATTATATTGTTCAGACTCCTGTTTTAGAACCGAAGATTCCTACTCCTGATTTGTTTTTTGGTGACAGGTCCAAATTTTTGAGTTTTAAAAACAACTGTAAACTGTTTTTTGCTTTGAGACCTCGATCCTCTGGGGATTCTATTCAGCAGGTTAAAATCGTCATTTCCCTGCTGCGTGGTGATCCACAGGATTGGGCATTTTCCCTGGAATCTGGGAATCCGGCTTTGCTTAATGTAGATTCCTTTTTTTCAGGCTTTAGGACTATTATATGATGAACCTAATTCTGTGGATCAAGCGGAGAAGACCTTGTTGGCCCTATCTCAGGGTCAAGAGGCGGCAGAATTGTTTTGTCAGAAATTTAGAAAATGGTCTGTGTTGACTAAATGGAATGATGATGCTTTGGCTGCAATTTTCAGAAAGGGTCTTTCTGAATCCGGTAAAGATGTTATGGTGGGGTTTCCCATGCCTGTCGGTCTGAGTGATTCTATGTCTTTGGCCATTCAGATTGATCGGCGCTTGCGGGAACGCAGAACTGTGCGCGCTGTGGCGTTGTCCTCAGAGCAGAGTCCTGAGCCAATGCAGTGTGATAGGATTCTGTCTAGGACAGAACGACAAGGACTCAGATGTCAGAATAGGTTGTGTTATTATTGTGGCGACGCTTCTCATGTCATTTCAGTCTGCCCTAAACGGACAAAGAGGATCGCTAGTTCATTTACCATCAGTACTGTACAACCTAAATTTCTGTTATCGGTGTCCTTGATCTGCTCATTGTCATCATTTTCTGTCTTGGCGTTTGTGGATTCAGGCGCCGCTTTGAACTTAATGGACCTTGAGTTTGCCAGGCGTTGTGGTTTCCCCTTGCAGCCCTTGCAGAACCTTATTCCTTTAAGGGGCATTGGTGCTACACCTTTGGCTAAAAATAAGCCCCAGTTTTGGACACAGGTGACCATGCGCATGGCGCCAGCCCATCAGGAAGATTGTCGATTTCTGGTATTGCATAATTTACATGATGCTATAGTGTTGGGTTTTCCGTGGTTGCAGGTACATAATCCTGTGTTGGATTGGAAGTCTATGTCTGTGACCAGTTGGGGTTGTCAGGGGGTTCATAATGATGTTCCTTTAATGTCCATCTCCTCTTCTTCCTCTTCCGAAATTCCAGAGTTTTTTGTCTGATTTTCAGGATGTATTCGATGAGCCCAAGTCCAGTTCTCTTCCACCGCACAGGGACTGTGATTGTGCTATTGATTTGATTCCAGGCTGTAAGTTTCCTAAGGGCCGACTCTTCAATCTGCCTGTGCCTGAACATACCGCTATGCGGAGTTATGTTAAGGAGTCTTTGGAGAAAGGGAATATTCGGCCATCTTCTTCACCGATGGGAGCGGGATTTTTTTTTGTTGCTAAGAAGGATGGCTCCTTGAGACCCTGTATTGATTATCGCCTCTTGAATAAGATCACGGTCAAGTTTCAATACCCTTTACCTTTGCTTTCCGATTTGTTTGCTAGGATTAAGGGGGCTAGTTGGTTTACGAAGATTGACCTTCGGGGGGCATATAATCTTGTTTGTATTAAGCAGGGTGATGAATGGAAAACTGCGTTCAATACGCCCGAGGGCCATTTTGAATACCTTGTGATGCCATTCGGGCTCACTAATGCTCCATCTGTTTTTCAATCTTTCATGCATGATATTTTCCGGACTTATATTGATAAATTCTTGATTGTATATTTGGACGATATTTTGATTTTTTCTGATGATTGGGAGTCTCATGTGGAACAAGTCAGGATGGTATTTCAGATCCTTCATGACAATGCTTTGTTTGTGAAGAGGTCTAAGTGTCTCTTTGGGGTGCAGAAGGTTTCTTTTTTGGGTTTTATTTTCTCTCCTTCATCTATTGAGATGGATCCGGTTAAGGTTCAGGCCATTCATGATTGGATTGAACCCACGTCCGTAAAGAGCCTTCAGAAATTTTTGGGTTTTGCAAGTTTTTATCGCCGTTTCATTGCTAACTTTTCCAGCGTGGTTAAACCCTTGACCGATTTGACAAAAAAAGGCACTGATGTGGCGAATTGGTCCTCTGCGGCTGTTTCTGCCTTTCAGGAGCTTAAACGTCGATTTTCTTCTGCTCCGGTGTTGCGCCAACCGGATGTTTCCCTTCCGTTTCAGGTTGAGATTGACGCTTCTGAGATTGGCGCAGGGGCCGTTTTATCCCAGAGGGATCATGTTGGTTCCTTGATGAAACCGTGTGCATTCTTTTCTCATAAATTTTCGCCTGCTGAGCGCAATTATGATGTCGGCAATTGGGAGTTGTTGACTATGAAGTGGGCATTTGAGGAGTGGCGACATTGGCTGGAGGGAGCTAAGCACCGTATTGTGGTCTCGACCGATCATAAGAATTTGATTTACCTCGAGTCTGCCAAGCGGCTGAATCCTAGACAGGCTCGATGGTCCTTGTTTTTTTCCCATTTTGATTTTGTGGTCTCGTATCTTCCGAGTTCTAAGAATATTAAGGCTGATGCCCTTTCTAGGAGTTTTTTGCCTGGTTCTCCTGAGGTCCTTGAACCGGTCGGCATTCTGAAAGAAGGGGTGGTTCTTTCTGCCATTTCCCCTGATTTACGGCGGGTTCTTCAGGAATTTCAGGCTGACAGACCTGATCGTTGTCCAGTGGGGAAACTGTTTGTTCCTGACAGATGGACTAGTAGAGTGATTTCTGAGGTTCACTGTTCTGTGTTGGCTGGTCATCCTGGTATTTTTGGTACCAGAGACTTGGTTGGTAGGTCCTTTTGGTGGCCTTCTTTATCACGTGATGTGCGTTCTTTTGTGCAGTCCTGTGGGACTTGTACGCGGGCCAAGCCTTGTTGTTCCCGTGCTAGTGGGTTGCTTTTGCCATTGCCGGTCCCTGAGAGGCCCTGGACGCATATTTCTATGGATTTTATTTCTGATCTTCCGGTTTCCCAGAGGATGTCGGTTATCTGGGTTGTTTGTGACCGGTTTTCTAAGATGTTTCATTTGGTGCCTTTGCCTAAATTGCCTTCCTCTTCAGATTTAATTTTGTTGTTTTTTCAGCATGTGGTTCGTTTGCATGGTATTCCGGAGAATACTGTGTCTGACAGAGGTTCCCAGTTTGTTTCTAGGTTTTGGCGGGCCTTTTGTGCTAGGCTGGGCATTGATTTATCTTTTTCCTCTGCATGTCATCCTCAGACAAATGGCCAAACCGAGCGAACTAATGAGACCTTGGAGACTTATTTGAGATGCTTTGTGTCTGCTGATCAAGATGATTGGGTGGCCTTTTTGCCATTGGCCGAGTTTGCCCTTAATAATCGGGCTAGTTCGGCTACCTTGGTTTCGCCTTTTTTTTGTAATTTTGGTTTTCATCCTCGTTTTTCTTCTGGGCAGGTTGAGCCTTCTGACTGTCCTGGTGTGGATTCGGTGGTTGACAGGTTACAGCAGATTTGGGCTCATGTGGTGGACAATTTGGTGTTGTCTCAGGAGGAGGCTCAACGTTTTGTTTACCATCGTCGGTGTGTTGGTTCCCGGCTTCAGGTTGGGGATCTGGTCTGGTTGTCTTCCCGTCATGTTCCTATGAAGGTTTCTTCTCCTAAGTTTAAGCCTCGGTTTATTGGTCCTTATAGGATTTCTGGGATTATTAATCCGGTGTCTTTTCGATTGGCGCTTCCTGCCTCTTTTGCTATCCATAATGTCTTCCATAGATCTTTATTGCGGAAATATGTGGTACCCGTTGTTCCCTCTGTTGATCCTCCGGCCCCTGTGTTGGTTGATGGGGAGTTGGAGTATGTGTTTGAGAAGATTTTGGATTCTCGTTTTTCGAGGCGGAGGTTTCAGTATCTTGTCAAATGGAAGGGTTATGGCCAGGAGGATAATTCTTGGGTTTTTGCCTCTGATGTCCATGCTGCTGATTTGGTTCATGCTTTTCATCTGGCTCGTCCTGATCGGCCTGGGGGCTCTGGTGAGGGTTCGGTGACCCCTCCTCAAGGGGGGGGTACTGTTGTGAATTCTGCTTTTGTGCTCCCTCCGGTGGTTGTAGGTGGTAATGCAGTTGTCCCTGAGTTGCAGTCCTGGTCAGGTGTATCTGCTGATTGCAGTTCTGACTGGGGTATTTAGGCGTGCAGGATTAATTAGTCCTTGCCAGTTGTCCATGGTTGTTGGGAGGTTTTGGTCCTGGTTTGGTTCCTTCTGCCTTCTGCCAAATCAGCAAAGATAAGTGTCTGGTTTTGTTTCTGTGGCACACATGCTGTGTTCTTAATAATTCTGTGCTATTCAGTGTTTTTTTGTCCAGCTTAGATTGTGTCAGTATTTTCTCAGTCTTGTTGGATTCTCTGGAGTGGCAGATATACATTCCATGTCTTTAGTTAGATTGTGGAACTTTTTGTATTATCTGCTGTGGATATTTTTGGAACGGTTTTAATACTGACCGCTTAGTATTCTGTCCTATCTTTCCCTATTTAGCTAGAGTGGCCTCTTTTGCTGAATCCTGTTTTCTGCCTGCGTGTGTCTTTCCTCTCCTACTCACAGTCAATATTCGTGGGGGGCTGCCTATCCTTTGGGGTTCTGCTCTGAGGCAAGGTAGTATTCCTATTTCCATCTATAGGGGTATTTAGTCCTCCGGCTGTGTCGAGGTGTCTAGGGTTTGTTAGGCACACCCCACGGCTACTTCTAGTTGCGGTGTTAGTTCAGGTTTTGCGGTCAGTACAGTTTCCACCTACTCCAGAGAAAGTTCATGCGGCTCCAAAGTCACCGGATCATAACAGGAAGCGGCACCAAGTGCACCATCTTAGAGAAATAATCGGTGACAACCCAGATAACGGTGCAGCTACGAGACTTGGGTAAACCCACCACGACGTCCATCCCGACCATCTCCCAGGGCCTGTCTGCCACCGGCAGGGGGTAAAGCAACCCAGCAGGCCATTGCCGAGGAGACCGATTCTGGGCGCAGGAAATGCACACCCGAATTTAGTCCCCGACGTCACGGGCCATATGCGGCCACCAGTACGTCCTCGCCAAAAGCTCAGATGTCCTTTTGGTCCCAAAATGCCCACCCACTCTGGACGAATGAGCCCAAGAGAGAACCTCTGGTCGCAAATTTGCTGGCACGAAAGTCTTGCCTGGGGGCACAGACTCTAGCGAAACCGGAACCACAGTTCTCAGGCTCTCAGAAGGGACAATAAGCCGAGGCTCCTCCTCCTCAGATGACACTACGGAGCGGGAGAGAGCGTCGGCATGAATGTTCTTCTCCCTGGAGAGGAAATGGAAAGTAAAATTAAACTGGAAGAAGAACAGGGACCATCTAGCCTGGCGAGAATTCAGCCGCTGGGCCGTCTATAGATATACCAAGTTCTTGTGGTCAGTGAATACCTGGAAGGGAAAGCGAGCCCCCTCCAAGAGGTGTCTCCACTCCACTGAAAAAGCCAACTTCATGGCTAGCAACTCCCCGTCCCAGATGGAACAATTCCTCTCCACCGCTGTGAAGGTCTTGGAGAAGAAGAAGCAAGGATGCTTCCGATCTTGAGCATCCTTTTGGAAAAGGACTGCTCCAGCACCAACGGATGAGGCATCCACCTCCATGATAAATGGCTTATCTACATCGGGGCAATGTAGAATGGGAGCGCTAGCGAAGTGTGATTTAATCGAGAGAAAGGCCTTGGAGACATCCTCCGACCACAACTTGGGATTTGCTCCCTTCTTGGTGAGGGCAACCAAGGGAGCTACCAAAGTTGAGAAGTGTGGAATAAACTGGCGATAGTAATTAATGAACCCCATAAAGCGCTGCACTGCTTTAAGTGAATGGGGTCCGTGCCAGTCCATCACAGCCTGTAGCTTGGCAGGATCCATAGCCAAACCCTGGTCAGAGATGATATAACCAAGGAAAGGCAAGGACTCCTGCTCAAACACACACTTCTCCAACTTGGCATAGAGGGAGTTTGCCCGTAAGAGGTCGAAGACTTTGCGAACATCTCTCCGATGGGAGTCAATATCTGGAGAGTAGATGAGAATATCATCCAGATAGACTATGACCGAGGTGGTGAGCGTATCCCAGAAGATGTCGTTCACAAAGTCTTGGAAAACAGCTGGGGCATTACAGAGCCCGAAGGGCATCACCAGATATTCATAGTGCCCATCCCTGGTGTTAATAGCCGTCTTCCATTCGTCCCCCTCACGGATGCAAATCAGAATGTAAGCAACCCGCAGATCTAATTTAGTAAATACCCTTGCTCCCCGTAGCCTATCAAAGAGCTCAGATATCAGGGGTAGTGGGTACTTGTTCTTAACGGTGATGGCGTTAAGACCCCTGTAGTCTATGCATGGACGTAATTCTCCACTCTTCTTCTGCACGAAGAAGAACCCAGCCCCTGCAGGTGACACTGACTTCCTAATGAATCCTCTTGCCAGATTCTCTTGGATGTACTGAGACATTGCCTCCGTCTCCAGGAGAGAAAACGGATAGACTCGACCCCGGGGAGGCTCAGCACCAGGCAAGAGATCGATTGGACAGTCATAGGGGCGGTGAGGTGGAAGGGTCTCCGCGGCCCTTTTGGAGAACACGTGTCCATAGGGCCAATAGTGCTTGGGGAGAGAGGAAAGATCTGCGGGTACCTCTGTTGTAGTAACCTGAACGCACTCCCTCTGACATCTACCCTCACAGGATTTACTCCATCCCAAAATTCTCCCTGAGGACCACTCTATATGAGGAGAATTATATCGTAGCCATGGTATCCCCAACAGGACCTCATCAACTCCCTCAGGAAGGACTAATGGAGAGATAATCTCCTGATGTGATGGAGACACAGAAAGAGTGAAAGGAATGGTTTGGTGTGTAATCTGTGAGGGTAGTGTCGACCCATTTACCACTCGAATGGTTACTGGTTTGGAGAGCATCTCCAGGGGTATTGTGTGTCGCTGGGTGAAAGCGGATGACATAAAATTACCCTGCGCCCCAGAGTCCACGCATAGCTCTACCATAAGAGTGGATGGGCCTATGGTAATTGTCCCCTTGAAGGACAACTTAGAGGCAAACGTCGCCGTGTCTAGTGTACCTCCTCCAACTGCCACTAGACGCTGACGTTTCCCCGACCGCTGGGGACACTTGGAGGCAAGATATCCTGACTGCCAGCAAACATGACAGACCTTAAGTGCACGAGCGGACCGAAACTTGGACCCCACTCGTGACCCCTCTATGGCCTCATGTGACTCGGACGCCTGGACCGGAGATTCCAAAGGTCTGGCGAAGGTGGGAGCCAGTCCGAAACCTCTGCCTACTCTGGGCTCGCTCCAACCTTCGCTCGTGAAAACGAAGGTCTATGCGAGTTGATACAGCTATGAGCTCCTCCAGTGTAGCGGGAATCTCCCTAGTGGCCAAAGCATCCTTCACATGTTCAGCCAGCCCCCTCCAAAATACAGGGATGAGGGTTTTATCTGGCCACTCCAGCTCAGACACTAATGTCCGGAAGTGGACGGCAAAATGGCTGACCATGGTTGAACCCTGAGTCAAAGCCAGCAGTTGGTATCATGGGTGACTTGAGGTCCTAAAAAGACCTGTTTCAGAGTGTCCATAAACCGAGGAACACTCTGCACCACATGATCGTTGCGCTCCCACAGCAGCGTAGCCCACTCCAAAGCTCTGTCCGACAGGAGAGAGATTATGAATCCCACCTTTGCCCGCTCTGTGGGAAAACGTGCAGCCAGAAGCTCAAGATGTATACCACACTGGCTCACAAAACCCCTACAGGACTTACTGTCCCCAGAGTATTTTTCAGGCAACGGGAGGTGCGATAAGGTCGGAACAGAGGTGGCAGTGGGTAAAGCTGCTGCAGCCACGCTAGCAGCCTGAACAGCTATTGCGGTAACATCCACCGCCGAGGTTGCACGCTCGAGAGACGCCAACCGGCCCTCCAGCAGCTGGATGTACCCCTGCAATTGCTGTTCATCCGCCATTACTTAGCCAGATCCTGGCGCTAGTATACTGTTAGGGTTGGCGGAACGCACCGAATATATTTATTAGGTGAGATAGGTGCGTTTGCAACCCGGGATCCACCGTGCAGGAAAGTACCTGCTGCTAAGCAAGGCGGTGAAGTAAATTAGGATAAACAAACTCTGTTACTTCAGAGCCCATAGAAAAGAGAACGCTGTGCCCTGTGTAGCTCACAGGAGACACAGCTACAGAGTTGAGCCGACAGTGGTCATGCAGTCTGAAACAAACACGCAGCTCCTCTCCGGTGGAGCCGGAATTCTAATGGCTATTAGCCAGCCCTGAATTCACACATAAGAAACTCCTCGCCGGAGGTGCCAGCATTCTAGGGGCTTATTTCAGCCGGGTCCCTGACCACACACACGACCACACTGGCACTGAGCTCGTACATATTTGATACTAGCGCATGGCCGTGCGGTCATGAGAACCTTTTATAGCTGCAGCAACTTCAGAACCTTCCGAGAAGGACCAATGGAAGACTTCCACAGAACTTGATCAGGTACATGACCTTCCTGGAGGACCAATGGAAGTTGCTGCAGTACCTGAGCATGTGACCCTTGATCTCCATTGAGAGATCTTACCCTGGGCATGCTCAGTGTGTGCAAAGCAGGACTTAGTCCCAGAAAAGCCTGCTCACCACAGACCAGTGCAGGGTACAATAGCAGAGCCTGGAGAGGCAGCAGTAACTCTTTGCACAGTATCAGATTCAGTGAGATTCTGGGACTGACGTCTCCGCTGAGCAGGCTCCACCGTGGCTAATGCAGAATGGGAGACCGCAGCAGACATGGTTCAAGATTCCCCCTGTGCAGCGGCGGGAACTTGACTCCTAACACTTACCCTATATGAGAGTTCAAACATGATGCTGTGTCCAGCTATAATTATTTGTATACGTGTGCTTTTTATTATGTTTGTATATGTCATTGTGATGTGTGAGCACTAGTGATGAGCGAGTATACTCGTTATTCGAAATTTCCCGACCATGCTCAGGCGGTGTCCAAGTATTTTGGCATGCTCTGATATTTAGTTTTCTAAATGTGGGGGTGGCCTATTTGTTAGGGAATCCCCACATGCATTCAAGTTCTCTAGCAGCCACAAATCATGCAGCTGCGTTGACATAAACTAAATCTCCGAGCACGCCAAAATACTCGGAGATCACCTGAGCGTGCTCGGGAAATCTCAAGTAACGAGTATACTCGCTCATCAATAGTGAGCACCTCTCTTCCGCAGTGCCACCATTATACCTACCATGTATTTAATAAAGGTTCTTTATCTTGATAATAATGGCATGATCTTTGACTAAACAATGCAGTTTGTCTTCATTGGTGTTTGATCAAAACAGTTTTAACCAAGTACCCTATGTTATATTCATGTACTATTGCTATTTACTTATTTACTACTGCAGGGTATTTGCCAATTGCTTTTATACTAGGTTTTGGCTTTTACATAGAGGAAGCGATACAGCAAACAGCATATCATTTATGGCTTTTTTATGCCATTTTGAAAAACTGTCTTTTGTATTGTTTAAGGAGTGTTCACAAACCATATAGAACTTTTCCATAATAGCCATTTTCTTCTAAAATTGGTGCTGAATCTAGATGAAGCCACTTCAGATGTAAAAAAACCTACATCAGATATCTAAGGGTGGTTTCACACTTGCGTTTTTGTCTGCAGCGTTTTTTGCACACAAAAAACGCATGCGTTTTTTCCCTATATTTAACATTGAAAACGCATGCATTTTTTGTACGCGTTTGGTCGCGTTTTCAAACGCATGCGTTTTTTTTCTGCATGCGTTCATTTTCAGAAATGCAACCTGTAGTATTTTCTTGCGGCAAAAAAATGCATTGCTGTCTATGTAAACGCATGCGTTTTTAAGCACATGCATTTGTTTGCGTTAAAAACGCATGCGTTTTTATAGAAAAAAAACAGAAAACACACTGAAAAGCCACCCACCACCATCAAGGTGATAAAGGGATCCAAACCCTAACCCTAACTCTACCCCTAACCTCACCCCTAACCGTTTAATGAACATTTTCTGACAGTCATAGTGCCACATATTTAAGTGCCACGTATCACGTATTTCAGTGCCACGTATTTAAGTGCCACGTATCACGTATTTCAGTGCCACGTGTTTCAGTGCCACGTATTTAAGTGCCACGTATCACGTATTTCAGTGCCACATATTTTATTGCCACGTATTTAAGTACCACGTATTTCAGTTGCACGTATTTCAGTGCCACGTATTTAAGTGCCACGTATCACAAGTGCCACGTATCACGTATTTCAGTTCCACGTGTTTCAGTGCCACGTGTTTCAGTGCCACGTATTTAAGTGCCACGTATCACATATTTCAGTGCCACGTATTTCAGTGCCACGTATTTAAGTGCCACGTATTTAAGTGCCACGTATCACATATTTCAGTGCCACGTATTTCAGTGCCTCGTATTTCAGTGCCACGTATTTAAGTGCCACGTATCACATATTTCAGTGCCACGTATTTCAGTGCCACGTGTTTCAGTGCCACGTATCACGTATTTCAGTGCCACGTATTTCAGAGCCACGTATTTCAGTGCCACGTATTTAAGTCACGTTTAGGGTTAGGGATAGGGGTAGGGGTAGGGGTAGGGTTAGGGTTTTCTTGTTTTTTCCTGTGTTTTCTTGTGTTTTCTTGTGTTTTCTTGTGTTTTTCTATAAAAACGCATGCGTCTAAAAAACGCATGCGTTTTACCGCGTTTACATGCGTTTTTTCACACATGCGTTTTTAAAAAAACGCATGCAGATAAAAACGCAAGTGTGAAACCAGCCTAACGGTCATTATCAGATGTTGTTATGGTGTATTTCAGTCAGAAAAATATATTTATACTAACTCCATACTCTGATTATGAGCACTGGAGACTATGGTTACCGTCTTATAAAAGCCGTAAGATCGTGGCTAGGAAAGTTTTGAACTGAGTGACATGAAAGCATATGACATGCCGGTCTGCCAATCAGAATGTATAGGAGCAGATGCATGTGAGATGCATAACACCTATATCATAAGGTTGTAATATAGTAAGTTGAGGTCCATATTATACAGTTACAACATTAGGAGCCACCATTGACCACAGGAATGAGCTTACACCCAATAGGTTTCTATAGTTATGTAAGTGTGGTTCTGCAGAAACATGGAGTCGACTAGGTCTTAAAGATCTAGTATGCGGGTATCTTACCATTGACCACCATTGATCCCAGAAATGAGCTTACATTCCAATAGGTTTCTATAGTTCTCTGTAAGTGCAGTTCTGTAGAAACATGAAGGGACTAGGTGATGGAGATCTAGTATGCAGGTATCCTACCACTGACCACCATTGACCACAGGAATGAGCTTACACCCAATAGGTTACTATAGTTCTGTAAGTGAGTCGCCCATCAGGGCAATGGGGATACTCAGTACCAGGTCCTGTCGCAATTAAAGGGGTGGTCATGGTGGCAGCGACCTGGTCCATGGCCCTGGGTACTCAAGTAAAATGGAAATGTCTTTTAAGGGGAGTTGTAATAAAGTTTCATTTCATGACACCACCTGTGGCTCTCGGTCAGAGGGGACCAATGCTGCTTAAAGGGGTCCTCTGGGGTGATGTTACTGCAGCATAGATGGTGACGCTTCCCACAGGAGAAGCAGGGTCCCCAGGGCTCCCAGTGTAGTGGGCAAGGATGGTGGGTTGACGGTAAATAAACGGAGGACACAGTGTTGCAGTCTTTACCTGGTTTACTGATAGTAGCAGGCCGCTATCCAGGGTACTGGCAACAGGTGTAGATGGAGTCCAGGCAGCCTGAAGACAGGTGGAAAGCCCTTTGACAGGTCAGTTCGGGAGCCTTCGACTTTGCGCTGACTATTAGTCCCTTGCTGCCTGTAGTGTCCTAACAAGGTCCTCGTTCTCTCCAGTCCTGGGACAGCACCTGCACGGTAGGCAACTTGAGCCTTTTCTCTGGGGTCTCTTTACACGGTGACTCTGGGCTCTGGAATGCTGCTCTACCTCAGGTTTTATGTGGGCAGGTCACTTTAAGCTTTCTGCCCCCGGTTCTGTTGTGGAACTTGCAGTTGTCCACAACCTCGAGCTCTGCTTAGAGGGGCCCAGTTGCAGCCCTCCTCTAGCTCCTAATCACTCCTCTGCTCCTTCCCTGTCTCTTGTCTGCACCAGACTAACTGACTCCTCCAGACCAGGATGTATATCAGGGAAGTTCCCCTAAAACCGGGTTTTGAGCTCCCCCTTCTGGCCTGAAGTCAGAAAGTGTTGTATGTGAGATTACCTGCCAAAGGGAGCCCTCCTGTCTTCAGGCATTTCATTACCCTCCCCCAGAGGAAGGCAGCACCACTGTGGTACCCAAACTCCTGAGGTGCCACATAAGTGCGGTTCTTGTTGTGAAATTGGATTCTGGGCTCCCCCGGTGGCCACTGGTGGAATTGAACTTGTGTGCATCATCCCCTCTGTTCACCTGCTCCCATCAGGATGTGGGAGTCGCTATATAACCTTGCTCCTCTGTCAGTTTCATGCCGGTCAACAATGTAATCAGAAGCCTTTCTGTGCATGTTCCTGCTACCAGACAACTCTCAGCTAAGTTGGACTTTTGTCCTTGTTTGTTTTTGCTTTTTGTTCCAGTTCACAGCTGCTGTTTCGTTACTGTGTCTGGAAAGCTTTTGTGATCGGAAATTGCCACTCTGGTGTTATGAGTTAATGCTAGAGTCTTAAAGTAATTTCTGGATGGTGTTTTGATAGGGTTTTCAGCTGACCATGAAAGTGCCCTTTCTGTCTTTCTGCTATCTAGTAAGCGGACCTCGATTTTGCTAAACCTATTTTTCATACTACGTTTGTCATTTCGTCTTAAATCACCGCCAATATATGTGGGGGCCTCTGTCTGCCTTTTGGGGAAATTTCTCTAGAGGTGAGCCAGGACTGTATTTTCCTCTGCCAGGATTAGTTAGTTCTCCGGCTGGCGCTGGGCATCTAGGGATAAAAAAAACGTAGGCATGCTACCCGGCTACTTCTAGTTGTGCGGCAGGTTTTAGTTCATGGTCAGTATAGTTTCCATCTTCCAAGAGCTAGTTCTCATATATGCTGGGCTATGTTCTCTCGCCATTGAGAATCATGACAGTTTGACCGGCCCAAAAAGGGTTAAATTACTGCTGAGAAAGGAGAGAAAAAAGAAGTCTGCTACAATTTTTTTTTTTTTTCCCTCTAGTTCTGAGTGTGCTCATAATTGAATCACTTGCTAGTCTGCCTATACTGCAGCCTCCCTCTCTTTCTCTCCTTCTAATCCTTGAATGGCTCTGTGTTCACCTGTTTGAAATGGATCTTCAGAGTGTAGCTACAGGTTTGAATAATCTTGCCACGAAAGTACAAAATTTGCAAGATTTTGTTGTTTATGCACCTATGTCTGAGCCTAGAATTCCTTTGCCCGAATTCTTCTCAGGGAATAGATCTCACTTTCAAAATTTTAAAAATAATTGCAAATTGTTTTTGTCCCTGAGGTCTCGCTCTGCCGGAGACCCTGCACAGCAGGTCAGGATTGTAATTTCCTTGCTCCGGGGCGACCCTCAAGACTGGGCTTTTGCATTGGCACCAGGGGATCCTGCGTTGCTCAATGTGGATGCGTTTTTTCTGGCCTTGGGGTTGCTTTATGAGGAACCTCATTTAGAGCTCCAGGCGGAAAAGGCCTTGATGTCCCTATCTCAGGGGCAAGATGAAGCTGAAATATACTGCCAAAAATTCCGCAAATGGTCTGTGCTTACTCAGTGGAATGAGTGCGCCCTGGCGGCGATTTTCAGAGAAGGTCTCTCTGATGCCATTAAGGATGTTATGGTGGGGTTCCCTGTGCCTGCGGGTCTGAATGAGTCCATGACGATGGCTATTCAGATCGATAGGCGTCTGCGGGAGCGCAAACCTGTGCACCATTTGGCGGTGTCTACTGAGAAAATGCCAGAAAATATGCAATGTGATAGAATTCTGTCCAGAAGCGAGCGGCAGAATTTTAGACGAAAAAATGGGTTGTGCTTCTATTGTGGTGATTCAACTCATGTTATATCAGCATGCTCTAAGCGTACTAAGAAGCCTGACAAGTCTGTTTCAATTAGCACTTTACAGTCTAAGTTTATTCTATCTGTGACCCTGATTTGTTCTTTATCATCTATTACCGCGGACGCCTATGTCGACTCTGGCGCCGCTTTGAGTCTTATGGATTGGTCCTTTGCCAAACGCTGTGGGTATGATTTGGAGAAATTGGAGGCTCCGATACCTCTGAAAGGGATTGACTCCACCCCATTGGCTAGTAATAAACCACAATACTGGACACAAGTGACTATGCGTGTTAATCCGGATCATCAGGAGATTATTCGCTTTCTGGTGCTGTATAATCTACATGATGTTTTGGTGCTAGGATTGCCATGGCTGCAATCTCATAACCCAGTCCTCGACTGGAAAGCTATGTCTGTGTTAAGCTGGGGATGTAAAGGGACTCATGGGGACGTACCTTTGGTTTCCATTTCATCATCTATTCCCTCTGAGATTCCTGAATTCTTGTCTGACTTTCGTGACGTTTTTGAAGAACCCAAGCTTGGTTCACTACCTCCGCACCGGGAGTGCGATTGTGCCATAGACTTGATTCCGGGTAGTAAATACCCTAAGGGTCGTTTATTTAATCTGTCTGTGCCTGAACACGCTGCTATGCGAGAATATATAAAGGAGTCCTTGGAAAAGGGACATATTCGTCCTTCGTCATCTCCCTTAGGAGCCGGTTTTTTCTTTGTGTCTAAGAAAGACGGCTCTTTGAGGCCGTGTATTGATTATCGACTTTTGAATAAAATCACGGTTAAATATCAATATCCGTTACCACTGCTTACTGATTTGTTTTCTCGTATAAAGGGGGCCAAGTGGTTCTCTAAGATTGATCTCCGTGGGGCGTATAATTTGGTGCGAATCAAGCAAGGGGATGAGTGGAAAACCGCATTTAATACGCCCGAGGGCCATTTTGAGTATTTGGTGATGCCTTTTGGTCTTTCAAATGCCCCTTCAGTCTTCCAGTCCTTTATGCATGACATTTTCCGCGATTATTTGGATAAATTTATGATTGTGTATCTGGATGATATTCTGATTTTTTCGGATGACTGGGACTCTCATGTCCAGCAGGTCAGGAGGGTTTTTCAGGTTTTGCGGTCTAATTCCTTGTGTGTGAAGGGTTCTAAATGCGTTTTTGGGGTTCAAAAGATTTCCTTCTTGGGATACATTTTTTCCCCCTCTTCCATCGAGATGGATCCTGTCAAGGTTCAGGCTATTTGTGATTGGACGCAACCCTCTTCTCTTAAGAGTCTGCAGAAATTTTTGGGCTTTGCTAACTTTTATCGCCGATTTATTGCTGGTTTTTCTGATGTTGTTAAACCATTGACTGATTTGACTAAGAAGGGTGCTGATGTTGCTGATTGGTCCCCTGATGCTGTGGAGGCCTTTCGGGAGCTTAAGCGCCGCTTTTCTTCCGCCCCAGTGTTACGTCAGCCTGATGTTGCTCTTCCTTTTCAGGTTGAGGTCGACGCTTCTGAAATCGGAGCTGGGGCGGTGTTGTCGCAGAGAAGTTCCGACTGCTCCGTGATGAGACCTTGTGCTTTTTTTTCCCGTAAATTTTCGCCCGCCGAGCGGAATTATGATATTGGGAATCGGGAGCTTTTGGCCATGAAGTGGGCTTTTGAGGAGTGGCGTCACTGGCTTGAGGGGGCCAGACATCAGGTGGTGGTATTGACTGACCACAAAAATTTAATTTACCTTGAGTCTGCCAGGCGCCTGAATCCTAGACAGGCGCGCTGGTCGTTGTTTTTCTCTCGGTTTAATTTTGTGGTGTCCTACCTGCCGGGTTCTAAGAATGTTAAGGCGGATGCCCTTTCTAGGAGTTTTGAGCCTGACTCCCCTGGTAATTCTGAGCCCACAGGTATCCTTAAGGATGGAGTGATATTGTCTGCCGTTTCTCCAGACCTGCGGCGGGCCTTGCAGGAGTTTCAGGCGGATAGACCTGATCGTTGCCCACCTGGTAGACTGTTTGTTCCTGATGATTGGACCAGTAGAGTCATCTCTGAGGTTCATTCTTCTGCGTTGGCAGGTCATCCTGGAATTTTTGGTACCAGGGATTTGGTGGCAAGGTCCTTCTGGTGGCCTTCCCTGTCACGAGATGTGCGAGGCTTTGTGCAGTCTTGTGACGTTTGTGCTCGGGCCAAGCCTTGTTGTTCTCGGGCTAGTGGATTGTTGTTACCCTTGCCTATCCCGAAGAGACCTTGAACGCACATCTCAATGGATTTTATTTCGGATCTGCCTGTTTCTCAGAAGATGTCTGTCATCTGGGTGGTGTGTGACCGTTTCTCTAAGATGGTCCATCTGGTTCCCTTGCCTAAGTTGCCTTCTTCTTCCGAGTTGGTTCCTCTGTTTTTTCAAAATGTTGTTCGTTTGCATGGTATTCCGGAGAATATCGTTTCTGACAGAGGGACCCAATTCGTGTCTAGATTTTGGCGGGCATTCTGTGCTAGGATGGGCATAGATTTGTCTTTTTCGTCTGCTTTCCATCCTCAGACTAATGGCCAGACCGAGCGGACTAATCAGACCTTGGAGACATATTTGAGGTGTTTTGTGTCTGCGGATCAGGATGATTGGGTTGCTTTTTTGCCTTTGGCGGAGTTCGCCCTCAATAATCGGGCCAGCTCTGCCACCTTGGTGTCCCCGTTTTTCTGTAATTCGGGGTTTCATCCTCGATTTTCCTCCGGTCAAGTGGAATCTTCGGATTGTCGTGGAGTGGATGCTGTGGTGGAGAGGTTGCATCAGATTTGGGGGCAGGTGGTGGACAATTTGAAGTTGTCCCAGGAGAAGACTCAGCTTTTTGCCAACCGCCGTCGTCGTGTTGGTCCTCGGCTCTGTGTTGGGGACTTGGTGTGGTTGTCTTCTCGTTTTGTCCCTATGAGGGTCTCTTCTCCTAAGTTTAAGCCTCGGTTCATCGGCCCGTACAAGATATTGGAGATTCTTAACCCTGTGTCCTTCCGTTTGGACCTCCCTGCATCCTTTTCTATTCATAATGTTTTTCATCGGTCATTATTGCGCAGGTATGAGGTACCGGTTGTGCCTTCCGTTGAGCCTCCTGCTCCGGTGTTGGTTGAGGGTGAGTTGGAGTACGTTGTGGAAAAGATCTTAGACTCTCGTGTTTCCAGACGGAAACTCCAGTATCTGGTCAAATGGAAGGGATACGGTCAGGAGGATAATTCTTGGGTCACTGCCTCTGATGTTCATGCCTCCGATCTTGTCCGTGCCTTTCATAGGGCTCATTCTGATCGCCCTGGTGGTTCTGGTGAGGGTTCGGTGCCCCCTCCTTGAGGGGGGGGTACTGTTGTGAAATTGGATTCTGGGCTCCCCCGGTGGCCACTGGTGGAATTGAACTTGTGTGCATCATCCCCTCTGTTCACCTGCTCCCATCAGGATGTGGGAGTCGCTATATAACCTTGCTCCTCTGTCAGTTTCATGCCGGTCAACAATGTAATCAGAAGCCTTTCTGTGCATGTTCCTGCTACCAGACAACTCTCAGCTAAGTTGGACTTTTGTCCTTGTTTGTTTTTGCTTTTTGTTCCAGTTCACAGCTGCTGTTTCGTTACTGTGTCTGGAAAGCTTTTGTGATCGGAAATTGCCACTCTGGTGTTATGAGTTAATGCTAGAGTCTTAAAGTAATTTCTGGATGGTGTTTTGATAGGGTTTTCAGCTGACCATGAAAGTGCCCTTTCTGTCTTTCTGCTATCTAGTAAGCGGACCTCGATTTTGCTAAACCTATTTTTCATACTACGTTTGTCATTTCGTCTTAAATCACCGCCAATATATGTGGGGGCCTCTGTCTGCCTTTTGGGGAAATTTCTCTAGAGGTGAGCCAGGACTGTATTTTCCTCTGCCAGGATTAGTTAGTTCTCCGGCTGGCGCTGGGCATCTAGGGATAAAAAAAACGTAGGCATGCTACCCGGCTACTTCTAGTTGTGCGGCAGGTTTTAGTTCATGGTCAGTATAGTTTCCATCTTCCAAGAGCTAGTTCTCATATATGCTGGGCTATGTTCTCTCGCCATTGAGAATCATGACAGGTTCTGTAGAAACATGAATGGACTTGGTGATGGAGATCTAGTATGCAGGTATCCTATGATTGACCATTATTGAACACAGAAATTAGCTTACATCCCAATGGGTTTCTATAGTTCTATAAGTGCGGTTCTGTAGAAGCGTGGGGGAAACTATGTGTTGGATCCTAAAACGAGTTTCATTCCATTCTTCACAGCTCATATCTATACAGAGAAATTTCAAATGAAGAATTGAAATGACTGCTATTTGATCAAAATCCAGCTTAGCTCTGTTTTCATCCTGCTATTATCCGTGTTATTTGTACACACTCAACTGCACTTTTGGCATTAGAAAATGTCCTTTATTACTCTGGCAGTTTGAAAATCGGCTCTTAGAACTATTAGAGTTGTGAGATGAAAGGGACGTCTGCAGAAAGTAGCTCTCTGCTTTTCAGAAGTGTTGATAATGTGAATAGTTCACTTACCATTTTCAGATACAAACATCTCTGTGGTCATGATTGGGGTGAGAGATGCAGACAGATAATATTTCATATCCTGAAGTCATGGAGCCATATACACATTTGGCATAAAGTAAAGCACAATGAACAGAGTGGGGTTTGGAAGACTTTGGGGAAGATCATGAACACACTTCTAAATGTAGCAACAAGAAACATGAGCAAAACGATAACTTACACAAGATAATACTGTAAGTGTTAGGTACAGTATATAATTTTCATGTAGATTTAGGAGCAATTCCCTGATAATTTTTGAGCAAAACACTTAGCATTGTTGCCATCTTTTGTGCCTTAGTGCCTAAAGGAAATCATTGTGTTTAAAGGTGATGTGCTTTTTGCATACTTTATTACAGAGGACAGCATATGCACATGGATCACTACTGATGCCTTTTTGGTGCAGATTATTATCCACTAAATGCAATGACTAGAAACTATAAGAGTGCATTAATTACATGTGTTGATCAAGATTTAAAAAAAAAAAAACCCTACCCCTTAATGAGCGCAATAATCTCCATAAAATGTCATAATTGCCAAAATTCTTCTTTTTATTTCATTCCTTCCCAATTATGATTAGTAAAGGAATGTATGGCCTCTTGGAATTTTTTTATTAGGACCTTCTACCAGCAAGGGGGTCCCCTATATCACATTCGTTAAACTCTGGCCTGTGGACCCAATCTGGCCAAATGAGTGAGTATATTTGGCCCATGATGCCAGGGAAAAACCCTTATTATATTTGGCCCATGAAGCAATGATGGAGGCATCCCATCATTCCTACTCTCCATCTAACATCTTAGTGCAGCGAGCACAATACAACACACCTGTGGAAAAATGTGTCGAGGATCGGAAGATGTCATGAAGACACGGGAGCAATGAGAGAATGTGCAGAGGTATTTTTTTTATTCTTTTTATTAATTTGGGGCATATTATACTGAATGGAGCACTATGTGGGCCCATTTTACTGTATGGAGCACTATGTGAAGCCATTTTACTGTATGGAGCACTATGTGAAGCCATTATACTGTATGAAGCACTATGTAAGGCCATTAAACTGTATGAAGCAATATGTGGGGATTATTATACTATATGGGGTACTGTGTGGTAATTATAATGTATGGAGCACTATGTGGGGCCATTATACTGTATGGAGCACTATGTTGGGCCATTGTACTGTATGGAGCACTATGTGGGCCAATTATAGTGTATGGAGCACTTTGTTGGTCCATTGTACTGTATGGAGCACTTTGTGGGGCCATTATACTGTATGGAGCACTATATGGGATGATTAAACTATACTGTATGGGGCACAATGTGGAGCCCATTATTCTGTGTGCAGGACTATGGGGAGCCCATTATTCTGTATGGGGCACTATGAGGGCTCATTATTCTGTATGGAGCACTATGGCGGGGTTCATTTTACTATATATGGAGCAGTATGTGGAGCCCATTATTCTGTGTGGAGCACTATGTGGAGCCCATTATTCTGTATATATGGCCCGTTTTACTGTATAGAACACTATGTGGGGCCCATTATACACTATGTGAGTCCTATTATACTGTATAGAGCACTATTTGGGATCCATTATACTGTATAGAGCACTATGTGGGGCCATTATACTTTATGGAGCACTATGTGAGTCCTATTATACTGTATAGAGCGTTATGTGGGGTCCATTATACTGTATGGAGCACTATCTGGGGCCCATTACACTGTGTGGAGAACTTTTTGTGGACCCATTAAACTGTATGGAGGGCTGTGTGGGGATTAACGTTAGACAATCATACTGTGATGAGGTCAACAATCTTTGTCATGGAGATTGAAGGAAGGGGGGTACAGTAGAGTCATCATACAGTGCGTGCGGAGGGTACTGTGGAAGAATTCACTGTGAGGGTATCTTACTGTGTTTTGGGGGCACTTTTGTTTGCATAACACTTTATTATTTGTAGTATTCAAGATTTTTTTTTATCCTTTGTTATTACATATTTAAATTAGGCCATTGGGCCATATCATTATATCTGATAAGGAAAAACTTCCTCAAGTGTAGACATTGTAGAAATTTGTTATAAATATCAAAGTTGGCCCTCAACTTTGCCCAAACTTTTAATTTTGTCCCTCTGTGTGTTTGAGTTTGACATCCCTGCCCTAGAATCATTGACTTATCTAGTTTGCAAGCGCCTAACATCATGGAAGCCTGGCATCTCCTAAATTATTATTTTACTTCCTGGCCACTCACTTGTGTACACGAACTGGTGGATAGATACTGGCAGTAACAATGCCGTCACTGGACTAGCAGGTGAGTTGATGGGATCTTAAGAAGCGTAAACCAACCTACTCTATGCTGCCTCATCAGCTCCAATCCCACTTAAGACAGTAGATAGAGAGAGGGCAATACAACAGAATATATTGAGGGGATTGGGTACGCCACTAGTATCACCTAGGGTGCCGCTCTGGTTTAATCTTCACCTTCCACATTTACACTCTCTGCCTGATTTGGTCCTCGAGCGAGGTGCTGTGTTAGATTTGTCATTCATATTTTCTGAGATACTTTTGAATTGTTTATTTTTGAGGATTTCCAAGTTAGATATGGGGTTGCTGATAATGATAAGTTCATACACATACAACTCGGTCACGCGGTGCATGCACAGTATGAAGTATCACCAATGTCCCTAGGCTTCTCAAACTTTCAGGAGCTCGTAGGGACCTCTGATTTACCTAAACCCCTCACACAAGCATGTTCTCTTTTCCAGTCATTTATTGTGCAGGCCTATGATAAGGTTTATGTGAAATGGGAGGCGGGTATACCGAACTGACAATGGAGATTGCGGAGAGGGGGATAATACAGTTTGTTCCTCAGTGGTAGACAAAATATCTAAATAAAGTTTATTATATATAGATTTGTATAGAGTTTATTATACCCTAGATAGGTTGAGGAGGTTTTCGATATTACCGAATGATTGGTGCTTTCAGTGTAAAGCATCGGTTGGGGGTTTTCTGGGCTCAATTTGGTCCAGCACAGTGCTTTTTATACTTTTACTAATGGCCAGCCAAATCCCCACAATAAGATCGCACTCCATATAAGACCTGTAATGCCTGGACTGATCAGTCCTTACCTGAACTTAGGCATATATGAGGTTGTAAGTTTGGGAAAGAAGGCTATTGATCAGGTCGGGCATTGTGGTCCTCATATGGATCAGGGAATTTGCTCAGCTAAATCTGGCTTAAGTCATTCACAGTGTTAAATATGGCAACATGACCTGAAACAGTGTGGTGTAAACTGGACTTCATAAATTCCTGTGAGTTATTATTATACATTTTTATAGCGCCATTTATTCCATGGCATTTTACATGTGAAAAGGGGGCAAATATAGACAAATACAATAAACATGAGTAAAAAACAAGGCACTAACAAGTAAAGAAGGAGAGAAGACCCTGCCCGCGAGGGCTCACAGTCTGCAGGGGATGGGTGAGGATACACTAGGAGAGGGTAGAGCTGGTCGTGTGGCAGTTCAGTAGGTTGAGGATCACTGCAGGCTGTAGGCTTGTGTCGGAAGAGGTGAGTCTTCAGGTTCTTTTTGAAGGTTTCTATGGTAGGCGGGAGTCTGATGTGTTGGGGTAGAGAGTTCCAGAGTATGGGGGAAGCACGGGAGAAGTCTTGGATGCGGTTGTGGGAAGAAGAGATAAGAGGGGAGTAGAGAAGGAGATCTTGTGAGGATCGAAGGTTGCATGTAGGTAAGTATCGGGAGACCATGTTGCAGATGTATGGAGGAGACTGGATCAGTGTAGCATCAGGTCCCGATGAGAACGAGGGGGATCAAGTACTCCAGACAGTGATAATCTTCCTCCAACCAACCACCATAGTTATAATATATTTGAAAGGATTAACAAATTGTATTTGTCTCATGTATCTCTTGCATATCCTGCACTTTAGTCCATACGGCCCCAGTGGACTTAAGGCCCCGTCTCACTAAGCGTTTTACCAACGATCACGACCAGCGATATGACCTGGCCGTGATCGTTGGTAAGTCGTTGTGTGGTCGCTGGGGAGCTGTCACACAGTCAGCTCTCTCCAGCGACCAACGATCAGGGGAACGACTTCGGCATCGTTGAAACTGTCTTCAACGATGCCGAAGTCCCCCTGCAGCACCCGGGTAACCAGGGTAAACATCGGGTTACTAAGCGCAGGGCCGCGCTTAGTAACCCGATGTTTACCCTGGTTACCAAAAAAAACAAACACTACATACTCGCCTTTCGGTGTCCAGGTCCCTTGCCGTCTGCTTCCTGCTCTGACTGAGCCGCCGTACAGTGAGAACAGAGTGCAGCGGTGACGTCACTGCTGTGCTCTCACTTCTCACTGTACGGCCGGGAGTCAGTGAGAGCAGGAAGCAGACGGCGAGGGACCTGACGGACATCAGATGGTGAGTATATGAGTATGAGTATGTAAAAACTGTTTGTTTTTTTTTACATTTACGCTGGTAACCAGGGTAAACATCGGGTTACTAAGCGCGGCCCCGCGGCCTGACGGACATCAGATGGTGAGTATGTACTGTTTGGTTTTTTTTACATTTACGCTGGTAACCAGGGTAAACATCGGGTTACTAAGCGCGGCCCTGCGCTTAGTAACCCGATGTTTACCCTGGTTACCAGTGAAGACATCGCTGGATCGGTGTCACACACACCGATTCAGCGATGTCAGCGGGGCCTCAACGACCAAAAAAAGGTCCAGGCCATTCCGACACGACCAGCGATCTCACAGCAGGGGCCTGATCGCTGGTACGTGTCACACATAGCGAGATCGCTACTGAGGTCGCTGTTGCGTCACAAAACTTGTGACTCAGCAGCGATCTCGCTAGCGATCTCGCTATGTGAGACGGGGCCTTTAGTCCTATACTGGACATAGGCCTTTAGGCTCTGCTGTAATACCCAAATCTACCTCTAATTTACAAAAGCATAAAAAGGCAAAAGTGAATAATATAGATTCACACTGCTCTTTACTCATTATAGTAAAGTCTTGTGAAAGGGAATTCATCAAAAAAAATCTTCTGTGACGGAGACAGCAAAGTAAAAAAAGCTGGAGGATGAATAGACAGTAGAGCGAGAAAATGCTATATAGCTACAGAACCTGGACAACATCGTAAAAGTTAATTTGTAACAATTATAAAATTGCTCATTTATCATATTCACAAGACATCAGAGCTTAGGAATTAAATTAATTTAAACAAAACCAGCGCTTTCATATAATTAAATATGCTGCGTTCTATGGGCTAAAATGACACCTATACTTTTGGTAAATAAGGGAACATTAATAACAGCTTTTGATTGTGTCTGCCGCTCGAGCCTAGATCTACAGCTGGAAAAGCTTAAATACTCCGTGGCACATTGTCTTGCACAGCCTGTAGCAGCGTGCCTGAATTATCCCTGTGTTTACCAGACTGTTAATAGAGCAGCCATAATGGTAAATGTATCATCATTAGCCCGCTGGGTAGAGGAGAGAGTAATTACTAAGCACTAAACAAGGCGAGATATACATAATGCAATCTAGCAAAATCATCTTGTGCGCAAATCCGCTGTTGTGAAGAATAATGAGCTATTGGAAGAAGAATGCCAATGACCAGTGATGAAGTAGTCACGCCATTCTGCCAAGTAATGTAGGGCGCCGCCACCACTTTCATTCATTTTGTATTACTGGGCCCTTCAGTCATTAGTAGATAGGGCTAATGTACCTACTAAACTGTGCCATTAAGTTATTATTAAGGTTATAACCCACGTATTGTGGGTTTACTTATGTATTACAGTTATTGATGTATTTATACTTTGGTTTCCTTTTTGGGGGTAAAGAAGCACAGGGTGGCCTGAAGCAACATGAGCATGTCACATACAGCAGTCACAACAACATGAAAATTCAGCCTGAAAATATCAAATCATTATTTTATAGGACTGCAAAATAAATCATAGCATCATATAGATTCAATTTTCTATAAGTTAACCCCTTCATGACCTTGGGATTTTTCATTTTTCTGTGTTCGTTTTTCGCTCCCCTCCTTCCCAGAGCCATAACGTTTTTCTTTTTCTGTCAATTTGCCCATGTGAGGGCTTATTTTTTGCGGGACGAGTTGTACTTTTGAACGACATCATTGGTTTTAGCATGTCGTGTACTAAAAAACTGGAAAAAAATTCCAAGTAGAGTGAAATTGCAAAAAAAGTGCAATCCCACACTTGTTTTTTGCTTGGCTTTTTTGCTAGGTTCACTAAATGCTAAAACTGACCTGCCATTATGTTTCTCCAGGTCACTACAAGTTTATAGACACCTAACATAACTAAGTTATTTTTTACCTAAGTGGTGAAAAAAAATTCCAAACTTTGCTAAAAAAAATAAATAAATTTGCTCCATTTTCCGATATTCGTAGCGTCTCAATTTTTCATGATCTGGGGTCGGTTGAGGGCTTATTTTTTGCGAGCCGAGCTGGCGTTTTTAATGATAGCATTTTAGTGCAGATACATTCTTTTGATCGCCCGTTATTGCATTTTAATGCAATGTCGCGGCGACCAAAAAAACGTAATTCTAGCGTTTCGAATTTTTTTCTCGCTACGCTGTTTAGCGATCAGGTTAATGCTTTTTTTATTGATAGATCGGGCGATTCTGAACACGGCGATACCAAATATGTGTAGGTTTTATTTTTTTTAATTGATTAATTTTGATTGGGGTGAAAGGGGGGTGATTTAAACTTTTATATTTTTTTATTTTTTTCACATTTTTTTAACTTTTTTTTTTACTTTTGCCATGCTTCAATAGCCTCCATGGGAGGCTAGAAGCAGGCACAGCACGATCGGCTCTGCTACATAGCAGCGATCTGATGTTCGCTGCTATGTAGCAGAAATGCAGGTGTGCTGTGAGCGCCGACCACAGGGTGGCGCTCACAGCTGCTGGGGATCTGTAACCATAGAGGTCTCAAGGACCTCTATGGTTACAATACTAAAGCATCTCCGACCCCCGATCATGTGACGGGGGTCGGTGATGCCGTAATTTCCGGCCGCCCGGCCGGATGCGGTAGTTAAATGCCTCTGTCTGCGTTTGACAGCGGCATTTAACTAGTTAATAGGCGCGGGCAGATCGCGATTCTGCCCGCGCCTATTACGGGCACATGTCAGCTGTTCAAAACAGCTGACATGTCCCGGCTTTGATGCAGGCTCACTGCCGGAGCCCGCATCAAAGAGGGGCTTCTGACCTTGGACGTACAATCCCGTTCGAGGTCAGAAAGGGGTTAAGAATTATTTCACCGTTTCAGAAGTTGAGACCCACAAAGGAAATTATCACATGACAAACAATAAGGACCAGTTTAATCACTTCCATTTTTTTTATTAAAGGGAATCTGTCACCAGTTTTTGCTATCTCATCTAAGAGCATACAATAAACAATACCCGAGATATTTGATCTCTGGATAAGAAGGCACATATGCTACATATACAGTTAGGTCCATATATATTTGGACAGAGACAACATTTTTCTAGTTTTGGTTATAGACATTACCACAATGAATTATAAACAAAACAATTCAGATGCAGTTGAAGTTCAGACTTTCAGCTTTCATTTGAGGGTATCCACATTAAAATCGGATGAAGGGTTTAAGAGTTTCAGCTCCTTAACATGTGCCACCCTGTTTTTAAAAGGACCAAAACTAATTGGACAGATTCAATAATTTTAAATAAAATGTTCATTTTTAGTACTTGGTTGAAAACCCTTGGCTGGCAATGACTGCCTGAAGTCTTGAACTCATGGACATCACCAGACGCTGTGTTTCCTCCTTTTTGATGCTCTGCCAGGCCTTCACTGCGGTGGTTTTCAGTTGCTGTTTGTTTGTGGGCCTTTCTGTCTGAAGTTTAGTCTTTAACAAGTGAAATGCATGCTCAATTTGGTTGAGATCAGGTGACTGACTTGGCCATTCAAGAATATTCCACTTCTTTGATTTAATTAACTCCTGGGTTGCTTCGGCTTCATGTTTTGGGTCATTGTCTATCTGTAGGATGAAACGACGACCAATCAGTTTGGCTGCATTTGGCTGGATCTGAGCACACAGTATGGCTCTGAATACCTCAGAATTCATTCGGCTGCTTCTGTCCTGTGTCACATCATCAATAAACACTAGTGACCCAGTGCCACTGGCAGCCATGCATGCCCAAGTCATCACACTGCCTCCGCCGGGTTTACAGATGATGTGGTATGCTTTGGATCATGAGCTGTACCACGCCTTCGCCATACATTTCTCTTTCCATCATTCTGGTAGAGGTTGATCATGGTTTCATCTGTCCAAAGAATGTTCTTCCAGAACTGTGCTGGCTTTTTTAGATGTTTTATAGCAAAGTCCAGTCTAGCCTTTTTATTCTTGATTCTTATGAGTGGTGTTATGGTTCTCAATGGCAAGAGAACATAGCCCAGCAAACATAAGTACTAGCTCTTGGAAGGATGGAAACTAAACTGACCATGAACTAAACCTGCCGCACAACTAACAGTAGCCGGGTAGCGTTGCCTACGTTTTTTATCCCTAGACGCCCAGCGCCGGCCGGAGGACTAACTAATCCTGGCAGAGGAAAATATAGTCCTGGCTCACCTCTAGAGAAGTTTCCCCGATAGGCAGACAGAGGCCCCCACATATATTGGCGGTGATTTTAGATGAAATGACAAACGTAGTATGAAAATAGGTTTAGCAAAATTGAGGTCCGCTTACTAGATAGCAGGAAGACAGAAAGGGCACTTTCATGGTCAGCTGAAAACCCTATCAAAATACCATCCTGAAATTACTTTAAGACTCTAGTATTAACTCATAACATCAGAGTGGCAATTTCAGATCACAAGAGCTTTCCAGACACAGAAACGAAACTACAGCAGTGAACTGGAACAAAATGCAAAAACAAACGAGGACTAAAGTCCAACTTAGCTGGGAGTTGTCTAGCAGCAGGAACATGCACAGAAAGGCTTCTGATTACAATGTTGACCGGCATGGAAGTGACAGAGGAGCAAGGTTAAATAGCGACTCCCACATCCTGATGGAAACAGGTGAACAGAGGGGATGATGCACACCAGTTCAATTCCACCAGTGGCCACCGGGGGAGCCCAAAATCCAATTTCACAACAGTACCCCCCCCTCAAGGAGGGGGCACCGAACCCTCACCAGAACCACCAGGGCGATCAGGATGAGCCCTATGAAAGCCACGGACCAGATCGGAGGCATGAACATCAGAGGCAGTCACCCAAGAATTATCCTCCTGACCGTATCCCTTCCATTTGACCAGATACTGGAGTTTCCGTCTGGAAACACGGGAGTCCAAGATTTTTTCCACAACGTACTCCAACTCGCCCTCAACCAACACCGGAGCAGGAGGCTCAACGGAAGGCACAACCGGTACCTCATACCTGCGCAACAATGACCGATGAAAAACATTATGAATAGAAAAAGATGCAGGGAGGTCCAAACGGAAGGACACAGGGTTAAGAATCTCCAATATCTTGTACGGGCCGATGAACCGAGGCTTAAACTTAGGAGAAGAAACCCTCATAGGGACAAAACGAGAAGACAACCACACCAAGTCCCCAACACAAAGCCGAGGACCAACCCGACGCCGGCGGTTGGCAAAAAGCTGAGTCTTCTCCTGGGACAACTTCAAATTGTCCACTACCTGCCCCCAAATCTGATGCAACCTCTCCACCACAGCATCCACTCCAGGACAATCCGAAGATTCCACCTGACCAGAAGAAAATCGAGGATGAAACCCCGAATTACAGAAAAAAGGAGACACCAAGGTGGCAGAGCTGGCCCGATTATTGAGGGCAAACTCCGCTAAAGGCAAAAAAGCAACCCAATCATCCTGATCTGCAGACACAAAACACCTCAAATATGTCTCCAAGGTCTGATTCGTCCGCTCGGTCTGGCCATTAGTCTGAGGATGGAAAGCAGACGAGAAAGACAAATCTATGCCCATCCTAGCACAGAATGCTCGCCAAAATCTAGACACGAATTGGGTTCCTCTGTCAGAAACGATATTCTCCGGAATACCATGCAAACGGACCACATTTTGAAAAAACAGAGGGACCAACTCGGAAGAAGAAGGCAACTTAGGCAGGGGAACCAAATGAACCATCTTAGAGAAACGGTCACACACCACCCAGATGACAGACATCTTCTGAGAAACAGGAAGATCCGAAATAAAATCCATCGAGATGTGCGTCCAGGGCCTCTTCGGGATAGGCAAGGGCAACAACAATCCACTAGCCCGAGAACAACAAGGCTTGGCCCGAGCACAAACGTCACAAGACTGCACAAAGCCTCGCACATCTCGAGACAGGGAAGGCCACCAGAAGGACCTTGCAACCAAATCCCTGGTACCAAAGATTCCAGGATGACCTGTCAACGCAGAAGAATGAACCTCAGAAATGACTTTACTGGTCCAATCATCAGGAACAAACAGTCTACCAGGTGGGCAACGATCAGGTCTATCCGCCTGAAACTCCTGCAAGGCCCGCCGCAGGTCTGGAGAAACGGCAGACAATATCACTCCATCCTTAAGGATACCTGTAGGTTCAGAGTTACCAGGGGAGTCAGGCTCAAAACTCCTAGAAAGGGCATCCGCCTTAACATTCTTAGAACCCGGCAGGTAGGACACCACAAAATTAAACCGAGAGAAAAACAACGACCAGCGCGCCTGTCTAGGATTCAGGCGTCTGGCGGACTCAAGATAAATTAGATTTTTGTGGTCAGTCAATACCACCACCTGATGTCTAGCCCCCTCAAGCCAATGACGCCACTCCTCAAAAGCCCACTTCATGGCCAAAAGCTCCCGATTCCCAACATCATAATTCCGCTCGGCGGGCGAAAATTTACGCGAGAAAAAGGCACAAGGTCTCATCACGGAACAATCGGAACTTCTCTGTGACAAAACTGCCCCAGCTCCGATTTCAGAAGCGTCGACCTCAACCTGAAAAGGAAGAGCAACATCAGGCTGACGCAACACAGGGGCGGAAGAAAAGCGGCGCTTAAGCTCCCGAAAGGCCTCCACAGCAGCAGGGGACCAATCAGCAACATCAGCACCCTTCTTAGTCAAATCAGTCAATGGTTTAACAACATCAGAAAAACCAGCAATAAATCGACGATAAAAGTTAGCAAAGCCCAAAAATTTCTGAAGACTCTTAAGAGAAGAGGGTTGCGTCCAATCACAAATAGCCTGAACCTTGACAGGATCCATCTCGATGGAAGAGGGGGAAAAAATATATCCCAAAAAGGAAATCTTTTGAACCCCAAAAACGCACTTAGAACCCTTCACACACAAGGAATTAGACCGCAAAACCTGAAAAACCCTCCTGACCTGCTGGACATGAGAGTCCCAGTCATCCGAAAAAATCAAAATATCATCCAGATACACAATCATAAATTTATCCAAATAATCACGGAAAATGTCATGCATAAAGGACTGAAAGACTGAAGGGGCATTTGAAAGACCAAAAGGCATCACCAAATACTCAAAGTGGCCCTCGGGCGTATTAAATGCGGTCTTCCACTCATCCCCCTGCTTAATTCGCACCAAATTATACGCCCCACGGAGATCTATCTTAGAGGACCACTTGGCCCCCTTTATGCGAGCAAACAAATCAGTCAGCAGTGGCAACGGATATTGATATTTAACCGTGATTTTATTCAAAAGCCGATAATCAATACACGGTCTCAAAGAGCCATCTTTCTTAGCCACAAAGAAAAAACCGGCTCCTAAGGGAGATGACGAAGGATGAATATGTCCCTTTTCCAAGGACTCCTTTATATATTCTCGCATAGCAGCATGTTCAGGCACAGACAGATTAAATAAACGACCCTTAGGGTATTTACTACCCGGAATCAAATCTATGGCACAATCGCACTCCCGGTGCGGAGGTAATGAACCAAGCTTAGGTTCTTCAAAAACGTCACGATATTCAGTCAAGAATTCAGGAATCTCAGAGGGAATAGATGATGAAATGGAAACCACAGGTACGTCCCCATGCTTCCCCTTACATCCCCAGCTTAACACAGACATAGCTTTCCAGTCAAGGACTGGGTTATGAGATTGCAGCCATGGCAATCCAAGCACCAACACATCATGTAGGTTATACAGCACAAGAAAGCGAATAATCTCCTGATGATCCGGATTAATCCGCATAGTTACTTGTGTCCAGTATTGTGGTTTATTACTAGCCAATGGGGTGGAGTCAATCCCCTTCAGGGGTATAGGAGTTTCAAGAGGCTCCAAATCATACCCACAGCGTTTGGCAAAGGACCAATCCATAAGACTCAAAGCGGCGCCAGAGTCGACATAGGCATCCGCGGTAATAGATGATAAAGAACAAATCAGGGTCACAGATAGAATAAACTTAGACTGTAAAGTGCCAATTGAAACAGACTTATCAAGCTTCTTAGTACGCTTAGAGCATGCTGATATAACATGAGTTGAATCACCGCAATAGAAGCACAACCCATTTTTTCGTCTTAAATTCTGCCGTTCACTTCTGGACAGAATTCTATCACATTGCATATTCTCTGGCGTCTTCTCAGTAGACACCGCCAAATGGTGCACAGGTTTGCGCTCCCGCAGACGCCTATCGATCTGGATAGCCATTGTCATGGACTCATTCAGACCCGCAGGCACAGGGAACCCCACCATAACATCCTTAATGGCATCAGAGAGACCCTCTCTGAAATTCGCCGCCAGGGCGCACTCATTCCACTGAGTAAGCACAGCCCATTTACGGAATTTCTGGCAGTATATTTCAGCTTCGTCTTGCCCCTGAGATAGGGACATCAAGGCCTTTTCCGCCTGAAGCTCTAACTGAGGTTCCTCATAAAGCAACCCCAAGGCCAGAAAAAACGCATCCACATTGAGCAACGCAGGATCCCCTGGAGCCAATGCAAAAGCCCAATCCTGAGGGTCGCCCCGGAGCAAGGAAATCACAATCCTGACCTGCTGAGCAGGATCTCCAGCAGAGCGAGATTTCAGGGACAAAAACAACTTGCAATTATTTTTGAAATTTTGAAAGCAAGATCTATTCCCTGAGAAAAATTCAGGCAAAGGAATTCTAGGTTCAGATATAGGAACATGAACAACAAAATCTTGTAAATTTTGAACTTTCGTGGTGAGATTATTCAAACCTGCAGCTAAACTCTGAATATCCATTTTAAACAGGTGAACACAGAGCCATTCCAGGATTAGAAGGAGAGAGAGAGAGAGAAAGGCTGCAATATAGGCAGACTTGCAAGAGATTCAATTACAAGCACACTCAGAACTGAAGGGAAGGGGAAAAAAAAAAAAAAAATCTTCAGCAGACTTCTCTTTTCTCTCCTTTCTCTGTCAATTAATTTAACCCTTTTTTGCCCCGGTCAAACTGTTATGGTTCTCAATGGCAAGAGAACATAGCCCAGCAAACATAAGTACTAGCTCTTGGAAGGATGGAAACTAAACTGACCATGAACTAAACCTGCCGCACAACTAACAGTAGCCGGGTAGCGTTGCCTACGTTTTTTATCCCTAGACGCCCAGCGCCGGCCGGAGGACTAACTAATCCTGGCAGAGGAAAATATAGTCCTGGCTCACCTCTAGAGAAGTTTCCCCGATAGGCAGACAGAGGCCCCCACATATATTGGCGGTGATTTTAGATGAAATGACAAACGTAGTATGAAAATAGGTTTAGCAAAATTGAGGTCCGCTTACTAGATAGCAGGAAGACAGAAAGGGCACTTTCATGGTCAGCTGAAAACCCTATCAAAATACCATCCTGAAATTACTTTAAGACTCTAGTATTAACTCATAACATCAGAGTGGCAATTTCAGATCACAAGAGCTTTCCAGACACAGAAACGAAACTACAGCAGTGAACTGGAACAAAATGCAAAAACAAACGAGGACTAAAGTCCAACTTAGCTGGGAGTTGTCTAGCAGCAGGAACATGCACAGAAAGGCTTCTGATTACAATGTTGACCGGCATGGAAGTGACAGAGGAGCAAGGTTAAATAGCGACTCCCACATCCTGATGGAAACAGGTGAACAGAGGGGATGATGCACACCAGTTCAATTCCACCAGTGGCCACAGGACCAGAAACCAGAAACCAGTGAGAAACGCAAATCAAACTAGCGTTCCACAATGGAGGCAGCAGTGTACAGAAGGGCGGACTTATGCATGTGTTGCACCAAGTACATGGCGAGGTGTTATAGGGGCAGAACATCATTGTTAATTTTGTAACCTGTAAACGGAGTATACAAAGGTACAGAAAGAAGAGACATAATAGTGATGACATTGAGCAATGTGTTGGTGATATGGGAAAGGGACGTGTCAAATCATTGGGCATTCTATAAAGTGCTAGTGATGTGGAATTACTATTGTGTAAGGACAGTGCTTTACCTATTATGTGTTGTTAGGGTAAATAAAGTGTGTGTTGGTGATGATGAGATACTGGTGAAGTAAATAAAATAAGAATTATAGAAAAGATTTGTGATGATCATATTACAGTGCGAGGGGGAAATGTGAGAGAAAACGTAAATGAAAAATGAGTGAAAAAATATAATAATAATCCAAGTGAATGCATGGATAGTGGGGGACAAAGAACCCTAATTAAATACGTAAAAAAAATACATAAGTGATTTAATTATATATTTATGAATATTAGAATCACAAGGGACATAAAGACTCATCTAAAAGCAGCATAATATTAGATGTAACATGCAGCAGAGGTGAGAAAACCACCTCCGCTCACACCACAGCTTTCTGTGTACATTGCCTATTGACAGTAAGCTTCTTATCAGAGGAGGGCACATGGTTGGACCAGGGCTCACATGAGCTGTAGCCCAGACAGTGATAATCTCCTGAGGATAAAACATTCATTATATTGAAACAACAGTACACATCCTAATAAGTGACATGTCTGTGTCTCTGTCCCTACTTCGTGCTTTCCTCAGGTTACATAGCATACCCAACATACTAACCTTACCTTTCATGGCTTCAAGATGCTAGACATTCATACAGAAGCAAAAAGAAGAGAAGCCAGCACTGCTGAAGGTCAAAACGCAATATCCAAAGTGCACATGCACATAATAAATTCTGACTGTATTTCAAATATGAGATATTTAGCAAATAATTGATCAATTCTTTGAGCTACCCCGCCACTTCACGGCAATCTCATAATGGGGCAGTCCTAACTCTACGTTTTTTATTACATTGTGCCATTACGGCCTCCTAAATGTATTGAGAGTGAGAAAAAAAAAAAAAAAAAGGACAGACCACATTATATAACATTACATGACAAACTGTACCTGGAGCATTGACAGAATCACTCCCTTAGTGCCAGGAAGGCGAGCGCGGATAGAGGCCGATCAGGTCCTGTGCGGACATATCAGATCTGGCCTCCACACTGCCAAACCAACACCAAAGTTAAAGGATGAAACTGGCTGAGGCACAGATGCCTAATTAACTAGAGCCTGAGGCAGGGCAGGGCTGCTGTGTGTGTGTGCACAGCAGCCTATCAATCATAGTGAACCCAGACAGAATGGCGCATATGACCCAGCGTGCGCGGCAACAGTGGTGGTCAGCCACATACCAATACAGAAGCAAAAAGAAGAGAAGCCAGCACTGCTGAAGGTCAAAACGCAATGGGGACTGCCCCATTATGAGATTGCCGTGAAGTGGCGGGGTAGCTCAAAGAATTGATCAATTATTTGCTAAATATCTCATATTTGAAATACAGTCAGAATTTATTATGTGCATGTGCACTTTGGATATTGCGTTTTGACCTTCAGCAGTGCTGGCTTCTCTTCTTTTTGCTTCTGTATTGGTATGTGGCTGACCACCACTGTTGCCGCGCACGCTGCGTCATATGCGCCATTCTGCCTGGGTTCACTATGATTGATAGGCTGCTGTGCACACACACACAGCAGCCCTGCCCTGCCTCAGGCTCTAGTCAATTAGGCAGCTGTGCCTCAGCCAGTTTCATGCTTTAACTTTGGTGTTGGTTTGGCAGTGTGGGGGCCAGATCTGATATGTCCGCACAGGACCTGATCGGCCTCTATCTGCGCTCGCCTTCCTGGCACTAAGGGAGTGATTCTGCCAATGCTCCAGGTACAGTTTGTCATGTAAAGTTATTTAATGTGGTCTGTCCTTTTTTTTTTTTTTTTTTTCTCACTCTCAATACATTTAGGAGGCCGTAATGGCACAATGTAATAAAAAACGTAGAGTTAGGACTGCCCCATTATGAGATTGCCGTGAAGTGGCGGGGTAGCTCAAAGAATTGATCAATTATTTGCTAAATATCTCATATTTGAAATACAGTCAGAATTTATTATGTGCATGTGCACTTTGGATATTGCGTTTTGACCTTCAGCAGTGCTGGCTTCTCTTCTTTTTGCTTCTGCTAGACATCCATGTCCTGGGAGATGAACATTTTCAGGGAAACGCTGTCATCTTTTCTTCCCTTGCTTGGTCTACTTCTGGCACCCCTCCAGCTTTCCTGATGACATCACCAAGCACCATACAAGCTACACAAGAAACACAGACTCCAGTTGAGACTCCAAACCATCTCTTGAGACCTGTGTAGACAATATTGCCAAACCTGATTATACCACCTTTAGGCCATGTTCACACTTTGCGGGTGACCTCTGCGGGTTCTCCCACAGCGGATTTGCTAAATCTGCAGGGCAAAACCGCTGCGGTTATCCCTGCAGATTTATCGCAGTTTGTTCCACGGTTTCCGCTGCGGGTTTCCACCTATACTATTGATGCTGCATATGCAGCAATATGCAGCATCAATAGTAATGTTAAAAATAATAAAAATTGGTTATACTCACCCTCTGATGTCCGGATCTCCTCGGCGCTGCACCCGGCGGTCCGGTTCCAAAGATGATGTGCGAGAAGGACCCTTCGTGACGTCACGGTCATGTGACCGCGATGTCACCGCAGGTCCTGTTCGCACAGCAACACTGACCGGCTGGCCGCGTGCAGCGCTGAGAGGTGAGTATAACATGATTTTTTATTTTTATTCTTTTTTTTACCCCAAATATGGTTCCCAGGACCTGGAGGAGAGTCTCCTCTCCTCCACCCCGGGTACCATCTGCACATTATCCACTTACTTCCCGCAACGTGGGCACAGCCCCATGCGGGAAGTAAGCGGTTCAATGCATTCCTATGGGTGCAGAATCGCAGCGATTCTGCACAAAGAAGTGACATGCTGCGGGTTTTAAACCGCTGCGTTTCTGCGCGTTTTTTCCCGCAGCATGTGCACAGCGGTTTGCGGTTTCCATAGGGTTTACATGTAAATGGAAACGCTATGGAAACTGCTGCGGACCCGCAGCATCAAAATCGCCGCGGATCCGCGGGAAAACCCGCAAAGTGTGAACATGGCCTCACACTTCAGGAAGTAATCTCAGAGCCAGGCTCTCCGTTCTAAGTCTCCTCCGAGACGATTACCTCCAGACAAAGCTGCTCGCCTTGGGAGACCATTCTGTCATCGCTGTTGCCGAGATTGACACACCAGTGCTATCAGTTAAGTGAACCACACTCCGAAGATTAAAACTGCCCCTTAGGAGGAAAAAGAAAAGATCCTGTCGGAGCATCAATGTGGAGATGCCACTTTGTTTCATCCTGCCCGCACATAGCTGTGTCCCTCTGGAAGTTCTTGTGGGCATCGGCTCACAGGTAACTAATTTGCAGAAGCAGGCACATATTAAACATTGGGACTTTAGTGAATTAAATAACCCTCCAGATATCTGGGTGAACATTATATCCAGCAATAGCCAACCCATCCCCCCCCCAGGGTTACTAGGAGCCCAATTTTCAAGTTGGGGACATTAAGCTCTCAAGACAGGGCGTTATTATAACTGTTATAGAGAATTAGGGTTTTTCATAATAATTCTAGACATGAATTTTCTGGTTTTCCAGAAGTATTGTCTGCCTTGTATACCTATTTCCCTATAGCTACATCTTTTAATCAGCGGACCATTCGGCACGCCATCTGTGTACTCAGCGCCCAGCAAAAGTCTGCAAACAGCAAGAGTGAAAATTGCAGTGTCCACATCTGAGACACCCAACCTGTAATTCTACAACTTACTTCAGAGACCATGGTTTGGTGGCAAGCAGACCCATCCTGCTAGAAGGACAGCCATTTGTAAAAGCTGCATAAAGCATTGTAACCATCTCCAATAAAAGAGTACCAGTTTATAAACTCAACTGTCGTACCTGTTGACCTCCAGAAATGTCACCCTCTGGCACAATCATCCCAAATCTCACCAGAAGATGTGATCTAAAATTAGGCAACAGCTAACTAACATTCCATCCAAGCTGCCAATGACAGTAAAAAACAGCTGATCCAGATCCCAGGTGGACTAAGCTTAATGTGGGAGATGCCACGATCCCAGTAGAAAAAAATCAATGGAATATTTAACATCTAGTGTCACCATCAATGTCAAAGATAACAGCCAGGAGGTCATGCAGATACCATGGCTGCTAGCAGTATGTCACATTTAACAGTTGGGGAGGGGGGTCACGCAGATACCACCGCTGCCACCAGTTGTCAAGGATGACAGTCAGGGAGGTCACACAGATCCCACAACTGTTACCACTTTGTCACAGATGACACCGGAGAGATCATGCAGGTCCCACCACTGACTCTAGTTTGTCAGGGGAAGGCAAATCTGCTGTCTCCCATCTTCAGGGCAATTACGCGATTGACTGATGAGTGATGGGCGCGGCTATGGCCTCTCCTTGAGGAGCTCATGTGGGGTCTGATTGTGGGTGCGCTAGGCCTTTCAGAAATTTATGAGATCCCCAACTTACAGGATGTCTTTAGCCCTGGAGGTCTCAGGTGGTAGATATCATTGGACAGAGTGCAATTGTCCAGTTTTTCTTTTAAGAGTGTTATATTTTTCACTTTTCTGTCTCTTGAATATACAAATCTCAGACTTTGTGTCTCTTTCCCAGCGAATCTCCCTGCTGTAGTTATCTAGTCACAGCAGGAGGCCCTTACTTCAATGCATGCTGCTCTCTCTCTCTCATTTCATTTGTTTTAGTTAGTCCTTAAATTCCTAGGTCTAATTAATATCACATGGTCAATGTGAAGGCCTACTTCAATGGAGGTTGAAGTGTCAGCTCTATTCTCTGTAGATCTATTTATGGATTTTAGTTTTTTTCTATGACAGTCAAGCATTCATTAAACACTCTCTTACTCAGTAATGTATCCTTACAGTTGTAATCCTCCCATCAAGGAGCAACATCTTCCAATACTACCTGAGAGGTACCAGAATGTAAAGTTGCTGCAAAACATAAAAGACACTGATGTCGTCCACGACAGTCAATGTCCATGGTCATTGTGAGAAAGAAAGATAGCTTCATCCATTTCTGTGTGGATTACTGCAAATTTAATAGCATCACATGTAAGGATGCCTAACCTTTGACACACATCAAAGAGTCCCTGACTTCCCTCGGATCTGCCTCCTATAGTCCTGTATATATTTTCTTGTTCAGTTCAGTTTTCTATTAGTTGAAGTCATCATGTTGATCATGAGATTTCTATATATTACATCCATTTTGCTACAAGCACAAGACGCTGTGTTTTTGTGCAGCAAAAATACGCAGTGTCAAAAACGTATAGCTATAGGAAGCTTCGGAAGCATTCAGATGCAGGTTTCATGATGATGTACTACTTAGCCCTATCTGGGGACAGGCTCGGCTGGTGGGTTTTCTGAGTTATGGGGTTTGGTGAGTATACTAAATTATTTTTCTACAGACACTCAAGTGGCATTAATTTATTACTTTTCAGCGAGAGCACTCAGTGGGCATTATTATTTGTTAAGGGGGCACTTGGGCATTATTACTTTTTGGGGGCATTCAGGGGAAATTATTACTTTTTGAGGGCACTCTGAACATTATTAATTGTAGGGGCATTATTACTGTCTAGGCTGAACACACGTGGCAATTTTGATATTTAGGGGAGTTTTTACTGTCTTGGACACAAAGAGGGTATTATTTATTTGGCGAGTGCTAGCAGGATGAGGAGCTTGTTTAGATTAGGAATATTTTGAGATGGCGCTGGAAATCTGAGCTGTCAAATGTCATAAGACAAGTTATGGCTGGAAGAAGTCATCATGGCAGTCTGGGCCAGGTGGAAAATATGGAAAAGTGAGCAGCTCCAATCAGAAAGAATATCACTTCTGAATTTATAATAACTGTCTGTAATTACTACATGTTCTGTATATTAGTATTTACCACTATATGGTCACTGTATGGTAGTAACATTGGTTGTAATCTTTGGTGTTTTTTATTCTGTAATTGTAGTGTCATCCGCTCACTATATCCACTAATAATAGGACACCTCGATAGTTGTCAACACGCACTCTCTGGATTGGGGGCTGACTCAGACAACCCATTTAACTGCCAACAGTGCACCCCTTGCCATTTGCTAGGCCAGGCTACTGCCACATGCACCATTTCAGCTGACAGAAGTTGCAGTGTCATTGCAAGAAAAAAACTGCTATAAAGGTATCAGAGATCAGTATGCAAAGACACAGTTCTATGCAGGCACAAATCCAAATACAGAAACACAATAAAAGTATGTAATCTGAGAATAGCGCAAACAGGTACTGGGAACTTGATACAGGTATACCTCCAATACACTACCACAGCTACCGGTAGGTGGAAGTCAGAGGGGAGGTTGCCCCATGCCCCTCACTCAAGGGGGCCGACAAGGAGCCATCACCACTCTTAACTCTATCAATATATATAATGCACCAAACAGTTATACTCTATCGTAGAGCAGGTAGATACGTTTTCCCTGCACTTCCACACTCTGTTTGAAAAATGTCATGTCATTTTATGCCTACTGCCTACAGATCAGCAGAAATACGCACTGGACAAGTCCCAGGAGGGGAGAAGCAATGTGATGAAATTATCGCACTGGAACGCTGATGTTCTGTGGGTGCCCCAGCATCATGATTTTATTGTTTGTTTGTTCGTCAGCTTTTTGCCACGGTCTGCCAGTGGATTTGCCAGTATTCAGGGTGAAATCATATATGATGAATATTTTTTGTTTTGATACTATTTGTAAGGGAACTGTTGAGGCATTATACAGTGTAGGGACTATAGTGGGGGTCATCAAACCAGAGGGACTTTTGGGCATTATACTATGTATAGTAGAGTTTTTTGTGTATAATACACATTATCATAGGAGGGTTTTGGGGGAAATATTCTGATTATAGATGGGTTTTGGGGCATTATACTGTCTGAGGACCATCATTGAGGTATTAAAATGTGTATATGGGGGCTTTGTGCTATCATCTACTATATAATTGTCTAAGGGTCACTTCCGTTTGTCTTTCTGTCTGTCCTGGAAATCCCGTGTCGCTGATTGGCCGCGACCAATCAGTGACGAGCACAGTCCGGCCGAGAATTAGTCGCTCCCTACTCCCCGCAGTCAGTGCCCGCTCCATACTCCCCTCCAGTCAGCGCTCTCACAGGGTTAATGGCAGCATTAACGGACTGCGTTATGCCACGGTGTAACGCAGTCCGTTAACGCTGCTATTAACCTTGTGTGACCAACTTTTTACTATTGATGCTGCCTATGCAGCATCAATAGTAAAAAGATCTAATGCTAAAAATAATAAAAAAAATAAAAAATAGTTATATACTCACCATCCGTCGCCCCCCCCCCCCCCCCGGATCCAGAACAGGCCTTTCCCGCTCCTCGCGATGCCCCGGTGACCGCTCCATGCATTGCGATCTCGGAGATGATGATGTGCGGTCTCGAGAGACTGCAATGCACTCTTGGGACCGGAGCGTTGCGAGGAGCATCGGTAAATGCCTCACCTGGATCCGGGGGGGACGATGGAGGGTGAGTATATAACTATTTTTTATTTTAATTCTTCTTTTTTAACAGGGATATGATGCCCACATTGCTATATACTACATGTGCAGTGCTATATACTACGTCGGCTGTGCAATATACTGCGTGGCTGTGCTATATACTATGTGGGCTGTGCTATATACTGCGTGGCTCTGCTATATACTGCGTGGCTGTGCTATATACTGCGTGGCTGTGCTATATACTACGTGGCCTGTGCAATATACTACGTGGCTGTGCTATATACTGAGTGGCTGTGCAATATACTATGTGGGCTGTGCAATATACTACATGGGCTGTGCAATATACTACGTGGGCTGTGCAATATACTACGTGGGCTGTGCTATATACTACGTGGGCTGTGCAATATACTACGTGGGCTGTGCAATATACTACATGGGCTGTGCAATACACTATGTGGCTGTGCAATATACTACGTGGCTGTGCAATATACTACGTGGCTGTGCAATATACTACGTGGCTGTGCAATATACTACGTGGGCCGTGTAATATACTATGTGGCTGTGCAATATACTACATGGCTGTGCTATGTACTACGTGGCTGTGCTATTTACTACGTGGGCTGTTATATACTACGTGGCTGTGCTATATACTACGTGGCCAGCCGCGAACAATCAGCGACAGGCGCAGTCCGGCTGCGAATTGGCGCAGGATTTGAACCACGCTTCGCTAATTGGTGGCGCCCGGCTGGCCGAATCCTGTGTATTCAATGTATTATTCGAAAATCTTCATAAATAAACTACATACATATTCTAGAATACCCGATGCATTAGAATCTGGCTACCATCTAGTACTGCATAAGTCGTTTTGGGGGCATTATATTGTTTAGAGAGAGCTTTAGCAGCATTATACTGTGTGAGGACTACTTTTACATCATCATACTGTGTGGGGGGCATTATACATTATAAAGAGGGCTTTTGGAGCATTATACTGTTTAGAGGTGTGGCTTTGGGGGCACTATAGAGTGTATAGTGTTGTGAACTGTGTTTTTGGGCTCCCTCTGGTGGTCACTAACGGTATTGTGTTAGGTATGTCTTGTTGCAGGCCTGAGCTCCAGCTGTGTCGTTAAGCAGCGGGTGTTTCCTATTTGAGTCTCCTTTGGACTCAGTCTCTTGCCTGGCATCGTTGTATCCAGACCTATTTGGTCTCCTCCGGATTCCTTTCAGTCTGCCTCATGCAAGAAAAGCTAAGTCTGTTTTGTACAATTTGGATCGTTTGCATTATTCAGTGTTTTTGTCCAGCTTGCTTTACATTTGATTTTTGACTCGCTGGAAGCTCTAGGGGGCTGATATTCTCCCTCCACACCGTCAGTCGATGTGGGGGTTCTTGAATGTTCAGCGTGGATGTTTTGTAGGGTTTTCTGCTAACCGCATAGTCCACTATCTATTTTCTGCTATCTAGACTATTGGGCCTCACTTTGCTGAATCTAGTTCATCTCTACGTTTGTGTTTTCCTCTTGCCTCACCGTTATTATTTGTTGGGGGCTTTCTATATCTTTGGGGTTCAATTTCTCTGGAGGCAAGCGAGGTCTTATTTTTTCCCTTTAGGGGTAGTCAGTTCTCCGGCTGGCTCGAGACGTCTAAAACCAACGTAGGCACGTTCACCGGCTACTTTTAGTTGTTTGTGTCAGGATCAGGTATGCGGTTAGCCCAGTTTCCACCTCCCTAGAGCAGTATTTTTATTTTTGCTATCTTGCCGGAATATCAGAGATCCTCTGCCATTGGGATCATAACAGTATAGGGTGCTTTGTGGCTATCATACCTTGTACAAAATAGCTGTGGGAGTCATTATACTTTGTATTGGGAGTTGTATAGGAGAGCTATGGGGACATTAAACTGTATATACGGGAACTATGGGCAAATCATACAGTATATAGGGTACCTTTATTGATATCGTACTATGTATAGATCACTGTGGGGACATTATACTGTGCATAGAAGAGCTGTGTGGACATCTTACTGTGCATTGGGGATGGACTTAAAGTCTTCCTTCAAACTTAATAACTATGTTACTATGTAGGGTAGGGTAAACATATTGTGTATAGAGGAGCTGTTGGAACATCACATTGTGTATAAGGCAGCAGTGGGGACATCATAATGTATATAGGGTAGCTAAGGGACATCATACTGTGTATATGAGAGTTGTATATGGGAAGGGACGTAAGGGCCTTATTACTATACCAGTTATATAGTTATATAGTTATTAAGGTTGAAGGAAGACTTTAAGTCCATCTAGTTCAACCCATAGCCTAAGCTAACATGCCCTAACATGTTGATCCAGGGGAAGGCAAAAAAACCCCATGTGGTAAGAGTAAGCTCCACCATGGGGAAAAAAATTCCTTCCCGACCCCACATACGGCAATCAGACTAGTTCCCTAGATCAACGCCCTATCAAGGAATCTAGTGTATATACCCTGTAACATTATACTTTTCCAGAAAGGCATCCAGTCCCCTCTTAAATTTAAGTAATGAATCACTCATTACAACATCATACGGCAGAGAGTTCCATAGTCTCACTGCTCTTAAAGTAAAGAAACCGCGTCTGTTATTATGCTTAAACCTTTTTTCCTCCAGACGTAGAGGATGCCCCCTCGTCCCTGTCACCGGTCTATGATTAAAAAGATCATCAGAAAGGTCTTTGTACTGTCCCCTCATATATTTATACATTAACATAAGATCACCCCTTAGCCTTCGTTTTTCCAAACTAAATAGCCCAAAGTGTAATAACCTATCTTGGTATTGCAGACCCCCCAGTCCTCTAATAACCTTGGTCACTCTTCTCTGCACCCGCTCTAGTTCAGCTATGTCTTTCTTATACACCGGAGACCAGAACTGTGCACAGTATTTTAAGTGTGGTCGCACTAGTGACTTGTATAGAGGTAAAATTATGTTCTCCTCATGAGCATCTATGCCTCTTTTAATACATCCCATTATTTTATTTGCCTTTGTAGCAGCTGCCTGACACTGGCCACTGAATATGAGTTTGTCATCCACCCATACACCCAGGTCCTTTTCATTGACAGTTTTACCCAGAGTTTTAGAATTAAGCACATAGTTATACATCTTATTACTTCTACCCAAGTGCATGACCTTACATTTATCCCCATTAAAGCTCATTTGCCATTTATCAGCCCAAGATTCTAGTTTACATAAATCATCCTGTAATACAAAATTGTCCTCCTCTGTCTTGATTACCCTGCAGAGTTTAGTGTAATCTGCAAATATTGAAATTCTACTCTGAATGCCCCCTACAAGGTCATTAATAAATATGTTAAAAAGAAGAGGGCCCAATACTGACCCCTGTGGCGGCACAGGAGACATTATTACCGTATGTGGAGAGACTCAGGGGACATTAATACTGCATGTGAAGGGACTCAGGGGATATTATTAAATGCTAAATGGGCACTTAAGAAGCATTATTGTTATAGGTGCATTCAGGATACTGCGACCATAAAAGGTGGGAACAGGGGGCATTATTTCTTTCTAGGGAGCAAAATGTGGGCACTGTTTTGTTGGCACATGGTGTTATTAATTATATTATTATATGATGCACTTAGAGAAACATTTTTTTTGTTCCACATATCTGGTCCAGTAACAGCACCAAATGTGGCAGCAGCAGCAGCTCTACATTGGGGTAACAGTGTGAGGAGACTGTGCAGGTTGGAAATAGATGGCACCATGATGGAAATGTGAGAAGACAAACGTGTCTGTGTTGTAACTCTGCAGATGAAACATGGCTGGAAGAAGTTGTCATGACAGTCTGGGTCATATGGAAAAAACATTAAAAGTGATTGACACCCTCAGGAAGAATGTCACTATTAAGTTACTATCTATAACTGTACTTTAATCTCTTATATGTACTGCTGGGCTGCTATTTTCTACTATATGGTGAATGTATGGTGGTAATATCGGCGGTGGTCTTCCTATAATAATCTCTTTTCATTAGCAGCGTGGTTATCTGTTGAGGTACCCACTATACCCACTGTGATGGTGTCCCACCATAGCTGTAAACATGGTTACCTGGTTAGGGGCCTGCTAAGACATGTTTTGCACTGCTTCCCTGTGCTGAATGCCTAAATATTCCTCGGGTCCATGGGCTCTAAGTACTGGATAAGAGGGTAGATGCAGCAGTTTGATATTTAGTAATTAGAGTACAGGATACTAACATGTAATATATACAGGTGCTTCTCACAAAATTAGAATATCATCAAAAAGTTTGATTTATTTCAGTTCTTCAATACAAAAAAGTGAAACTAACATATTATATAGAGCCATTAAAACAGAGTGATCTATTTCAAATGTTTATTTCTGTTAATGTCGATGATTACAGCTTACAGCCAATGAAAACCCAAAAGTCATTATCTCAGTAAAATAGAATAATTAACAAAAAACACCTGCAAAGGCTTCCTAAGCATTTAAAAAGGTCCCTTAGCCTGTTTCAGTAGCTCCGCAATCATGGGGAAGACTGCTGACTTGAAAGATGTCCAGAAGGCAGTCATTGACACACTCCTGTCATGGTTCTCAATGGCAAGAGAACGTAGTAAAGAATACAAAAGGACTAGCTCTTGGAAGATGGGAACTCGAGCTGACTGTGAGCTAAACCTACCGCACAACTAACAGTGGCCGGGTAGCGTGCCTACGTTTTATCCCTAGACGCCCAGTGCCAGCCGGAGGACTGACTGACCCTAGCAGAGGAAAATACAGACCTGGCTTACCTCTAGAGAAATTTTCCCCAAAAGGCAGACAGTAGCCCCCACATATATTGTCGGTGATTTCAGAGGAAATTGACAAAGTATGAAGATAGGTTTAGCAAAATGAGGTCCGCTTACTAGATAGTAGGAAGACAGAAAAGGGAACTTCACAGTCAGCTGAAAACCCTTTCAAAACACCATCCTGAAATTACTTTAAGACTCTAATATCAACTCATGACACCAGAGTGGCAATTTCAGCTCACAAGAGCTTCCAGTCTCAGAAATATTCAATCACAGAGAACTGGAACAAAAATGCAAAACAAACTTAGGACTACAAGTCCAACTTAGCTGATAGCAGTCTAGGAGCAGGAACATGCAACAGAAAGGCTTCTGGTAACATTGTTGGCCGGCATAGAAATGACTGAGGAGCAAGGCTAAATAGACAACTCCCACATCCTGATGGAAACAGGTGAACAGAGGAGATAAAGCACATAAGTGCAGTACCACCAGAAACCACCGGGGGAGCCCAGAAACCAAATTCACAACAGTACCCCCCCCTCAAGGAGGGGGCACCGAACCCTCACCAGAACCACCAGGGCGATCAGGATGAGCCCTATGAAAGGCACGGACCAAATCGGAGGCATGAACATCAGAGGCTGTCACCCTAGAGTTATCCTCCTGACCGTAGCCCTTCCACTTAACCAGATACTGAAGTCTCCGTCTGGAAACACGGGAGTCCAAGATCTTCTCGACAACGTACTCCAACTCACCCTCAACCAACACCGGAGCAGGAGGCTCAACGGAAGGCACAACCGGTACCTCATACCTGCGCAACAATGACCGATGGAAGACATTATGAATAGAAAAAGATGCAGGGAGGTCCAAACGAAAGGACACAGGGTTAAGAATCTCCAATATCCTGTACGGGCCGATGAACCGAGGCTTAAACTTAGGAGAAGAAACCTTCATAGGGACAAAACGAGACGATAACCACACCAAGTCCCCAACACAAAGACGAGGACCAACACGACGACGGCGGTTGGCAAAATGCTGAGTCTTCTCCTGGGACAACTTCAAATTGTCCACCACATGCCCCCAAATCTGATGCAACCTCTCCACCACAGCATCCACTCCAGGACAATCCGAAGACTCCACCTGACCGGAAGAGAAACGAGGATGAAACCCCGAATTACAGAAGAAAGGAGAAACCAAGGTGGCAGAACTAGCCCGATTATTGAGGGCAAACGCCGCCAAGGGCAAAAAGGTAACCCAATCATCCTGATCCGCAGACACAAAACACCTCAAATAAGTCTCCAAGGTCTGATTAGTTCGCTCGGTCTGGCCATTAGTCTGAGGGTGGAAAGCAGACGAAAAAGACAAATCAATGCCCATCCTAGCACAGAACGCTCGCCAAAATCTAGACACGAATTGGGTTCCCCTGTCAGAAACGATATTCTCCGGAATACCATGCAAGCGCACCACATTTTGAAAAAACAGAGGAACCAGCTCGGATGAGGAAGGCAATTTAGGCAAGGGAACCAAATGGACCATCTTAGAGAAACGGTCACACACCACCCAGATGACAGACATCTTCTGAGAAACAGGGAGATCAGAAATAAAATCCATGGAGATGTGAGTCCAAGGCCTCTTTGGAATAGGCAAGGATAACAACAATCCACTAGCCCGAGAACAACAAGGCTTGGCCCGAGCACAAACATCACAAGACTGCACAAAACCTCGCACATCTCGCGACAGGGAAGGCCACCAGAAGGACCTAGCCACCAAATCCCTGGTACCAAAGATTCCAGGATGACCTGCTAACGCAGAAGAATGGACCTCCGAGATGACTCTACTGGTCCAATCATCAGGAACAAACAATCTACCAAGCGGGCAACGATCAGGTCTATCCGCCTGAAACTCCTGCAAGACCCGTCGCAAATCTGGGGAAACAGCAGATAATATCACTCCATCCTTAAGGATACCTGTAGGTTCAGAATTACCAGGGGAATCAGGCTCAAAACTCATAGAAAGGGCATCCGCCTTCACATTTTTAGAACCCGGTAGGTAAGAAACCACAAAATTAAACCAAGAGAAAAATAACGACCAGCGCGCCTGTCTAGGATTCAGGCGCCTGGCGGACTCAAGATAAATCAAATTCTTGTGGTCGATCAATACCACCACCTGATGTCTAGCCCCCTCAAGCCAATGACGCCGCTCCTCAAAAGCCCACTTCATAGCCAAGAGCTCCCGATTACCAATATCATAATTTCGCTCAGCGGGCGAAAACTTACGAGAAAAGAACGCACAAGGTCTCATCACGGAGCAGTCGGAACTTTTCTGCGACAAAACCGCCCCAGCTCCGATTTCTGAAGCGTCGACCTCAACCTGAAAAGGAAGAGTAACATCAGGCTGACGCAATACAGGGGCGGAAGAAAAGCGGCACTTAAGCTCCCGAAAGGCCTCCACAGCAGCAGGGGACCACTCAGCAACATCAGCACCCTTCTTAGTCAAATCAGTCAACGGTTTAGCGACATCAGAAAAACCAGTTATAAATCGACGATAAAAATTAGCAAAGCCCAAAAACTTCTGAAGGCTCTTAAGAGAAGAGGGTTGCGTCCAATCACAAATAGCCTGAACCTTGACAGGGTCCATCTCAATGGAAGAGGGGGAAAAAATGTACCCCAAAAACGAAATCTTTTGAACCCCAAAAACGCACTTAGAACCCTTTACACACAAGGAATTAGAGCGCAAAACCTGAAAAACCCTCCTGACCTGTTGGACATGAGAGTCCCAGTCATCCGAAAAAATCAAAATATCATCCAGATACACAATCAAAAATTTATCCAAATATTCACAGAAAATGTCATGCATAAAGGACTGAAAGACTGAAGGGGCATTTGAAAGACCAAAAGGCATTACTAAATACTCAAAATGGCCCTCAGGCGTATTAAATGCGGTTTTCCACTCATCCCCCTGCTTAATTCGCACTAAATTATACGCCCCACGAAGATCAATCTTAGAGAACCACTTGGCCCCCTTTATTCGAGCAAACAAATCAGTAAGCAGTGGCAAAGGATACTGATATTTAACCGTGATTTTATTCAAAAGCCGATAATCAATACACGGCCTCAAAGAGCCATCTTTTTTAGATACAAAGAAAAAACCGGCTCCTAAGGGAGATGACGAAATGGAAACCAAAGGTACATCCCCATGAGTCCCCTGACATCCCCAGCGTAACACAGACATTGCTTTCCAGTCGAGGACTGGGTTATGAGATTGCAGCCATGGCAATCCAAGCACCAACACATCATGTAGATTATACAACACAAGGAAGCGAATAATCTCCTGGTGATCCGGATTAATACGCATAGTTACTTGTGTCCAGTATTGTGGTTTATTACTAGCCAATGGCGTGGAGTCAATACCCTTCAGAGGTATAGGAACTTCCAGAGGCTCTAAATCAAACCCACAGCGTTTGGCAAAGGACCAATCCATAAGACTCAAAGCGGCGCCAGAGTCGACATAGGCGTCCGCGGTAATAGACGATAAAGAGCAAATCAGGGTCACAGATAGAATAAACTTAGACTGTAAAGTGCCAATTGAAACAGACTTATCAACCTTCTTAGTACGCTTAGAGCATGCTGATATAACATGAGTTGAATCACCACAATAGAAGCATAACCCATTTTTTCGCCTAAAATTCTGTCGTTCGCTTCTGGACAGAATTCTATCACATTGCATAATCTCTGGCGCCTTCTCAGTAGACACTGCCAAATGGTGCACAGGTTTGCGCTCCCGCAAACGCCGATCAATCTGAATAGCCATTGTCATGGACTCATTCAGACCTGTAGGCACAGGGAACCCCACCATAACATCCTTAATGGCATCAGAGAGACCCTCTCTGAAATTCGCCGCCAGGGCGCACTCATTCCACTGAGTAAGCACAGACCACTTACGAAATTTTTGGCAGTATATTTCAGCCTCATCTTGCCCTTGAGACAGGGCCATTAAGGCTTTTTCAGCCTGAATCTCTAAATGAGGTTCCTCATAAAGCAACCCCAAAGCCAGGAAAAACGCATCCACATTGAGCAACGCAGGATCCCCTGGTGCCAAAGCAAATGCCCAGTCCTGAGGGTCGCCCCGGAGCAAGGAAATTACAATCCTGACCTGCTGTGCAGGATCTCCAGCGGAGCGAGATCTCAGAGACAAAAATAATTCACAACTATGTTTGAAATTCTGGAAGCGAGATCTATCCCCGGAGAAAAATTCAGGTAAAGGAATTCTAGGTTCAGATATAGGAGCATGAATAACAAAATCCTGTAAACTTTGAACCTTTACAGCGAGATTATCCAAACCTGTAGCTAAACTCTGAGGATCCATATTAATCAGGTGAAATCAGAACCATTCAAGGATTAGAAGGAGAGAGAGACGAAGGCTGCAGTAAGCACAGATGCTAGTGTTGTGAATTTGGATTCTGGGCTCCCCCGGTGGCTACTGGTGGAATTGAACTTGTGTCATCATCTTCCCTGTTCACCTGTTCTCATCAGATCTGGGTGTCGCTATATAACCTGGCTTCTCTGTTAGTTGCTTGCCGGTCAACAATGTTATCAGAAGCCTCTCTGTGCTTGTTCCTGCTCCCAGACATCTACTAGATAAGTTGGACTTTCGTCCTTGTTTGTTTTTGTTTTTTGGTTCCAGTTCACAGCTGCAGTTTCGTTACTGTGTCTGGAAAGCTCTTGTTGATCAGGAATTGCCACTCTGGTATTATGAGTTAATGCCAGAGTCCTAAAGTAATTTCTGGATGGTGTTTTGTTAGGGTTTTCTACTGACCATGAAAGTGTGCTTTCTGTCTTCTGCTATCTAGAAAGCGGACCTCAAATTTGCTAAAACTATTTTCCTGCTGCGTTTGTTATTTCATCTAAAATCACCGCCAATATATGTGGGGGGCCTCTGTCTCCTTTTTGGGCATTTCTCTAGAGGTGAGTCAGGTCTTATATTTCCCTCTGCTAGCATTATTTAGTTCTCCGGCCGGCGCTGGGCATATAGGGATAAAAAGTAGGACATGCTACCTGGCTACTTCTAGTTGTGCGGTAGGTTTAGTTCATGGTCAGTACAGTTACCATCTTCCAAGAGCTTGTTCCTATATAGGCTTATGCTAGTTCTCTGGCCATGGAGATCATGACAGTTTGACCGGCCCACTAAAGGGTTAAAATCCTTGGCTGAGAAAGGAGAGAAATAAGAAGTCTGCTGAGAGTTTTTTTTTTTTTTTTTTTTTTTTGTGCTCTTAATTGGATCACTTGCCAGTCTGTCTATGCTGCAGTCTTTCTTTTTTTTCTCTCTCCTTCTAATCTTTGAATGGCTCTGTGTTCACCTGTCTATAATGGATCTTCAGAGTGTAACTGCAGGTTTGAATAATCTCGCCACGAAAGTACAAAGTTTGCAAGATTTTGTTGTTCATGCTCCGGTATCAGAGCCGAGAATTCCTTTGCCGGAATTCTTCTCAGGGAATAGATCTGGCTTTCAGAATTTTAGAAATAATTGCAAGTTATTTTTGTCCCTGAAATCTCGTTCTGCTGGAGACCCTGCACAGCAGGTTGGGATTGTGATTTCCTTGCTCCGCGGCGACCCTCAAGACTGGGCTTTTTCATTGGCACCAGGGGATCCTGCGTTGCGCAATGTGGATGCGTTTTTTCTGGCCTTGGGGTTGCTCTATGAGGAACCTCATTTGGAACTTCAGGCAGAAAAAACTTTGATGTCCCTATCGCAGGGGCAAGATGAAGCTGAAATTTACTGCCAAAGATTCCGTAAATGGTCTGTGCTTACTCAGTGGAATGAGTGTGCCTTGGCGGCTACTTTCAGAGAGGGTCTCTCTGATGCCATTAAGGATGTTATGGTGGGGTTCCCTGTGCCTGCGGGTCTGAATGAGTCCATGACAATGGCCATTCAGATCGATAGGCGTCTGCGGGAGCGCAAACCAGTGCACCATCTGGCGGTGTCCACTGAGAAGACGCCAGAAAGCATGCAGTGTGATAGAATTCTGTCCAGAAGCGAGCGGCAGAATTTTAGACGGAAAAATGGGTTGTGTTTCTATTGTGGGGATTCTACTCATGTTATATCAGCATGCTCTAAGCGTACTAAAAAGCTTGATAAATCCGTTTCCATTGGCACTTTACAGTCTAAATTTATTTTGTCTGTGACCCTGATTTGCTCTTTGTCATCTATTACCACGGACGCCTATATCGACTCTGGCGCCGCTTTGAGTCTTATGGATTGGTCCTTTGCCAATCGTTGTGGGTATGATTTAGAGCCTTTGGAGACTCTTATTCCTCTGAAGGGGATTGACTCCACCCCATTGGCTAATAATAAACCACAATACTGGACACAAGTAACTATGCGTATTAATCCGGATCACCAGGAGACTATTCGTTTTCTGGTGCTGTATAATCTACATGATGATTTGGTGCTAGGATTGCCATGGCTGCAGTCTCACAACCCAGTCCTTGACTGGAGAGCTATGTCTGTGTTGAGCTGGGGATGTAGGGGGACTCATGGGGACGTACCTTTGGTTTCCATTTCATCATCTATTCCCTCTGAAATCCCTGAGTTCCTGTCTGATTATCGTGACGTCTTTGAAGAACCCAAGCTGGGTTCACTACCTCCGCACCGTGAGTGCGATTGTGCTATAGATTTAATTCCGGGTAGTAAATACCCAAAGGGTCGTTTATTTAATCTGTCTGTGCCTGAACATGCTGCTATGCGAGAATATATAAAGGAGTCCTTGGAAAAGGGACATATTCGTCCATCGTCATCTCCCTTAGGAGCCGGTTTTTTCTTTGTGTCAAAAAAAGACGGCTCTTTGAGACCATGTATTGATTATCGGCTTTTGAATAAAATCACGGTTAAATATCAATACCCATTGCCGTTGCTGACTGATTTGTTTGCTCGCATAAAGGGGGCCAAGTGGTTCTCTAAGGTTGATCTCCGTGGGGCGTATAATTTGGTGCGGATCAGGCAGGGGGATGAGTGGAAAACCGCATTTAATACGCCCGAGGGCCACTTTGAGTATTTGGTGATGCCTTTTGGTCTTTCTAATGCCCCTTCAGTCTTCCAGTCCTTTATGCATGATATTTTCCGCGATTTTTTGGATAAATTTATGATAGTGTATCTGGATGATATTCTGATTTTTTCGGATGACTGGGACTCTCATGTCCAGCAAGTTAAGAGGGTTTTTCAGGTTTTGCGGTCTAATTCTCTGTGTGTCAAGGGTTCTAAGTGCGTATTTGGGGTTCAGAGAATTTCCTTTTTGGGATATATTTTTTCTCCCTCTTCCATTGAGATGGATCCTGTCAAGGTTCAAGCTATTTGTGATTGGACGCAGCCCTCTTCTCTTAAAAGTCTTCAGAAATTTTTGGGCTTTGCCAACTTTTATCGTCGATTTATTTCTGGTTTTTCGGATGTCGTTAAGCCATTGACCGATTTGACTAGACAGGGTGCTGATGTTGCTAATTGGTCCCCTGATGCTGTGGAGGCCTTTCAGGAGCTTAAGCGCCGTTTTTCTTCTGCCCCTGTGTTGCGTCAGCCTGATGTGGCTCTTCCTTTTCAGGTTGAGGTCGACGCTTCTGAGATCGGAGCTGGGGCAGTGTTGTCGCAGAAAAGTTCTGACTGCTCCGTGATGAGGCCTTGTGCCTTCTTTTCCCGTAAATTTTCGCCCGCTGAGCGGAATTATGATGTTGGGAATCAGGAGCTTTTGGCCATGAAGTGGGCGTTTGAGGAGTGGCGCCATTGGCTTGAGGGGGCCAGACATCAGGTGGTGGTATTGACTGACCACAAAAATTTGATTTATCTTGAGACCGCCAGGCGCCTGAATCCTAGACAGGCGCGCTGGTCATTATTTTTTTCTCGGTTTAATTTTGTGGTGTCATACCTACCGGGTTCTAAGAATGTTAAGGCGGATGCCCTTTCTAGGAGTTTTGAGCCTGATTCACCCGGCAACTCTGAGCCCACAGGTATCCTTAAGGATGGAGTTATTTTGTCAGCCGTTTCTCCAGACCTGCGGCGGGCCTTGCAGGAGTTTCAGGCGGATAGACCGGATCGTTGTCCGCCTGATAGGCTGTTTGTTCCTGATGATTGGACCAGTAGAGTCATCTCTGAGGTGCATTCTTCTGCATTGGCAGGTCATCCTGGAATTTTTGGTACCAGGGATTTGGTGGCAAGATCCTTCTGGTGGCCTTCCCTGTCACGAGATGTGCGAGGCTTTGTGCAGTCTTGTGACGTTTGTGCTCGGGCCAAGCCTTGTTGTTCTCGGGCTAGTGGATTATTGTTGCCCTTGCCTATTCCTAAGAGGCCTTGGACGCACATCTCGATGGATTTTATTTCAGATCTGCCTGTTTCCCAGAAGATGTCTGTCATCTGGGTGGTGTGTGACCGTTTTTCTAAGATGGTCCATTTGGTTCCCCTGCCCAAATTGCCTTCTTCTTCCGAGTTGGTTCCCCTGTTTTTTCAAAATGTTGTTCGTTTGCATGGTATTCCTGAGAATATCGTTTCTGACAGAGGAACCCAATTTGTGTCTAGATTTTGGCGGGCATTCTGTGCTAGGATGGGCATAGATTTGTCTTTTTCGTCTGCTTTTCACCCTCAGACTAATGGCCAGACCGAGCGGACTAATCAGACCCTGGAGACATATCTGAGGTGTTTTGTGTCTGCTGACCAGGATGATTGGGTTGCTTTTTTGCCATTGGCGGAGTTCGCCCTCAATAATCGGGCCAGCTCTGCCACCTTGGTGTCCCCGTTTTTCTGTAATTCGGGGTTCCATCCTCGATTTTCCTCCGGTCAGGTGGAATCCTCGGATTGTCCTGGAGTGGATGCGGTGGTGGAGAGATTGCATCATATCTGGGGGCAGGTGATGGACAATTTGAAGTTGTCCCAGGAGAAGACTCAGCTTTTTGCCAACCGTCACCGTCGTGTTGGTCCTCGGCTTTGTGTTGGAGATTTGGTGTGGTTGTCTTCTCGTTTTGTCCCTATGAGGGTCTCATCTCCTAAGTTTAAGCCTCGGTTCATCGGTCCGTATAAAATATTGGAGATTCTTAACCCTGTTTCCTTCCGTTTAGACCTCCCTGCATCCTTTTCTATTCATAACGTTTTTCATCGGTCGTTATTGCGCAGGTATGAGGCACCGGTTGTGCCTTCCGTTGAGCCTCCTGCTCCGGTGTTGGTTGAGGGTGAGTTGGAGTACGTTGTGGAGAAAATCCTAGACTCCCGTGTTTCCAGACGGAGACTCCAGTATCTGGTCAAGTGGAAGGGATACGGCCAGGAGGATAATTCTTGGGTCACTGCATCTGATGTTCATGCCTCCGATCTGGTTCGTGCCTTTCATAGGGCCCATCCTGATCGCCCTGGTGGTTCTGGTGAGGGTTCGGTGCCCCCTCCTTGAGGGGGGGGTACTGTTGTGAATTTGGATTCTGGGCTCCCCCGGTGGCTACTGGTGGAATTGAACTTGTGTCATCATCTTCCCTGTTCACCTGTTCTCATCAGATCTGGGTGTCGCTATATAACCTGGCTTCTCTGTTAGTTGCTTGCCGGTCAACAATGTTATCAGAAGCCTCTCTGTGCTTGTTCCTGCTCCCAGACATCTACTAGATAAGTTGGACTTTCGTCCTTGTTTGTTTTTGTTTTTTGGTTCCAGTTCACAGCTGCAGTTTCGTTACTGTGTCTGGAAAGCTCTTGTTGATCAGGAATTGCCACTCTGGTATTATGAGTTAATGCCAGAGTCCTAAAGTAATTTCTGGATGGTGTTTTGTTAGGGTTTTCTACTGACCATGAAAGTGTGCTTTCTGTCTTCTGCTATCTAGAAAGCGGACCTCAAATTTGCTAAAACTATTTTCCTGCTGCGTTTGTTATTTCATCTAAAATCACCGCCAATATATGTGGGGGGCCTCTGTCTCCTTTTTGGGCATTTCTCTAGAGGTGAGTCAGGTCTTATATTTCCCTCTGCTAGCATTATTTAGTTCTCCGGCCGGCGCTGGGCATATAGGGATAAAAAGTAGGACATGCTACCTGGCTACTTCTAGTTGTGCGGTAGGTTTAGTTCATGGTCAGTACAGTTACCATCTTCCAAGAGCTTGTTCCTATATAGGCTTATGCTAGTTCTCTGGCCATGGAGATCATGACAGCTAGTGAATCAACTAATGAGCAAACTCAGGAAAAAAAAAAAAAATAAATTCTCTGCAGACTTCTTTTCTCTCCTTTCTTCTGCCAATTATTTTAACCCTTGTCCGGCCAAACTGTCATGGTTCTCAATGGCAAGAGAACGTAGTAAAGAATACAAAAGGACTAGCTCTTGGAAGATGGGAACTCGAGCTGACTGTGAGCTAAACCTACCGCACAACTAACAGTGGCCGGGTAGCGTGCCTACATTTTATCCCTTGACGCCCAGCGCCAGCCGGAGGACTGACTGACCCTAGCAGAGGAAAATACAGACCTGGCTTACCTCTAGAGAAATTTTCCCCAAAAGGCAGACAGTAGCCCCCACATATATTGTCGGTGATTTCAGAGGAAATTGACATACGAAGTATGAAGATAGGTTTAGCAAAATGAGGTCCGCTTACTAGATAGTAGGAAGACAGAAAAGGGAACTTCACAGTCAGCTGAAAACCCTTTCAAAACACCATCCTGAAATTACTTTAAGACTCTAATATCAACTCATGACACCAGAGTGGCAATTTCAGCTCACAAGAGCTTCCAGCCTCAGAAATATTCAATCACAGAGAACTGGAACAAAAATGCAAAACAAACTTAGGACTACAAGTCCAACTTAGCTGATAGTAGTCTAGGAGCAGGAACATGCAACAGAAAGGCTTCTGGTAACATTGTTGGCTGGCATAGAAATGACTGAGGAGCAAGGCTAAATAGACAACTCCCACATCCTGATGGAAACAGGTGAACAGAGGAGATAAAGCACATAAGTGCAGTACCACCAGAAACCACCGGGGGAGCCCAGAAACCAAATTCACAACACACTCCACAAAGATGGTAAGCCACAAAAGGTCATTGCTAAAGATGCTGGCTGTTCACAGAGAGTTGTATCCAAGCATATTAATGGAAAGGGGAGTGGAAGGAAAAAGTGTGGCAGGAAATGGTGCACAAGCAACCGGGATAACCACAGCCTTGAAAGGATTGTTAAGAAAAGGCCATTCCAAAGTTTGGGGAAGATTCACAAGGAGTAGACTGATGTAGTCATTGCTTCAAGAGCCACCACACACAGACATATCCAGGACATGGGCTACAAGTGTCGCATTCCTTTTGTCAAGCCACTCATGACCCATAGACAACACCAGAAATGTCTTACCTGGGCCAAGAAGATAAAGAATTGGACTGTTGCTCAGTGGTCCAAGGTGGTGTTTTCAGATGAAAGTTAATTTTGCATTTCCTTAGGAAATCAAGGTCCCAGAGTCTGGAGGAAGAGTGGAGAGGACACAATCCAAGCTGCTTGAGGTCTAATGTGAGGTTTCCACAATGAGTGATGGATTGGGGAACCATGTCATCTGCTGGTGCAGGTCCACTGTATTTTATCAAGACCAAATTCAGCACAGCTGTCTACTAGGAAATTTTAGAGCACTTCATGCTTCGCTCTGCCGACAAGCTTTTTGAAGATGGAAGTTTCATTCTCCAACAGGACTTTGCACCTGCCAACACTGCCAAAAGTACCAAAACCTAGTTTAAAAACAACAGTATCACTTTGCTTGATTGGCCAGCAAAACTCGCCTGACCTTAACCCTATGGGGTATTGTCAAGAGGAAGAGGAGAGACACCAGACCCAACAATGCAGATGAGGTGAAGGCTGCTATCAAAGCAACCTGGGCTTCCATAACACCTCAGCAGTGCCATAGGCTTATCGCCTAAATGCCACGCTGCATTGATGCAGTAATTGATGCAAAAGGAGCCCCGACCAAGTATTGAGTGCATTTAATGAACATACATTTTGGTAGGCCAACATTTCAGATGTTAAAATCATTTTACAAGCTGGTGTTATAAAGTATTCTAATTTAGTGAGATAATGACTTTTGGGTTTTCATTGGCTGTAAGCCATAATCATCAGCATTAATAGAAATAAACACTTGAAACAGATCATATGAGTTTCACTTTTTGTATTGATGAACTGAAATAAATTAACTTTTTGATGATAGTCTAATTTTGTGAGAAGCACCTGTAGTTAGGTTGATTTCCTTTTGAGCAAGACTAAACAGTTTCATGATACAGACAGGGATACAACATTTAGAAAACATAATTTAGTCTCAAGAAAGGATTCTAGTTGCAAGTCTGGTACATGAGTTTAAGGTACTGTCCTTAGGGCTAAATCCACAGATTAAGAACCACAAAAAACAAGTCTCAGCAGGCTCATAGTAAGACTAGGGGGTGGGTTACAATCCATCACTTCATGAAGTTGACTATTTACTCCCATTTATAATACATAGCCTGCTGTATAAATTACACAAATAGCTATGCCACCACTTGAAGCTCATGGGCCCCAATGCAAAATGTCTAAGTATCAAGGGTCTTTATTAGGTATGTCGACCGCTGGACAACCTCTGCTTACTCACTACTTAATTACTCTCTATAAAAAAAAATGAAAACAATCTATTCTCTGGCGCTGGTCCTCCAATATTGACACTGCTATTACTAGCAGCTTACGTGACACCATTGTGATACTGCTGATTGGCTGCAGCTTTTACCATTTCGTCAAAATAAATGTCCGCTCTGACAAACTATTGATGAGCTGCAGCCGCTCAGCTGATTGACTGTTGCGGTCATATGACACAACAATGTCACATAGCCAGCCAGTATTACAGTGCGGCCACTGGAGAAAGGTGCTGCTGCGGGAGATGAGTATAGACTTTTATTTTCGAGAAGGCCCATAAGTGTTTAAGCTGGGGTTGTTCAATCCTTTTTTATAATAACAATCATTTCATATAATAAATAATAATTTCAATAATGTGAAGTAAAGAAAAAAACACTCCAAAACTAGCAAGACGCTCCCCCAAAAAATCAATGTTAAAATGCTCTCCAAAATTCACTACTTCTTGACATCAGTAATCTGAATTTATTTTTTTGCATCAGCTAGACAAGGCTCAAACGGCCTGAAAATTGGCATTGCCATAATGCCTTACAGCTATCACACCAAATGGTATAGCACAGCCAATCAGGAGAGACCATCATAGCCTGTATAATAGCCAAAGCAGAGAATGGCGCAGTCCATTTTGGAGTGAATCTGGATAGTGAGAGGACGTCACAGCTCACACCTTATCAATAGACAAAAAACCTTAAAATAGTGAATAAATTAAAAAAATAACGTGCTGTAGAAAAGAAGTGAAGAAGATTAGTGTATAGTTTGTGAAAAAGAGAATAATACAGAGATTTAATTGATAGAGTAAGAAACCGAGAAGAGCTGACAGTGAATAATCACAGTGATTATAGTGCAGCTGTTGCATTTTAATCACACTTTTTTTATACTTTTTCTCAATCTTCATGCAGAAGCAAGCCACTAATATTGCTGATATAAAAAAATCTAACTCTTTGTCTGCTAGAAAAGTTTCCATATCACAAACTACTGAGTTTTTAAACACCTACTATATTAGTCTAATTTGACATACAAACATGCCACAATACTGCGGCCAGTTGCCAATGTTCATTTTTGGGCGTGCTGTGTATCTACCATTTCTTGTTGAGTTCTTTCTTATAAAGGGAGAATAATTATGCTAAAAAAAGTAATTAAAAAAATGAGAAAAAAAGAGTTTAAAACAATTAAGACATTTAACTGCCTACCTGACAATGTGTGTGTCACAACCTACTCTTTCTTTCCACCTCAAATTTACTAGTCAAATTTAACATCCATATGCGCCACACCAATACTGCAACCTGTTGCTGCTACTGTTTTTTGGATGTGTGTATACTACCTTTAATTTATTTTTCAGTTCTTTTTGGACAAAGGGAAATTGTGATTGACATCTGCTAAAATTGTCAGTAGAGATAACTGTGGCATCAACAATATCTCCTCTCATATTTATATTGGTAAAACGCTGACAATATGGAGGAGTTATCCCAGGTATAAGCAGGAGATGAGACTCACTAGGTGAAATTGATGATAATGGCAATGGTGTCGGTGACTAAGATGTCAACCCTGGCACTGCAACGGAAGTGATAGAGAATCAACAGGGCCCTCAATTGTGCTGGTGAGCATGGCAAGCTATACTATTGATTGCTTGTGAGCTTATGTGTTTTGTCAGCATTAAAGGGAACCTGTCACCCCCAAAATGGCTGGTGAGGTAAGCTCACCGGCATCAGGGGCTTATCTACAGCATTCGGTCAGGTCGGATGGGTGTCTCCGGTCCGCTCCGGCGCCTCCCATCTTCATTCCATAACGTCCTCTTCGGGTCTTTACGCCGCGGCTCCGGCGCAGGCGTACTTTGCCTGCCCTGTTGGGGGCAGAGCAAAGTACTGCAGTGCACAGGCGCCGGGCGTCTCTGACCTTTCCGGCGCCTGCGCACTACAGTACTTTGCTCTGCCCTGAACAGGGCAGACAAAGTACGCCTGCGCCGGAGCCGCGGCGTAAAGACCCGAAGAGGACGTCATGGAATGAACATGGGAGGCGCCGGAGCGGACCTGAGACGCCCATTTGACCAGACCTCAGCGGGACCGCCCCTGGGTGAGTATAATCTAACGTCTTTTTCTCCTCTTTCAGGTAACATCGGGGGCTTATCTACAGCATTACAGAATGCTGTTGATAAGCCCCTGATGCCGATGAGCTTACTTCACCAGCCATTTTGGGGGTGACAGGTTCCCTTTAAGCAAAGGGATGAATATTAAATAGTCATTCTTATAGAGCCTTGCTGTAAAAGAAAACTTTTTCTTGGCTTTCGAAAAGATGTCATAGTTGACGCATTACTCGGCTTTGTGATGCATGAAAGCCATGTTCCCTGCTCTTCAAAGCTTTTGCCTGCCGATGACATGTCTGGACAGGTAACTTCTAGAAGCCAATGCTTCCAGCACTTGTGCCAGTGCTCCTAATACAACATATAGTGGAGGCAGTCGTGATTGCAGTATGTATGATATAATGGACCAGAGGTTTTATCAGTCTCTACGCCAACCAGATGCACATCAGCAAACACAGACACACTGCCTGAACAACATGGTTCAGTTGAACCTGAACTGTGCCCTTTCTGCAGCAGACACCCTGAGCCCATGGACATTTGGTCAGCAGATTCGACCAGTGACAATTAGAACTGACTGAGCTTGCCATGGCGTACGGTCTTGTTTAGCCTTCACTGTTCTGTTAGCAGGGGAGTGGTTTGTCATGCCCAAGCTAATTAAATTTTCCTCCACAAGTGTAGAAAACCTTACATTTGCAAAAATATATCAGACATGGATCAGTGCAAGCTTTCGTTCATCTATAGCTGATGCTAGTAATCAGCTGTAGCATCTGCTTGCCTCTCCATTGGGATCTATGCTATTCTGCTTCTGCCAGTGCTGATGCCCCCGCACAGATGGGACACTCCTGCTCATCACATTATTTTTATTCTGTGCTGCTGTACAGGAACTGCCGCTGCTTTTCTTCACAGCTGCACATCTCCTGCCTGTCCATCATGGTTTATGCTGAGCTGTTGCCAATGAGTCTGTCAGAAAACGACCAGTCAGTCACCCATTTTGTGCTTGTACATTGTGTTCAATATCTTTACTGTACTGTCAGGGATGCCAGTGCCGATACCCCTTACCCAGTCAGCAGACATCTCCTTTGCTTGTTCCAATATATTCTATAGAGTGTAGATGCTGCCACTGCCAATAGTCAGTCACGCATATCCTGCTTGTGCATTTTGTTATCTAGCTATACCATACACTGCTCAAAAAATGTCCCAAAAAAGGGCAATAGTGTATTTTATTTTCCCTAGAAAAATTTATCTCCACACTGGGACTAAATGAGCAGCTGACTTTTGGTTGTTTCCTGTAGTAAGGGTCTGTGTAGGGCTAGCCTATGCAGGGAGAGCCGACAATGAACGGGGACGCCATCCTGATGGTTTGGGCATCTGTTGGTGCTGTTGCCCCTGGCCCTGTTTTTTCTTTAGTTTTCTGCATTTTATTTTTTTTGTTTTTATTTTTCTCCTCGCTCATTTTTGATCCTGTTATTTTTAACACGTCCTATATGTCATTTATAATATGCTTCTGTCTACCAGTTTTTGAAATTCTGTCCATGTAGTACTTATTGAAGCCTGCTTAAACGCACCTTAAGGCCGGGGTCACACTTGCAAGTGCAATACGAGAAACTCGCACGAGTCTCTCGCATCAATACTCAGCACTGCCGCCAGCACTCGGACCGGAGCGTTCAGCTGCATAGAAATACATGCAACCGCACGCTCCGTTCCCGAGTGCCAGTGGCAGTGCCGGATATTGATGAGAGAGACTCGTGCGAGTTTCTCGCATTGCACTCGCAAGTGTGACCCCGGCCTTACTGTCATGCTGAGCAGCTAATTTGTTCAGCATTTATGTCCATGTTTGGTGCTGCATTTATTGTGCTTCTGCTCAGTACCACTAAGCATCTACAGACACAGAATGCCTGTATAAGGGGGTTGCATTGGTTGCTCTGAACCCCTGTGCCTTTCCCAGTTTAACATATGTGTCAGTGTATCTATCTATATATATAATTGTCTAAGGGTTTTTCCGTCTGTCTGTCTGTCTGTCTGTCTGTCTGTCCTGGAAATCCCGCATCTCTGATTGGTCGAGGCCGCCAGGCCTCGACCAATCAGAGACGGGCACAGCATGGCGACGATGATGTCATAATGGAAATCCCGCGTCTGATTGGTCGAGGCCGCCAGGCCTCGACCAATCAGCGACGGGCACAGTATCAACGTAGATGTCATAATGGTTGCCATGGCGACGATGATGTCATAAAGGTTGCCTCGACCAATCAGCGACGGGCACAGTCTGCCGCGAATTCTGGAATCATCATTGTCCATATACTACGGGGACATGCATATTCTAGAATACCCGATGCGTTAGAATCGGGCCACCATCTAGTATATATATATATATATATATATATATATATATATATATATATCATTGCCCTGTACTGTTGTACATGTATATGTTAATGTTGGTAAATGAACTTAAGTAATGTATTTATTATTCCTGTGACTGCATTGTATGTAGGGAAAGCGCAGTTGTTGGGAATACACCACTAGAAAGGGCATTTCAGTGTTAATAGTTTACTGTAGGAGGGGTCTCTGTGATAAGGGTAGGGGAGCTTTCTGGTTGTAGGCAGAAGCCTGGGTGCCCATAGAGCTTGGGTGGGCTGTTAGCCTGAGCAACACAGTTAACCCGCAACATTCTCAAGATAAGTGCCCAGTCATCCAGGACCCCATTATCAGCTTGGCCAAAACCAGACAAGCATCAGCAGCTTCTGGATGGAAGCTTAACTTAAAGTAGATATGGCAGTAAAGACAGGCAGGTCGCTCGCCATGTGGCAGATGTTTGCGTGGGCTGATGCCCTCAGAACTGGCGCAAAACAACTAAGGGAACCACCACTTAAGGCAAGGAATCTGGACAGGGAGGACACTGAAATGCCATATGAGACAGTAGGACCTGGGCTTGAGCAGTGTGAGGAGGAGAGGATTAGAGGGAAAGCTGAAATGACGTGCACTGTGAAACCAGATGTAACCACTGTAATGGAACTGGATGAGCTGCGAAGATATGAAAGTAAAGTGTTGTGTTTGAAGTTATACTTGGACTGTGTCTCATTTATTCCCAAAGGGACTGGAGCAGTCCGACTGGATCCCAGTAGAAGGCCTGCCAGCGCAGAGAGTGGAGCGGCAGGTGAGCTGACAAGGGAACATGATTTTTATGTGGAGGGAGGCCAGGGCATGCAAAGCCTGAATAGCTCAGCCATGACTACAGCCCTGGCCTACTTTTACACTTGTAATAACAGATACATACCCTCTGCATCCCTTGATCACCATAATAACACTCTATCTTGTGTATAGCATCCGTGATACTCGCCTATCAGAAGTTGTAATGTGATCACATACCAAAAGTAACGTTTTCGGTTCACTTAGCATTTCAGCCTCTGATGGCACGCCAGACGTGACTGATGTCACCTGTGTGCATCACCCAGGAGCTATACATTCCCCTGAGAGGAAGTGACGGTGGTCAGGTGACTGGAAGTAGAGGCGTTGCCTAGAAATCCTTATACTATTTAAATGGGTCCGGGCTGCGGGCACTTACCTGACAGGAGGCTGTAACTGCCACTTGACATGGCTAAGCCCTCCACTTAAGCTGCCATATTCCCTGATGAGTCCCAAAAGGGATGAAATGCATTGGAGGGTGTTCACTTTATGAAGACATCACGGTCCCAATTCATGTTATGGGATGAAGACTGGTATTTTACATGCTCACATCCATTTGTGAAAGTCCGAGGTTGGGTGTCAGATGTCCTTGAATGTTGCATCTCCCTTTATTGGGTGAAACCATTCCATTGATTTATTTGGCTATTGGCCTTGTTAGAGTTGGCAGATTGCACCAAATAAAAATAAATAACAAATAAGGTGCAATCGCAACCCTGGGTCCACCGTGCACTAAACTGCTGCTAGTGAGTAAAAAGACGGATAAAAAACTAGCGAGTGTTCCTCCTTAAAAACAATAAGTTAACTCCACACAGTGTGAATGGAATGCAAAAAAACAAACCCAGATACTCCTCAGATACACAGGGAGAGGAATACCAACTCCTCTAACCACCGAGAGGTACAGGGACAGTAAGTACCAACTCAGCTAACCACTGTGGGGTACAGGGAAAATAGGAAGTGTGCAATACCCCGTTAGAACCACTGCGAAAGAACATGTGGGTTAAACCTGCTCTGTGGTGCAATACCCTGTTAACCCCACAGGGAAGTATAGCATACACACGGGACGGAAACAGATAGCAAAAACTCACAGTCAGCAAGAACACGCACCAAACCTTCTCTCCGGAGGTGCCGGAATTCTAATGGCTTGATGCCAGGCCTGGACTCACACAGACAATCTCGTCTCCGGAGGTGCCAGAATTCTAAAGGCACAGGGCCAGCCCTGAACACATGCTGACACAAAACACTGATGTCCGACTGGTAGCTGATATGGTGCTAAACACACTAAATGCACAGACAGAATGGTAGCAAATCCACCCACACATACACCAAACACAAGTGACACTAGCACGCTCGCGTGCTTCGCTGAAAGCCCTTTATGCACCAGGCTCCACCCCAAACACTCACGCCCAGTCGGACAGGGCATTGCCCATGGGCCAATGAGCTGCCACATCACCAGAGCAGAAAGCATCTGAGCACCAATGACAAGGTGCCACATCACGGACATGCTCAGTAAGGTGATTTCTGGACTTAGACTCCAGAGAGTGGGGCTGCCTCTGTATACCACTGATTACCATAGACTTTAGCTGGAGAGCTAGCAGTGACCACACATATAACAAGAACCTGAGCAAGATGCTAGCACCAATGTGTGAACTAAGCAGCAGACTCAGGGGCTGGGCCTGAATGGGAGACCAGAGCACCAAACGGTGCCTGCGATACATCCAATCCAGCACGTAAGTCCAGGCCTTCGTATGGTTTTGATATAATAATGGTTATCTTACACCCAACTGGGTTCTATTGTGTGCTAGTGGGGTTAGGTATATTTACACTTGCTTTCTGCAAAAAAAACATTCACACCAGTCAGCCTTTATTGTTAGGCAAGCCTATCTTGGTTTCCTTTACGTATCTTGTTTGTGTCGTTTTATACATTTTTAATGATATATTAAATGTTAAGTTTTAATAATTCCCAGTCTGCTTATATTATCCCAAAAGGGATAATTTTTGGATAGCTTTTTTATGCTTCTTCTTGAAAGGGATACATTTTGGATCACCGCATCAAAAAATAAATGGCTTCTTCCTTGCATATAAAAACCAACAAGGCAGGCATTTACCAGCAAAAAGGAATAATTTTTGGTCTGATTTAATATTATCCCCTTAGTGACCAGGCCAAATTTTTCAAATCTGACCAGTGTCACTTTATGTGGTAATAACTCTGGAACGCTTCAACATATCCCATTGATTTTGAGATCATTTTTTGTGACACATTGTACTTTATGATAATGGTAAATTTAGGTCGATATGTTTTGTGTTTATTTATAAAAAAAATATCAGAAACTTGACAAAACTGTAAACAAATTTTAAATTTTCAAACTATGAATGATTATCCCTTTAATCCAGATTAGTCATACCATAGCAAAACAATAATAATTAATATTTCCCCTATGTCTGATTTAAATCGGCACCATTTGTAAAATATTATTTTATTTTGTTAGCATTTTAGGAGGTTTAAAAATGCAGCAGCAATTTTTTCCTTTTTCCAAGGAAGACTTAATTTTCCCAAAATTTAATTTTTTTAGTGACCTATCCAGGTTTGAAGTGACTTTGGGGGTCCTATATATTGTAAACCCCCCAAAAGTGATACCATTTTAAAAACAGCACCCCTTCACATATTGAAAACTGCTGTCAGGTAGGTTATTAAAAACTCTTCAGGTGCTTTTCAAGAATTAATACAAAGTGACATGACAGGACAGGAATGAAAAAGTGTATTTTTACCACCTAAATGTTGTTAACTTCTTAACAGGTTACTATATATTTGAACAGACTGCTGGTTACCATTGGTTAAGATTTATTTACACAAAGCAATATAAGTGGAGGTCACATTGATATTAAAGTTAAATACAGGGGACCTCAGAGTGTTATATTGCCTTTTTAGGGCAATCGGAGGCTTTGCAGTATTTGTGATTTTCGAATTGATTGCCACAAATAGATTTTTAGAGAAAATTTTAGCAAAGCTGGCAAATTCGAATTCAAAAGATTTGCTCATCTCTATGAATTTTACTTTCCAATCTTGTATTTAACATTAAAAAGCAAGTTATTATTGGAGATTTATAACATCAGAGAATCACATGGAGGGAGAAGCCCTGGGGTACAATTTTTATCAGGGACTGCAGGGGTGAGCGTGGTACCGCTGCACGGCTGGTTATAGGACTCGGGAAATATATCAATTTACAACATGCTATGAATGTAATTGTGTCACATTTGTTATGTATCTGTGCCATCTGTATCCAAATCAGAACAGAGTGCTCTCCATGTGTTAGAACGATAAAATATCTGTCATTATTTATCCAACTAAATACAAAGTAAAAATGTGTCAGTCTTTACATAGCAGTACTTTTTATCGAACTGACTTAATAAAAACAGCTATAATTGGAGCAGTCTAGATTCTCTATGAAACAATGAAATAAAATGTGTCAATACTATGCATATGCTAACATACATTGTCACTGATATAAGATATCGATAATTATGCAATGGTGAGCCCATTATGTCATGTAATTATACTCAGAAATTAAATTGTAATTTTATAGGTTCTAAATGATCAAATATATATTAGCATCATTGACCTGGAAAAAGACAGATGTCCACTGTCAGAATATACCAAGACCAAGACACAGAAGAGTGCTGTTCAGTTATCAAGAGCTAGTTAATGCAGTAATCCATCATTCCTCCTAGTCTGGCCTTTATAAAATACTCAATATAAGTGTATGATGTGTTATTTTTATCAAAGATTTCAATCATCGGGCATGCCATGTTAGATTAGAAAAAGATAATTAGCGAGTGACAACAAAATTAAATTATATAAATGAATGGCTGAGGCTTTATGGGTTGTCTCTCTTGGAAGTATTGATGGAACAGGAAAGAGACATCATTGCTTTATGATTTATCATCTGGGCCACAGTGAACAACCATTGAAACCAGATTGCATAACCTCAACTAATCTAACAGTTGTACAATGTTCTTGGAGATGAGATAACATTGTTTTAAAGGGCTTGTATGAGATTAGAGAAATGTAGCTGATTTCTTCCAAAATCCTGCCATTGCTGTTTATGGTCTTGAATGAGACCAAGCCACACACACACAGCTGATATGGTTTTTATACCTTGAGACAGGCGCTGATCTAGTGCAGAAACACATTGGTATTAATAAGCACTGTTTTGGAATCTCAAGACTCTTCATTTCTGCAGAATAGCCCACCTAAGCATGACAGTTTCTACTTTTGCGACTGAATAAACATCAAGATCCCCCACACTTCTAACGCCCCCTTTCAATCATAATAAGCTCTGGAGGTAGATTCTCAGGGAGATCAGTGCCTGGGCTACAGATCATAACAGTTCATTTACATATTAAGAAAAGTGTGAATTTCCCTAAAATAAAACATCAGATTGCAGATATCAAGATATCATTGTATTTAGCTTCCTATGACCTGCATGCCCATATACATGGCTTAGACTGGTTGACTTTGCTGATAGATTCCCTTTAACACCTTCATGACCTCAGATGTACCCATACTTCCTGGTTGGGAAGGGGTTCACAAACTAGGATGTATAGGTACATCCTGGCAATCATGTGGCCACCATGACAGAAGGCACGGTGATCACATGAAGGTGCCTGTTGTGCTCATTGCCAAGGGGGGTTTCTCCACCCCCCACAACTAAGAACCCTTTGATTGGCTTTTCAATTCCGAACATCAGGTCATTGATCACTTCCTTAAGAAGCTTGCTGAGTTGTACATTCCACAAAGGGACATTTGCATGGATACAGTAAGTCCCCAATACATTTCAAGGGGAGGCTTCAATTCTGATTAAGAGGGCCACTTATGGAATTAAACTCTACAAGCTGTGTGAGAGTACCTCAGGGTACACACACAGATTTAGAGTTTATGAAGGGAAGGACTACAACCTGAAGTAATGACCGATCGACCAAACCACTGCACGACCAGCTCTATCCTCACCTAGTGTATCCTCACCCATCCCTTGTAGATTGTGAGCTCTCACAGGCAGGGTCCTCTCTCCTCCTGTACTAGTTGTGACTTGTATTGTTCAAGATATTGTACCTGTTTTTATTATGTATACCCCTCCTCACATGTAAAGTGCCATGGAATAAATGGCGGTATAATAATAACATTAATTCAACCTGCTGAATGCCCCCATGCTCTGGGAGTGAGTGGGATTATTGTGTAGGATTTGGCGCACCCACTGCTGGATATAGGGTTATCAAATCTATGTAAATAAGTTTTATTCCGACATCCCACTCTTCTTCTCTGCCAGAGCTCCTGCATGGTGCGGTACTGTGCACAAAAACAGAGAGGCCTCCTTAGGTCAGTCATTGGGCAGCTGCTCAGTAAGGACGAGATCAAAGCCTAATGTAGCGACAACCTACTGGTGGTCAAGTACAAAGACACGAGGGATGTCCTTTTCTTGACCATAATACATGATCATGGCAGCACCCCTATGGCTGAACAAGTTACAAGTCTCTACACAGGTCCCCAAGAATAAGGGGAAGTTGATCTCTCTGATCAAGTCCTCCATCCCTACAGTGCCATGTTGAAAGCTAAGGTGTGGTGAAAAATGTTGGCATAGCACATTGTACAGATGTCATCATTGTACAATGCTTACTTGCTATCACAAAGTGCAGGCTAGACAGGCACATTCATTCACCAGGAGATAGTGAAGATATTTGGAAGTCAGGAAGAAGCTGGCCCCAGTACTTCTGGAAGTGAGAGTGCTTGTATAATACTACAGTAACATTTCCTAGATGAGGTCCCTCAAACTGCAAAAAAATGAGGGTCGCAAAAAAGTGCCAAGTGTGTTACAGTAGAAGGATAAGAATCATTTGGCAATACGAAACCTGCCCTGACCAACGTGACCTGTGTATAAAAGAATGTTTTAAAGTCTATCACTGTACCATGGACTACTACATTTATTTATGACCTACTCTAATTTATTTCACGACTTGACGCAATCTAAGCAACTTACATATGCCAGCTTGATTCACGCTACACATCTCACATATGCCAGACCTCTCTGACCTTTCCTGGCACCTGCGCGCTGCAGTACTTTGCTCTGCCCTCAACAGGGCAGACAAAGTACGCCTGAGCAGGAAGACAGGAAGAGGACGTCATCGCATGAAGATGGGAGGCTCCGAACACAGATCGCGATGCCCTTCGGACCAGACCGCAGCGGGACCGCCCCTGGGTGAGTATAATATAACTTGTTTTTCTAACCTTTTAGGTTACATCGGGGGCTTATCTACAGCATTACAGAATGCTGTAGATAAGCCCATGATGCCGGTGGCCTTAGCTCATATACTATTTTTGGGGTGACGGATTCCCTTTAACTAGGATGTCATCAGTGTGCTGTCCAAAGTTTCAAATGACTCATAGACTTGCATAGGTGATTTGGATCAGAGTTTTGATCAGCAGAGTGTCAGTAGAGTGTTATCAGAGTGTCATTAGAGAGTGATCCAATTTCCAAGGTGTGGAGAAGATAGTAAAAAAATGTTCCATCTTTTCCGTTCTGTCAGGTCATGAAAATTCGACCACACTCAAATGTAATTTGATTGTGGTCCTGTTTTTTTTCACTGACTTATTGGCTCACATGGACAAATGCGATCCAATTTATGGATGCAAATCAAGCATGCAACAATTTTTTCCTCAGTCAGACTCAGTCCAATGAAAATATCGGACATGTGCACGGCCCCATAGAATAACATTGGTCTGAGTGTGATCTGCTGTTTTGTTGGATCACCCTTGTACCGAAAATACAGTCATCTGCCCCAGCCTTAGGCTCAGTTGTAAAGTTGTAGATCAATTAAGGAGCTTTCTTACAGTTTGTTTTTTTTTGAGAAATGAGACTGCAATTCTTTATGTAATGCTTTCAACCAAAGTCAGGAGTTGATTCAGGAGGAAAAAGATAATTAAATTATTATTTCCCATTGGATCCACTTTTGACTTTGGCTTAAAAATACTGCAACAAAAACTGTCATGGTGTTTCTGTAAAAAATGTTTTGCACGACAAGACCATGAAAAAATAACAGGTTCTTTATTTTTTTTTAGCAAAATCAGATAGAAATTTTTAAAACATTAAAAGAGCAAAAATCGGTTCTTGAATTAAGCCTCTCTAATTGCCATGTAAAGCATGAATTTTTTATGCATGTCAGAGGTGCTATTATCATTTGAAATGCTTTTAATAATGAGACATGGGTGACAAGAAATATAGTTTGTCATTTTAATCAACTACATGAGAGAAGATGAATAATTTATTAACTCCATTTTAACGCATTCAGAAACATTTTCCAAAATCAGCTCATAAAAGACTTGTGTGTAAACCACAGACAGATATTTGCCAAACCCAGTGTCAATACTAAATGAGAATCATTTATTCGATCATAACGAGTGTTTTATTAAACAGCTTGGACAATCATGGCAAATGTCAAGACAATTGAGCAACGTCATTATCATCTTCTTTACATTAGCAGTCCCGTGGATCTTGCTTTGGACATTTCAACAGTATCAATAGAATCTCATAATACTTGTATGGGGAAGCAATAATTTGTATAAAAATAAGTGGGTACTGTCCAACATTAAAGGAGAATTCTCAAGTTTGAAAGTTATCCCTTCTCTCTGGATAGGGGAACACTTTCAGATAGCTGGAGATCGGACCATTGGGACCAATTTGAAGAATAAGGGCTCTGAAGAGCCTTGGGTGAGTGGAATGGTGGTTGATCATGCAAACTGCAGCTCCATTTATCTTACGAGAATGTTGAAGACCAGCCAAGTGGGGTTGATTTACTATTCATAGCATCTTTTTATATCGGGTTTTTATGTTTGGCAGCTGTCACACACTAAAAGACACTTTTTATTGCAAAAAATTATTTTTGCCTGACCACATTTTGAGAGCTATAAATTTTCCATATTTTGGCCCACAGAGTCATGTGAGGTCTTTTTTTTTTGCCGGACGAGTTGACATTTTTATTGGTACCACTTTCAGGCACATGACATTTTTTGATCGCTTTTCATTCTGATTTTTGTGAGGCAAAATGAACAAAAACCAGCAATTAGTGAATTTCACGTTCCGCGTGTGGTAAAATTGATAAAGCAGTTTTATTCTTGGGGTCAGCACGATTACACGATGATCATTTATATCATTTTTTTATGTTTTGGAGCTTTTATACAATAAAAACTATTTTATATTAAAAAAAATATTATTTTTGCATCGCTTTATTCTGAGGGCTATAACTTTTTTATTTTTCTGGTGATGGAGCTGTATGGTGGCTTGTTTTTTGCGGGAGAAGATTATATTTTCAGTGATACCACGTTTATTTATATCCGTCTTTTTGATCGCGTGTTATTGGCCTTTTAGTTCAATGGTATGATGATAAAGCATTGTTTTTCTGCCTTGTTTTTTTTTAATGGTGTTCACTAAAGGGGTTAACTAGTGAGACAGTTTTATAGGTGGGGTCGCTACGGACGCGGTGATACTAAATATATGTACTTTTATTGTTTTGAATTTTTTTTAGTTCAAATATATATTTACTGATGGAATAAATATTTATTTGTTGATTTTTCCTTTTTTTATTTTTTAAAGTATTTTTACAATTATTTAATTTTTTTACATTCATTCTTAGTTTTACACTTTGTCCCACTATGGGACACTCATTTTCTGCAGGCTGATCGCTTCTATAGCATGCAGATCTGCATGCTATAGAATCTGTCAGTGCTGCAGCTTCTGTACACTGACCTAAGAGACTTCCTGACATGCACTGAGCATGACAGGAAGCCTCTCATCTCAGCTCTGGTAACCCGGATGTCATCATGACGACATTGGGTTACCATGGGAGCGATCGGGACCCCGCATCATGCCTCAAATGCAGAGGGGCTGTTAGTCCCTGTGCCGCCTCCTCAACGCTGCGATCATGTTTGATTGCAGTGTTTCTGGGGTTAAAGTGGGGTCCGACACCGCTCCTGGCACTTAGTGCCGGGTGTCAGCTGTGAGAATCAGCTGACACCCGGCCGCGATCAGCCGGGACTGCAGCTGATCGCATTGGACATACTATCCTGTCCATGGGAATTAAGTCCCAGGTCACATGGACGGAATTATACGTCCAATGGCAGAAAGGGGTTAATCAATGATGGCATACTGTGTTACTAACGGTAATATTTGACACAGCTCTCTTCACGTCGTTGACCAGGTTCTCCTGTTTATGTTTAGTTCTTACCTTTCTCAAAATCATCCTTACCCCATGAGGCGAGATGTTGCATAGAGCCAGACCGAGGAAGGTTGACAGTCATCTTGTGTTTCTTCCATTTTCTAATACCGTATATACTCGAGTATAAGCCGACCCGAGTATAAGCCGACCCCCCTAATTTTGCCACAAAAAACTGGGAAAACTTATTGACTCGAGTATAAGCCTAGGGTGGAAAATGCAGCAGCTACCGGTGAATTTCAAAAATAAAAATAGATGCTCCATACCGTTCATTATGGCCCCATAGCTGTGCCATATAGTGCTCTGCACCATTCATAATTGCCCCATAGCTGTGCCATAGAAAGCTGTGCACCGTTCATAATTGCCCCATAGCGCTCTGCACCGTTCATAATTGCCCCATAGCTGTGCCATATAGTGCTCTGCACCGTTCATAATTGCCCCATAGCTGTGCCATATAGTGCTCTGCACCGTTCATTATTGCCCCATAGCTGTGCCATATAGTGCTCTGCACCGTTCATTACTGCCCCATAGATGTGCCATATAGTGCTCTGCACCATTCATTACTGCCCCATAGATGTGCCATAGAAAGCTGTGCCATAGAAAGCTGTGCCATAGAAAGCTGTGCTGCTGCTGCAATAAAAATAATAAAACACATACTCACCTCTCTTGCTTGCAGCTCCTCGGCGTCCCGTCCTGGCGTCTCTCTGCACTGACTGATCAGGCAGAGGGTGGCGCGCACACTATATGCGTCATCGCGCCCTCTGACCTGCACAGTCAGTGCGGAGAGAGAGACGCCGGGAAGATGGAGCGGCGCCCGGCGTGTGGAACGAGGACAGGTGAATATGTAATACTTACCTGCTCCTGGCATCCCGCTCCTTCCCCCGGACAGTGGGTCTTCGGTGCCGCAGCCTCTTCCTCTGTCAGCGGTCACCGTTACCGCTGATTAGAGAAATGAATAGGCGGCTCCGCCCCTATGGGAGTGGAGTCCATATTCATTTCTCTAATGAGCGGTCCCACGTGACCACTGAACAAGGGAAGAGCTGCGGCACCCGGAGACCGTGGGACTGCAGGGGGAGCACCAGGATTGCCGGGACTAGGTAAGTATGCCTCAGCACCCTCTCCCCCTCACCCGCCGACCCTGCCGCCGACCGTGACTCGAGTATAAGCCGAGAGGGGCACTTTCAGCCCAAAAATTTGGGCTGAAAATCTCAGCTTATACTCGAGTATATACGGTAATTGTGACAACAGTTGCTGCCTTCTCATCAATCTTCTTTCCTATTGTCCTGTAGCCAGTCCCAGCCTTATTCAGGTCTACAATTTTGCCCCTGGAGTCTTACACAGCTCTTTGGTTTTGCCTATTGTGGAGAGGTTCGAGTGTGATTGATTGTGTGGACTGGGGTCTTTTATACAGGTAACAAGTTCAAACAGGTGCAATCAATAAATTAATACAGGTAATGAGTAGGGGGGCTTCTTAAAGAAAAACTAATAGGTCTGTGAGAGCCAGAATTCTTGCTGGTTGGTCGGTGATCAAATACTTATTTCATGCATTAAAATGCAATTTAATTATTTACAATTCATGCAATGTGAATTTCTGTTTTTTATATTTAGATTCTGTCTCCCACAGGTGAAGTGTGCCTGCGATAAAAATTACAGACCTCTCCACTCTCTGTAGGTGGGAAAACATGCAAAATCGACAGTGTATCAAATACTCATTTTCCCCATTATATATGTATGTATACAGTGTGGAACATATACAGGATACCAGGATGGGAGGGAGGAACAGGGTCCAAATCTTACACTAGGGACCATCGGTCTCTAGCTACGACACTGATTATAAGGACATTATATAATGGTATTGTTGAGCACTGTATTGCAATTTTACTTTGGCACTACTGAGCTCTTTATGTTTCATAAACTGTCCAATAACGGGGCTGAGCAGACCTTAAAGAAATTCTGAAATACAGAAGCCTTTACAATTGTAAAATAAATGTGTATAGTGAGCATGCTGATATTGCCATTTCAACATAACTTTTAATGTATCAACAACAAAAAAAGAAAAAATTTTAAATACTGTCACCTAAAGACCGTGTCAGTAAAATAAGCACCACTAGGTATACCCTGTCAGGGGATGTACCATAACTATGTTAGTGCTCTTTAAGGATTTTGTGAAAATACTAGCAGTGGCCCAGTGTCATATCACTGAACCCAAGGTACCTAATTTAATAGTGATAATGCCCATGTATAATAGCATTTATCAAGTGCCAATACAAGTAAACAGGTAACCTTGGTTGCATTAGCATCATCAGCAGTTATCACAGAATAAAGGGGTAAGACAAAATAAAGAATTTGTAAACAAATATATACTATTGGAAGCCCTCCCCTGAAGCCAAGTATGCGGGGAGGTCCCATGGGAACACAGACCCTATAGTTTAATTTTTATTTCTTACTTTAACCCCTTCACCCCCAAGGGTGGTTTGCACGTTAATGACCGGGCCAATTTTTACAATTCTGACCACTGTCCCTTTATGAGGCTATAACTCTGGAACGCTTTGACGGATCTTGGCGATTCTGACATTGTTTTCTCGTGACATATTGTACTTCATGTTAAAGGTAAAATTTATTCGATATAACTTGCGTTTATTTGTGAAAAAAATGGAAATTTGGCGAAAATTTTGAAAATTTTGCAATTTTCCAACTTTGAATTTTTGTGCCCTTAAATCACAGACATATGTCACGCAAAATACTTAATAAGTAACATTTCCCACATGTCTACTTTACATCAGTACAATTTTGGAACCAAAATTTTTTTTGTGACGGAGTTATAAGGGTTAAAAGTTGACCAGCAATTTCTCATTTTTACAACACCATTTTTTTTTAGGGACCACATCTCATTTGAAGTCATTTTGAGGGGTCTATATGATAGAAAATACTCAAGTGTGACATCATTCTAAAAACTGCACCCCTCAAGGTGCTCAAAACCACATTCAAGAAGTTTATTAACCCTTCAGGTGTTTCACAGGAATTTTTGGAATGTTTAAATAAAAATGAACATTTAACTTTTTTTCACACAAAATTTATTTCAGCTCCAATTTGTTTTATTTTACCAAGGGTAACAGGAGAAAATGGACCCCCAAAGTTGTTGTACAATTTGTCCTGAGTACGATGATACCCCATATGTGGGTGTAAACCATTGTTTAGGCGCATGGCAGAGCTTGGAAGGGAAGGAGCGCCATTTGACTTTTCAATGCAAAATTGACTGGAATTGAGATGGGACGCCATGTTGCGTTTGAGGAGCCCCTGATGTGCCTAAACATTGAAACTCCCTACAAGTGACACCATTTTGGAAAGTAGACCCCCTAAGGAACTTATCTAGATGTGTGGTGAGCACTTTGACCCACCAAGTGCTTCACAGAAGTTTATAATGCAGAGCCGTAAAAATAAAAAATCATATTTTTTCACAAAAATGATATTTTCGCCCCCAATTTTTTATTTTCCCAAGGGTAAGAGAAGAAATTGGACCCCAAAAAATGTTGTGCAATTTGTCCTGAGTACGCTGATACCCCATATGTCGGTGTAAACCATTGTTTGGGCGCATGGCAGAGCTTGAAAGGGAAGGAGCGCCATTTGACTTTTCAATGCAAAATTGACTGGAATTGAGATGGGACGCCATGTTGCGTTTGGAGAGCCCCTGATGTGCCTAAACATTGAAACTCCCTACAAGTGACACCATTTTGGAAAGTAGACCCCCTAAGAAACTTATCTAGATGTGTGGTGAGCACTTTGACCCACCAAGTGCTTCACAGAAGTTTATAATGCAGAGCCGTAAAAATAAAAAATCATATTTTTTCACAAAAATGATATTTTGCCCCCAATTTTTTATTTTCCCAAGGGTAAGAGAAGAAATTGGACCCCAAAAAATGTTGTGCAATTTGTCCTGAGTACGCTGATACCCCATATGTGGGTGTAAACCATTGTTTGGGCGCATGGCAGAGCTTGGAAGGGAAGGAGCGCCATTTGACTTTTCAATGCAAAATTGACTGGAATTGAGATGGGACGCCATGTTGCGTTTGGAGAGCCCCTGATGTGCCTAAACATTGAAACTCCCTACAAGTGACACCATTTTGGAAAGTAGACCCCCTAAGAAACTTATCTAGATGTGTGGTGAGCACTTTGACCCACCAAGTGCTTCACAGAAGTTTATAATGCAGAGCCGTAAAAATAAAAAATCATATTTTTTCACAAAAATGATATTTTGCCCCCAATTTTTTATTTTCCCAAGGGTAAGAGAAGAAATTGGACCCCAAAAAATGTTGTGCAATTTGTCCTGAGTACGCTGATACCCCATATGTGGGTGTAAACCATTGTTTGGGCGCATGGCAGAGCTTGGAAGGGAAGGAGCGCCATTTGACTTTTCAATGCAAAATTGACTGGAATTGAGATGGGACGCCATGTTGCGTTTGGAGAGCCCCTGATGTGCCTAAACATTGAAACTCCCTACAAGTGACACCATTTTGGAAAGTAGACCCCCTAAGGAACTTATCTAGATGTGTGGTGAGCACTTTGACCCACCAAGTGCTTCACAGAAGTTTATAATGCAGAGCCGTAAAAATAAAAAATCATATTTTTTCACAAAAATGATCTTTTTGCCCCCAATTTTTTATTTTCCCAACGGTAAGAGAAGAAATTGGACCCCAAAAAATGTTGTGCAATTTGTCCTGAGTACGCTGATACCCCATATGTGGGTGTAAACCATTGTTTGGGCGCATGGCAGAGCTTGGAAGGGAAGGAGCGCCATTTGACTTTTCAATGCAAAATTGACTGGAATTGAGATGGGACGCCATGTTGCGTTTGGAGAGCCCCTGATGTGCCTAAACATTGAAACTCCCTACAAGTGACACCATTTTGGAAAGTAGACCCCCTAAGGAACTTATCTAGATGTGTTTTGAGAGCTTTGAACCCCCAAGTGTTTCACTACAGATTATAACGCAGAGCCGTGAAAATAATTTTTTTTTTTTTCTCAAAAATGATTTTTTAGCCCCCAGCTTTGTATTTTTACAAGGGTAACAGAATAAATTGGACCCCAAAATTTGTTTTCCAATTTGTCCTGAGTACGCTGATACCCCATATGTGGGGGGGCACCACTGTTTGGGCGCATGACAGAGCTCGGAAGGGAAGGAGCGCCATTTGGAATGCAGACTTAAATGGATTGGTCAGCAGCCGTCACGTTGCATTTGCAGAGCCCCTGATGTACCCAAACAGTACAAACCCCCCACAAGTGACCCCATATTGGAAACTAGACCTCCCAAGGAACTTATCTAGATGTGTTTTGAGAACTTTGAACCCCCAAGTGTTTCACTAAAGTTTATAGCGCAAAGCCGTGAAAATAAAAATTCTTTTTTTTTTTCACAAAAATGATTTTTTAGCCCCCAGTTTTGTATTTTCACAAGGGTAACAGGATAAATTAGACCCCAAAAGTTGTTGTCCAATTTGTCCTGAGTATGCTGATACCCCATATGTCGGGGGGAACCACTGTTTGGGCGCATGACAGAGCTCGGAAGGGAAGGAGCGCCATTTGGAATGCAGCCTTAAATGGATTGGTCTGCAGGCGTCACGTTGCATTTGCAGAGCCCCTGATGTACCCAAACAGTACAAACCCCCCACAAGTGACCCCATATTGGAAACTAGACCTCCCAAGGAACTTATCTAGATGTGTTGTGAGAACTTTGAACCCCCAAGTGTTTCACTACAGTTTATAATGCAGAGCCGTGAAAATAAAACATCTTTTTTTTCCCACAAAAATGATTTTTAGCCCCCCAAATTTTTATTTTCCTAAGGATAACAAGAGAACTTGGACCCCAGAAGTTGTTGTTCAATTTGTCCCGAGTACGCTGATAACACATATGTTGGGGTAAACCCCTTTTTGGGCGCACGGGAGAGCTCGGAAGGGAAGGAGCACTGTTTTACTTTTTCAACGCAGAATTGGCTGGAATTGAGATTGGACGCCATGTCGCGCTTGGAGAGCCCCTGATGTGCCTGGACAGTGGAAACCCCCCAATTCTACCTGAAACCCTAACCCAAACACACCCCTAACCCTAATCCCAACGGTAACCCTAACCACACCCCTAGCCCTGACACACCCATAATTCTAATCCCAACCCTAATCCAAACGTAAATGTAATCCAAACCCTAACCCTAACTTTAGCCCCAACCCTAACTTTAGCCCCAACCCTAACTTTACCTCCAACCCTAGCCCTAACCCTAACCCTACCCCTAACCCTAACCCTAAACGTGACTGAAATACGTGGCACTGAAATACGTGGCACTGAAATACGTGGCACTGAAATACGTGATACGTGGCACTTAAATACGTGGCACTGAAACACTTGGCACTGAAATACGTGGCACTGAAATACGTGGCACTGAAATACGTGGCACTTAAATACGTGGCACTGAAATATGTGATACGTGGCACTTAAATACGTGGCACTGAAATACGTGGCACTTAAATACGTGGCACTGAAATATGTGATACGTGGCACTGAAATACGTGGCACTGAAATACGTGGCACTTAAATACGTGGCACTGAAATACGTGGCACTGAAATACGTGGCACTTAAATACGTGGCACTTAAATACGTGGCACTTAAATACGTGGCACTTAAATACGTGGCACTGAAATATGTGATACGTGGCACTTAAATACGTGGCACTGAAACACGTGGCACTGAAATACGTGATACTTGGCACTGAAATACGTGGCACTGAAATACGTGGCACTGAAATACGTGGCACTGAAATACGTGGCACTGAAATACGTGGCACTGAAATATGTGATACGTGGCACTTAAATACGTGGCACTGAAATACGTGGCACTGAAATACGTGGCACTTAAATACGTGGCACTTAAATACGTGGCACTTAAATACGTGGCACTGAAATATGTGATACGTGGCACTTAAATACGTGGCACTGAAACACGTGGCACTGAAATACGTGATACTTGGCACTGAAATACGTGGCACTGAAATACGTGGCACTGAAATACGTGGCACTGAAATACGTGGCACTTAAATACGTGGCACTGAAATATGTGATACGTGGCACTTAAATACGTGGCACTGAAATACGTGGCACTGAAATACGTGGCACTTAAATACGTGGCACTTAAATACGTGGCACTTAAATACGTGGCACTGAAATATGTGATACGTGGCACTTAAATACGTGGCACTGAAACACGTGGCACTGAAATACGTGATACTTGGCACTGAAATACGTGGCACTGAAATACGTGGCACTGAAATACGTGGCACTGAAATACGTGGCACTTAAATACGTGGCACTGAAATATGTGATACGTGGCACTTAAATACGTGGCACTGAAATACGTGGCACTGAAATACGTGGCACTTAAATACGTGGCACTGAAATATGTGATGCGTGGCACTTAAATACGTGGCACTGAAACACGTGGCACTGAAATACGTGCAACTGAAATACGTGGTACTAAAATATGTGGCACTGAAATACGTGATACGTGGCACTGAAATACGTGGCACTGAAACACGTGGCACTGAAATACGTGATACGTGGCACTGAAATACGTGGCACTGAAATACGTGGCACTGAAATACGTGGCACTGAAATACGTGGCACTATGACTGTCAGAAAATGTTCATTAAACGGTTAGGGGTGAGGTTAGGGGTAGAGTTAGGGTTAGGGTTTGGATCCCTTTATCACCTTGATGGTGGTGGGTGGCTTTTCAGTGTGTTTTCTGTTTTTTTCGATAAAAATGCATGCGTTTTTAACGCAAACAAACGCATGTGCTTAAAAACGCAAGAAAATACTGCAGGTTGTATTTCTGAAAATGAACGCATGCAGAAAAAAACCGCATGCGTTTGAAAACGCGACCAAACGCGTACAAAAAAACCGCATGCGTTTTCAATGTTAAATATAGGGAAAAAACGCATGCGTTTTTTTGTGCAAAAAACGCTGCAGACAAAAACGGAAGTGTGAAACCAGCGACGCTTTTTATAGCAAAAAAGTTTTTGCGTCTCCACATTTTGAGACCTATAATTTTTCCACATTTTGCTCCACAGAGTCATGTGAGGTCTTGTTTTTTGCGGGACGAGTTGACGTTTTTATTGGTAACATTTTCGGACACGTGACCGTTTTTGATCGCTTTTTATTCCGATTTTTGTGAGGCAGAATGACCAAAAACCTGCTATTCATGAATTTCTTTTGGGAGAGGCGTTTATACCGTTCCGGGTTTGGTAAAATTGATAAAGCAGTTTTATTCGTCGGGTCAGTATGATTACAGCGATATCTCATTTATATCATTTTTTTAATGTTTTGGCGCTTTTATACGATAAAAACTATTTTATAGAAAAAATAATTATTTTGGTATCGCTTTATTCTCAGGACTATAACTTTTTTATTTTTTTGCTGATGATGCTGTATGGCGGCTTGTTTTTTGCGGGACAAGATGACGTTTTCAGCGGTACCATGGATATTTATATCAGTCTTTTTGATCGCGTGTTATTCCACTTTTTGTTCGGCGGTATGGTAATAAAGCGTTGTTTTTTGCCTCGTTTTTTTTTTTTTTTTCTTACGGTGTTTACTGAAGGGGTTAACTAGTGTGGCAGTTTTATAGGTTGGGTCGTTACGGACGTGGCGATACTAAATATGTATACTTTTATTGTTTTTTTTTTTTAATTTAGATAAAGAAATGTATTTATGGGAATAATATATTTTTTTTTTTTTCATTATTTTGGAATATTTTTTTTTATTTTTTTTTACACATTTGGAAATTTTTTTTTTTACTTTTTTACTTTGCCCCAGGGGGGGACAATACAGATCGGTGATCTGCCAGTTTGCATAGCACTCTGACAGATCACCGATCTGCGAGAAGTACAGGCTGCTTCACAGTGCCTGCTCTGAGCAGGCGTCTGTGAAGCCACCTCCCTCCCTGCAGGACCCGGATCCGCGGCCATCTTGGATCCGGGTCTGGAGCAGGCAGGGAGGGAGGTAAGACCCTCGCAGCAACGCGATCACATCGCGTTGCTGCGGGGGGCTCAGGGAAGCCCGCAGGGAGCCCCCTCCCTGCGCGATGCTTCCCTGCACCGCCGGCACATCGCGATCATGTTTGATCGCGGTGTGCCGGGGGTTAATGTGTCGGGAGCGGTCCGTGACTGCTCCTGGCACATAGTGCCGGATGTCAGCTGCGATATGCAGCCGACACCCGGCCGCGATCGGCCGCGCTCCCCCCGTGAGCGCGGCCGATCGGCTATGACGTACTATCCCGTCGGCGGTCATACGGGCCCACCCCACCTCGACGGGATAGTACGTCGGATGTCAGGAAGGGGTTAATTATCACTTTGGTTTTTATATTGGTTGGTTTCTGATATGAATTTTTAGGGTTAAATGAGTAAAGCTGTGGTAACACGAGCTGGTTATTTCTGGTTGGTTGGCGCTCTTTTTATGCCTTTTCATTGGTCAGCTGTAAAAGACCGGGAAGAATTCTGTCTATAAATAGGCAGCTTTACCTCAGTTTACCTCATATCGTTAATGAAGAGAGAAGATCCCGCCCGCCCTCCCTATTTTGTTGTGTTCCTTTCCTTGTCGTGGTTGTTTATTTGAGGGAAAAATCGCCCAACTATTGAGTGGATTGTTTCAGTTATTTATTGGTGTTATTTAATGAATTTATGAAATTCTTGATATTAATTTATTTATTAAGATATTTATTGGTAATATTCAATTAATTTATTTCATGTCACCCTAAATAAACACCACGGCCATTGATTTCCAATTTGAGGCTTTGTGTCTTTATTTTAATTAAGAATGGGTTTTGTGTTACCATGGAACAATCTCACCAATTGCCGAAGACAGGTGAGGTGGAGCCCAAACTTGCTGAAGTGGAGAAGTCCATCAAGCCACAGCGTCAGGAGACAATTCCCTGTCAATCCCTGAGGGGCTATCAATAATGTGAATCCCCGAGCTCCTGCCCTTACAAGGACAGTCCACAGCTACCCCTGAGGTATAGCATGCCCTGCACTCTCCCTATTTGGGTGTCCCAACGCGTTTCTTTTCAAGCCGGATCATCAGGGGACTAGCTTGCATGGGAGATATAGTGCTTCAGTGCTGCATAACGAATGTAGAACTGCCACCCTCTATGCTGTACTGCAGAGAGGGTGGCAGTTCTATATTCCTTGTGAAGCACTTTATCTCCCATGCAAGCTAGTCCCCTGATGATCCGGCTTGAAAAGAACCGCGTTGGGACACCCAAATAGGGAGAGTGCAGGGCATGCTATACCTCAGGGGTAGATGTGGATTCAGATTATTGATAGCCCCTCAGGGATTGACAGGGAATTGTCTCCTGACGCTGTGGCTTGATGGACTTCTCCACTTCAGCAAGTTTGGGCTCCACCTCACCTGTCTTCGGCAATTGCTGAGATTGTTCCAATAGTATATATTTATTTACAAATTCTCTAATTTGTCTTACCCCTTTATTCTGTGATAACTGCTGATACTAATGCAACCAAGGTTACCTGTTTATTTGTATTGGCACTTGATAAATGCTATTATACATGGGCATTATCACTATTAAATTAGGTACCTTGGGTCAGTGATATGACACTAGGCCACTGCTAGTGTTTTCACAAAATCCTTAAAGAGCACTAACATAGTTATGGTACATCCCCTGACAGGGTATACCTAGTAGTGCTTGTTTTACTGACACGGTCTTTAGGTGACAGTATTTAAAACATTTTCTTTTTTTTTGTTGATACATTAAAAGTTATGTTTTAATTCCTGCTTATGCTATGTTCTCAGATTTTTGGTAGGATCACGTTATACGTTGAAACTATTGTACATTGCTGTTTTCATATTGCCATTTCAACAAACTTTGTAGAAATAGAAAAGGAGATTACATTAACTGTAATATATTATTTCAGAGAAATTTGCTTCCTTCTCCATTTATGAGCCACTTCTTCTTTCTCCCACTCAGTGTCCAGGACTCACCAGTCACTCATAAGAACAACTCAAATCTGTTTTGGTCAAAGTAATAGAGTTTGCCAGCATAGTGAGGTGTCAGATTACACTTCTTATTATACTCATTCAGGAAGCGAGGAGGAATAGAGAGCACTAGGCAAAGTGAGAGACCAGGTAGATGCAAATTATTTCTTCTGTACTTCACTTTAGTGCAGGATTCACAGCTACACAACTCAGGACTACTGTTTACCGATCTACTGATCTCCATGTTTCTGCTATTTCGGGACATGAACCAAACAGAGAAAGAAGAGCATACTGAGTATGAGATATCTCTTAGCTGTTACTCTCCACTCACTAGCTCAGAGGGAACTGAAAACTGGGGACGTAGTCTACAGATGGTAAAACTGTGAAATGACAGTTATGTAACAGCCATAGTGTTACTCCTTATGTATACTCATGACAGTTTGTTCTGAAATTTGTTTTTAGATGGATCAATCCCAAATAAGCAAGTTATAAGTAGTGATAAGCGAATATACTCGTTGCTCGAGATTTCTCGAGCACACTCGGGGGTCCTCCGAGTATTTTTTAGTACTCGGAGATTTAGTTTTTCTTGCCGCAGCTGAATGATTTAGCAGATAGCAGAAATATATGATTGAGAGGAATCCATCGGACTGCACTTGGATGACATCTGAGCGCAGTCTGATTTCCGGGGACTCACAGAATGGAGAAGATGGAGACATTTTGTTTCCCATCTTCTCCTGACAGTGTGCTATTATTCTCTTCTTATTTGATTGGAGCGTCATTATCATAATCGATCCTATTGTCACGCATGAGAGAATCTACGCTCGTGTGAGCGAGCCCTATACATAAAAATCAGGTGCTGTTTTGTGGATCAACTTTTTTTCACGCACCCATAGACCTGAATAGCCGATTTACTGAAGAAACTAGGGCGTTCTACAAATTTTTTCACACACAGATTCGGTCAGTGAAAAGAATCGCTTTAATTCCATTTTTCTTTATGGACAGCACTCAGACCAAAAAACGGCCATGTGAGCAAGCCATTATACTGTAAGCAGGGAAGAAGGAAGAATGATAATATATGACTGTATAATTCTGACTTTTCTCAGCTAGTGAAGCTCAACACGTCATTAGCATGCGAGTATGATATATACCCTATACCATAATAATAATGAAGAAGTAATGGCTATCCACCCCACTAAACTCCTTGCAATGGTGCTTATTAGAAACTCCAAATATAGACATTACATTGCCGTGTAGCTGGTGAAGTAATGACTTTATCATGATGACCATGTAGAAGATGAATAACCAAGGCAAGGAATGAACCATGTGTCTCTTTATGCAAGATTAAAACTTCAGCTATGACGTTGCACCTCATCTATCTAAATAGTGCATAAGGGCACAAGGGATGAGAAGGCAATCATGCTCAGTATCATTTGTTACCATGTGTGCTATCCACAGAAAAACTCTAGATTACTCATCTTTTACATCTCTTTATACATTGATTCCATAGAAACTTTTGAAAAGTGGGAAAAGCTTCAGTGGAAGGAAAGTGGCTGAGCACAGCTGGCAAAAACAAAATAATTCATGCTACAAAAGTGGCCTAAATTACCCGCACTGTACTCCAGTCCCTTACGGTGGCATTCTGCAGCTAATAGATGGTCCAATTTCATTGAGGAACATGTTTCTTAGGAAATTTAACATATCTGACTCTAGTGCACAATTCATCGAGACTGGCAAGCAAAAAGCCAGTCTCGATGAATGGGACCCAATGTGTTTTCAATGGACAGAGGGATTGTAAACACCTGGTAGTAGTTAGTGTTTATCTCATCTGAAAACAAAAGGATAGAGCATGTACAAAATAGAAAGGATAGAAAACAAAAGGATAGAGCATATAGAAATCCATCAGCCTGATCCTTATATCCTGTTAAGTCTGCAGTCATGGACAATTAACCCTTTGTCAATAGGCATAGCTCACACTTTTTTTCTCCCTCTTCTCCAAGGCGGCAGGGGATCGCACCCCTCCCAGTACTTTCCTATCTTTAGGTGCTGTTTGAACCCCCCACACACTCAGTTATACCACTGTTCTTGTGAAGAGCAGGTGTGACCTCTGTGGCCTCTCATGGCTCATTAAGCTGGAAGGTTCTCACTTTTAAGAGTTCATACTTTCTGGGGGGGGGGGGGGTTCATCACAATTGTTTTTTTTTTTTTGTTTTGTAAATTAATAATGCAAAGTTTATGACTATCTCTTAGAAATATAAGGATCGGCTATGAACTCCAGTGAACTTACCCACGGAACCTCATCGCTAGATACAGAAGGGGCGATTGCGCTCCTGTCATTGTGTGTCAGCCAGTGTGGATAACGGTCCGCATCATCACATCATCGTGTGACAGTATGGATTATCTTCACATCGGACAGGTGAGGGATATGGTTGTTTACTAATTTTCTTTTTTACAGGGGACATGGGCATCGGGGGATTAGGCGTAAGGTGGATATTTTTGTTGTTTATTATTTTCTCTTATCCATACTTATTCATTCATCACCCAATCACCTACAAGGCTTCTCCCAAAGATCCCCCATCCTTGGGAATTCTGAGCCCCAACATGTCCGATTATACACCACATTTGGATCCTTCAGACGGAACTTGAAAACCCACCTCTTCAAAAAAGCTTACAACCTGCAATGACCATACTGCCACTTCAACGCCATCGGAGCTACTGCAACCCTCAACCTACTGTTACCTTCCCCACCATCCTGTAGAATGTAAGCCTGCAAGGGCAGGGTCCTCACCCCTCTGTACCAGTCTATCATTGTTAGTTAGTTTACTGTAAGTTGTATCTGTATTTTGTATGTAACCCCTTCTCATGTGCAGCACCACGGAATCAATGGTGCTATATAAATAAATAATAATAATTCCAGCCCTGGCTAATCATAAACTGAAGAAGGTTAGAGATACACAGAATTCCGATCCAGCATCTAGAGGCTACTGACCTGGCCAATGGACAAATTGATTTGCGCATGTCTAGTTCTTATGTATAGCAAGGTATACGTATTCTCGTAGAAGTAAAACTTTGTAATACTGCATATGACTAAGGTTGTCCTTGAGAAAAAATCCCTGAGGTACAAGGAATTACAGTATCATGTTACGGATCCATACAGAACCACAGCTGTATATACAGCCAGTGATTCCAGGTATTCATTATTATTCCTTCATTGCAAAGGTGAGTTGGTGCCATTGTAGCCTGATCTGCAATATTAGCCTAGGAATAAGTCATCACTTGTAGTAGTGGGAAAATCACTTTAATATCTACAGCTGTATTTCTAATTTAAAAAAAAATCTTTTTGGTGTAAATTAATAGTTAAAAATTGTGCCTAACAGGTGCCATTTTTGCATATTTTCCCAATGGAAGCGTACAGCTGTGGATTAAATCTGTGAATATAGAAATAAAAGCTGAGACTTTCTCTCAGACTGAAAATTATTATCAAAATGAAAATTTCCATGGTAAGTTCCACCTTCACCATGTTTGATTTTTTTGGAAGACCTGTATGTAAATTATTAGACATAATGAAGGGTTGATGACCTTAAGGATTTAATTAATCTAAAGTAGATACCATCTCGCAATCCATCTATTTTCTACCTGTTTATTTTTGGAGGGGTGGTATTATAAGGTTGCCTCTCCTGGGCAAGGCTGGGTGAATATTGGACCCTAGTTGTTAAAATGTATTGTATTCTGTAATTATACCAACCACCAAGGTGTGCCCGAACAGGGATGATTTCTGCAATATTAGCATACATTTCCTAACACTGGTGCTATATGTCAGCAATGCTAGCTGTTCATTCTGTACCTGAATACATAACATATTATTTGTAGATAATAATATTGTTCAGAAAGATGATTTATAACAAATATCAGAGTACCCATGGGAAAACATGTGATTAAGATTTCAAACATCCACATCCTGTATATTTATCGTAAGTCGCTGAAAACAGTTTGCGAACACCCCATTAGGAATAGCTGAGGTGGGTTATAAAAGTCACGATCCTTAGAGATGAGAAAGGGTATGAGATCATCTTTTTTTTTTACTCTGGAGGACTTATGTCCATGTATCAAATGCACTGCCAACTGATTTAATTCGAAATCGTTAGGAATGAGTGAGCACTAAAGTGCTCAGATGCTCGTTACTCGAACCGAGCAATTCTTAATGTTCGGATGCTCGTTTCGAGTAATGAGTATAATGAAAGTCAATTAGAAATCCAAAAATGTTTCCAGCAGACCCTCCAAGGAGGTCTGAGGGGCAGTGAAAATATTGAAATGGATGGAAAAAGTGCTTAATGGAAGGAGAGCAGCATGGGGAAAACATCTGGAAGAATCTCTGACTCCCTTGGGGCAGCACGGTGGCTCAGTGGAGTCCTGGGTTCTAATCCCACCTTGGACAACATCTGCAAGGAGTTTGTATGTTCTCCCTGTGTTTGCGTGGGTTTCCTCCAGGTTTTCCGGTTTCCTCACACATTCCAAAGACATACTGATAGGGAATTTAGATTGTGAGCCCCATCGGGGACAGTGATGATAATGTGTGCAAAACTGTAAAGCGCTGCAGAATATGTTAGCGCTATATAAAAATAAAGATTATTATTAGACTCTGAAATCACTGCTGAGAATAATGTTGTTACACTTTTACTCCACTTTAAGGACTGACAATAAACATTCAAAATCAACAATAAATTGAGTTTACAGATAAAAAAAAAATATTAAGAAACATTTCTTCACATATGATTACTTTTATATAAGGCAAAATGTAAAAAGGTTTAAAAAAATAGTTTAAGTAAACCAAAATTGATTTTTTTTATTAAAAAATTGGAAATTTCAGTGTGATTTATAAAGGAAGCAATAACTGCCAAAAATTAGATGGAAAAGGGACTCTGATAGATGCTGTAATAGACATAAAGGAGGGAATCATACACATTCTGGTTAAATTGTCATAAAGTGGTACTCCTAGACACATAAAAGCTATGCACTAAGTGGAAAGCCTGCCAAAAATTATAAGCAGGGTCATCCATACACACTTAAAGGCACCAAATGTAGTAACTCATTCAAATATGTAGTTGTTGTACTCTTACACTCATAAAAGCTCTGCACACAGCGCAAACCCTGCCAAGATTTTCAACCAGGGCCATCCATACACCCTTCAAGACACCAACTGGTGGGCTTCATTAAATTATTAAGAAAGTGTAGCTGTGGTACTTGTACACTCATTAAGACTCTGCACACAGTGCAAAACCAGAAAAAAATTGAAAGGAGGGTCATCCATACACCCTTGAAGGCACCAACTGGAGGACCTCATAAACTAAAGTGAAATTGTGGTTCTTCTACAGTCATAAAGGATCTGCGCAAAGTATAAAGTCTGAAAAAAAAAATCTAAGAGGGTCCTCCATATACCCTTGAAAGAACCAACTGGAGGGCCTCAAAAAATGAAGAAAGTGTAGTTGAGGTACTTCTACATTCATTAAGTACATGTGGGGGTTGCCTGGTTGCTAGGGAATCCCCACATGTACTTATGCTGGCTAACAGATGCAAATCATTCAGCTGTGGCAAGAAAAACTAAATCTCCGAGCACTAAAAAATACTCGGAGGACCCCCGAGCGTGCTCGAGAAATCTCAAATAACGAGTATATTCGCTCATCACTAATGATAATGTCTTTAGAACACTGCAGAACTAATGTGATATATAAGTAAGTAAAATAAATAAATAAAAAGCACAACTCTGTATAGTGACAACCTTTGCCTAGACCTGCTAACGAAGGCTTGTGCTATATTGAAACTTTAATGTACGTTATATATTGAAAAGCTAAAAAAGGAAGCTTCATATTTGTAAAAATAGAAAAAAAATTCTAACTTACAAGCACCTGTTCTGCAGTTGGCAAATGTAGCAGGATAAAATAAAGTGTTCAGACATTTGTCATTTTAAATAAGAACCACATTGTTCTGCAAACACTTCCATAGACAAATACAGGATATGGCAGAGAGCCCACATTCATCACTATAATTGTGTCTGCACAGAACACTATTCTAATGATGTATGAAGAAGACACAGCAGACCAAACATTAGTTTAAATAGCCGAGCAAAAGGTGCCAGTTTGTTATTTTTTAGTTTTAGGGGCAGGCTCGTTCTCTGTCTTGCTAATAATGAAGGGAGAAGTTTCAAGGATGTGCTGGAATTTTGGAGGTTAAAGAAAAGGATGATATTTTTGAGCGTATGAAAGATACTTGTAAGACTTTACAGAATATATTAAAAATGATTTATTAGCAGAAAAAAATCATCTGTAGAAGCCTGTGTGTAACAGGAAATGTTAAGGAGGTTCCATGACTAGGGGCAAATGGCAGAAAATAAGGCAGAAAATTTATAAGAAAATTCTACATAAAAATAAAAAAACAGAACTATGTTCCACTCATCACACTGTGCAGCATTTTGACAAGTTGATGGTTCTTTATTACCACCTTGTCTGGTGGGAAGAGTTTGTCTGGTTAGTGGGATACTCATGTAAGTTCAACTGAGCTTGCAGTTCCTTCAAATCCATATGTAACCCTGGAGATGTCTAGTTTAAAGGGAACCTGTCACCCCCAAAATCGATGGTGAGGTAAGCTCACAGTCATCAGGGGCTTATCTACAGCATTCTGTAATGCTGTAGATAAGCCCCCGATGTTACCTGAAAGATGAGAAAAAGACGTTAGATTATACTCACCCAGGGGCGGTCCCGGTACGATGGGCGTCTCAGGTCTGGTCCGGAGCCTCCCATCTTCATTCCATGACGTCCTCTTCTGGTCTCAATGCCGCGGCTGAGGCGCAGGCATACTTTGTCTGCCCTGTTGAGGGCAGAGCAAAGTATTGCAGTGCGCAGGCGCCGGGACAGGTCAGAGAGGTCCGGCGCCTGCACACTGCAGTACTTTGCTCTGCCCTCAACAGGGCAGACAAAGTACGCCTGCGCCGCAGCCATGGCATTGAGACCAGAAGAGGACATCATAGAATGAAGATGGGAGGCTCCGGACCGGACCTGAGACACCCATCGGACCCGGACCACAGCGGGACCGCCCCTGGGTGAGTATAATCTAACGTCCTCTTTCAGGTAACATCGGGGCTTATCTACAGCATTACAGAATGCTGTAGATAGGCCCCTGATGATGGTGAGCTTACCTCACCATCGATTTTGGGGGTGACAGGTTCCCTTTAAAAGGTTGAGCAAGGACTGGATGTACAGAAGTGGGCTCCTGTCAATAAAATGTTACAGTCACAGGCAATTGTATGTTGGCCGGTCACTGCTTGCAGTAGTACTCACGTGCCCAGAAACATAGAGACCAACAGAGAAGCTGAGCAGCATTAGAAGAAAAATAGTGAGGGTTATAGGAAGGTGAGTAATAGAAATGATCAGATTTGTTTGATGAGAATCAAATTTGAGTCCAATTGTATGAAATAAGCAGGTCCTGGAGACATTGGAAAATTTGCTGTTTCTACTTTCGTGAATCACCCAAAAAATATCTTCTAGGATTTTTCACATTCTGGAAGACTATATCAGTCACAGAATGCTGATATGACCTCAAGTACAAGCATGTGGAGTTCCCCAATAATGTCTTCTAGCTATCACATTGTATAGCATAGCCAGTCAGGAGAGAATATCATAGCCTGTATTAAAGTCTAGACAAGGAATTAAGCAGCACTGAGATTTAGGGTACTGTCTCACAGTGCAATTTTGATCGCTACGATGGCACGATTCGTGACGTCGCAGCGTCGTATGATTATCGCTCCAGCGTCGTAGACTGCGGTCACACTGTGCAATCACGGCGCTGGAGCGATGCCGAAGTCCCCGGGTAACCAGAGTAAACATCGGGTTACTAAGCGCAGGGCCGCGCTTAGTAACCCGATGTTTACCCTGGTTACCAGCGTTAATGTAAAAAAAACAAACAGTACATACTCACATTCCGGTGTCTGTCCCCCGGCGTTCTGCTTCTCTCCACTGTGTAAGCACCATAGCCGGAAAGCACAGCGGTGACGTCACCGCGTCACCGCTGTGCTCGCTTTCCGGCTGGCCGGCGCTCACAGTGCAGAGAAGCTGAGACGCCGGAGGACAGACACCGGAATGTAAGTATGTACTGTTTTTTTTTTTTACGTTTACGCTGGTAACCAGGGTAAACATCGGGTTACTAAGCGCGGCCCTGCGCTTAGTTACCCGATGTTTACCCTGGTTACAAGCGAACACATCGCTGGATCGCTGTCACACACAACGATCCAGCGATGTCAGCGGGTGATCAAGCGACGAAAGAAAGTTCCAAACGATCTGCTACGACGTACGATTCTCAGCAGGGTCCCTGATCGCTGCTGCGTGTCAGACACTGCGATATCGTAACGATATCGCTAGAACGACACGAATCGTACCGTCGTAGCGATGAAAATGGCACTGTGTGACGGTACCCTTAGAATAGAGAGGATGCCATATCTTACAGATCAGATCAGATTCCAAAGACATACTGATAGGGAATCTAGATTGTGAGCCCCATCTTGGACAGCGATGATAATGAGTGCAAACTGCAAAGTGCTGCGGAATATGTTAGCGCTATATAAAAATAATAGATTATTATTATTATATCAGCAATAGAAACAGAAAGACAAAACCTTAAAACAATGGACAAATAGTCGATACAGCAATATGTTAAATAACTGCAGCAGAGAAGAAGATTCCAGTAGTAGTCTTAAAAAAACAAAGAAAGATGGCGGGAATCTAAACACTTAACTGCCACTGTCTATCTCACAAAGTGTGCATTTATAAAAAAAAAAATGTTGCGCATCTATTTAACTGGTCAAATTTTACATACATGCACACCACACTAATATGTTGGGTGCCTGCAAAATACTTATTATTTTGTCATTTTTGGGAAGGAAGTTCAATTTTGTTAAAAAAAATGTAAGAAGAATTTAGGCATTTTACTGGGCATGTCTTTTTACATACCTATTTTACTTGTCCAATTTGACAATCATACACACCACATCTATACTGTGGCCTTTCTGCCACAATTTGATTTCTGTACCTACCTACCATACATTTCTTATGTCCTTTTTTTGCCAAGGTTGAAAAATTGAGGTTGAAAAGATTGTCAAAAGTTAATTATAGTGTTGTAAAAAATGTATGATAAAAGAAAAAAAGTTGCAAGAGCAATGAATGGGGTAGTGTAAAAGAAGCAAATAACAGATCACCGCTAAGAATGTGGGAGCCTCTGGTAACTGCAGCAGAAGCACCAGCACCGGCACCAGGCAGAAGAACTACCAAACGTAGGTCACAGTTGGCTTCCTTTGCCTCCAGAATACTAGTGGAGAGAAATCGGAGGGCATTATGAAGTATATGGCACATTTAAGTCATAACAGGATGCAGTTACGTTTAACAACAATCTTTCCATCAGGGTCTTATATATTTAGTTTACGATGCTACCAATGGGCTCCCTCCATGAACCTTGGCCATGCAACTTCATACACAAACTGGTATACTCACAAAAACGCTCACATGGGCATTTCAAAAGATAAATAATATTTTTGCTATCACAAGTAAAAAAGCCTTTAATAAAAATCTTTTAGCTTTGAAAATAATTATTGCCTAGTTTTTCATGCAAATATTATTTACCAAAGAGCAGAAGTACTAAAATAAAGTAGCTTCATAAATATAAAAATTGGGGGGATAAAATAATTAAATAAATCTAGTGTATATTATGGTTATTATAATACTGTGCTATAAGGTTTTTTTTCTAGTGGTATAATATGCTATATATGTATTTATATGTATATTGTAAGGAATATAATGCAATACTTTCCTTGGTGAAGAAAGTCACGTGGTTTTTATGTTTTAAACCCACAAAGCTGGAGAAAGGGTTGGGACCCGAAACATCGCTACACCTGTGGTACGTTCACACTTCATTGTCTCTGCAAGCTGTTGTCGTGCTCAAATGGTACAAGCTGAAATCATTTACAAGAATTCTCCTTATAAGGCCGGCGTCACACTCGGCGTAAGACAATACGGTCCGTATTTTACGGCCGTAATACGGAGAAATGTTCCCAAAATAGTGATCCGTAGGCAGGGTGTGTCAGCGTATTTTGCGCATGGCATCCTCCGTATGTAATCCGTATGGCATCCGTACTGCGATATTTTCTTGCAGGCTTGCAAAACCGACATCTAATGGATTTATGTGCTCAAATGTTCGGGAAAACATATATACAGTATATATATATATATATATATATATATATATATATATATATATATGTCATTGAGACACATATATATATATATAGTCTGTATTTATATTTACTACAGCGCGAAATCTGTGAAAAGCCGGTAATTCAATTGCCGGCTTTTCATTTCTCCTTCCCAAACCCGACAGGATATGAGACATGGTTTACATACAGTAAACCATCTCATATCCCCATTTTTTTTGCATATTCCACACTACTAATGTTAGTAGTGTGTGTATGCAAAATTTGGGCGCTGTAGCTGCTAAAATAAAGGGTTAAATGGCGGAAAAAATTGGCGTGGGCTCCCGCGCAATTTTCTCCGCCAGAGTGGTAAAGCCAGTGACTGACGGCAGATATTAACCCCTTTCTGACATCTGACGTACTATCCCGTCGAGGTGGGGTGGGCCCGTATGACCACCGACGGGATAGTACGTCATCACAGATCAGCGGCGCTCACGGGGGGAGCGCGGCCGATCGAGGCCGGGTGTCAGCTGCATATCGCAGCTGACATCCGGCACTATGTGCCAGGAGCGGTCACGGACCGCCCCCGGCACATTAACCCCCGGCACACCGCGATCAAACATGATCGCGCTGTACCGGCGGTATAGGGAAGCATCGCGCAGGGAGGGGGCTCCCTGCGGGCTTCCCTGAGACCCCCTGTGATCGCGTTGCTCCGAGGGTCTCCTACCTCCCTCCTCGCCGCAGGTCCCAGATCCAAGATGGCCGCGGCATCCGGGTCCTACAGGGAGGGAGGTGGCTTACCGAGTGTCTGCTCAGAGCAGACACTTGGTAAGCCTGCAGCCCTGCACAGCAGATCGCAGATCTGGCAGAGTGCTGTGCACACTGCCAGATCAATGATCTGTGATGTCCCCCCTGGGACAAAGTAAAAAAGTAAAAAAAATTCCCCACATGTGTGTAAAAAAAAAAAAAAAAAAATTTCTTTAGCTAAATAAAATTAAAAAAACAATAAAAGTACACATATTTAGTATCGCCGCGTCCGTAACGACCCAACCTATAAAACTGCCCCACTAGTTAACCCCTTCAGTAAACACCGTAAGAAAAAAAAAAAAAAACGAGGCAAAAAAAACGCTTTATTATCATACCGCCGAACAAAAAGTGGAATAACACGCGATCAAAAAGACTGATATAAATAACCATGGTACCGCTGAAAACGTCATCTTGTCCCGCAAAAAAAGAGCTGCCATACAGCATTATCAGCAAAAAAATAAAAAAGTTATAGTCCTGAGAATAAAGCGACACCAAAATAATTATTTTTTCTATAAAATAGTTTTTTATCGTATAAAAGTGCCAAAACATAAAAAAAATGATATAAATGAGATATCGCTGTAATCGTACTGACCCGACGAATAAAACTGCTTTATCAATTTTACCAAACGCGGAACGGTATAAACGCCTCCCCCAAAAGAAATTCATGAATAGCTGGTTTTTGATCACTCTGCCTCACAAAAATCGGAATAAAAAGCGATCAAAAAATGTCACGTGTCCGAAAATGGTACCAGTAAAAACATCAACTCGTCCCGCAAAAAACAAGATCTCACATGACTCTGTGGACTCAAATATGGAAAAATTACAGCTCTCAAAATGTGGTAATGCAAAAAATATTTTTTGCAATGAAAAACGTCTTTCAGTGTGTGACAGCTGCCAATCATAAAAATCCACTAAATAACCCGCTATAAAAGTAAATCAAACCCCCCTTCATCACCACCTTAGTTAGGGAAAAATAAAAAAATTAAAAAATGTCTTTATTTCCATTTTCCCATTAGGGTTAGGGTTAGGGTTAGGGCTAGAGTTAAGACTAGAGTTAGGGCTAGGGTTAGGGTTAGGGCAAGGGTTAGAGCTAGGGTTAGGGCTAGGGTTGGGGCTAGGGTTAGGGCTAGGGTTAGGGCTAGGGTTAGGGCTAGGGTTGGGGCTAGGGTTAGGGCTAGGGTTAGGGCTAGGGTTGGGGCTAGGGTTAGGGCTAGGGTTAGGGCTAGGGTTGGGGCTAGGGTTATGGTTAGGGTTAGGGCTAGGGTTAGGGCTAGTGTTACGGCTAGTGTTAGGGCTAGTGATAGGGCTAGGGTTATTGCTAGGGTTAGGGCTAGGGTTAGGGCTAGGGTTGGGGCTAGGGTTGGGGCTACAGTTAGGGTTGGGGCTAAAGATAGGGTTAGGGTTTGGATTACATTTACGGTTGGGAATAGGGTTAGGGGTGTGTCTGGGTTAGACGTGTGGTTAGGGTTACTGTTGGGATTAGGGTAAGGGGTGTGTTTGGATTAGGGTTTCAGTTATAATTGGGGGTTTCCACTGTTTAGGCACATCAGGGGCTCTCCAAACGGGACATGGCATCCGATCTGAATTCCAGCCAATTCTGCGTTGAAAAAGGAAAACAGTGCTCCTTCCCTTCAGAGCTCTCCCGTGTGCCCAAACAGGGGTTTACCCCAACATATGGGGTATCAGCGTACTCAGGACAAATTGGACATCATCTTTTGCGGTCCAATTTATCCTGCTACCCTTGGGAAAATACAAAACTGGGGGCCAAAAAATAAGTTTTGTGGGAAAAAAAGGATTTTTTATTTTCACGGCTCTGCGTTGTAAACTGTAGTGAAACACTTGGGGGTTCAAAGTTCTCACAACACATCTAGATAAGTTCCTTGGGGGGTCTAGTTTCCAATATGGGGTCACTTGTGGGGGGGTTTGTACTGTTTGGGTACATCAGGGGCTCTGCAAATGCAACGTGACGCCTGCAGACCAATCCATTTAAGTCTGCATTCCAAATGGCGCTCCTTCCCTTCCGAGCTCTGTCATGCGCCCAAACAGTGGTTCCCCCTGACATATGGGGTATCATCGTACTCAGGACAAATTGTACAACAACTTTTGCGGTCCAATTTATCCTGATACCCTTGTGAAAATACAAAACTGGAGGTTAAAAATCATTTTTGTGAAAAAAAAAGAATTTTTATTTTCACGGCTCTGCGTTATAAACTGTAGTGAAACACTTGGGGGTTCAAAGTTCTCACAACACATCTAGATAAGTTCCTTGGGGGGTCTAGTTTCCAATATGGGGTCACTTGTGGGGGGTTTGTACTGTTTGGGTACATCAGGGGCTCTGCAAATGCAACGTGACGCCTGCAGACCAATCCATTTAAGTCTGCATTCCAAATGGCGCTCCTTCCCTTCCGAGCTCTGTCATGCGCCCAAACAGTGGTTCCCCCCCACATATGGGGTATCAGCGTACTCAGGACAAATTAAACAACAACTTTTGGGGTCCAATTTATCCTGATACCCTTGTGAAAATACAAAACTGGGGGCTAAAAAATCATTTTTGTGAAAATAAAAAAGAATTTTTATTTTCACAGCTCTGCGTTATAAACTGTAGTGAAACACTTGGGGGTTCAAAGCTATCAAAACACATCTAGATAAGTTCCTTAGGGGGTCTACTTTCCAAAATGGTGTCACTTGTGGGGAGTTTTAATGTTTAGGCACATCAGGGGCTCTCCAAACGCAACATGGCATCCCATCTTAATTCCAGTCAATTTTGCATTGAAAAGTAAAATAGCGCTCCTTCCCTTCCGAGCTCTGCTATGAGCCCAAACAGTGGTTTACCCCCACATATGGGGTATCGTCGTACTCAGGACAAATTGCACAACAATTTTTGGGGTCTAATTTCTTCTCTTACCCTTGGGGAAATAAAAAAATGGGGGCGAAAAGATCATTTTTGTGAAACAATATGATTTTTTATTTTTACGGCTCTACATTATAAACTTCTGTGAAGCACTTGTTGGGTCAAAGTGCTCAACACACATCTAAATAAGTTCCTTAAGGGGTCTACTTTCCAAAATGGTGTCACTTGTTGGGGGGTTTCAATGTTTAGGCACATCAGGGGCTCTCCAAACGCAACATGGCGTCCCATCTCAATTCCAGTCAATTTTGCATTGAAAAGTCAAATGGCGCTCCTTCCCTTCCGAGCTCTGCCCTGCGCCCAAACAATGGTTTACACCCACATATAGGGTATCAGCGTACTCAGGACAAATTGCACAACAATTTTTGGGGTCCAATTTCTTCTCTTACCCTTGGGAAAATAAAAAATTGGGGGCGAAAAGATAATTTTTGTGAAAAAATATGATTTTTTATTTTTACGGCTCTGCATTATAAACTTCTGTGAAGCACTTGTTGGGTCAAAGTGCTCACCACACATCTAGATAAGATCCTTATGGGGTCTACTTTCCAAAATGGTGTCACTTGTGGGGGGTTTCAATGTTTAGGCACATCAGGGGCTCTCCAAATGCAACATGGCGTCCCATCTCAATTCCACTAAATTTTGCATTGAAAAGTCAAATGGCGCTCCTTTCCTTCCGAGCTCTGCCATGCACCCAAACAGTGGTTTACCCCCACATATGGGGTATCAGCGTACTCAGGACAAATTGTACAACAAATTTTGGGGTCTACTTTCTCCTGTTACCCTTGGTAAAATAAAACAAATTGGAGCTGAAATAAATTTTGTGTGAAAAAAAGTTAAATGTTTATTTTTATTTAAACATTCCAAAAATTCCTGTGAAACACCTGAAGGGTTAATAAACTTCTTGAAAGTGGTTTTGAGTACCTTGAGGGGTGCAGTTTTTAGAATGGTGTCACACTTGGGTATTTTCTATCATATAGACCCCTCAAAATGACTTCAAATGAGATGTGGTCCCTAAAAAAAAATGGTGTTGTAAAAATGAGAAATTGCTGGTCAACTTTTAACCCTTATAACTCCGTCACAAAAAAAAATTTTGGTTCCAAAATTGTGCTGATGTAAAGTAGACATGTGGGAAATGTTACTTACTAAGTATTTTGCGTGACATATGTCTGTGATTTAAGGGCATAAAAATTCAAAGTTGGAAAATTGCGAAATTTTCAAAATTTTTGCCAAATATTCGTTTTTTTCACAAATAAATGCAAGTTATATTGAAGAAATTTTACCACTATCATGAAGTACAATATGTCACGAGAAAACTTTGTCAGAATCGCCAAGATCCGTTGAAGCGTTCCAGAGTTATAACCTCATAAAGGGACAGTGGTCAGAATTGTAAAAATTGGCCCGGTCATTAACGTGCAAACCACCCTTGGGGGTGAAGGGGTTAATAGCCAGGAGAGGGTCCATGGTTATTGGCCCCCCCGTGGCTAAAAACATCTGCCCCCAGCCACCCCAGAAAAGGCACATCTGGAAGATGCGCCTGTTCTGGCACTTGGCCACTCTCTTCCCATTCCCGTGTAGCGGTGGGATATGGGGTAATGAAGGGTTAATGCCACCTTGCTATTGTAAGGTGACATTAAGCCAGATTAATAATGGAGAGGCGTCAATTATGACACCTATCCATTATTAATCCAATTGTTTGAAAGGGTTAAAAAACACACACACACATGATTTAAAAGTATTTTAATGAAATAAACACAGCGGTTGTTTTAATATTTTATTGCTCTCTCAATCCATTTGCAGACCCTCGCTTGGCAAAACAATAAACCCACAATATACATACCTTCTGCTGACCCGTCACGTCCCACGAGGTAATGCATCTGAAGGGGTTAAAATAATTTACAAGCAGGAGCCCTGCAAATGCAGCTGTGCTCGTGCTTGTAATTCCCCGGCGAATGAAGGAAATGTAGGTCATTGACCTACATTTCCTTCAGTCGCGGTGATGCGCCCCCTGGTGGATGTCCTCATATGACCTGGAGCGTGGGAAAAAGTTCCCAGGCTGCAGTTCATGAGAACATCCAGCAGGGGCGCATCACCGCGACTGAAGGAAATGTAGGTCAATGACCTACATTTCCTTCATTCGCCGGGGAATTACAAGCACGAGCACAGCTGCATTTGCAGGGCTCCTGCTTGTAAATTATTTTAACCCCTTCAGATGGATTACCTCGTGGGACGTGACGGGTCAGCAGAAGGTATGTATATTGTGGGTTTATTGTTTTGCCAAGCGAGGGTCTGTGTTGTGGATTCTGTTTTTGGGCTCCCTCTGGTGGTTACTGCTGGTACTGGGTGACTTTGGTGGGTTGCGGTCTCTGGTTTCCACCTGTCCATCAGAGGCTGGGTGTTTCCTATTTAACCTGGCTTTCCTGTCATTCCCTTGCCGGCTATCAATGTATTCAGATGTGCTCAGTTTGGTTCCTGACTACCTGCTCCCAGATCTCTCAGGATAAGCTAAGTTTTGTTTTTCAGTTGTTTGGTTTTTTGTCCAGCTTGCTAATTATGACTCTATGCTAGCTGGTAGCTCTAGTGGGCTGAGGTTCTCCCCATGTGCCATGAGTTGGCACATGGGTTCTTGTAATCTCAGGATGGTTTTTTGACTAGGGTTTTTTGCTGACCGCTCAGACCCCTTTTGTATCATTCTGCTTTCTAGTTATAGCGGGCCTCATTTTGCTAAATCTATTTTCATCTCTATGTGCGTGCCTTCCTCTCATTTCACCGTCAATACATGTGGGGGGCAACTATACCTTTTGGGGTTCATTCCTCTGGAGGCAAGCTAGGTCTTTATTTCCTCTGCAGTGCTAGTTAGCTCTTAGGCTGGCGCGTGGCGTCTAGAATCAACGTAGGCACGCTCCCTGGCTATTTCTAGTTGTGTTTGTCAGGAGTAGGGCAGCGGTCAGCCCAGGTTCCATCACCCTAGAGCTCGTCCGTTATTTATGTTATTTTGCTTGTCCAGTGCGATCCCCAGCCATTGGGATCCATGACAGTATAGCCGGCCCACAAAGTGTTAATTGTTTGGGCTGAAGCAGGAGAAAAAGAAGTGTTTAAGGGAAATTTTTTTTTTTTTCCCCCTCAGAGTTTTGCTGCCTAGCCCTTAATTGCTGTCTAGCTGCTTCTTACCTCCTCTTAACCCTTGAATGGCTCTGACCTTAGCTGTTTAACATGGATGTCCAGAGTTTGGCTTCCAGCCTGAGTAATCTTGCTGCAAAAGTTCAAAACATACAGGATTTTGTTGTTCACACTCCCATGTCTGAACCTAGAATTCCTATTCCAGAGTTTTTTTCTGGAGATAGATCTACCTTCCTGAATTTCAGGAACAATTGCAAATTGTTTCTTTCTTTGAAATCTCGCTCCTCTGGAGACCCTGCTCAGCAGGTTAAGATTGTAATATCTTTCCTGCGGGGCGACCCTCAGAATTGGGCATTTGCATTGGCACCAGGGGATCCTGCATTGCTCAGTGTGGATGCATTTTTTCTGGCACTGGGATTGCTCTATGAGGAACCTAACCTGGAGATTCAGGCTGAAAAGGCTTTATTAGCCCTCTCGCAGGGGCATGATGAAGCGGAAGTATATTGTCAAAAATTTCGGAAATGGTCGGTGCTTACTCAGTGGAATGAGTGCGCCCTGGCTGCAAACTTCAGAGATGGTCTTTCTGAGGCCATTAAGGATATTATGGTGGGGTTCCCTGCGCCTACAGGTCTGAATGAGTCTATGGCTATGGCCATTCAGATTGATCGGCATTTACGGGAGCGCAAACCTGTGCACCAGTTGGCGGTGTCTTCTGAACAGGCACCTGAGACTATGCAATGTGATAGAATTCAGTCCAGAAGTGAACGGCAAAATTATAGGCGGAAAAATGGATTGTGTTTTTATTGTGGTGATTCAGCTCATGTTATATCAGCATGCTCTAAACGCACAAAAAAGGTTGATAAATCTTTTGCCATTAGTACTCTGCAGTCTAAGTTCATTTTGTCTGTAACTCTGATTTGTTCACTGTCTTCCATTTCCGTCGATGCCTATGTGGATTCGGGCGCTGCCCTGAGTCTTATGGATTGGTCATTTGCCAAACGCTGCGGTTTTAGTCTGGAGCCTCTGGAAGTTCCTATTCCTTTGAAGGGAATTGACTCTACACCATTGGCTATGAATAAACCGCAGTACTGGACACAAGTGACCATGCGCATGACTCCCGTTCATCAGGAGGTGATTCGCTTCCTTGTACTGTATAATTTACATGATGTACTAGTGCTTGGTCTGCCATGGTTACAAACTCATAATCCTGTCCTGGATTGGAAAACAATGTCTGTGTTAAGCTGGGGATGTCAGGGGGTTCATGATGATGCACCTCTGATTTCAATCGCTTCATCTACTCCTTCTGAGGTCCCTGCGTTTTTGTCTGACTATCGGGATGTTTTTGAGGAGCCTAAGCTCAATTCGCTCCCTCCTCATAGGGATTGTGACTGTGCTATAGAATTAATTCCTGGCAGTAAGTTCCCTAAGGGTCGTTTATTTAATCTGTCAGTGCCAGAGCATACTGCTATGCGGAATTATATTAAGGAGTCCTTGGAAAAGGGACATATTCGTCCATCTTCGTCCCCTCTGGGAGCAGGTTTTTTTTTCGTGGCAAAAAAAGATGGTTCCCTGAGGCCTTGTATAGATTATCGCCTTCTGAATAAGATTACAGTCAAATATCAGTATCCATTGCCATTATTGACTGATTTGTTTGCTCGCATTAAGGGGGCTAGGTGGTTCACTAAGATAGATCTTCGCGGTGCGTATAATCTTGTGCGGATAAAACAGGGTGATGAGTGGAAAACCGCATTTAATACGCCTGAGGGCCATTTTGAGTATTTGGTAATGCCTTTTGGACTTTCTAATGCTCCTTCCGTCTTTCAGTCCTTTATGCACAATATTTTCCGTGAATATCTGGATAAGTTTATGATTGTGTATTTGGATGATATTTTGGTGTTTTCTGATGACTGGGAGTCTCATGTTCTACAGGTCAGGAATGTGTTTCAAGTCCTGCGGGCCAATTCTCTGTTTGTGAAGGGCTCTAAATGTCTCTTCGGAGTCCAGAAAATTTCTTTTTTGGTGGCCTTCCTTGTCAAGGGATGTGCGCACCTTTGTGCAGTCTTGTGAAGTGTGTGCTCGGGCTAAGCCTTGCTGTTCTCGGGCCAGTGGGTTGTTGTTATCCTTGCCTATCCCGAAGAGGCCTTGGACGCACATTTCCATGGATTTTATTTCAGATCTCCCTGTCTCACAGAAAATGTCCGTTATCTGAGTTGTGTGTGACCGCTTTTCTAAGATGGTTCATTTGGTACCCTTGCCTAAGTTGCCTTCCTCCTCTGAGTTGGTCCCTTTATTTTTTCAGAACGTGGTTCGTTTGCATGGGATTCCGGAGAATATCGTTTCTGACAGGGGATCCCAGTTTGTGTCTAGATTTTGGCGGACGTTTTGTGCTAAGATGGGCATTGATTTTTCTTTCTCGTCTGCATTCCATCCTCAGACGAATGGCCAGACGGAGCGAACTAATCAGACCTTGGAAACTTATTTAAGGTGTTTTGTTTCTGCTGATCAAGATGACTGGGTTGCCTTTTTGCCACTGGCCGAATTTGCCCTTAATAATCGGGCTAGTTCTGCTACTTTGGTCTCTCCTTTCTTTTGTAATTCGGGGTTTCATCCTCGTTTTTCCTCTGGTCAGGTGGAGCCTTCGGATTGTCCTGGAGTGGACGTGGTGGTGGACAGGCTACATCAGATTTGGAATCAGGTGGTGGACAATTTGAAGTTGTCTCAGGAGAAGACTCAGCAGTTTGCTAATCGCCGTCGCCGCGTGGGTCCCCGACTTCTTGTTGGGGACTTGGTGTGGTTGTCTTCTCGTTTTGTCCCTATGAAGGTCTCTTCTCCTAAGTTCAAGCCTCGGTTCATCGGTCCTTATAAGATCTTGGAGATTCTTAACCCTGTGTCTTTTCGTTTGGATCTCCCAGCATCGTTTGCTATTCATAATGTGTTCCATCGGTCGTTATTGCGGAGGTATGAGGTGCCCGTTGTTCCTTCGGTTGAGCCTCCTGCTCCGGTGCTGGTGGAGGGAGAATTGGAGTATGTTGTTGAGAAGATCTTGGATTCTCGTGTCTCCAGACGTAAACTCCAGTATTTGGTTAAGTGGAAGGGTTATGGTCAGGAGGATAATTCCTGGGTGGTCGCCTCTGATGTTCATGCGACTGATTTGGTCCGCGCCTTCCATAGAGCTCATCCTGATCACCCTGGGGGTTCTCGTGAGGGTTCGGTGACCCCTCCTCAAGGGGGGGGTACTGTTGTGGATTCTGTTTTTGGGCTCCCTCTGGTGGTTACGGCTGGTACTGGGTGACTTTGGTGGGTTGCGGTCTCTGGTTTCCACCTGTCCATCAGAGGCTGGGTGTTTCCTATTTAACCTGGCTTTCCTGTCATTCCCTTGCCGGCTATCAATGTACTCAGATGTGCTCAGTTTGGTTCCTGACTACCTGCTCCCAGATCTCTCAGCATAAGCTAAGTTTTGTTTTTCAGTTGTTTGTTTTTTTGTCCAGCTTGCTAATTATGACTCTATGCTAGCTGGTAGCTCTAGTGGGCTGAGGTTCTCCCCATGTGCCATGAGTTGGCACATGGGTTCTTGTAATCTCAGGATGGTTTTTTGACTAGGGTTTTTTGCTGACCGCTCAGACCCCTTTTGTATCATTCTGCTTTCTAGTTATAGCGGGCCTCATTTTGCTAAATCTATTTTCATCTCTATGTGCGTGCGTTCCTCTCATTTCACCGTCAATACATGTGGGGGGCAACTATACCTTTTGGGGTTCATTCCTCTGGAGGCAAGCTAGGTCTTTATTTCCTCTGCAGTGCTAGTTAGCTCTTAGGCTGGCGCGTGGCGTCTAGAATCAACGTAGGCACGCTCCCTGGCTATTTCTAGTTGTGTTTGTCAGGAGTAGGGCAGCGGTCAGCCCAGGTTCCATCACCCTAGAGCTCGTCCGTTATTTATGTTATTTTGCTTGTCCAGTGCGATCCCCAGCCATTGGGATCCATGACAGGTCTGCAAATGGATTGAGAGAGCAATAAAATATTAAAACAACCGCTGTGTTTATTTCATTAAAATACTTTTAAATCATGTGTGTGTGTGTTTTTTAACCCTTTCAAACAATTGGATTAATAATGGATAGGTGTCATAATTGACGCCTCTCCATTATTAATCTGGCTTAATGTCACCTTACAATAGCAAGGTGGCATTAACCCTTCATTACCCCATATCCCACCGCTACACGGGAGTGGGAAGAGAGTGGCCAAGTGCCAGAATAGGCGCATCTTCCAGATGTGCCTTTTCTGGGGTGGCTGGGGGCAGATGTTTGTAGCCAGGGGGGGGCCAATAACCATGGACCCTCTCTAGGCTATTAATATCTGCCCTCAGTCACTGGCTTTACCACTCTGGCGGAGAAAATTGCGCGGGAGCCCACGCCAATTTTTTCCTCCATTTAACCCTTTATTTTAGCAGCTACAGCGCTGAAATTTTGCACATACACGCTACTAACATTAGTAGTGTGGAATATGCAAAAAAAAGGGGGATATGAGATGGTTTACTGTATGTAAACCATGTCTCATATCCTGTCGGGTTTAGGCAGGAGAAATGAAAAGCCGGCAATTGAATTACCGACTTTTCACTAACACCGCTGCGTATTTCTCGCAAGTCACCCTGATGGTCCGTGTGGAATCCATATTTTTCTCGCCCCCATAGACTTTCATTGGCGATTTTTTTGCGCAATACGCTGACAAACACAGCATGCTGCGATTTTCTGCGGCCGTAGAACGCCGTATATTACGGATCCGTAATATACGGCTGATAGGACGAGACCCATTGAGAAGCATTGTGCCGTATGTTTGGCGAGTTTTACGGACGTATTTTCTGTGCTCTTACGTCCGTAAAACTCGCCAGTGTGACGCCGGCCTTATGTTCTTACTACATGATGTATTATATTATTATCAACTGTTGTCAAGGATATTATTTATGATATATAAGGAAGCACTTCAAAATATTTTTGTGAGTGCACCAATTTGTATATGAAGAAACATCTAACAGTGCGACACTGTCAGTTTGAGTCAAGGTTCTGCATGAAAGTCTGTCAGTGCACTGTGTTATTAAATGTTTTCGTAGTTTTTAGGTTGAAGGTAGGTAGCTTTTCATATTTAAAGTTGAAGCTAGACATAAATTCATCAAGTTACTACCAGTTTACCATCTGTTTCTATGTTGAGGACACTTTGGCATTACTATGGCAGTGTTTGCTTTAGAAAAATTGAAATAGGTTGGCTACAGTCCTTGGCGATCTCAGAGTATTATAACAAATGTTTTCAGGGCAATTGGAGTATCTGTGATTCACATCAAGTGCATTTTTTTTAAAACATTCACGAAAACCTGGAGAGTTCATATTTTAAAACATCCAATCATCTCTTGTGAGTACATTTTATTTATTTATTTATTTTTAGTTTACACCATACTGGATCATTTCTGAAAAAAATTAAAGTACCGTATTTTTCGGACTATAAGACGCACCAGACCATAAGACGCACCCCAAATTTGGGGTGAAAATTGCAGAAAAAAAGATTTTTTATAAGATGGGGCTCCGTCTTATAGTCCGAATTTAAAGTATCTTACCTGAGGGCTGGTGGTGGCAGAGCAGGGTCACAGGAGGCATGGTGTCAGCAGAGGTGCGGTGATGCGGTGGGCGATATGGCGTGCACCTGAGCAGTGTCCCTTCCTGTTTAGGTGGGCGACGCCACGGCCTGGTGTCCATGGGGGGGTTGCAGCAGTGCTGTGGTGGTGGCAGAGGTGCGGGGATGATGAGGCGCAGTGAGTGGTATGGCGTGAGCAGGGTCCCTTCCAAAGGTGAGGTGACGCAGCAGCCCGGTATCCAAGGTAAGCAGCAGAGCCGGGTGAATCATGGCTTTATCGGTGGCGGCGGCCATCTTTCTGAGGCCGCGCATGCGCAGATGAAGTGCTCTGCTTCCCACGGCTTCAGGAAAATGGCCGTGGGAGGCCGCACGTGCGCAGATGGAGATCGTGGCGGCCATTTTCCTGAAGCCGAGTTTGCAGATTTAGATCTCGGCTTCAGGAAAATGGCCACCACGATCTCCATCTGCGCACGCGCGGCCTCCCATGGCCATTTTCCTAACTCCCCAGGAAGCAGAGCACTCCATCTGCGCACGCGCGGCCTCAGGAAGATGGCCGCCGCCACCGATAGAGCCATGATTCAGCTGGCTCTGCTGCTTACCTTGGATACCGGGCCTCTGCATCACCTCACCTGTGGAAGGGACCCCGCTCACGTCATACCGCTCACTGCGCCTCATCATCCTAGCACCTCTGCCACCGCCGCACCTCTGCCGCCGCCACACCACTGCCGGTAAGCCTGCATTCCAACTATAAGACGCACCCCCCATTTTCCTCACATTTTTTTGGGGGAAGTGCGTCTTATAGTCCGAAAAATACGGTAACTTTTAAAGTGGATCGTCATCTACTCATGTGTCTCTGCTTACAATATGAATACTATTGGTTAGGCTACATATTTGTACAGAGTGGGCCATTTATATGGATACACCTAAATAAAATGGGAATAGTTGGTGATATTAACTTCCGGTTTGTGGCACATTAGTATATGGGAGGGGGAAACTTCTAAAGATGGGTGATGACCATGGCGGCCTTTTTGAAGTCGGCCATTTTTGGATCCAACTTTATTTTGTTCAAATGGAAGAGGGTCATGTGAGCCATCAAACTTATTGAGAATTTCACAGGAAAAACAATGGTGTGCTTGGTTTTAACGTAACTTTATTCTTTCATGAGTTATTTACAAGTTTATGACCACTTATAAAATGTGTTCAAAGTGCTGCCCATTGTATTGGATTGTAAATGCAACCCTCTTCTCCCACTCTTGAAACACTGCAGTACGTCTTGTATCTTCACAGCATAGACAATTGCCTTCAGATGACCCCAAAGATAAATATCTAAGGGGGTCAGATCGGGAGACCTTGGTGGTCATTCAACTGGCCCACGACGACCAATCCACTTTCCAGGAAACTGTTCATGTAGGAATACTCAGACCTGACTCCCAAGATGGTGCACCACCATATTATGGGTGTCAGGTCCGAGCATTCCTATATGAACAGTTTCCTGGAAAGTGGATTGGTCGTCTTGGGCAAGTGGGGTAAGCGCCAAAAATTGTTGCATCTCTATATATGAGAATTGCAGAGCAGCATAATAATACACTAAACAACTATAACACATTAACCAGACCGAACAAGAAAAAATATACTAAAACTGCATAGCACACATGGTAATACTAAAGCAGGCTTAGTAACTATCTGTACTTTATACAGTGAAGAACACGGTTTGGAACATAGGGAATATAATAGTAAGGCTATTCAGGCAAAAGGCCATCCTCTGTTGTTCTATTTATTGTATACAGTCTACAGACCCAGATAGGTCACAATCAATGGCAAAATAACCTTCAGCATTCATTGACTTGCAAGTAATATCCACTCTGATTGTAGTCAATCTCTTCCTTTTCCTCTCCACCTTGTCCAGACCTTCATGGCAACGTCTCACTGCCATGCCTTGTCTCTGCAGTGTCTGACACCATTTTGCAACTCTGTACCCCTACTATGCCCTGAATATAAAAGCTTTGGATATAAGGTACAATATATAAATTGCTTCATGCTGAGCATCTGAATAAGATATACTGTCACAATGGAAAGGAAATAGATTTATCCTTGGAAAAGATTATTTTAATAGTCTTGCAAAGTCTTCCTTTGATTGTGAACAGTCAGTGTCTTTGACTAAAAGAAACTGCAAATGCAATATTTAACACTTCTCCTCTAAAGAACCATTTACTAATTTGAAGGTCACCTTTACATCTATGTGTGGTTATAGTAAGGTTCTTATAACTTTCTTCTAGGTTTATTAATTTTTGTTATTATTTTATAAATAACCTTTACTTGAAATTGAGAAGAGCAGCAGATTTTACTATATAATGGAATTTTGTTATCTAACAAGAAATTGAGTCATTTCCACTTCTATTCCTTAGGTAATCTATTCTTATATTGCACATCTTTATTTGAATTTGCAAAATTTGGTAGCTAGTAAAAGTCGTAAATTAGAAAAAATTATAATTGCAAGCCTGTGACATTGGTAGTCAGCAAGAATTGTATCAGGAGCTAAAATATAATTTCTGTCATCTTATTAAAGGGACTTTACTTTTATTTATATAATACACAATTCAATATTATTATCTTCTGCACCATGTTCCCTTGCTGGTCTCTAAGCCTTTTCATACAAAAGGTGACAACATGTGACCACTGCAGCTAATCACAAGTGTGCTAACATTGCAGAAATTGATTGGCTGCAGCAGTTACAGGTTTATTTGATGACTAAAATTGAATGCACTAATATATCCATTTGAAATCCTGCATTCACTGTTTGGGCTTTTTCTGAAAAATGTTCAACTTTTGTTGACAGCTAGTGATGAGCGAGCATACTTGTTGCTCTGGTTTTCCCGAGCAAGCTTGGGTGGTCTCCGAGTATTTGTGAGTGCTCAGAGATTTTGTTTTTCTCACTGCAGCTGCATGATTTACGGCTGCTAGACAGGCTGAATACATGTGAGGATTGCCTGTTTGTTAGGGAATCCCCACATGTATTCAGGCTGTCCCATGCTGGGAAGATGGACTGCGGTGACCTCATTGAGTTTAACGCAAGCACCGTGAGTTTTCTGGAGAAGGCCCGTGTCCGAACAGGAGGTGTTTGGTACCGACATCAAACTTTACTGTTTAGGGTCACCCATTATTAGTTATTACTCTCACTTCATCAGAAGAAAATAAACAATTGAGATTGGAAAATTATGTTTTTCAGTTAGTTGCATAATAATTCTGCATACTGATAGTTGCCCAATAATTTTGCACACATATAAATTCTTGTAAGACAAAAATCTCACTTTTACACTTTTACTTTCTTAAATATTCATATTTTAGATTGACCAATAGCACAGTTGTGCTCACAGTATATAGACCAGTCCCCATTTCCCTCATATGTATCATTATTATTATTTATTTATATAGCACCATTGATTCCATAGTGCTGTACATGAGAATCATACATAAACTCATTTTCCTACCAGAGTCCTCAGCTCCAGAAGCCTCCATGTTTCGGGGGTCTGTTTCTGCCGCATACTGTGAGTAGGAGTGAGTGTGCCTGGACCCCCCCAGAGGCGGTGAGCATGTCTTTTAAACCAGCAATGTAGCATGAGCAGTGTCGGGCCCCTATGATGCATGTTTTTGGCCTGGCCCCTGCTTTACTGCCCTGATGGCAGCACTATGAGTGGAGACTATTTCTTCCTATACTACTGTTCATTCCAATCATATAGACTTTGGTATTTTTCCAGTGCAATAATAATTTATTTTTAACTGCTTTTATGGGTTCTGGCTACTCATAGTTTATGTATTTATTTAAGTATGTGGTCATGACCACAATTTATTAATCTGATTGATTACATCTCATTGTTCACATTTTCACATTATTGCTAAGACATTTTTATCTGTTTAATGTGGTAATGAGTAAAAAAAGACTTCTTAGCGCTTCTAAGCATTTTGTTTAGCTCATTGTTGGTGTTTTTGATACATTATTGTTATTTATGTGTCCTGTATTATTAATAAAGATTTTTTTTTATTTTGCATACACATCTCATTCATTATGGAGCCATTTTCTCTGCTTTATAACTAAACAAATAGCTGCAGTAAATTATTGAATCCGAACAAATGATCAGAAGCATTATGTTACTGTTTACAGTGTGGATCTGTATATTTTACAGCATTTGTATTTTATAAGGGATACTGTAGTGTGTTATATGGTACTGTACATCAGAAAGAAAGTACATTTAGGGGAGTATAGGAATTACATAACAAAACTGCCTCCCTCTATGTGATTAGGCTCTGACTGCTAATTTGTGTTGCTCATAAAGTAGCTTTTTTTCTTACATCTTCTATTCTACTTACCGCCAAAGCTAATGGACAATACTCTGTACTCCTCCTTCTAGACCTGTCTTCTGCTTTCGACGCAATTGACCACTGCCTCCTACTACAGATCCTCTCCTCCTTTGGCATTAAAGACCTCGCCCTATCCTGGATCTCCTCGTACCTTTCCAACCGCACATTCAGCGTCTCCCACTCCCACACTACCTCCTCATCCCACCCTCTCTCTCTTGGAGTCTCCCAAGGCTCTGTTCTAGGACCCCTACTTTTCTCAATCTATACACTTGGCTTGGGACAACTCATAAAGTCCCATGGATTCCAGTACCACCTCTATGCTGATGATACTCAGATCTACCTCTCTGGCCCAGAAGTCACCACTCTGCTGTCCAGAATCCCAGAGTGCCTATCAGCCATATCCTCCTTCTTCTCCTCTCGCTTCCTCAAACTCAATGTGGACAAATCTGAACTCATTATCTTTCCTCCATCCCATAGATCTTCCTTACCTGACCTATCTATCGCAATGAATGACATCATGCTTTCCCCCGTACCAGAAGTCCACTGCCTCGGAGTAACCTTCGACTCTGCCCTGTCCTTCAAACCGCACATCCAAGCTCTTTCCACCTCCTGTCGCCTCCAGCTCAAAAACATCTCCAGAATCCATCCTTTCCTCAACCGTCAATCTACTAAAATGCTTGTGCATTCCCTCATCATCTCCCGCCTTGACTACTGCAACATCCTTTTCTGCGGTCTCCCTGCTAACACCCTTGCACCTCTCCAGTCTATCCTTAACTCTGCTGCCCGACTAATTCATCTCTCTCCTCGCTATTCCTCTGCTTCCCTCCTCTGCAAATCTCTTCACTGACTCCCATTCCCTCAGCATATCCAGTTCAAATTACTAATACTGACCTACAAAGCCATCCATAACCTGTCTCCTCCATATATCTCTGAACTAATCTCCCGATATCTTCCCTCACATAATCTCCGGTCCTCCCAAGACCTCCTTCTCTCCTCCACACTTATTCGCTCCACATCCAATTGCCTCCAAGACTTCTCACGAATATCCCCCATCCTCTGGAATTCTTTTCCCCAACACGTCCAACTATCAACCACATTTGGATCCTTCAGACGGAACCTGAAAACCCATCTCTTCAGGAAAGCCTATAGCCGGCACTGACCCCGCTGCCTCCTCATCACTACTGAAGCTACCACCTCACCAACGCCGGAGCTACTGAAACCCTCAACCTATTGTCTCCTTCCCCATAACCCTGTAGAATGTAAGTCCGCAAGGGCAGGGTCCTCGCCCCTCTGTATCAGTCTGTCATTGTAAGTTTGTTTACTTTAAGTGATATCTGTAACTTGTATGTAACCCCTTCTCATATACAGCACCATGGAATCAATGGTGCTATATAAATAAATAATAATAATAATAATAATTCTAAGATGACTTAGACTTGCTTATAGTGAGAATCTTAGAATCCTATACATTTTAGCTTAGTTTTACTTATGATTATACGATACAAAGCATACTAAATATTAAAGCCACTGATACACAGATTAATGTACCCCACAATCCCCCATACAGTATAATGGCCCCAAAAGTCTCCCATACTATATGATGTACCCTACAGCCCCCATAAAGTATATTCACACTTTGCAGCCCTTTATACAGTATGATGGCCCACAGAGCCCCGCAATACAGTATAATGGCCCCCAAAGCATTACATACAATATGTTCTCCAAAGCCTTCCTACAATATGACGACTCTTTACAACCCCCATACAGTTTGATGACCCATAGAGCCCACTTACAGTATAATGTACCCCAAAGCCACCAAAGTAGTATGATGTCCCCCACAGCCTCTTATACATAGTATAAGGGATACACCTAAATAAAATGGGAATGGTTGGTGATATCAACTTCCTGTTTGAGGCACATTAGTATATGGGAGGAGAAAAACTTTTCATGATGGGTGGTGACCATGGTGGCCATTTTGAAGTCAGCCATTTTGGATCCAACTTTATTTTTTCCAATGGGAAGAGGGTCATGTGACACATCAAACTTATTGAGAATTTCACAAGCACAGGAAAAACAATGGTGTTCTTGGTTTTAACGTACCGTATATACTCGAGTATAAGCCGACCCGAGTATAAGCCGACCCCCCTAATTTTGCCACAAAAAACTGGGAAAACTTATTGACTCGAGTATAAGCCTAGGGTAGAAAATGCAGCAGCTACCGGTGAATTTCAAAATTAAAAATAGATACTCCATACCATTCATTATGGCCCCATAGATGCTCCACATAAAGCTGTGCCATATATAATGCTCTGCACCGTTCATTATGGCCCCATAGATACTCCACATAAAGCTGTGCCATATATACAATGCTCTGCACCGTTGCCCCATAGATAGCTGTGCCATATATATAATGCTCTGCACCGTTGCCCCATAGATAGCTGTGCCATATATATAATGCTCTGCACCATTGCCCCATAGCTGTGCCATATAGTGCTCTGCACCGTTGCCCCATAGCTCTGCCATATAGTGCTCTGCACCGTTGCCCCATAGCTGTGCCATATATATAGTGCTCTGCACCGTTGCCCCACAGCTGTGCCATATATAGTGCTCTGCACCGTTGCCCCATAGCTGTGCCATATATATAGTGCTCTGCACCGTTGCCCCATAGCTGTGCCATATAGTGCTCTGCACCGTTGCCCCATAGCTGTGCCATATAGTGCTCTGCACCGTTGCCCCATAGCTGTGCCATATAGTGCTCTGCACTGTTGCCCCATAGCTCTACCATATAGTGCTCTGCACCATTGCCCCATAGCTGTGACATATAGTGCTCTGCACCGTTGCCCCATAGATAGCTGTGCCATATAGTGCTCTGCACCGTTGTCCCATAGCTGTGCCATATAGTGCTCTGCACTGTTGCCCCATAGCTGTGCCATATAGTGCTCTGCACCATTGCCCCATAGCTGTGCCATATAGTGCTCTGCACCATGGCCCCATAGCTCTGCCATATAGTGCTCTGCACTGTTGCCCCATAGCTCTGCCATATAGTGCTCTGCACCATTGCCCCATAGCTCTGCCATATAGTGCTCTGCACCGTTGCCCCATAGCTCTGCAATATAGTGCTCTGCACCGTTGCCCCATAGCTCTGCCATATAGTGCTCTGCACCATTGCCTCATAGATACTCCACATAAATCTGTGCTGCTGCTGCAATAAAAAATAAAAAAAAACACATACTCACCTCTCTTGCTTGCAGCTCCTCGGCGCCATCTTCCCGGCATCTCTCCGCACTGACTGATCAGGCAGAGGGCGGCGCGCACACTATATGCGTCATCGCGCCCTCTGCCTGAACAGTCAGAGCGGAGAGACGCCAGGAAGATGGCTCGGCGCCCGGCGTGTGGAACGAGGACAGGTGAATATGTCATACTTACCTGCTCCCGGCGTCCCGCTCCTTCCCCCTGCCTGTCTTCGGTGCCGCAGCCTCTTCCTCTATCAGCGGTCACCGTTACCGCTTCATTAGAGAAATGAATAGGCGGCTCCGCCCCTATGGGGGGTGGAGCAGCCTATTCATTTCTCTAATGAGCGGTCCCACGTGACCGCTCAGGGGAAGAGGCTGCGGCACCCGGAGACAGTGGGACGTGCAGGGGGGGCGACAGGAGCCCCGGAAGCAGGTAAGTATATGACAGTGCTCACCCGCCGACCCCACCACCGATCATGACTCGAGTATAAGCCGAGGGGGCACTTTCAGCCCAAAAATTTGGGCTGAAAATCTCGGCTTATACTCGAGTATATACGGTAACTTTATTCTTTCATGAGTTGTTTACTTATCTCCCACTCTTGACACGCTGATAGCAACACCACAGAAGAAATGCTAGCACAAGCTTCCAGTATCCGTTGTTTCAGATGCTGCACATCTTGTATCTTCACAGAATAGACAATTGCCTTCAGGGGTACAAAGGTAGTGGGGCCATTCTTCATCAATGAAGGTTGGTTACTGTTTCATAGACTTTAAACTTAAGTTCTGTGCATATGTTCATCTGTAGTAACAGGGACATCAAGCTGTTTTGAGATGGTTTTAAAGCATTTTTAACCTTTAGCATGCTTGTCCATAATTTTCTTTCTAATCTCCTGAGACAACTCTCTTCTTAGATTTCTTTGGTTGGCCCATGGTCAGTGTGGTATACACCAGTAAACCTAATATTATAGTGACTACTTTTCACCCTGTATATAGCAGACTGACTGATTACAAGTTTGTAAACATCAGTGCTTCTAATTACAAGGCAAACCTTAGTTTAGCATCTTCCTATAATCAAATAATTTTCAATCTTTTTTAGGGGTACCATTATTTTTGTCCAGGACATTTTCATTAGTTTTCTTCTTTTTTATTCTTCTGTTTGAACCACAATTCAAAAGCAATGTTTGATTTTCATTAGTTGATATTCAGCAAATTTAAGTTGATAACTACTTTTGTCAGTTTCAAGATACTTTGGTGACCACTGTGGATTTTTCTAACTTAAACAGAAGGGTATCAACAATTTTGTCCTTATGTGTATAAAAGTAAATCCTCATCCTGGACAACTTATTTCTAGTGCAGTAAAAAGCTGGGAGTAGTATGTACAGAGCAGTCCGGGATGAAGGTATCTAAATTAATTGCTGATCTACCATGGAAGAAGATAGGTGGACCAGCAGTTTTTGAATATCACATTGTTCTCCAACCTCTGACTGTACAGCCACTTCAAAACTGTAAGTCGCTAAATTGAGCCAAATTCCCCCCACCCCCTTATTACTGGTTTTCCCTATGTAAGTTTACCAAAGAGATCGAAAGGTTGGGTGTACTGTTTGCTCTTCCTTATGGCTTCCCTGTAAGCTTTATCATCATGAATCTGAATTTAATGTTGCTATACCAAGCTATTTTGAAAGCGAATAGATTGACTCCGAAATTGCATTAGATAAGAACCTCATATCTAGATCTTCTACAAAGTGTATGAGGTCATATCAATGTATGAGTACCATATCAATCAAAAAAGGGTCAAAATATGCTGATTTCTCCAAATGTGTTCATATAATTGTCTGATCAGCTCTTGGATCAAGCATCCCGCTAATGGAAACATTGCATGACATGTAGCTGACAATAAGGCAGTCACATGGTCAGTGATTTGTCCTTTAAATCAACTTTTACAGACTAATTAGAAATAATTACTATTGTACTTTGACAATGGTAATCTTATAAATGCAGTTGCCGCTGTAACAATTAAGTCCTAATGAAATCAGGTATAACGTCTATTTAGTAAAAGATCTACGCCCAGCGCTCATGTGTAGATTAAAGATCAATTAGGATGTCCTTAACCAAATTGATGAACAACAACTCTAAACAATTCACTGTCCTCACAAGGGAAATAGGTTGAACACATTAAATTTATTGGAGAAAGCATTTAGGAGCACCACAGGTAGAATTGATCACCACAAGGTGCAGTGGTCAGTAGAAACTATTCATACATAAGGCTTTGGTAAAGACTATTAACCTCATTCATGATTTGTATGAACTTTCATTTTTGTGCTTTTGAGTTTTTTTCCCCAAGAGCCCTAACTTCCTATTTTTAAGTTAACACAGCAGTAGGAGGGCTTATTATTTGGTGAGATTTGTCATTTTAAATTACTCCATTCACGTCACTATATAATGCAGTGAAAACAAGAGGAGTTAAAGAGAGTTAAGAAGAACAGGTGTGTGCAGTGTGCTAGGAGCTGGTCAGATAACTGAGGAAAGGTGCAACTGTTCCTGTGATTCCTGTCAAAGAAGAAGAATCACATTGGGGAGACGACTACAGTTGGATACAGAGTTAGATTCCACCGAAAGCATCTGCTGTGATTTGAATGGCCCCTGCTAGCCTGTCAGGCAAAAACTGTGCTCCAGGTGACAAGCCCAGGATCCACTCCATGGTCTCCGAGCTAAACTGCCATTCGGACGATTAGACAGCCACTTCTGTGTTCAGTCAACGGCCAGTAAATCCTGAGCTCAGTCCCCACCACAAGGATCCTGGTGGGTGCATGCACACAGACTTTATAGAGAGTTTGGTGCCAAACCTAAATTCTCAAAGACATTGTTTGCTAAGAGGGCTGTGTGAACCTTAGCTATATATTCCTATCAGTGGGTGAGCTTGTGTATAGATAGCATAACAGAATTGTAATTTTAGAGAATTGTTAAGTTTGTGAATCTCTGGACAAGCAAGGAGCTGCAGATATGGACAAGCAAGGAGCCGCACATGAGGACAAGCAGGTAACCGCAGATGCAGACAAGCAGGGAACTGCATATGCAGACGGAGCGGCAGGTTCCCACAGGAAACTTGGTTCACATGGAACAGAGTTAGGCTAGGTTCCCATTGCGTTAATGGGATAGCGCTAACGGACAGCGTTGCACGGCGAAAATGTCGCAATTAACGCCGTGCAACGGGTCCGTTAGCGCACCCATTGACAGCAATGTAAATTTAGCATGCAGCGCATCACTAGCGCGTGCCTTTTTCGGCTCGCGCTAGTGATGTGCCGTTCTTCTGTGACGCGCCTCGGACGCTGCTTGCAGCGTCCGCGGCGCGCCCGAGGTCCGTTCCCCGCTCTCGCAGATCGGGGATCTGCGAGAGCGGGGACGTTAACGCGACCCCTGAACGCGGCCCCTAAATAAACATTGCGTTAGCGCAATCCGCTAGCGCTAAACGGATTGCCCTAACGCAATGTGAACCTAGCCTTAGGCTAGCACAGAACAATTACAAGGATAAATAGACACAGGACAGACAGCATCAGCAGCAACAACATATTAGCGAAAGGTACAGTATCAGATTAGAGATAGTGTGAACACTTTCAGAAGGAAGGGGCAGTTTCTAACAGCAGGTTTAAGGAAAGGTACAGAGTCAGACACAGAAGGTTTAGAGAGAAATCCAGACTTAAGGTACCGTTACACTAAACGACTTACCAGCGATCACGACCAGCGATACGACCTGGCCGTGATCGTTGTTAAGTCGCTGTGTGGTCGCTGGGGAGCTGTCACACAGACAGCTCTCTCAAGCGACCAACGATCAGGAGAACGACTTCGGCATCGTTGAAACTGTTATCAATGATGCCGAAGTCCCCCTGCAGCACCCGGGTAACCAGCGTAAACATCGGGTTACTAAGCACAGGGCCGCGCTTAGTAACCCGATATTTACCCTGGTTACCATTGTAAAAGTTAAAAAAAAAACAGTACATACTCACATTCTGATGTCTGTCACGTCCCCCGGCGTCCACAGGGTTACGTGCTGCTGCTCAGAGCTTCCTGCACTGAATGTGTCAGCGCCGGCAGTTAAGCAGAGCACAGCGGTGATGTCACCAGTATGTACTGTTTTTTTTTTTACTTTTACAATGGTAACCAGGGTAAATATCGGGTTACTAAACGCGGCCCTGCGCTTAGCAACCCGATATTTACCCTGGTTACAAGTGAACACATCGCTGGATCGGCGTCACACACGCCGATCCAGCGATGACAGCGGGTGATCAGCGACAAAATAAAGTTCTGGACTTCTAGCTCCGACCAGCGATATCACAGTGGGATCCAGATCGCTGCTGCTTGTCAAACACAATGAGATCGCTATCCAGGACGCTGCAACGTCACGGATCGTCGTCGTTCTCGCTGCAAAGTTGCTTAGTGTGAAGGTACCTTTAGATACAAACAGATTCAGGGATAGGTGCTAGTACAGACAAGAAAGGACACAGGTACAGGTTCGGAGTACTGGCCTGGGCACACAGACCCAGGAACACAGGAACAAGCAAGATCAGATACTGGTACAGATTTCATTATACAAGCCTGGGCATACAGGACAGGACCTGGCAACTCAGTAGTTGCACATACAGTTAAAGAGAATGTTGCTCAGATACCTCTCAACAGGCGGAGGTGCCTTAAGTACCAAGTGCATTCCAGCAATAGGCTGGGGACACATTAGGAATGTGCACATGTGCTTCTTTAATAATTAAGAAGTGCACATGCGGGCGCCTTAAGCATGCAGCCAGGGAGCATTCACAGCAAACAGAGGACCAGGAGATCACTGCACACAGCAAGCAGGACAAGGAGCTCACTGCATGGCCTGGGGTAGTGAGTACGTCTGTGCCCCTGCATGTTGGGGGATGGGAAGCCATGCAGGGATGCAGTCAGGGGCGTTACATATGCCCCTGCCAGTGGACCAATATTATACCTCACAGATCAGCTCTACATAGTGGCCAAATCCATTAAAACTTGCCCTAAGAGCCCTATATTAAAGCTCCAAAAATTATCATGGTCATCAGTTTAGATCAGATTTATAAAATGGAAAAGGTGGAAAAATTTCAAATTCTGGCACAGAATTAAATCTGCTCATTCTCAATTTTCTGACTATTTAGATGAAAATTCTGCATATTCATAAATGTGACACAAATCACACTAACCATCTATTTTATGTAGAATGGTGTGAAAAAATGCCATTGAGTCTGATTCACCCTAAGCCAACCAGTGGGCCCATCTTGTATCTCACAGATCAGCTCTATATAGTTGTCAAAATGTTAGGTATTACAATTTTTCTATTTTTTTTATTGTAGCCGTTTTGTTTGAGGTGTTCCTTTAAAGGATATGGACTGATTTGGGGGGAATTGTTTTTTACTCAAATGTGTGTGTTTTGAGCTAAAAATAACATTTGCAATTGGATTTCATTTTTTTAAAAATCTGCCCTGTTTGGCTTTTAACGCTGTTTGATTTCTGCTATTTGCTGGCTGCAAAATGAGATTAAGAATCTGTCACCGAGTGCTTTCTGGCTGGAGATTCTGTAGCTTTTTATCTGTCTTTGCTAAGCTCCTCTTAGCTGATTTGTGACTACAGATCACATCAAAGGAGAGCTGAGCGTTCATGTGATTGGAAATCAGCTGAGAAAAGCTCAGTAATGGTCCATTTAGACTGGGCAATGCACAGCAGTAGACAACTGCTGACTGGATCATGTCTTAACAGCCTGTTTACACAAGCTGACCACTTCTCTGATGCTCATTGAATGATCTGTAATTGGACGATGTGCTGCCGAGAACAATGGTTTTTTGTGTAAACTAAACGGTCATTTCACCAGATGAACGAGTGCTTTGCTTATCCTTTGGGTGATCATTTAGACTGTGCAATTCTGTGAAATGAGCATTTCTATGAATGCTTATTCACGATAGTCATGCAGCATAAATGCTTCGTAAAAGAAGAAATAAAGTTCAACTCCACTGCACAATTATCATGAAACAAGTGTTCTTAGGAACACTCATGCCACAATAATTGTGCAATATAAACAGTCTGACGATCACCCAAAGAACAAGTAAAACGCCCTTTCGTCAGATAAACTTATCATTAGTGCGGATCATCTTTATCGGCAGCACATTGTCCTGTGTAAACAAGACCTGTGCTGACGAGAACAGTAGCATCGTATGCACTACTATTCGTTCATCAGTGTTCATCTGAAGCTCGATCAGCCGCTATCGACAGTCATTTAAAGATTCTCATCACGTTAGTGTGACTGGATCTTTACACACTCCCTGACTGAATGTGCTCATTGACAGATTCCCAATTAACTCGTCCAACAGCCAAGGACAGACAGCACAACATAAAGGCTATTGAAGGAAATTTAATCATTTTTAAAGAAACCCAATCGCAAAAATTATTTTTAGCCCAAACTACAGGCATTTACCGTAAGTAAAAAGAAATTGCCAACTCCCTCTTCCCCAATATTCCTCCTCTAGTAAAGACAAATATGAAAAGTAACCATAGGGTTGGACCGGTTTCCTATACAGTCATGGTCATTCAAGGTTTAGCATTCTATCATTGCATCAATAGAATTTTCAGCTGTAACCACATTGTTAAAGCAGTTCTCCGATCCCCTCACCTCCATTTTTACTGTGTATTTCATGCTTATCTACTCTAGTATCCCATATCTTTGTCTTTGATAATCCTCGTAATCAAACTGTAGACATGAGTCATTCTTACCCATCATAATTCATCCTCTCATTCTGTCCTCAAAACCCCTTGAAAATGCAGCATTTAACCCAACATAGAAAACATGTATTATTCTGTAAATCCCAAAACTAAATATTTAAGAGGATAATGTATTTGTGCTGCATGATTCACTGTAAAGCAGTAACTTGTCTGAAAGGAATCGCAATGACTTGGGTCACATCGTGTTTTGATGTAATCTGCATTGGCGCTCTTATTAATTATCCCACTTGACAGAGAAATTGTTCTCTCTGTGTACAGTTAAATGCGTATAATGGAAAGGCAGCTGCAGGACCTGAGGTTGAACGAGTGGCCTATTATAAATCTTCCCTTGTATCTAAATTATATGTTAGACAATGCGATCAGTACATAGCGAAGACACATCTACTCTGTTACCACCGCATTCTTATCAAACCCATCTGCCCATTACATTAGATGTTGGAGAAGCCGAAATGGCCTTAATTATTTGCTGTATATATACTTGGGGTCATCGAAAACTTGTCATTTACATATTTTACATTTTATGACATGCTTGACAACATGTGGTGCCAGCAATTTCCATCTCCATGAGATTAGATCAATCTAATCAGTTGATATATTGACCTAAAATGCAATTTCTGTTTTAATGTGTATTCAAATGATTATAAATAATGGTCAGAACTGGTCATAGATCATTATTATTTTTACTTAAATATTATTAGCGACATATATATCCAGGGAGGGAAAGAACCTCGTGAGAATGTTAATATGCCTCATTCCCTTTTTATGTAGGTTCTCATTAATCAGAAAATACTCTTAGCATTCTCCATCCCCTATACTTTTCATGTCCTTTGCCAGCCAGTCATTATGGATATTACCCTCCAACATTCGAAAAATTATAATGACGCAACAGCCAAGACCATTCATATCCCTCAAAGCGCTCTAACAGGGAAATTGAAAATGGCCACCAACACCAGACATGAACCAGATATAGAAATGTTTTGAAAGGAAGCAATACAAGTAATTTACAATTTTATTATTGGATCCCAATGTGTTTCTCTATGTTTAAGGAAGTTAGAAAACAAGCAGTCAATGGCATAAACCCCCCAAAAGCCCATGATAACTAGCTAGTACTTTGATAACTTTAATTGGGTTGTCCAATCTTAGGATACAAGTCTGCAGTCACTCTATGTGACTGCAGACTTGTGAATCGTCACAGTCCTCTGTAAGGATTCTTCAGTGCCAGCGCCGAGGACAGGCGTTCCTGTGACTGCAAATATGTGATTTGCATCCTTCCCGACACATTTCGACTAGTCATACTAGACCTCTCTCAATACACTTGCACTGAGCAGAGCTGTGCATGTCTAGTTGGCAAGTGACCATCTCTATGCAAATTACACACTTGCGGTCACGCGCCCACCGCTGACACTGGAGAATAGGCGCCGCGCACAGTGTCACCTTGCCGTGGTTGATGGGAACACATGAATTGGCCAATTCATTTTTTTATGTTTTTTTTAAAGTACAGTTTATTCAGCAATAATGTTAGATCTTGTGTTTGCATATATATTGATAACTACAGAGTGCTGCTGTGTCCCCCTTTTTTCCTGCATGCTATACAGTCATTACAGCATGCACCTGTTCACACTGTATGGAGGTGCTGGTCAGGTTTTTTGTTCTATGCAGTTTGCCATTGGAGGTTGTGACTGCCTATTTTCTGACTGCATTCCTCCCGTTAGCCCAAGGGTGTTTTTAATTAGTACTGGTTCCTACTAGGGTTGAGCGAAACGGATCGGTCATTTTCATAAGTCGCCGACTCTTTGAAATGTCGGGTTTCATGAAACCCGACCCGATCCCTGTGTGGGGTCGGCCACGCGGTACGCGACTTTCGCGCCAAAGTCGCGTTTCAATGACGCTAAAAGTGACATTTCTCAGCCAATGAAGGTGGACGCAGAGTGTGGGCAGCGTGATGACATAGATCTCAGTCCCCACCATCTTAGAGAAGGGCATTGCAGTGATTGGCTTGCTTTCTGCGGCGTCACAGGGGCTATAAAGGGGCGTTCCCGCCGACCGCCATCTTACTGCTGCTGATCTGAGCATAGAGAAGGTGCCGCTTCGTCAGAAGCAGGGATAGTGTTAGGCAGGGTACATTCACCCCCAAACCGCTTGTGCTGTAGCGATTTCCACTGTCCAACACCACCTTTTGTTTGCAGGGACAGTGGAAGCTACATTTTTTTTTCCTCAGCGCTGTAGCTCATTGGGCTGCCCTAGAAGGCTCCCTGATAGCTGTATTGCTGTGTGTACGCCGCTGTGCAAACCAACTGCTTTTTTCAAAGCACAAATCCTGTTGTTCCTTCCTTTCTGCACAGCTATCTTGTTTGTTTGTCCACACTTTTGTTTTTTTTGTGCAGCTGTCCACTCCTTGTTATTGCTGCCTGCCATACCTTGCTGAGATTACTGCAGGGAGATAGTAATTGTAGGACAGTCCCTTTTTTTTTTTTTTTTTTTTTTTTTTTTTTAAATTTTCCCTGAAAACAAAAAAAATAGTGGGAGATTAAGATTGGCATTTCTGCTTAAGTGCCGGTCCTGTGTGTGCCATCTATCTCAAATTATTGGGGCACAGAAAACCTAGTGTGTCTTACTGGGAAATTTTTTATTTTTTTTTAAATTCTCCCTGAAAACAAAAAAAATAGTGTGAGATTAAGATTGGCATTTCTGCTTGAGTGCCGGTCCTGTGTGTGCCAACTGTCTCAAATTATTGGGGCACAGAAAACCTAGTGTGTCTTACTGGGAATTATTTTTTTTTTAAATTCTCCCTGAAAACAAAAAAAATAGTGGGAGATTAAGATTGGCATTTCTGCTTGAGTGCCGGTCCTGTGTGTGCCATCTGTCTCAAATTATTGGGGCACAGAAAACCTAGTGTGTCATACTGGGAATTTTTTTTTTTTTCTTTAAATTCTCCCTGAAAACAAAAAAAATAGTGGGAGATTAAGATTGGCATTTCTGCTTGAGTGCCGGTCCTCTGTGTGCCATCTGTCTCAAATTATTGGGGCACAGAAAACCTAGTGTGTCATACTGGGAATTTTTTTTATTTTTTAAAATTCTCCCTGAAAACAAAAAAAAATAGTGGGAGATTAAGATTGGCATTTCTGCTTGAGTGCCGGTCCTGTGTGTGCCATCTGCCTCAAATTATTGGGGCACAGAAGACCTAGTGTGTCATACAGCGAAATTTTTAATTTTTTTTAAATTCTCCCTGAAAAAAAAAAAATAGTGGGAGATTAAGATTGGCATTTCTGCGTGACTGCCGGTCCTGTGTGTGCCATCTGTCTCAAATTATTGGGGCACAGAAAACCTAGTGTGTCATACTGGGAATTTTTTTTTTTTTTTAAATTCTCCCTGAAAACAAAAAAAATAGTGGGAGATTAAGATTGGCATTTCTGCTTGAGTGCCGGTCCTGTGTGTGCCATCTGTCTCAAATTATTGGGGCACAGAAAACCTAGTGTGTCATACTGGGAATTTTTTTTTTTTTTTAAATTCTCCATGAAAACAAAAAAAATAGTGGGAGATTAAGATTGGCATTTCTGCTTGAGTGCCGGTCCTGTGTGTGCCATCTGTCTCAAATTATTGGGGCACAGAAAACCTAGTGTGTCATACTGGGAATTTTTTTTTTTTTTTTTTAATTCTCCCTGAAAACAAAAAAATAGTGGGAGATTAAGATTGGCATTTCAGCTTGAGTGCCGGTCCTGTGTGTGCCATCTGTCTCAAATTATTGGGGCACAGAAAACCTTGTGTGTAACATTGGGCCTGATTTTCCTTTCAGTGTCAGCCACCTATAAAGGTATATATAAATCCTACAGATGTTTGAGTTCACCTTATAAGTTGTTTTACAGTAACAAATACCGTTACTTTGGTTACGTTTTGCAAACAATGAGGAAGTCTGGTGGAAGAGGTCGTGGTCGTGGCCGTGGGCGGTCATTGTCAGCTGGTAATGATGGTAGTGGTGGTGGAGCATCAGGTGGTTGTGGTAAAAGCAATACAGCACCTAAGTCTCGAGTTGATGAGCCAGGTTCGTCGTCTGGCTACACAAGGCCTCAAACGCTCCCTTTTCTGGGAGTAGGAAAACCGCTTTTATAGCCGGAGCAGCAAGAACAAGTTTTGGCTTTCCTTGCTGACTCAGCCTCTAGCTCTTTTGCCTCCTCTTCTGAAAGTGCTAAATGTAAAAGCAGCGCGTCGTTAGTGGATGTTCACGGTCAGGGACAAGTCGCTTCCTTGTCTTCTTCACCCAGAACAAGAGAGAAGGATGCGTCAGGCGACACAACGGGTTACTCCATGGAGCTCTTTACACATACCGTTCCTGGGTTAGACAGTGAAACAGTTAACAGGCCATGCCCATTAGAAGTTGAATCGGACATGGAGTGCACAGATGCATAGCCACAGCCAGATTACTATGCTGTTCCTTTGACTCAGACCAGAACATTGCCCTCGCAGTGTACTGAGCCAGAATCAAACCCAGCTGAGACTATGGTGCCCCGTCACGAACGCTATACCACCGGCTTACACGGTGACACAGACGAAGTTGCACACGAGATAGAAGAGGAGGTCATAGATGACCCAGTTGTTGACTCCGATTGGCAGCCATTGGGGGAACAGGGTGCAGGCGGCAGTAGTTCTGAAGCGGAGGAGGAGGAGCCGCAGCAGGCATCAACATCACAACAGGTTCCATCTGCCGGGCCCGTATCTGGCCAAAAACGCGTGGCAAAACCAAAACCAGTTGGAGGGCAGCGCGACCATCCGGTTAAAGAAGCTCAGTCTGCAATGCCTGAAAAGGTATCCGATAGTAGGAAGAGTGCAGTCTGGCATTTTTTTAAACAACATCCAAATGATCAGCGCAAAGTCATCTGTCAAAAATGTTCAACTACCTTAAGCAGAGGTCAGAATCTTAAAAGTCTAAATACAAGTTGCATGCATAGACATTTAACCACCATGCATTTGCAAGCCTGGACTAACTACCAAACGTCCCTAAAGGTTGCAGCACCCTCGGCCAATGAAGCTAGTCAGCAACGCTACATCCCTTCCCTCACTGTAAGCCCACCATTTCCCGCACCACCTGCAGTATCTGTGCAGCTTTCGTCGCCGGGCCAAAGCAGTCAGGGAATCACCAGGTTCGTAGTAGGAAACACTGCATGTAGGGCACCGGCAAGAATACCATCTCCAACCCTCTCTCAGTCTGCCATGTCCACCGGCACCACCGCTAGTTCCACGATCTCCAGCTCTCCAGTCCAGCTCACCCTACATGAGACTCTTGTTAGGAAAAGGAAGTACTCATCCTCGCATCCGCGTACACAGGGTTTGTACCACATTGCTAGACTAATCTCATTAGAGATGATGCCCTACCGGTTAGTTGAAAGCGGAGCTTTCAAAGCGCTGATGGACTACGCTGTACCACGCTACGAGCTACCCAGTCGTCACTTATTTTCGAGAAAAGCCATCCCAGTCATCCACCACCATGTTAAAGAGGGCATCGTCCATGCACTCAGGCAATCTGTGACTACAAAGGTGCACCTGACAACAGATGCATGGACCAGTAGGCATGGCCAGGGACGTTACGTGTCCATCACAGCACACTGGGTGAATGTGGTGGATGCAGGGTCCACAGGGGACAGCAATATTGGGACAGTTCTGCCTAGCCCACGGTCTAGGAAACAGTTGGCTGTAGGCGTTCGCCCCCCTCCTCCTCGTCCTCCTGCAGAAGCGAGAGCTCGTCCACAGACCGCAGTCGCACAACCACTCCATCCGCAGCTGCCACTGTTGCACACCAGGTGTCCCATTATGGGACAGCTAGTGGCAAGCGTCAGCAGGCTGTATTGGCAATGAAGTGTTTGGGCGACAACAGACACACCGCAGAAGTTCTGTCCGAGTTCTTGCAGAAAGAAACTCAGTCATGGCTGGGCACTATACATCTTGAGGCAGGCAAGGTAGTGAGTGATAACGGAAGGAATTTCATGGCTGCCATAGCCCTTTCCCAACTGAAACACATTCCTTGCCTGGCTCACACCTTAAACCTGGTGGTGCAGTGCTTCCTGAAAAGTTATCCGGGGTTACCCGACCTGCTCCTCAAAGTGCGCAGACTTTGCTTGCATATCCGCCGTTCGCCCGTACACTCCAGCCGTATGCAGAACTATCAGCGGTCTTTGAACCTTCCCCAGCATCGCTTAATCATCGATGTTGCAACAAGGTGGAACTCAACACTGCACATGCTTCAGAGAGTGTGCGAACAGAGGCGTGCTGTTATGTATTTGTGGGAGGATACACATACACGGGCAGGCAGTTGGATGGCAGACATGGAGTTGTCAGGTGTGCAGTGGTCGAAGGTACAAGACTTGTGTCAAGTCCTTCAGTGTTTTGAGGAATGCACACGGCTGGTTAGTGCAGACAACGCCATAATAAGCATGAGCATCCCCCTAATGCGTCTGCTGATGCAAAGTTTGACGCACATAAAGGAGCAGGCGTCTGCAGCCGAGGAAGAGGAAAGCCTTGATGACAGTCAGCCATTGTCTGGTCAGAGCAGTCTACAGGACGAGGTAGGATGATGGGGATGAGTATTTTTTAAATGAGGAAGCTTCTCCGGGGCCAATGGAAATTGGTGGCGTGGCAGGTTTTTTGAGGGAGACAAGTGACATAGATTTGCCTGTAACTGCCCCTCAACCCAGCACAACCGCAGATTTGACAACTGGAACTTTGGCCCACATGGCGGATTATGCCTTTCGTATCCTCAAAAGGGACCCACGCATTATTAAAATGATGACCGATGACGATTACTGGTTGGCCTGCCTCCTTGATCCTCGCTATAAAGGCAAATTGCAAAATATTATGCCACATGAGAACCTCGAACAAATATTAGCAACCAAACAAGCAACTCTTGTAGACCGCTTGATTCAGGCATTCCCAGCACACAGCGCCGGTTATGGTTCTCACACGAGCTGCAGGGGTCTACAGGGCAGAGGTGTTAGAGGTGCACAAATCAGAAGTGGCGTTGGACAGAGGGGTTTTCTGACCAGGTTGTGGAGTGATTTCGCAATGACCGCAGACAGGACAGGTACTGCAGCATCTATTCAAAGTGACAGGAGACAACATTTGTCCAGTATGGTTACTAACTATTTTTCATCCCTTATCGATGTTCTCCCTCAACCGTCATTCCCATTTGATTACTGGGCATCCAAATTAGACACCTGGCCTGAATTGGCAGAATATGCATTGCAGGAGCTTGCTTTCCCAGCAGCTAGTGTGCTATCAGAAAGAGTATTCAGTGCTGCTGGTTCAATATTAACCGAAAAAAGGACTCGTCTGGCTACCCAAAATGTTGATGATCTAACCTTCATTAAAATGAACCACTCCTGGATTTCAAATTATTTTGCCCCACCTTTCCCGGCTGACACCTAGCTTTTCTATAAAAAGGTCTTGCTTGTGGACTGGTCTTACTGAGTGTTCCAATCTCTTAATTTGCAGCAGCTGTTTGTCCAGCATACGACATGTTTACACCTCCCTAAATGGGAAAACTCCCCCCACGGGGCCGTGGTCTCGCCACTTGGCGCAAGCACCCATTAGAGTGCCGTTTGTCTGAAGAGGTGGGTGTGCCCGCTTTTGGTCGACGGCACTGCCACTGGGTCCCTCATAGTACAATAAAGTGTCTCTGGCGGTGGTGGCGCGCAACCAACGTCAGACTCACCGTTGTAACATAAGGGGCCCTGGGCCTGTACCGCCGGCCACAAGAGAGTTCCCCCCCCAGCTCAAACTGTGCTCTACCACGTGCAAAATTATCTCTCTCAGCTCCAACAATGTTTAGTCTATGCGCTGACATCCTTCAATGCCTGGCACTGACAATACCAATTTGTTGACATGTATGATGCTAGTTAAAATAGTTAGGGTCAGTGTCCTATATTGACACCAGTAAATACTTAGTGCCAAATTACTATGTCTGAAACTCAGCAGAGGAGCCCACCCCTGTACCTAAGTATGCCACACTTTTGTTTTTTTGTTTTGTTGTTTTGCGAGACATTAACATCTATTTATTTTTTGGGAGTACTAACTGTGTCAGACACTCCTTGCAATCGTCCTCCGCTGACCACACCAATGCTGCCTGTGTACCCCTGCGAGATAACTCTAAGTGCCTTGAGCCTATTTTTATTTATTTTAGGCCTAGTAAGTCTGTCTGTGGTCCCTCCTTGCAATCATCCTCCGCTGACCACACCAATGCTACCTGTGTACCCATGTAACCTATTTAGAACTGCATAGAGCCTGCTTTTTTATTTTAGGCCTAGTAAGTCTGTCTGCGGTCCCTCCTTGCAATCGTCCTCCGCTGACCACACCAATGCTGCCTGTGTACCCCAGCGAGATAACTCTAAGTGCCTTGAGCCTATTTTTATTTATTTTAGGCCTAGTAAGTCTGTCTGCAGTCCCTCCTTGCAATCGTCCTCCGCTGACCACACCAATGCTGCCTGTGTACCCATGTAACCTATTTAAAACTGCATAGAGCCTGCTTTTTTATTTTAGGCCTAGCAAGTCTGTCTGCGGTCCCTCCTTGCAATCGTCCTCCGCTGACCACACCAATGCTGCCTGTGTACCCCAGCGAGATAACTCTAAGTGCCTTGCCCTTGAGCCTATTTTTATTTATTTTAGGCCTAGTAAGTCTGTCTGCGGTCCCTCCTTGCAATCGTCCTCCGCTGACCACACCAATGCTCCCTGTGTACCCCTGCGAGATAACTCTAAGTGCCTTGAGCCTATTTTTATTTATTTTAGGCCTAGTAAGTCTGTCTGCGGTCCCTCCTTGCAATCGTCCTCCGCTAACCACACCAATGCTGCCTGTGTACCCATGTAACCTATTTAAAATTGCATAGAGCCTGCTTTTTTATTTTAGGCCTAGTAAGTCTGTCTGCGGTCCCTCCTTGCAATCGTCCTCCGCTGACCACACCAATGCTGCCTGTGTACCCATGTAACCTATTTAAAACTGCATAGAGCCTGCTTTTTTATTTTAGGCCTAGTAAGTCTGTCTGCGGTACCTCCTTGCAATCGTCCTCCGCTGACCACACCAATGCTGCCTGTGTACCCCTGCGAGATAACTCTAAGTGCCTTGAGCCTATTTTTATTTATTTTAGGCCTACTAAGCCTGTCTGCGGTCCCTCCTTGCAATCGTCCTCCGCTGACCACACCAATGCTGCCCGTGTACCCCTTGAACCTATTTTAAAGTGCATATAGCCACTTTTTTAAATTGTAGGCGTACTAAGTCTGTCTGCGGTCCCTCCTTCCAATAGTCCTCCACTGACCACACCAATGCTGCCCGTGTACCCCTGGAACCTATTTTAAAGTTCATAAAGCCTATTTTTTTATTTTATTTTATTTAATATTAATAAAGCCATGATGGACTTCGCTGTACCACGCTACGAGCTACCCAGTCGACACTTCTTTTGCGAGAAAAGCCATCCCAGCCCTCCACCAGCATGTAAAAGACCGCATTGTCCATGCACTCTGGCAATCTGTGAGTACAAAGGTGCACCTGACAACAGACGCATGGACCTGTAGGCATGGCCACGGAAGGTTACGTGTCCATTACGGCGCAATGGGTTAATGTGTTGGATGCATGGTCCACAGGGGACAGCCTACTAAGTCTGTCTGCAGTCCCTAATTCAAATTGTCCTCAATTCAGGTTTTCGGGATTTTTTAAAAAATAGGAAACTGCATTTGGGCTACTAGTTTGGTTGGGGCCTACTAGCGGTGTGTGCCGCTGCTTGCTGTTCTCCTACACGACTAGCTTCAATCTTCAGGCTTTCGGGCTATTTTTAAAAATAGGAAACTGCATTTGGGCTACTAGTTTGGTTGGGGCCTACTAACGGTGTCTGCCCCTCCTGCGTGTTCTCCTCCTCCTGGGTATTCTCCTCCTCCTGGGTGTTCTCCTCCTCCTGGGTGTTCTCCTCCAGGTTTCCTTGTCTGAGCTTCAACCTTCAGGCTCTCATTAAATAGTTGTTTAGATAACACTGCATTAGGCCTACTAGTTTGGTTGGGGCCTACTAACGGTGTCTGCCGCTCCTGGGTGTTCTCCTCCTCCTGGGTGTTCTCCTCCTCCTGGGTGTTCTCCTCCAGGTTTCCTTGTCTGAGCTTCAACCTTCAGGCTCTCATTAAGTAGTTGTTTAGATAACACTGCATTAGGCCTACTAGTTTGGTTGGGGCCTACTAGCGGTGTCTGCCGCTCCTGGGTGTACTCCTCCTCCTGGGTGTTCTCCCCCTCCTGGGTGTTCTCCAGGTTTCCTTGTCTGAGCTTCAACCTTCAGGCTCTCATTAAGTATTTGTTTAGATAACACTGCATTAGGCCTACTAGTTTGTTTGGGACCTACTAACGGTGTCTGCCGCTCCTTGCTGTTCACCTCCACTGAACATAGCGGTGCCGCCTGTTTACTACTGTTACCAATTTTGAACTGCATTTAGCCTACTTACTTATTTGGGCCTACTCACTGTGTCAGCCTCTCATTACAGTTGTCCTCCACTGAACAAAGCAATGCCGCCTGGTTAGTCCTGTTAAAACTTTTGAACTGCATTTAGCCAACTATATTGTTTGGGCCTATATCTGTGTTTCCTCCTCATCGTGCCCATTGCCCAGCCAGTGCTACATAAGTCTGCTGGTACATTGAACCAGGTCCCAGACCACTACATTTCCCTTGCATGCTACACAGCCAGAATGTGTCCCTGCTGAAAGTCAGGTTCCCCTTCCCGCATACTATACCACCTTACACGGGGACAAAGAGGAAGGTGCAGATGAAAGTGCTGGTTCCTTCATCAGGTGGGGGGGAATACTCGTTGGCGACGTCACTGGCACAGGGCCCCTCATAGTACGCAAAAGTGTCGCTGACGGTGGGAGGCGCCCCCGCTGTGCAAACACACCGCCGTACTTTGAGGGGCCCTGTGCCAGTGCCAATGCCAAAGAGTGGGCCCCCCTGCTTGCTCAGGATCACAGCACTTGCAAAGTTGAAATACTTACCTCTCCCTGCGCCACTGCCGTGACGTGGTCCAGATTTCCTGGGCCCACAAAATACTTGAACCAGCCCTACCCCCAACAACTTTAGCCAAATGACCCCCAATTTCCAATGCCTAACTATTATTATAAGGGAAATTAAGATTGACAAGCTTCATTAACAAGAATGGATGTTTTTGCCATTAAAATGGGCACTCTAGGTGTTTTCCTGGCCCCCACTCACTGCCGACTATGCTGCCCCATTGACTTGCATTGGGTTTCGTGTTTCGGCCGATCCCAACTTTACGAGATAATCGGCCGATTTCACTCGACCCGACTTTTGAGATAGTCGAGTTCCGCGAAACCCGACTCGACCCTAAAAAAGTCAAAGTCGCTCAACCCTAGTTCCTACAATTCCATTTAAATTTGTAGGTTTATAACCCCAGAGAGACATGTTTGTCCATTCAAACTGTGGGCTTATAGCCCAACAGAGGCATGTTTAGGATGATAGGACCCATCAGAGAATTGTCACCTTGCCGTGGTTGATGGGCACACATGAATTGGCCAATTTTTGCGCTAAGAACCTTCATTTTTTGTAAATACTTTTTCTTACTTATTTTTTAGCACAGTTTATTCAGCAATAACGTTAGATCTTGTGTTTGCACATATATTGGTCCCTACAGAGTGCTGTTGTGTCCCCCTCTTTTTTACATTTCAACTAGGCATGTCTGACCTCGTTCAATACACTTGAATTGAGCAAAGCTCTGCATGTCTAGTTGGCAAGTGACCACGCCTATGCAAATTACATAGATTGCCATTTTGCACGCTAATTGTGATTGAGTGTGAGCTAAGCTCCAAAATTCATTAAGAGGTCTGTGCCTTGTATTGATTTTGGTCGACGGCACTGCCACTGGGTCCCTCATAGTACAATAAAGTGTCTCTGGCGGTGGTGGCGCGCAACCAACGTCAGACTCACCGTTGTAACATGAGGGGCCCTGGGCCTGTACCGCCGGCCACAAGAGAGTTCCCCCCCCAGCTCAAACTGTGCTCTACCACGTGCAAAATTATCTCTCTCAGCTCCAACAATGTTTAGTCTATGCGCTGACAGCCTTCAATGCCTGGCACTGACAATACCAATTTGTTGACATGTATGATGCTAGTTAAAATAGTTAGGGTCAGTGTCCTATATTGACACCAGTAAATACTTAGTGCCAAATTACTATGTCTGAAACTCAGCAGAGGAGCCCACCCCTGTACCTAAGTATGCCACACTTTTGTTTTTTTGTTTTGTTGTTTTGCGAGACATTAACATCTATTTATTTTTTGGGAGTACTAACTGTGTCAGACACTCCTTGCAATCGTCCTCCGCTGACCACACCAATGCTGCCTGTGTACCCCTGCGAGATAACTCTAAGTGCCTTGAGCCTATTTTTATTTATTTTAGGCCTAGTAAGTCTGTCTGTGGTCCCTCCTTGCAATCGTCCTCCGCTGACCACACCAATGCTACCTGTGTACCCATGTAACCTATTTAAAACTGCATAGAGCCTGCTTTTTTATTTTAGGCCTAGTAAGTCTGTCTGCGGTCCCTCCTTGCAATCGTCCTCCGCTGACCACACCAATGCTGCCTGTGTACCCCAGCGAGATAACTCTAAGTGCCTTGAGCCTATTTTTATTTATTTTAGGCCTAGTAAGTCTGTCTGCAGTCCCTCCTTGCAATCGTCCTCCGCTGACCACACCAATGCTGCCTGTGTACCCATGTAACCTATTTAAAACTGCATAGAGCCTGCTTTTTTATTTTAGGCCTAGTAAGTCTGTCTGCGGTACCTCCTTGCAATCGTCCTCCGCTGACCACACCAATGCTGCCTGTGTACCCCTGCGAGATAACTCTAAGTGCCTTGAGCCTATTTTTATTTATTTTAGGCCTACTAAGCCTGTCTGCGGTCCCTCCTTGCAATCGTCCTCCGCTGACCACACCAATGCTGCCCGTGTACCCCTTGAACCTATTTTAAAGTGCATATAGCCACTTTTTTAAATTGTAGGCGTACTAAGTCTGTCTGCGGTCCCTCCTTCCAATAGTCCTCCACTGACCACACCAATCTGCCCGTGTACCCCTGGAACCTATTTTAAAGTTCATAAAGCCTATTTTTTTATTTTATTTTATTTAATATTAATAAAGCCATGATGGACTTCGCTGTACCACGCTACGAGCTACCCAGTCGACACTTCTTTTGCGAGAAAAGCCATCCCAGCCCTCCACCAGCATGTAAAAGACCGCATTGTCCATGCACTCTGGCAATCTGTGAGTACAAAGGTGCACCTGACAACAGACGCATGGACCTGTAGGCATGGCCACGGAAGGTTACGTGTCCATTACGGCGCAATGGGTTAATGTGTTGGATGCATGGTCCACAGGGGACAGCCTACTGTCTGTCTGCAGTCCCTAATTCAAATTGTCCTCAATTCAGGTTTTCGGGATTTTTAAAAAAATAGGAAACTGCATTTGGGCTACTAGTTTGGTTGGGGCCTACTAGCGGTGTGTGCCGCTGCTTGCTGTTCTCCTACACGACTAGCTTCAATCTTCAGGCTTTCGGGCTATTTTTAAAAATAGGAAACTGCATTTGGGCTACTAGTTTGGTTGGGGCCTACTAACGGTGTCTGCCCCTCCTGCGTGTTCTCCTCCTCCTGGGTATTCTCCTCCTCCTGGGTGTTCTCCTCCTCCTGGGTGTTCTCCTCCAGGTTTCCTTGTCTGAGCTTCAACCTTCAGGCTCTCATTAAATAGTTGTTTAGATAACACTGCATTAGGCCTACTAGTTTGGTTGGGGCCTACTAACGGTGTCTGCCGCTCCTGGGTGTTCTCCTCCTCCTGGGTGTTCTCCTCCTCCTGGGTGTTCTCCTCCAGGTTTCCCTGTCTGAGCTTCAACCTTCAGGCTCTCATTAAGTAGTTGTTTAGATAACACTGCATTAGGCCTACTAGTTTGGTTGGGGCCTACTAACGGTGTCTGGCGCTCCTGGGTGTTCTCCTCCTCCTGGGTGTTCTCCTCCTCCTGGGTGTTCTCCTCCTCCTGGGTGTTCTCCTCCAGGTTTCCTTGTCTGAGCTTCAACCTTCAGGCTCTCATTAAGTAGTTGTTTAGATAACACTGCATTAGGCCTACTAGTTTGGTTGGGGCCTACTAATGGTGTCTGCCGCTCCTGGGTGTTCTCCTCCTCCTGGGTGTTCTCCTCCTCCTGGGTGTTCTCCTCCAGGTTTCCTTGTCTGAGCTTCAACCTTCAGGCTCTCATTAAGTAGTTGTTTAGATAACACTGCATTAGGCCTACTAGTTTGGTTGGGGCCTACTAGCGGTGTCTGCCGCTCCTGGGTGTACTCCTCCTCCTGGGTGTTCTCCCCCTCCTGGGTGTTCTCCAGGTTTCCTTGTCTGAGCTTCAACCTTCAGGCTCTCATTAAGTATTTGTTTAGATAACACTGCATTAGGCCTACTAGTTTGTTTGGGACCTACTAACGGTGTCTGCCGCTCCTTGCTGTTCACCTCCACTGAACATAGCGGTGCCGCCTGTTTACTACTGTTACCAATTTTGAACTGCATTTAGCCTACTTACTTATTTGGGCCTACTCACTGTGTCAGCCTCTCATTACAGTTGTCCTCCACTGAACAAAGCAATGCCGCCTGGTTAGTCCTGTTAAAACTTTTGAACTGCATTTAGCCAACTATATTGTTTGGGCCTATATCTGTGTTTCCTCCTCATCGTGCCCATTGCCCAGCCAGTGCTACATAAGTCTGCTGGTACATTGAACCAGGTCCCAGACCACTACATTCCCCTTGCATGCTACACAGCCAGAATGTGTCCCTGCTGAAAGTCAGGTTCCCCTTCCCGCATACTATACCACCTTACACGGGGACAAAGAGGAAGGTGCAGATGAAAGTGCTGGTTCCTTCATCAGGTGGGGGGGAATACTCATTGGCGACGTCACTGGCACAGGGCCCCTCATAGTACGCAAAAGTGTCGCTGACGGTGGGAGGCGCCCCCGCTGTGCAAACACACCGCCGTACTTTGAGGGGCCCTGTGCCAGTGCCAATGCCAAAGAGTAGGCCCCCCTGCTTGCTCAGGATCACAGCACTTGCAAAGTTGAAATACTTACCTCTCCCTGCGCCACTGCCGTGACGTGGTCCAGATTTCCTGGGCCCACAAAATACTTGAACCAGCCCTACCCCCAACAACTTTAGCCAAATGACCCCCAATTTCCAATGCCTAACTATTATTATAAGGGAAATTAAGATTGACAAGCTTCATTAACAAGAATGGATGTTTTTGCCATTAAAATGGGCACTCTAGGTGTTTTCCTGGCCCCCACTCACTGCCGACTATGCTGCCCCATTGACTTGCATTGGGTTTCGTGTTTCGGCCGATCCCAACTTTACGAGATAATCGGCCGATTTCACTCGACCCGACTTTTGAGATAGTCGAGTTCCGCGAAACCCGACTCGACCCTAAAAAAGTCAAAGTCGCTCAACCCTAGTTCCTACAATTCCATTTAAATTTGTAGGTTTATAACCCCAGAGAGACATGTTTGTCCATTCAAACTGTGGGCTTATAGCCCAACAGAGGCATGTTTAGGATGATAGGACCCATCAGAGAATTGTCACCTTGCCGTGGTTGATGGGCACACATGAATTGGCCAATTTTTGCGCTAAGAACCTTCATTTTTTGTAAATACTTTTTCTTACTTATTTTTTAGCACAGTTTATTCAGCAATAACGTTAGATCTTGTGTTTGCACATATATTGGTCCCTACAGAGTGCTGTTGTGTCCCCCTCTTTTTTACATTTCAACTAGGCATGTCTGACCTCGTTCAATACACTTGAATTGAGCAAAGCTCTGCATGTCTAGTTGGCAAGTGACCACGCCTATGCAAATTACATAGATTGCCATTTTGCACGCTAATTGTGATTGAGTGTGAGCTAAGCTCCAAAATTCATTAAGAGGTCTGTGCCTTGTATTGATTTTGGTGCACCTTTCACCTGCAGTGCACCACAGCCAAAAATGTATTCCAGTCACCGGCTGGCATACATGTCCTGTCATTATTTACACTGCACACTTGTCCAAGACATGGACACTTTTAATAAATTTGGCAAATCTGTCTGTGACTGGTAAAAAGGCCAAAAGTGACAAAATTTGTGTAAGTTCAAGTAGTTCTAAAAGTTTGCAACATTTTAAACAGTTTTACACCAGAAAACTGGTGAAAACTGCTAGATTAAACATAGAATCATAGAATGTTAGAGTTGGAAGGGACCTCAAGGGTCGTCATGTTCAATACAGGAATCACTAAACCATCTCAGACAGAAACAACTGCTAAGTAACTCTGAATGCTACCAGACGTTAACCTTTAATCCCTTATCATCATTCCGGACCAAGCTGATAAACATCCTTGAGAGTGCATTTGCAGAAGGCATAATTTCCAAACAATGTTAGGGCTAGCAGAATACACCGAGAAAATATAGTTTTTTATTGTTATTGATGCGTTCGCAGCCCGGGGTCCACCGTACAGGAAAACCTGCTGCTAGCAAATGGCAGCACTATATGGTGGTATTGGCTAGCTCTGTTAACTCACAGAGCAGCCGTGAAAGCAAAGCACTGTGCCATGTTAGACTTCACAGGAGCACAGGCTAACTGCCCAACAGAGAGCAGTCAGTGGTCATGCATGCACACAAAACTCCTCGCCGGAGGTGCCAGCATTCTAGGGGCTTATTTCAGCTGGGTCCCTGAACACAATCTTACATGACCACTCTGGCACAAAGCACATAACTTAGAAAGATACTAGTGCATGGCCGTGCGGCCATGCAAGCCTTTTATAGCTGCAGCCAGAACAAAACCTTCCTAGAAGGACCAATGAGAAGCTGCCACAAAGCCTGAGAACCTTCAGGACCTTCCTGGAGGACCAATGGGCTTTGCTGCAGTATTCAAGCATGTGACCCTCGATCTCCAATGAGAGATCTTACTCTGGGCATGCTCAGAAGGAGAAAAGCAGGACTAAGTCCCAAAAGCGTCTGCTCGCCGCTGCCCAGCACTGACTTCAATGGCAGAAGCTGGAAAAGCAGCAGTAATCCTCTTCACAGAATCAGATTGAGCAAGACGCTGGGACCGACGTCTCCACTGAGTAGCCTCCACTGCGGCAGGAGAAGAATGGGAGGCCTGTTATGAATTGGTGGTTTAGGAGCAACATGGGGCGTGCTCTGGAGGAGGTGGTACCTGTACTGACCGCAGTTCCTGAGCTTAACACAACACTAGAAGTAGCCGTGGGATGTTCCTGTCACTCCCTAGACACCTCGTCACAGCCGGAGGACTAACTACCCCTAAAGATAGAAACAGGAAAGCTATCTTGCCTCAGAGAAAATTCCCAAAGGACAGACAGCCCCCCACAAATATTGACTGTGAGTGGAGAGGGAAATGACATGCGCAGAATGAAAACAGGGTGTAGCAAAAGAGGCCAGTCTAACTAGATAGATAGAACAGGACAGAATACTGTGCGGTCAGTATTAAAAACTAGAAAAATCCACCACAGAGTTTACAAAAATCTCCACACCTGACTAAAGGTGCGGAGGGTGTTATGATCCTTAGTGGTTGAGGATCACAAATTACTCCAGCTAAGTAACAAACATAGGACAAGCTCTAGGGAGGTGGCAAACTGGACTGACCGCAAATCTGAACCTATCCAAACACACTAGAAGTAGTAGGTGAACGTGCCTAAAATCCTAGACGTCTCGAGCCAGCCTGAGGAACTAACTACCCCTAGAGAGAGAGAAAGACCTCACTTGCCTCCAGAGAAATAATCCCCAAAGATATAGAAGCCCCCAACAAATAATAACGGTGAGGTAAGAAGAAGGCACATACACAGGGGTGAAAGCAGATTCAGCAAATGAGGCCCACTAATACTAGATAGCAGAAAATAGAAAAGGGGTCTGTGCGGTCAGTAAAAAACCCTTACAAAATATCCACACTGAGATTTCCAGAACCCCCGCACCAACTAACAGTGTGGGGGGAGAAACTCAGTCCCCTAGAGCAACCAGCAAGCGAGGAAATCACATTTTAGCAAGCTGGACAAGAAACATGAATGCTGATAATCAAAAAATGAACAAACAAAAACTTAGCTTGTCTTGGAGAGACTGGGAGCAAGGTAGTCACAAGGAATCTGAAGAGCACTGAATACATTGATAGCAGGCAAGGAACTGAGTATCCAGGTGAGCTAAATAGGAAACCAGCCAAGGATAACGAACCAGCTGATGCTGCCAACCTGCAGAAAGACAAAACTACACAGTACCGCTTGTGACCACTAGAGGGAGCCCAAAAATAGAGTTCACAACAGTACCCCCCCCTTGAGGAGGGGTCACCGAACCCTCATCAAGACCCCCAGGGCGATCAGGATGAGCCGCGTGGAAGGCACGAACCAAATCGGCCGCATGAACATCAGAGGCGACAACCCAGGAATTATCCTCCTGACCATAGCCCTTCCACTTAACCAAATACTGAAGCCTCCGTCTAGAGATACGAGAATCCAAAATCTTCTCCACCATGTACTCCAATTCGCCCTCGAGCAGCACCGGAGCAGGAGGCTCAACAGAAGGAACCACAGGTACCACATACCTCCGCAACAAAGACCTATGGAACACATTATGAATGGCAAACGATGCTGGGAGATCTAAACGAAAAGACACCGGGTTAAGGATTTCCAAGATCTTATAAGGACCGATGAAGCGAGGCTTGAATTTAGGAGAGGAGACCTTCATAGGAACATACCGAGAAGACAGCCACACCAAATCCCCAACACGAAGTCGGGGACCCACACCGCGGCGGCAGTTGGCAAAGCGCTGAGCCTTCTCCTGTGACAACTTCAAATTGTCCACCACATGGTTCCAAATCTGCTGCAACCTATCCACCACAGAATCCACCCCAGGACAGTCAGAAGGCTCAACCTGACCCGAGGAAAAACGAGGATGGAAACCAGAATTGCAGAAAAAAGGCGAAACCAAAGTAGCAGAACTAGCCCGATTATTAAGGGCAAACTCGGCCAATGGCAAAAAAGTCACCCAATCATCCTGATCAGCAGAAACAAAACATCTCAAATAAGTTTCCAACGTCTGATTAGTTCGCTCGGTTTGGCCATTAGTCTGAGGATGGAAGGCCGACGAAAAAGACAAATCAATGCCCATCTTAGCACAAAAAGTCCGCCAAAACCTGGACACAAATTGGGATCCTCTATCAGACACAATATTTTCAGGAATACCGTGCAAGCGAACCACATTCTGAAAAAATAGAGGAACCAAATCGGAGGAAGAAGGCAACTTAGGCAAGGGCACCAAATGGACGATCTTGGAAAAACGATCACACACCACCCAGATGACAGACATTTTCTGAGATACTTGAAGATCCGAAATAAAATCCATGGAAATGTGCGTCCAAGGCCTCTTCGGAACAGGCAGAGGCAAAAGCAAACCGCTGGCACGAGAACAGCAAGGCTTAGCCCGAGCACAAATCCCACAAGACTGCACAAAGGAACGCACATCCCGCGACAAGGAAGGCCATCAGTAGGACCTAGCCACCAAATCTCTGGTACCAAAAATCCCAGGATGACCCGCCAACACCGAAGAATTGACCTCGGAAATAACTCTGCTGGTCCATCTATCCGGGACAAACAGTCTCTCTGGTGGACAACGGTCAGGTCTATCCGCCTGAAATTTCTGCAGCACTCGTCGCAAATCTGGGGAAATGGCAGACAAAATCACTCCCTCTCTGAGAATACCAGCCGGCTCAGAAACTCCCGGAGAGTCAGGCACAAAACTCCTAGAAAGTGCATCAGCTTTCACGTTCTTCGAACCAGGCAGGTATGAGACCACGAAGTTGAAACGGGAGAAAAACAACGACCAACGAGCCTGTCTAGGATTCAGGCGCTTGGCAGATTCAAGATAAATCAGATTTTTGTGATCAGTCAAGACCACCACACGATGTTTAGCTCCTTCGAGCCAATGTCGCCACTCCTCAAATGCCCACTTCATAGCCAACAACTCCCGATTACCAACATCATAATTCCGCTCGGCAGGCGAAAACTTTCTTGAAAAGAAAGCACATGGCTTCATCACAGCGCCATCAGAGCTTCTCTGCGACAAAACAGCCCCTGCTCCAATCTCAGAAGCATCAACCTCGACCTGGAAGGGGAGAGAGACATCTGGCTGACATAAGACTGGAGCTGAAGAAAACCGGTGCTTCAGCTCCCGAAAGGCCTCCACGGCCGCAGGAGACCAATTAGTCACATCAGAACCCTTCCTGGTCAAATCCGTCAAAGGTTTAACCACGCTAGAAAAATTAGCGATGAAACGACGGTAAAAATTAGCAAAACCCAAGAACTTCTGAAGACTCTTAACAGACGTGGGCTGAGTCCAGTCATGAATAGTGTTGAGCATTCCGATACCGCAAGTATTGGGTATCGGCCGATACTTGCGGGTATCGGAATTCCGATACCGAGATCCGATACTTTTGTGGTATCGGGTATCGGTATCGAAACAACATTAATGTGTAAAATAAAGAATTAAAATAAAAAATATTGCTATACTCACCTCTCCGACGCAGCCTGGACCTCACCGCTTAAAATGCGCGCTTTTCCTTCCTTCCGTGACATCACGGCTTGTGATTGGTCGCGTGCCGCCCATGTGGCCGCGACGCGACCAATCACAGCAAGCCGTGACGTAATTTTCAGGTCCTTCTAGGCATTCAGTATTTTAAAATTACGTTCCGGCTTTGTGATTGGTCGCGTCGCGGTCACATGGGCGACGCGACCAATCACAAGCCGTGACGTCACGGGAGGCAGGAAACGCGCGCATTTTTAAAATTACGTCGCGGCTTGTGATTGGTTGCGTGCCGCCCATGTGACCGCGACGCGACCAATCACAGCAAGCCGTGACTGTTGTGAATTAGACTTTTTTGGCTCCCTCTTGTGGTCACTAGTGATATGACTCTGGGATTGTCTTTTTTCTGTTTGGCTTTCACCTGGGCCGTTAGTCCAGGGGTGTCGCTATATTAACTTCCTGGATCCTTAGTCCAGTGCCTGGCATCGTTGTAATCAGAGCCTTCTGTTTGCTCCTGTCCGCTGGTCCTGGATTTTGCAAAATGAAGCTAAGTCTTGCATCTTGGTTATTTTGGTTATTTGCTTTGCTTCTCTTTTTGTCCAGCTTGTACTAAATGTGATTTCTGACCTTGCTGGAAGCTCTAGGGGTGCTGGTGTTCTCCCCCCGGCCGTTAGACGGTTCGGGGGTTCTTGAATATCCAGCGTGGATATTTTAATAGGGTTTTTGCTGACCATATAAGTCATCTTACTATATTCTGCTATTAGCTAGTGGGCCTCTCTTTGCTAAATACCTAGCTCATTCTTATGTTTGTCTTTTCCTCTTACCTCACCGTTATTATTTGTTGGGGGCTTGTATCCAACTTTTGGGGTCTTTTCTCTGGAGGCAAGAAAGGTCTTTCTTTTCCCTTCTAGGGTTAGTTAGTTCTCCGGCTGGCGCGAGACGTCTAGAGCCAACGTAGGCACGTTCCCCGGCTACTGTTTAGTTGTGGTGCTAGGATTAGATATATGGTCAGCCCAGTTACCACTGCCCTATGAGCTGGTTTTTAATGTTTGCAGACTTGGTACTTAATTCTGAGACCCTCTGCCATTGGGGTCATAACACGTGACGTAATTTCAGGTCCTGAATGCAGAAATAGGCATTCAGGACCTGAAATTACGTCACGGCTTGCTGTGATTGGTCGCGTCGCGGTCACATGGGCGGCACGCAACCAATCACAAGCCGCGACGTAATTTTAAAAATGCGCGCGTTTCCTGCCTCCCGTGACGTCACGGCTTGTGATTGGTCGCGTCGCCCATGTGACCGCGACGCGACCAATCACAAAGCCGGAACGTAATTTTAAAATACTGAATGCCTAGAAGGACCTGAAAATTACGTCACGGCTTGCTGTGATTGGTCGCGTCGCGGCCACATGGGCGGCACGCAACCAATCACAAGCCGTGACGTCACGGAAGGAAGGAAAAGCGCGCATTTTAAGCAAAGAACGCTGCCGGTTCCCTCGGTGAGGTCCAGGCTGCGTCGGAGAGGTGAGTATAGCAATATTTTTTATTTTAATTCTTTATTTTACACATTAATATGGTTCCCAGGGCCTGAAGGAGAGTTTCCTCTCCTTCAGACCCTGGGAACCATCAGGGATACCGTCCGATACTTGAGTCCCATTGACTTGTATTGGTATCGGGTATCGGTATCGGATTAGATCCGATACTTTGCCGGTATCGGCCGATACTTTCCGATACCGATACTTTCAAGTATCGGACGGTATCGCTCAACACTAGTCATGAATAGTCTGGACCTTGACTGGGTACATCTCCACAGTAGAAGGAGAAAAAATAAAACCCAAAAAGGAGACCTTCTGTACTCCGAAGAGACATTTTGAGCCCTTCACAAATAAAGCATTAGCACGCAGGACCTGAAACACCATCCTGACCTGCTTCACATGGGACTCCCAATCATCAGAAAAGACCAAAATGTCATCCAGATAAACAATCATAAATTTATCCAGATATTCTCGGAAGATGTCATGCATGAAGGACTGAAACACAGAAGGAGCATTAGAAAGTCCAAAAGGCATCACCAAGTACTCAAAATGGCCTTCGGGCGTATTAAATGCTGTTTTCCATTCATCTCCCTGCTTAATGCGCACAAGGTTATACGCACCACGGAGATCTATCTTGGTGAACCAACTGGCACCCTTAATCCGAGCAAACAAATCAGACAACAGTGGCAAAGGATACTGAAATTTGACTGTGATTTTATTCAGAAGACGATAATCTATACAAGGTCTCAAAGAACCGTCCTTCTTGGCCACAAAAAAAAATCCTGCACCAAGAGGGGAAGAAGATGGGCGAATATGTCCCTTCTCCAAAGACTCCTTTATATAACTCCGCATCGCGGCATGCTCTGGTATAGACAAATTAAAAAGTCGTCCCTTAGGAAATTTACTACCAGGAATTAAATTTATAGCACAGTCACAATCCCTATGAGGGGGCAGGGCACTGGACCTGGGCTCATCAAATACATCCTGGTAGTCAGACAAAAACTCAGGGACCTCAGAAGGAGTGGAAGAAGCAATAGACACCAACGGAGTATCGCAATGAATTCCCTGACAACCCCAACTTGACACAGACATAGCTTTCCAATCTAATACTGGATTATGAGCCTGCAGCCATGGCAGACCCAAAACGACAACATCATGCAAATTATACAAAACAAGAAAGTGAATCACCTCCTGATGTACGGGAGTCATGCACATGGTCATTTGCGTCCAATACTGAGGCTTATTCTCAGCATATGGCGTAGCATCAATTCCCCTCAGAGGAATAGGAAATTCCAAAGGCTCCAGGACAAAACCACAGCGCCTGGCAAATGACAAATCCATCAGATTCAGGGCAGCACCCGAATCCACAAAAGCCATAACCGAGTAGGACGACAAAGAACAAATCAAAGTAACAGACAAAATAAATTTAGGCTGTATAGTACCAATGGTGACAGGTTTAGCGAATTTTTTTAAGCGTTTAGAGCATGCTGAGATAACATGAGTAGAATCACCACAGTAAAAGCACAACCCATTTTGACGTCTATGACTTTGTCGCTCAATTCTGGTCAGAGTTCGGTCACATTGCATAGACTCAGGTCTCTGTTCAGAAAATACCGCCAAAGGATGAGCAGATTTGCGCTCCCGCAAACGCCGATCAACCTGAATGGCTAAAGCCATAGAATCACTCAGACTTGTAGGGGTGGGAAACCCCACCATAACATTCTTAACGGCCTCAGAAAGACCTTCTCTGAAATTTGAAGCCAGGGCACACTCATTCCATTGAGTAAGCACCGACCATTTCCGAAATTTTTGACAATACACCTCTGCTTCATCCTGACCTTGAGAGATAGCCAGCAACGCTTTTTCTGCCTGATTCTCAAGATTAGGCTCCTCATAAAGCAGTCCAAGAGCCAGAAAAAATGCATCTACATTAAGCAATGCAGGATCTCCTGGCGCCAGAGAGAAAGCCCAATCTTGAGGGTCGCCACGCAACAAGGAGATAACAATTTTAACTTGCTGAGCGGAATCACCAGAGGAACGAGGTCTCAGAGATAGAAATAACTTACAATTATTCTTAAAATTTAGAAACCTAGATCTATCTCCAGAAAACAACTCAGGAATGGGTATCTTAGGTTCTGACATAGGGCTATGAATAACAAAATCCTGAATACTTTGCACCCGTGCAGTAAGATGATCCACACTAGAAGTCAGAGTCTGAACATTCATGTCTGCAGATGAGCTCAAAACCACCCAGAGTTCAAGGGGATGAAAGAAGCTAAACAGACTGCAGCAAAGGAAAAGCGGGAGGAGAAAAAAAAATGTACTCAGGTCTTCTTTTTATCCCACTTCTGCGATGCATTAAACACTTTTTGGCCTGCTATACTGTTATGATCCTTAGTGGTTGAGGATCACAAATTACTCCAGCTAAGTAACAAACATAGGATAAGCTCTAGGGAGGTGGCAAACTGGACTGACCGCAAATCTGAACCTATCCAAACACACTAGAAGTAGTAGGTGAATGTGCCTAAAATCCTAGACGTCTCGAGCCAGCCTGAGGAACTAACTACCCCTAGAGAGAGAGAAAGACCTCACTTGCCTCCAGAGAAATAATCCCCAAAGATATAGAAGCCCCAACAAATAATAACGGTGAGGTAAGAGGAAGGCACATACACAGGGGTGAAAGCAGATTCAGCAAATGAGGCCCACTAATACTAGATAGCAGAAAATAGAAAAGGGGTCTGTGCGGTCAGTAAAAAACCTTTACAAAATATCCACACTGAGATTTCCAGAACCCCCGCACCAACTAACGGTGTGGGGGGAGAAACTCAGTCCCCTAGAGCAACCAGCAAGGGAGGAAATCACATTTTAGCAAGCTGGACAAGAAACATGATGAATGCTGATAATCAAAAAATGAACAAACAAAAACTTAGCTTGTCTTGGAGAGACTGGGAGCAAGGTAGTCACAAGGAATCTGAAGAGCACTGAATACATTGATAGCAGGCAAGGAACTGAGTATCCAGGTGAGCTAAATAGGAAACCAGCCAAGGATAACGAACCAGCTGATGCTGCCAACCTGCAGAAAGACAACACTACACAGTACCGCTTGTGACCACTAGAGGGAGCCCAAAAATAGAGTTCACAACAGGAGGGTAAATCTGCTTCCCAGAGCTTCCAGCTTAACTGAATAAATCCATACTGACAAGCTGGACTAGAAAAAACATAGAATGTGCTGAACGATTAAGTCCACAACAAGTGGAAAGCAAAAGAACAAAGCAAGGACTTATCTTTGCTGAACTGGTCAGAATATCAGGGAAATCCAAGAGAGATGTGAATCCAAGCAGGAACCATTGACAACTGGCACTGGCTGAAGGATAGAGCCAGGATAAATAGCCGAGCCAGAATAGACGATCAGTGGAAGCAGCTGCTGACTGCTAAATCCAAGGAGCAGCAGTTCCACTTAAATCCACCGGAGGGAGCCCAAGAGCAGAACTCACAAAAGTGCCACTTACAACCACCGGAGGGAGCCCAAGAGCGGAATTCACAACAGAGGCCGCAGCGGAGATGGCCCGAGATTCCCCCCGTGCAGAGGCGGGAACTCGACCCCTAACAAACAATTGCTCGATAACATCAGGAACTTTCATCCCAGATTACCCACATTTTATCTCATCCCAAACTCCACAAGAACCCGACGGATCCACCAGGACAACCAACCATTGCAGGTAATGGAGCCCTGTGTGAGGTCATATCAGATATTGTGGATTATTTTCTTAAGCCCATTGTGTCTACTTTACCATCATACATCAAGGATACCACGTCAGCCCTCTAACGCATTGACCAACTTCATTTGGATGATAACATGCTTATGATGACTGCTGACGTGGAGGCACTTTACACCTCTATCTGACACTCAGATGGCCTGGCAGCAACTAAGTGGTTTTTACAGTCCAGTAACATCGACCCCCCACTTGCTGACCTTATCATGACATTGCTGGAGTTTGTTCTCCACTATAATGCCTTCATATTTAACAATAATATTTTTCTCCAGCTACAAGGTACAGCAATGGTGGCTTCCTGCGCTCGTGCATATGCCAATCTCTTCTAGGAGATTGGGAAAGGAGTATTTTTCAGGGGGCCTCATCCAGGGTGTGAACAGTGTTCACAACTGGGTGTGGTATATTGATGATATTTTCTATTTTTTGCGAAGGTTCTGCTGAGTGATTAAGTGATTTCATCAATGCACTCAACAACAACAATATTAACATCAAACTCACCTTTAAATTTGGTAGGAGTTTCGATTTTCTGGACCTAAAATTTTTGCATCTTCTGATGGCCACCTACATATGGACATATTTAGAAAATCAACAGAGATAAATTATCTGCTGAGGGTGGAGTCATCTCACCCTAGGTCAACCATCAGATGTAGTCCCATTGGGCATTTTCTAAGGGCCAAGAGAATATGTTCAACTTCTGACAAAAGCTCTTTTGAACATCAGGCTGCCGACCTAACTCAAAGATTTACAGACAGAGGATACAGTGCCCATTGCATAAAAAGAGGATATATGAGAGCCAAGAAGATTACCCATGACCGTCACCTCTATGATCAACCAGACGCAAAAAGCTAGATGGACAACAATCGGGTACGATTTATTTCGACCTATAACAGCCAATGAAAGGAACTTACAGATATTGCACAGAAACATTGGGAGATGTTGCTGGTCGATCTCATTCTTAAAAAAATTCTACCTCTCTCTCCATCTTTTGTGGCCAAATGCACAGCTAATATAAAGGATATCCTGGTACAGAGTCACTATGAATCTCCCACCTCTGGATTTACATTATTAATACACACCAACCGTAAAGGTTTTTTCCCATGCAGTCTATGCAAGGGATGTCTTAACCTGGTAAAATCAACCACCTTTAACAATTTTGATTGATCTAAAGTGCATGATATCAGGAAACACTTGAGCTGCTCTTCACGAGGTGTTATCTAAAATGCTCAGTGTCCACATGGGAAGGTATATATCAGCCTAACCACCAGAGAACTGAAAATTAGAACAAGGGACCATGTCCGGGATATTACTAAAGCTAAGACAGAGGAAGAAGAAACAACTTTAAAAACGCTACCCAGACATTTTAAGAAATACCATGACGACAACACCAGGGTCCTGATAATTAAAGGTATAGATCAAGTGACCCTAGGATTGCGTGGTGGGAACTTGGGCAGGATCTTAGCCCAAGTAGAAAGAAGGTGGATTTATAGACTAGACACAATGACTCCACAAGGCCTAAATAAAACTTGGGCTTCGCCTCTTTCCTCTAATTTAACTGATTCCTTCTTTTCTTCTCCCGCTTATTATCCTTAAAAGAGTCTTTTTTGGGGTTTGGGTAGGGTTCCCTTAGGGAATTTTAATTTTATTAATTTTCTGGTTTTTATTCACCTTTTGTTTCCTTTAAGATTATGTTGTTGATATGGATGGACGAGTCCCTTTATGATGCTTGTGTTACTGTTGAGCCTTGGGTGCATGACTCTTCTTCAAGGGTGAACATTCTGGATGCCGGTAATACGTACCTGATGTCTCCTGTTCTTTCTTCACATACCTCACGCTTTCTCAACTGGACCTTATGTCCCATCATCTGGATTTCATATCTGGATTCCCTGGATTAAGAGGATCCTTTGTGGACTTTGTATGCAGATGATACACCTATATTTGGACTTTGGTTGCTAAATATTATTAAGTATTATCTGTTATCGTATATCTTTCATTATATGCTGCTATGCACGTGTCACTTTTATTCTATCTTGGTATTAACAATTCTGGCTCACAGGTTTTGGAATTTGCATTAATATATTTATTACGCCTATATGGCTCCTCTGCTCGTATAATTGTCATTCCAGATACACCGCACTTTGTTGCTGTTATTTAGATGGCTGCATTATATTTTATTTTTTATTAATTGTCTTGTTAACTACATTGTATAATTTTGTTTGACACATTTATTATTCTTTTGTATAAATATTTTTATTAACTTTATTTAACTTTAGTACTGTGTCACTTTATATAATATAGTCTTTCACAAATTCTTCTTTAGTATTTTATAACATCATAGGGTTTATTTCACCCTTTTATTCTTTTCACTGTTTATACATCAATAAATCACTGATTATACACTGTCTCAGGCACTTTGTACTTTATTTTCACTACTTCATTATTTTGTATATGTATATATTGCTTCTTCCCACTGGGGAGGTGCCTGAGCAACTTTCCTGTTTCACAGTCTAAGTTGTGTAAGGTTGCATACCAGTACAAGTACAGAGATATCCTGGATGAAAACCTCTTCCAGAGTGCTCTTGACCTCAGACTTCATCTTCCAACAAGACAATGACCCTAAGCACACAGCTAAAATAACAAAGGAGTGGCTTCAGAACAACTCTGTGACCATTCTTAACTTGCCCCCAGCCAGAGCCCTGACCTAAACCCAATTGAGCATCTCTGGAGAGACCTGGAAATGGCTGTCCACCAATGTTCACCATCCAACCTGATGGAAGTGGAGAGGATCTGCAAGGAAGAATGGCAGAGGATCAACAAATCCAGGTGTGAAAAGCTTGTTGCTTTATTCCCAAGAAGACTCATATCTGTACTAGCTCTAAAGGGTGCTTCTACTCAATACTGAGCAAAGGGTCTGAATACTTATGACCATGTGATATTTCAGTTTTTCTTTTTAATAAATTTGCAAATTTGTAATACATTAAATTAATACATTTATGGGTTTTTTTCAGTCAAGATGGGGTGCAGAGTGTAAATTAATGAGAAAAAAATTAACATTTTTGAATTTACCAAATAGCTGCAATGAACCAATGAGTGAAAAATGTAAAGGGGTCTGAATACATTCCATACCCACTGTATAACTTTGGAATTATACCTCCGGACATATACCTATACTCTGTGACCCTGTGGATCTTCCCTCCTTGGACCAACAGAGCACGGTACCTCCACACATTCCTTTGGTGGACTGGAGGCAGATCACGAACTACACATGCCCTTGGCGTGGAGCTCTGATAGCAGGTTAAAGACCTCATCCTCTTGCTTGCGACCGGGTTTTGGCAGCTGTTCGTGCATTGGTGCCATGACCGTGAATTACTAGATCCTCCTGAGGTTGACCAAAAGAATCTGCAGTGGTCCTGCGGTATCACCATGCTTTTATGTGCAGGGAGGCCACTGTCTTTATCCTTAACGAGTGGAACTAAGGATCTTCACTTTCCCTGCGGTCATGCTACACAAGGAAAACACCACACAGTGTATCTCTTCATCTCTCCTGAAGCCCATGCCACAATACATCGTAACTAGTGTTGAGCGATACCTTCCGATATCGGAAAGTATCGGTATCGGAAAGTATCGGCCGATACCGTCAAAATATCGGATCTAATCCGATACCGATACCCGATCCCAATGCAAGTCAATGGGACGAAAATATCGGAATTAAAATAAACCCTTTATAAACTTGTAGGTTCATTCTACATGAAGGAAAACAACTAAGAATAATGTAGGATGTATTGGGGGACGTGGCGGAGACATTAAAGGCACAGAGGTTTAGCCCAATGTAATAGAATAGCAGGATTTTGGGTTTTTTTTTATGACGTTCGGCGTTAGAAAGAATTTTTTTTATTTTGTCAGATATTGATGTTTCACTACTTCCACGCCCTTCACCTTCTTTTTTACTTCTCCCACACTTTCTTCTTCATTATCCTCATCATCAGCTTCTTTGACATCAACTTCTTCACCTTATTCATCTTCTTCTTCGTCTTCTACCTATTATTTTTTTGGTTACATTGTTCATATTCTTTTTATTTTACTATTATCTTCATCATATTCTACTTCTTCATCATATTCTTATTTGTGACAGGCATTCCCATAGTTGTTATCTATAAAAGTTTGAAGATTACACCTTCCGTTCTGCCTGTCACAAAACAGTTACATTTGTCCGCGTTCAGTTTGGCCTGCAGCATCAGGCTTTATCCAGGGGCACCACGAGGAGGAACGGACTCACCCCCATACACTGCTTAGTCTTCTTCTGCTTATAATTTAGATAATATTTTTTGCTCTGATATTTAGTGTTATGCTTAATGTTCTTCTGCTCTTTGTTCTGCAGCCTCTTGTTCTTCTGCTTCTCGGTCTTCCAGGTCGTCGTCGTCTCCAGGGTCGTCGTCTCCGTGGTCGTCGTCATCGGGGTGGTCTTCAGTGTCGTCGTCTCCGGGGTCGTCGTCATCGGGGTGGTCTTCAGGGTCATCGTCTCCAGGGTCGTCGTCATCACGGTGGTTGTCGTCTCTGGTGTCGTCGTCATCTTAGGGGTGGTCTTCCGGGTCATCGTGTTTAGTCTCTTGAACTTGGAAATGTAGCAGAAGGTACAAGAAGGCTGAGTAAATGCCGAGAACCAGCTGATGGAACTGGAACTCGGATGGCTACCCGAAGGTCCAAGAGCCAATGGAACTACCGAGGACCAGCTGACGTTACTGGAACCCGGTTACTAAGCAGGAGGTACCCGTGCCTGAAAGCACTACCAAGGACCACCTGACGTTGGTGGAACTCGGATACCCAGAGGGAGGCACCTAAGCCAAAGGCTCTGCCTGGAACCAGCTGACGGTACTGGAACCAGGATGGGGAGCAGAAGGTACAACAGCAAAAGACAGTGCCGAGAACCAGCTGACGGTGCTGGAACCCGGATGGGTAGCCGAAGGTCCAAGAGCCAATGGAACTACCGAGGACCAGCTGACGTTACTGGAACCCGGTTACTAAGCAGGAGGTACCCGTGCCTGAAAGCACTACCAAGGACCACCTGACGTTGGTGGAACTCGGATACCCAGAGGGAGGCACCTAAGCCAAAGGCTCTGCCCGGAACCAGCTGACGGTACTGGAACCAGGATGGGGAGCAGAAGGTACAAGAGCAAGTGTCTGCGTGGCTTTTGCAGGACACGATGCCGGCTGCACAGCAGGGGAACAGCTGGCGGTGCTGAACCCCACTGACACATTGGCTGGTGTTTTTCTCTGTGCAGCTAGCAGTACCGGGCCCCAACTGGCGGTGTTAGAGCCCGGGGTCAGCAGGAGGAGGAGAGGGAGCAGAGTGTAGGCCGAAGCCTGCACTGGCGGCAGCTTTGGGTCTGTTGTGCCTGCGTGGCAGTTGCAGGACACGTTGCCGGCTGCACAGCAGGGGAACAGCTGGCGGTGCTGAACCCCACTGACACATTGGCTGGTGTTTTTCTCTGTGCAGCTAGCAGTACCGGGCCCCAACTGGCGGTGTTGGAGCCCGGGCTCTGCAGGGGGAGCAGAGTGTAGGCCGAAGCCTAATTGAACCAATTTCAAAGGTAACCTTTAACCCCCCTCAGGGGTTACAAAGTAGAAGAGCCACAGCTTATGCAGCAGTAGTGCTGCACAAGTCAAAGGTTGCTCTTTTAATTTTGCTTTTTGCACACGCTGAATGAAACACGTATAACATTTAGCCCTTTATACAGTCAAACTGTGTTGGAGGCGCGAGTTCCCTTTGTAATGAGACGCAGCACAGATGTCAAGAATCCCACCTTGGTGCTGGGTGCAGCCTCCTGAGCGTTGTTATTTGCTGTACAGGAGTCTGCGCTGTCGTGTTATCCCCTGGCCTAGCGCTGTTAGCGCTGCCCATCTTCTGACATCATTTAATGTCGGCCGGTGCGGTTCGCGATGACCATGAATCCCAGCCCCGCAGTGTCTTAACATTGTTAAAACACTGCGGGGCTGGGATTCATGGCCTGGCGCAGCACATATGTTCGCCTCTCACACTCGGGTCCTTACACCCGCTTCAGACTGTGCGGCGTCAGCTGATCCCTTATCGCATGCCACGGCCATGAAGCCGCACAGTCTGAAGAAGGCAGAAGGAGATGAGGGACAGGCGAACTGATGCACTGATCATGCCCATCAATCACACCCTCGTAGTCCCAATAAATAAGACACCGAGGGGCGTTGTGTGGGTCAGGGCGGCCGCAGAGGCGCAGGCAGCCAGACAATGATGCCAGAAGACGGGCAGCGCTACCAAGGGGGTTGCAGCGTGTCATTACAAAGGAAAGTCACACCACCGGGACGGTTAAATGGTCACACAGAGGACACATTTTAGACGTGTTTTCAGTTCCACATGTGCGAGGAGAATACGTTTATGAGCCACCTTGCACACATGCAGCATTACCGCTGTACAAGGTGGCCTTTAAAACGTACAAACGCCTGGGGGAGGGGGGACAGGTTCCCTTCAATTTCAGTTCTGGTGTCTGCGTGGCTTTTGCAGGACACGATGCCGGCTGCACAGCAGGGGAACAGCTGGCGGTGCTGAACCCCACTGACACATTGGCTGGTGTTTTTCTCTGTGCAGCTAGCAGTACCGGCCCCCAACTGGCGGTGTTAGAGCCCGGGGTCAGCAGGAGGAGGAGAGGGAGCAGAGTGTAGGCCGAAGCCTGCACTGGCGGCAGCTTTGGGTCTGTTGTGTCTGCGTGGCAGTTGCAGGACACGTTGCCGGCTACACAGCAGGGGAACAGCTGGCGGTGCTGACCCCCACTGACACATTGGTGAGGTGTTTGGCTCTGTGCAGCCAGCACATCCGGACAGCAACTGGCGGTGTTGGAGCCCGGGTTCTGCAGGCGGAGCAGAGTGTAGGCCGAAGCCTAATTGAACCGATTTTAAAAGTAACCTTTAACCCCCCCTCAGGGGTGAAAAACTACAAGAGCCATAGCTTGGGCAGCAGTAATGCTGCACAAGTGAAAGGTTGCTCTTTTAATTTTGCTCCTTGCACACGCTGAAAGGAACACGTACAACATTTAGGCCCTTACACAGTCAAACTGTTTTGGAGGCGTGAGTTCCCCTCGTAAGGAGACGCAGCACAGCTTGCAAAAATGCCACCTTGGCGCTTTGCGCGGCCTCCTGAGCATCGTTATTTGTTGCACAGGAGTCTGCGCTGTCGTGTTATCCCTTGGCCTTGCGCTGTTAGTGCTGCCCGTCCTCTGACATCATTTGATGTCGGCCGGTGCGGTTCGCGATGCCCATGAATCCCAGCCCCGCAGTGTCTTGACATAGTTAAAACACTGCGGGGCTGGGATTAATGGCCTGGCGCAGCACATATGTTCGCCTCTCACACTCGGGTCCTTACACCTGCTTCAGACTATGCGGCGTCAGCTGATCCCTTATCGCATGCCACGGCCATGAAGCCGCACAGTCCGAAGAAGGCGGAAGGAGATGAGGGACAGGCGAAGAAATGCACCGTTCATGCCCGTCAATCACACCCTCGCAGTCAAAATAAATAAGACACCGAGGGGCGTTGTGTGGGGCAAGGCGGCCGCAGAGGCGCACCCAGCCAAACAATGATGCCAGAAGACGGGCAGCGTTACCAAGGAGCTTGTTGCGTGTCAATACAAAGGAAAATCACACCTGAGGGACGTTTCAATGGTCACAGAGGACACATTTTAGACGTGTTCAGTTCCACGAGTGCAAGGAGAATAAGTATCTGAGCCACCTTGCACACATGCAGCATTACTGCTGTAGAAGGTGGCTGTAAAACATAGAAACACCTGGGGGAGGGGGGACAGGTTCCCTTCAATTTCAGTTCTTGTGTCTGCGTGGCGGTCGCAGGACACGTTGCCGGCTACACAGCAGGGGAACAGCTGGCGGTGCTGAACCCCACTGACACATTGGCTGGTGTTTTTCTCTGTGCAGCTAGCACATCTGGGCCAAAACTGGCGGTGTTAGAGCCCAGGGTCAGCAGGAGGAGCAGGGGGAGCGGAGTGTAGGCCGAAGCCTGCACTGGAGCAAGTTGAAAGGAAACCTTTAACCCCCCCCCCAGGCGTTTGTAGCTGAAAGAGCCATTGTGTACAGCACTAATGCTGGAAAAGGTAAACTTAGCTCTTTTAATTAAGGTCCTTGCACATGCTGAACCTAACACTTATGAAATGTGTCCCCACACACCGTTAAACCGTCCGGTAGGTGGAACTTTCCTTTGTCGTGTGACGCAGCACAGCCATCATTTTTACCCCCTTGGCGCCGTGCGCCGCCTCCTCAGCGTTGTTTGAATCTGTCCCGGAGCCTGCGCTGTTAGGTTAGCCCTTGGCCATGCACACATGTTGCGCTGCCCGTCTTCTGACATCATTTGGTGTCAGGCTGGCTGCGCCTGTGCAGGTGCGCTGGCCGAGATCCCGCCTCGCAGTGTCGTCTAATGTAATCCCACCGCGGGCCTGGGATTCGTGGCCATGCGCAGTGCATATCCTCGCCTCTCACTCCCCTCCCTACGGCTTCTTAAGACTGTGCGGTGTCACGGCCGTGGCATGCTATTAGGGACCAGCTGACACCGAACAGTCTAAGTGTGCCTGGCCACGGAATAACATAACAGCGCAGGCTCCGGGACGGAATCAAACAACGCTGAGGAGCCGGGGCATGGCACCGGGGGGGTAGGAATGACGGCTGTGCTGCGTCATATTACGAAGGAAAGTACCACCTCCGGGACGGTTTTACGGTATCAGTGGACACATTTTATAAGTGTTAAGTTCTGCGTCTGCAAGGAGCTAAACAAAAATAGCTACCTTTTCCTTGTGCAGCATTACTGCTGCACAAGGTGGCTCTTTCAGTAACAAACGCCTTGGGGGGGGGACAGATTCCCTTACATTTCAGTTGTTGTGTCAGGGTGGCGGTCGCAGGACACATTGCCGGCTACACAGCTGGGGATCAGCTGATGTTACTGAAACCCAATAACACTGGGTCGTATGTTTTGACTGTGCAGACGGCACTTCTGAGCCTCAACTGGCGGTGTTGCAGGAATTTAAGTTCAGGTGGTAGAAAGATGAACACAACAGGAGACTTGGATAGCGTATACAGTGACCTAATTATTTAATCAGGAAGAGGAGTGGCAAATTCCTGCGAGATCCAGGCCTTGTTCATTTTCAGGAAAGTAAGCCGGTCAACGTTATCGGAGGATAGTCGCATGCTACGGTCAGTTAGTACACCACCTGCAGCACTAAAGACGCGTTCCGATAATACACTGGCCGCAGGGCAAGACAGCACCTCCAATGCATACTGGCTTAGCTCTGGCCATGTATCCAGCTTTGAGACCCAAAACTTGAAAGGGGAAGAGCCGTCTGGGAGTACAGCAAGAGGGCAAGACATGTAGTCTGTCACCATCTGACGGAACCGTTGCCTCCTGCTGACTGGAGCCGTCTGTGATGGTGTAGACTTTTGTGGGGGGCACAGAAAACTGTGCCACAGTTGGGCCATACTGGTCTTGCCTTGGGCAGAGGCACTGCTTCTGCTCCCTCTTTGTGCAGAGCCTCCACCACTGCCTGGACGCACTGAGCTGCTTTGGAATGCACTAGCAGCACTTCTCTCAGTTGGAATGGAGAAGATGATGGAATTGACCAGTGTGTCTTGGTACTCCCGCATTTTTCGCTCCCGGTTCAACGGTGTGATGAGGCTTTCTACGTTGTCCCGGTAGCGAGGATCGAGGAGGGTGAACACCCAATAATCAGACATGTTGAGAATGTGGGCGATGCGGCGGTCGTTTCTCAGGCACTGCAGCATGTAATCCACCATGTGCTGCAGACTGCCAACTGCCCAAGAAACGCTGTCCCCTGCTGGAGGCGTGATCTCTGCCCGCTCGTCATCACCCCACCCTCGCTGTACACACTGAGTACTGGACAATTGTGTAACTCCCTCCTCTGGACGGATGTCTTCCTCCTCCATTGACTCCTCCTCATCCTCCTCACAAACTGTCCCCTGCCTACGCGTTTGTGAGGAACCACGTGGCGCTGACTGTCCAGAAGATGATGGAAATGCTGAATCCTCATCCTCCACCTCTTTCACAACATCATCCCTTAGCGCTTGCAGTGATTTTTCAAGCAGGCAGATAAGGGGGACAGTCATGCTGACTAGTGCATCATCTGCACTCGCCATCCGCGTGGAATAATCAAAGGGACGCAAAACCTGGCAGACGTCATTCATAGTGGCCCACTCTGTGGTTGTGAAGTCTGTACGGTGCTAACTGCGACTTCTTTGCGCCTGAAGCAGCTGGTACTCCATTACAGCTTGCTGCTGCTCACACAACCGCTCCAACATATGTAACGTGGAATTCCACCTGGTAGGTAGGTCACATATGATGCGATGTTCCGGCAGGCGGTGTCGGCGCTGCAGAGCCGCAATGCGCGCTTTTGCCGTGCTGGAACGCCGCAAGTGAGCACACTCTAGGCGGACCTTGTGCAGCAGTGCATCAAGATCCGGATAGTCCCTCAAAAAGCTCTGCACGACCAAATTGAGCACATGTGCCAGACATGGGATGTGAGTGAGGTTGCCGAGGCCCAGAGCTGCCACCAGATTTCGGCCATTATCACACACTACCATGCCTGGCTGGAGATTCGCTGGCACAAACCACACATCGCTCTCCTGCTTGATGGCATTCCAGAGCTCCTGCGCTGTGTGGCTACGATTCCCCCAAAAATTAATTTCAAGACGGCCTGTTGACGTTTGGCCACGGCTGTGCTCATGTCGGTCGTAACAGGTACACGTTCATCACGGGTCCATGTGGAGGTGGACTGTGACGGCTCCTGCAGCGATGATTCTGAGGAACTGGTGTAAGAGGAGGAGTCAATGCGTACAGAATGGATTCCTGCAATCCTTGGAGTGGGCAGGACACGTCCTGCGCCACTCGCACGGTCTGTACCCGGCTCAATGACATTAACCCAATGGGCAGTGAGGGAAAGGTATCGCCCCTGTCCATGTTGACTGGTCCACGCATCGGTGGTGAGGTGGACCTTGCTACTGATGGCGTTCAGTAGCGCGTGTTTTATGTGTCCCTCCACATGCTTGTGCAGGGCAGGGACGGCTTGCCTGCTGAAGTAAAAGCGGCTGGGCACATTGTACTGTGGGACTGCCAATGACATCAAGTCACGGAAGCTGTCAGTCTCCACCAGCCTGAATGACAGCATTTCCAGTGACAGAAGTTTGGCAATGCCTGCAGTCAGAGCCTGTGCTCGTGGGTGGTTTGACGAGAAATGCCGCCTTTTCTCCCATGCCTGTACTACCGATGGCTGTAGACTGGGCTGGGAGTGTGTGGATGACTGGGAAAGTGGTGCTGCGGGTGGAATTACAGCGGGTCTCTGGACAACAGGGCCAGAGGTTCTTCCACGGCGATCCTGGGAGGAAGCCGAACCAGCTGCGTGTGAGCTGGAGGAAGAGGCAACACGAGCTGAAGAGGTGGTAGCTGCCGCTGTTGGTTGGCCTAGCTCTTCAGTGTGTTTTTCTAACTCCGCCGGGTGCCTGGTGCGCACATGTTTCCACATGTTGGAGGTATTGAGGTTGCTGACATTTTTCCCTCTTTTGACTTTTTGATGACACACCTTGCATCTGACATAGCAAATGTCATCTGCAACTGTGTCAAAAAAGGACCAGGCACTGCAAGTCTTGGGAGCGCCCTTTTTGGCTTTTGTAAGAGACATGCTCCTAATGGGTGCCAAAGCGGAGGCTACAGGATCTGCAGTCTTCCCCCTCCCTCTCCCTCTTTGGGCCGTACGGGGAATCTCTTCCTCAGAGCTGCTCCCACCACCTTCCTGTCCCTCACGCCAAGATGGGTCAAGGACCTCATCATCTACACTACCCTCTGCCCCCAACTGCTCCTCCTGGGTAGTCTCAGCAGCAGAGCACGCACCAGTAAGTGGCACCTGAGTGTCATCATCAGCTGATGCGGCCTGCGATGTGGTGACCGGAGCCACTGGCCCACCCGCCTCTTTAGAGGAAGAGAGAAAAAGCTGTTGGGCATCACTGCACCCTGCCTCTTCTTCCATTTCTCCAATGCTGCTTGGCTGGCCCCCTGTTTCCAAGCCAAGAGATTCAGAGAACAGAAGTAGAGACGGCTCCTGTCCTGGGCTCTCTGTCTGCCTGGGCAATTTGGCAGGTGGTGAAGAGACAGATGGCTGCTCTCCAGTGCTCTGTGTCTGAGAGGATGTGGCACTAATTGAAGTTGATGCATTAGCTGCCATCCATCCGACAACGGCTTCAATTTGTTCTTCACGCAGCAGCGGTGTACGGCGCTCTGACACAAAGCTGCGCATGAATGACTGTTGCCTGGTGAAATTGGTTGCTGATGATTCACCGGTGCCCGCAGCAGGCACAGAATCCCCACGTCCCCTCCCTGCTCCGCGCCCACGCCCATGCCCACGTGCCTTACTCACTGCCTTCTTCATCTTGGTTGACTGATAAAGATAAGCAGAAAAGTACTAACGGCTTTGTGTGCTTATTCCTGAACAACTCCTCCTAACAGGTATAAGAAACACTAATTTTCTAAAGTGTGGACTAGACTTTAATATGAGCTAATGTGGCCTACACAAATGTAAAGTGGTGTAACTGGTGTGTTTGGTGAACTTTATTATTTATTTATTTTTTGGGGGCTGAACTGACAACAGATAGAGCTGCAGTCACACGGATACCGTGCAGACAGCCGTAAACGGCGCTGCAAGGCCCAAAAACCCTCCTCTACGTTATCCTATGTAGTGTTTTTCCACAAGTTAGCTGGAGACGGGTGGAAAGACACTAATAGGAATTTTTTGAAAAAATGTGCAGCAGCCTGCACTACTTAAAACAAAATGAAAATTGATTTGGCGGTATGACGCAGTGAACAACCCTGAGCTGGAGACAACTAGGCTATGGCTGCTCACAGACTACAGGGCGAGCTGCAGTCACACGGAGACCGTGCAGACAGCCGTAAACGGCACTGCAAGGCCCAAAAACCCTCCTCTATGTTATCCTATGTAGTGTTTTTCCACAAATTAGCTGGAGACGGGTGGAAAGACACTAATAGGAATTTTTTGAAAAAATGTGCAGCAGCCTGCACTACTTAAAACAAAATGAAAATTGATTTGGCGGTATGACGCAGTGAAGAACCCTGAGCTGGAGACAACCAGGCTATGGCTGCTCACAGACTACAGGGCGAGCTGCAGTCTCACGGAGACCGTGCAGACAGCCGTAAACGGCGCTGCAAGGCCCAAAAACCCTCCTCTACGTTATCCTATGTAGTGTTTTTCCACAAATTAGCTGGAGACGGGTGGAAAGACACTAATAGGATTTTTTTGAATAAATTAGCAGCAGACTACACTACTTGGAAAAAAAAAAAGAACAGTATGAGGCAATGAACCACCCTCCCTGAACTGAATACAACCAGCTATGGATGGCCTATGTGGCTGCACTCAGACTAGAGAGTGGGCTGCACTCACACACACACACACACACAGACCTTGCAGATCGCTGTGAAAACAGCGCTACAAGGCAAAAGCAAGGTGAATAGTAGGTGAACACAGCGGTTGCTAAATTAGCCTTTGGAAAGCACAAAGAAGCAAATCGCTATCCCTAAACTGGCCCTCAGTCAGCAAACAGCGTCCTGTCACTAACTGAATTCACAGCAGAGTGATCGCAAAATGGCGCCAGCGACTTTTAAACTGCATCATGACATCATTTCAGCAGCCAATCACAGCCTTGCCAGTAGTTTCATGCCCTCCATGCTAAACAGGATGTGCCCACACTTGGAATCATTCTCATTGGCTGAATTTGTGCATTTTGAATCTGGGAACTTCCGATTCCGGTATCCGATACGCGGCAAGTATCGGAATCCCGGTATCGGAATTCCGATACCGCAAGTATCGGCCGATACCCGATACTTGCGGTATCGGAATGCTCAACACTAATCGTAACCATACTTCTCCCACTATGGAAATAACCGCAGGTAATACCCTACACCCTATCCTGATCCTTCAAGTACCTCAGAGTCACCTTTGTCACAAACTGAATTTTTTTTTAGCCTCTCCACTAAGTTGATACCGTCATACAAGTCCTCTATCATCCCTTTTGGCTGCACCTAGTGATAATACTTGCGGTTTTACTGCATTCTTATCCCCAGGTTACATCCTTTATAGGATAGAGGTTAGATCATCTTTCATACAATTACTGTACATCATTTGCACTGTACGCATTGACATTTCTTATGGTATTACTGCAACTCTATCCCTGAATCTAGATTCCCTGCAGGATAGAGCAGATATATATTAAATTTCTAATTGGAGGTATTTTCTAATATTATTATGATTACACATATTATGTATTGGGATAGGATCTTGGAGATGGGAATATACTTTTTATTATGGCCTGTAACAATGGTAATGAGGTGATAAACTCATATCAGGGTCAATGACATTTAGGACAGGTCTACTAGATATAGTACATTTTGCCTCTATCAGGGTACCCTAAAAAGCATGTGCTGCAGTGTGGGTTACCAAATACCACATAGGATATGCAAGTTGGGGTTTGAGTTTGATACCACTTGAACGGAAACTTACAGGATGCATCTAACATGAGGGTGTCAAACAAAGTTATGGTTTCCTGAGTTTTACTCCATTGTGTGTCTGTAACAGAACTGCAATCCGTTTCCCACCAGGTTGTATAAGCCAAAAGGTTCCTTAAAACACCGGTTCGTCAGTAAAGACTAAAATAGGGCAAGGTGGAAAATGGTTTGATAAGCACCTAATAATGGACAGAAGTTGGGTGGTGCTTTGGAGGAGAGTAGTAAAAAACATTGCTATCCAGAGGAAAAGTTGTCACAAACCCCATTTATATTGGAAAGCTGATATTCAGCATGACGTTCCATTGAGGTCCACAAGAGATAAAAGAGATGTTGGGCTTTAATCTTATTGTCTGTTATATAAGTGTTAAATTGGTTAAAAATATCCTGGATTTGATATAGCAGGAATCCCAGTACCTATATAGTATATTGATTTCATTGTCATTCATTGTAGGCCACCAATATGAGATTTTACATGCCAACACTAAGGTGATGATTTTGAAATTGACTACTTTATTGAAAGGTGTATAGTTTAAAGCTTCAAAACTAGAGTTATTACTTAGACCTTGCCTTATGTCTGCAACCATGCAATTAGAAAATGTCAAACTACTAATTATAAATGGGGTTCTTATTGTAGCTTATAATTGGGTCCCGCACCTAAGCAGTTATGCAATGAGGGTTCAATGGTCACACCAAACACAGATTCATGCACAAGGAGAAAATATGTAGCATTTCTATAGGTGATTGCTTTGGGTCATATTGAAAGGCCCCTGTTCATATCCTGGCACAGGGATATGAATATATGAATATATAGAAAAATGTTGTCTCTTTAAGGCCTCATTTAGATATCGTTTTTCTCACATATGAGAAAAAGAGACAGAATATTTTCATCAGGAATATTATCATATTGTTATTCATATTTCATATATTTCACATTGACATGCTTTAGCACTACAGAGTGCAACATTTTTTGTTTATTGTATATGGAGGTAACTGCTCCTAGTTGGCACATGTTCACATTAGCTTGGAAGTGCCAGTCAGTCTTTTCATCTTTGTATATTAGCTTTCTGACTGAGCACTCCGCCCTTCAGCATGTGGTGGATTTTATTTGCAGCAAGGTCCTACCTACCCATAAAATTAGACTTGGAAGAGAGGTATTCACATCTACCCAAGAATTCAGACGGCAGTCTTCGAGAGGTATTCACATTAGACTTGTTAGAACCCATTAGTCTTGAGACCACTTTGTCGTTGGTTGATGGGCATGCATGAATTAGCCAAATTATGCACTAAGCAACTTTTTTGTTTATTAGAATATTTTCATCAGACCTTGGTCAGAGTTTGAAAAGAGTTAGATCAAAGTATCATCACTTCATCAGTTTTTCTTATTCGTGGAAAAATCAGACCACACTTGGGTATAATATAAGTACAGTCCTATTTTTTTATTGGCCCATAGACTTGCAAAGCCAATTATGATCCAATCCGAAATCGGACGTGTGAATGGCCCAACAGACTATCACAGGTACAAGGGCTATCCATGAAAACCACCACATCCCCCATTCTGGAAATTTTCCTGGTATAATTTCCTCCATCCTGGGCCTTTTTCTTGTATAATGTCTCCATCTTGGGACCCTTGCAAGTATAATGTCCTCCATCCTGGGCCCATTTCTGGTATAATGTCTCCCTTTCCTGGTATAATGTCCTCCATCTTGGGACCTTCATGGTGTAATATCCCCCATCTTGGGCCCTTTCCAGTAATATATCTTCCCCATCCTTGTATAATGTCCCTCATCCTGGGTCCTTTCCAGTAATACAGTTCTGCTCAAAAGTTTACATTCCAGCAGAATTTTTGCTTTCTTGGCCTTTTTTCAGAGGATAGAATGATAACACCAAGCCATTTATTGTCACACTACTGTGTTTTCTCTTTTTAGATCATAATGACAACCCAAAACATCCAAATGACCCTGATCAATAGTTCACATACCCTAGTGATTTTGGCCTGATAGCATGCATAGAAGTTGACACAAATGGGTTTGAATGGCTACTAAAGGTAACATATGCACCTGTGACCAGTTTGCTTGTAATCAGTGTGTATGAATAAAAGCTGAGTGAGTTTCTGGGAACCAGACAGACTCTTGCATCTTTCATCCAGCCACTAACATTTCTGGATTGTGAGTCATGGGGAAAGCAAAAGAATTGTCAAAGGATCTATGGGAAAAGGTAGTTGAACTGTATAAAACAGCATTCAAACTGTGATTAACAAATGGAAAATCAGGGTTAAAAACAAAATCACGGTCAGGTAACCAAACAAAAATATCGTTCACAACTGCCAGGAAAATTGTTCGAGATGCAAAGAAAAACCCACAAATAACATCAGCTGAAATACAGGACTCTCTGAAAACTAGTGGAGTGACTGTTTCAAAATGCACAATAAGGAGGCACTTGAAGAAAAATGGGCTGCATGGTTGAGTCGTCAGAAGAAAGCCATTACTGCGCAAATGCCACAAAGTATCTCGCCTATGTGACGCCCCAGGGTCCTGGTTGTCACAGTGGCATTGCTTTCCTCATGAAGAGAGTGATGTCACGCTTCGAAGCGATGGAAGATTCCTTTTAACAGGTAATTAGCACATACAACACCATTCTGACTCCAGACCAGAAGAGGGAGCTCTACACCTGACTTCAGGGGAGCTGCTCTCTCTGGTCGGGAGAAGGAGTTAGTTGCTAGGCAGTTAGGAAGAGTTAGACAGTTGGTTCCAGACAGCATACTGGAGTAGTCTGAGGCAGAAGGATGAGTGAGGGGCCATACAGCCTGAAGTGCTGTAGCTCCTAGATAGCGATATACAGAAGGAAGAAAAGCTTTCAGCGAACATGCCAGAGAGCGAAGCACAGGAGAGTGACAACAAGGGAGAATAGCTGCGACCAGTCTACCTCTCTGACAGAGCGCAGATACTGGTAACCGGAAGACCAAGGTTGTCTCTTACTCTAGGAGGCACAGCAGAAACCGATAGGACAGCTAAACTACACGTAACCTATCCACCCTAACACCAAAGAGAGACACAGTGACACATAGAGCCCGGGTCATGATAGAGACCCTGTAAAAAGGCTCAAGCCACCTGTCATATGGGTTTGTGTCCCACTTCAATGAAGGACAGAGATATCTGAATGAACCTTGCCAAAAAGCCATAGGTAGTAAGGGACTATAATGCCACTGCGCTATGAGGAAGGCTTTTAACTCCATCTGGTACAGCTGGACTCTAAACTTGCTTCCAAGCCGGCCGGACCCTGTCTGTACCTGTGATCTGGTACCCTGGACTGTGGCTGCCTGCTACCATCAGTAAACCAGGTAAAGAGACTGCATACCTGTGTCCTTCGTTCTTTACTGCACCATTTATCATCTCCATCTACACATGGGAGCCCTGGGGACCTACTTCACCATCTAGCTGCCATAACATCACCCCAGAGGACCCCTTTAAGCAGTGTCGATCCCTACTGACCGAATACCACAGGTGGTGTCACAAACTTTCTTTATTTCAAAAACTCCTTTAAAGACCTTTCCTTTAACATGGGCGCCCAGGGCCACGGACCAGGTCGCCACCGCCGTGACACATCCCTTTAAGTACCGGACCCAGTACCAAGTACCCCACGGCCCTGGCGGGCGTTCCACCTACAATGCGCAAAACAGCACAGAGACAAGCCTCAAAACTTTTGGAATGAGGTAAAATTAAACTTTTTGGACACTGCCACAAATATTACATTTGGAGAGAGGAAAACAAGGCATATGATGAAAGGAACACCCTTCCTATCGTAAAGCATGAAGGTGGATCGCTTATGTTTTGGGGATGTGTGAGCTACAAAGAACCAGGAAACTTGGTCAAAGTTGGAGGAAAGATGAATGCAGCACATTATCAGCAAATACTGGAGGCAAATTTGCACTCATCAGCCTGGAAGCTGCGCATGGGACGCATTTGGATGTTCCAACATGACAACGATCCAAAACACAAGGCCAAGTCGACCTGTTATTGGCTACAGCAGAACAAAGTGAAGGTTCTGGAGTGGCCATCTCAGTCTCCTGACCTCAATATTATTGAGACACTCTGGGGAGATCTCAAGCTCACAGTTCATGCTAGACAGCCCAGAAAATTACGAACCTCATCAACAACTTCCACAAAAGACTTCAAGCTGTCATTGATGTTAGAGGGGGCAATACACGGTATTAAGAAATGGGGTATGTGAACTTTTGATCAGGGTCATTTGGATATTTTGGGTTGTCATTAGGATTTAAAAAGAGAAAACACAGTAGTTTGACAATAAATGGCTTCACCTAACCACTAACCATGAGTGGAGAAAAAGTTTTGGTGTTATCATTCATATTCTCTGAAGAAAGGCCAAGAAAGCAAAAATTCTGCCGGGGTATGTAAACTTTTGAGCACAACTGTATATGTCCCCAATCCTAGTGTAATTTCCCCATTCTGGGCCCCTTCCAGCAATATATGCCCCCCATGCTGGTATAATGCCTCCTTCCTGGGCCCCTTCTAGTTATATATGTCCCTTATCCGGGAATAATGTCCTGGGCTTCTTCCAATAATAAAGTAAGGACCTGGTAGGTCTCTGCGCTGCCATACATATCATCTGGATGTGCATCATCGAACACTCATTCAGCTAAAATAGCTGCTGGCGTCGACGACCCCTTCTATTTGAACACGGTTACATTCGTACTCTGCACCGCAATCGTTATTCCCCTGAATGCGACTTTTTTGAGCTGCAAGTAGTAAATCTGAGTGATGCTGTATTTATTAATATATTTTATAGGATTATCTGAGAGGTGGTTCCTCTAGAATTCTTATTCCTTTGGGTATAATAGATATGATATGAGAAGCCTTCTTTAATGGCAATCATACCCTGTAAATAGGCTGTTCTAAACATTGTCCTTGCTAAGGACTGACACAGTTATCATTCACTAATTACAATAAATTACGTGTTCTTCTCATTACTGGCATTTAATTACATGAAAGCATTTATTATACCTCCGCTTTAGCGTTCCTGATGATGTGTGATGCGCTTACGTCTCCTGTGAAAGGTGAGATGCTAAGTGACCTGTAAAACCTGCCTGAACTGGTCTTATATTAGACAAATTATTGCTGTCACATAAATGAATGGTATTAGTGACAGGTTGCAGCACGGGTAAAATTTTCTGTGTGAAATGGAACAGGGTATTTTTATACAAAAAATTATCGCTCGGGTTCTGGGTTCAAATCTCCCCAAAGACAACACCTGCAAAGAGTTTGTACGTTCTCCCCATGTTTGCATAGGTTTGCTCCCACACTCCAAAGACACACTGATGGGAAATCTAGATTGTGAGCCCCAATGGGGCAGTGATGATAATATCTGTGATGTGCTGCGGAATATGATGGCGCTATATAACTAAGCATAAGAGGTACCAATGAGCAAGTTATCCCTCCAAGTGCGATCTGACAAAACATAGAATCTAACCCGGATCAATATTAATCTTTGAGGTTGTGCATATGTCCAATTTTTTTCCAGTGTCGGTCAGAGGAAAAAATCGCTGCATGCACGAATTTGATCAGATATTCAGATTGCATTTGGCCATGCAAGTGAATGAGTGCGAGGAAATCATCGGACTGCACTCAGATGATATCTGATTGCAGTCCGACTTCCACGGACTGAGGGAATGGAGAACATACAGAAATGATTTTCACCATCTTCTCCTAATAGTATGCTCCAATTCTGTCCTCTGAGAGATTTAGATCACAATATGCTGATACTCCCATCAAGCTTGAATCAGAGTTTGATGTATATTGTCACGTGCGTAATGGGCCCGATTCTCTCCGGAGAGTATCTACTGCCGTCTGCATGAGCCTTTATAAAAATAAATAATAATTTTTTAAATTATGTAATTTTGGGAGACATCTAATCTAATGGGGCAACTTTTTCCAGTGTCCCCTTCATTAAAACGTCTGTTAGCAACTGCAATCCAAGATAAAACAAAGAACTAAGAGGAGAGTTTTAATGTAGTGGCTTTATGCACATTGTTTTCAGCGGGCATTTGTAGAGTCCTCCAGACAGTGTCGGAGGTTTACCAATACAGTGGACCATGGATGAATGGACCCAGGGATGTTGGGGTTCATCGGCTTCAACCGAACTATAGTTCAAAGTTCGGTTCGTCTTCTGAACTTGAGCCCAAACTGTGGTGCATTAAAATGGCTGTAAATTGGTCATAGTAAGGGCCAGGAGGCTGCAAAATGGGGTAAGAGGAGGACAATTGCCATGCGAACAAATGTGGATAGAGAAATTACTTAAAATAACATAGAAAAAAAAATTTGAACCAGGAGGCAGAGGTGCAAGTGGTGAGAAGGTGGAGCAGGTGGAGGTGGATGCGGTGTTATAAGTGGAAGATGCAAGGAGGGAGGTATCCAACACTGTTTTTGTGCTTTTTTATTTGTCTGTTTTTATTTATTTATTCATTATTTTTTTTAGAGAGAACTGACTTAAAAGAACATAGAATAAAAAATAATCTAGAACAAGTAGGTGGAGGTCACAGTGGTGGAGGAGGTGTAGTAGGTGGACATGGCGGTGTAGATGGAAGAGTCAGTGGAGTAGATATCCAACACTGTTTTGTGCTTTTTTGTGTTTTTTTACTGCTTTGTTTTTCATGGAACTGACTTAAAAGAACATAAAAAAATTACAATCTAGAACGAGGAGACGGAGATCCAAGTGAAGGAGGAGTAAGTGGAGGAGGTGAACATGGAAGTGGATGTGGCGGTGTAGGTGGAAGAGGCAGGGGAGGAAGAATCCAACACTGTTTTTGTTGTTTTTTTAGGGAACAGACTTAAAAGAACATAGATTTAAAATAATAACAGTAATCATTAAAACAATCTAGAACTAGATGGTAGTGCCGGATGCTGTGGAGTGCTGAAAAAGTTTTTACATATTTCGACCATGTTAACCCTGCCTTCCGAGGTGGAAGCTGCATTGGCAACTTCCTCCTCCTCTGCCTTGTTTTTCCAAAGAGCCCCCACAGTCAGGTGGAATGCCATCAGTTGTGCCTCTACAAACATTCACTTGTATTCAAACATTTTGCGATCCTGCTCCAATGACTGAAGTAATGATAATATGTTGCCCTTGTAGTGGAGATCCAGCAGGGTGGCCACCCAATAATCTTTTCAGTTAGCCATTATTAAAAAGTATCAACCACTGAGGAGTCTCAAATCTAAATATTTATCCACACAGTAATCAGCACTGCTAACAATCTGGGCAACTCAGCAGTCATTGTGCAGGCACAACAGTATGTATTGGCTCATGTGTGCCAGGCTGCCCAGAGGCAATGACAAGCTGTCCTTAGTGGGAGGTGTATGGTCTGAGTCCTCTGTGTACCCCCAGCCAGGCTCCATTGATGCCTATGAATGGCTGTGAGTGCCACCCAGCTGTGAACACTGTTCCTTGTCATTCCTTAAAACTGTCCCCTAGCTGAACAGTTGTGTATCTGGCTGTTGTTGGTACAGGAATCTACCCTCCAAACCACGTGTAGACGACAGGCCTGATAATGGTGTGAATGGTCTCTGTTCCTCCTGCTCATCTTCCACCTGTGCCACCCCCATTAGGAAATGTGCTCCACAATTGTTAATGCCATCCAGTGCACATCTTGCCACATGTATGCAGTCCTTGACCAGCTGGTCGAGGGTGCATACTGCTGTGCGAGATGTGAGCACATTGTGCATTTGGAAGCCCAGATTTTGGATCTAAATGTGCAGCTGGCAACACTGAGATCCATAGACAATATGGAGAGGAGTCTTCTGCTCACAGAGCAGACGCTCAATGGGATAGATGAGGAGGGGGATGGTAGGATGGAGCTGCAGGACAGTGTGGCAGTTAGCTGGGTGACAGATAGAAGGCGGGGTAGAGGGAAGAGTGCCAGGGAGGCTAGTCCTGATCTGGCACACCCCAATAAGTTTGCTAAGTTGGCAGATGAGGGGGGTGCCAGTACAGGGGTAGCACTGCTGCAGCCAGGCATGTCCTCTGAAAGCCGGAGGAGTGACTGCTCCAGTAAGGAGGGAAATAGGAGAGCAGGGCAGGCCAGACAGGTGCTGGTAGTGGGGGACTCAATTATTAGGGGAACAGATAGGGCAATCTGTCACAAAGACAGGGATCGTCGGACGGTGTGCTGCCTACCTGGCGCTCGAGTCCGACACATCGCTGATCGGGTGGACAGATTACTGGGAGGGGCTGGTGAGGACCCAGCGGTCATGGTGCACATTGGCACAAATGACAAAGTTAGAGGTAGGTGGAAGGTCCTTAAAGATGATTTCAGGGAATTAGGCTGCAAGCTGAAAGCAAGGACCTCCAACGTGGTATTTTCCGAAATACTGCCTGTACCACGTGCCACGCCAGAGAGGCAACGGGAGATTAGGGAGGTTAATAAGTGGCTCAAGAATTGGTGTAGGAAGGAGGGGTTTGGGTTCCTGCAGAACTGGGCCGACTTCTCAGTGGGCTACAGGCTCTACGCTAGGGACGGGCTGCACCTCAATGGGGAAGGGGCAGCTGTGCTGGGGGAGAAAATGGTTAGAAGGTTGGAGGAGTGTTTAAACTAGGGATTGGGGGGGAGGGTATTCATTTTATAGGAGGGGAAGATAGTGCAGATAGAGAGCTGGGCACAAATAAGGAAGTTGGGGGTGGCGGTGGCATGGGGGGTGGGGTTAGAACAGTTAATAATTTAAGAAAGAATAGAGGTACAGAGAGTAACATCAAGTGCATGTATACTAATGCCAGAAGCCTCGCCAACAAAATGGACGAATTAGAATTAATGGTGTTGGAGTATAATTATGACATAGTGGGGATATCTGAAATGTGACTGGATGAGAGCCATGACTGGGCTGTTAACTTGCAGGGCTATAGCCTGTTCAGAAATGACCGTACAGATAAGCGAGGGGGAGGGGTGTGTCTATATGTAAAATCTTCCTTAAAACCCATCCTGCGTGATAATATAGGTGAATTTAATGAAAATGTGGAGTCCCTGTGGGTGGAGATAAGGGGAGGGGGAAAAAATAATAAATTACTGATAGGGGTTTGTTATAAATCTCCAAAAATAATGGAAGCAATGGAGAATATCCTCATAAAGCAAATAGATGAAGCTGCGACTCAAGGAGAAGTCATTATTATGGGGGACTTCAACTACCCTGAAATAGATTGGGGAACAGAAACCTGCAGTTCCAGCAAAGGTAATCGGTTTTTGACAACTATGAGAGACAATTACCTTTCACAGCTGGTTCAGGACCCAACAAGGAGGGGGGCACTGCTAGACCTAATATTAACCAACAGGCCAGACCGCATATCAAATATAAGGGTTGGGGGTCACTTGGGGAATAGTGATCATAAAATAATAAGTTTTCATGTAACCTTTAATAAGATGGGTAGTAGGGGGGTGACAAGGACACTAAACTTCAGGAGGGCAAATTTCCAACGGATGAGAGAGGATCTTGGTGCAATTAACTGGGACGATATCCTGAGACACAAAAATACACAAAGTAAATGGGAGACGTTTATTAGCATCCTGGATAGGACCTGTGCACAGTATATACCATATGGGAATAAACATACTAGAAATAGGAGGAAACCAATATGGCTAAATAGAGCTGTTAGGGGCGCAATAAGGAACAAAAAGAAAGCATTTAGAGAATTAAAGGAAGAAGGTAGTGATGAGGCATTAAATAAATACAGAAAATTAAATAAATTCTGTAAAAAGCAAATCAAGGCAGCAAAGATTGAGACAGAGAGACTCATTGCCAGAGAGAGTAAAAATAATCCCAAAATATTCTTTAACTATATAAATAGTAAGAAACTAAAAAATGACAGTGTTGGCCCCCTTAAAAATAGTCTGGGTGAAATGGTGGATGAGGATGAGGAAAAAGCCAATCTGCTAAATGACTTTTTTTCATCAGTATTTACAAAAGAAAATCCCATGGCAGCCAATATGACTAGTAATAAAAATTCCCCATTAAATGTCACCTGCTTAACCCAGCAGGAAGTACAGCGGCGTCTAAAAATCACTAAAATTGACAAATCTCCGGGCCCGGATGGGATACACCCCCGAGTACTGCAGGAACTAAGTACAGTCATTGATAGACCATTATTTTTAATCTTTAAAGAGTCCATAATAACAGGGTCTGTACCACAGGACTGGCGTATAGCAAATGTGGTGCCAATATTCAAAAAAGGGGCAAAAACTGAACTCGGTAATTATAGGCCAGTAAGTTTAACCTCTACTGTGGGTAAAATCCTGGAGGGCATTCTAAGGGATGCTATACTGGAGTATCTGAAGAGGAATAACCTCATGACCCAGTATCAGCACGGGTTTACTAGGGACCGCTCATGTCAGACTAATTTGATCAGCTTCTATGAAGAGGTAAGTTCCGGACTGGACCAAGGGAACCCAGTGGACGTAGTGTATATGGACTTTTCCAAAGCTTTTGATACGGTGCCACACAAAAGGTTGATACATAAAATGAGAGTAATGGGGATAGGGGAAAATATGTGTAAGTGGGTTGAGAGCTGGCTCAGGGATAGGAAACAAAGGGTGGTTATTAATGGAGCACACTCGGACTGGGTCGCGGTTAGCAGTGGGGTACCACAGGGGTCAGTATTGGGCCCTCTTCTTTTTAACATATTTATTAATGACCTTGTAGGGGGCATTCAGAGTAGAATTTCAATATTTGCAGATGACACTAAACTCTGTAGGGTAATCAATACAGGGGAGGACAATTTTATATTACAGGATGATTTATGTAAACTAGAAGCTTGGGCTGATAAATGGCAAATGAGCTTTAATGGGGATAAATGTAAGGTCATGCACTTGGGTAGAAGTAATAAGATGTATAACTATGTGCTTAATTCTAAAACTCTGGGCAAAACCATCAATGAAAAAGACCTGGGTGTATGGGTGGATGACAGACTCATATTCAGTGGCCAGTGTCAGGCAGCTGCTACAAAGGCAAATAAAATAATGGGATGTATTAAAAGAGGCATAGATGCTCATGAGGAGAACATAATTTTACCTCTATACAAGTCACTAGTTCGACCACACTTAGAATACTGTGCACAGTTCTGGTCTCCGGTGTATAAGAAAGACATAGCTGAACTAGAGCGGGTGCAGAGAAGAGCGACCAAGGTTATTAGAGGACTGGGGGGTCTGCAATACCAAGATAGGTTATTACACTTGGGGCTATTTAGTTTGGAAAAACGAAGACTAAGGGGTGATCTTATTTTAATGTATAAATATATGAGGGGACAGTACAAAGACCTTTCTGATGATCTTTTTAATCATAGACCTGAGACAGGGACAAGGGGGCATCCTCTACGTCTGGAGGAAAGAAGGTTTAAGCATAATAACAGACGCGGATTCTTTACTGTAAGAGCAGTGAGACTATGGAACTCTCTGCCGTATGATGTTGTAATGAGTGATTCATTAATTAAATTTAAGAGGGGACTGGATACCTTTCTGGAAAAGTATAATATTACAGGGTATATACACTAGATTCCTTGATAAGGCGTTGATCCAGGGAACTAGTCTGATTGCCGTATGTGGAGTCGGGAAGGAATTTTTTTCCCCATGGTGGAGCTTACTGTTTGCCACATGGGGTTTTTTTGCCTTCCTCTGGATCAACATGTTAGGGCATGTTAGGTTAGGCTATGGGTTGAACTAGATGGACTTAAAGTCTTCCTTCAACCTCAATAACTATGTAACTATGTAACCTCATCCATCATCGCTTGAAGTGCTTTTACAGCAGGCAAAGTGGTATAGTAATGCTCACGATGGCGTCATCAGCACTGGCCATGTTGGTGGAGTATTTGAAGCAGTGCAACACTGCACACACGTCCTGCATGGGAGCTCACTCATTGGTGGTGAAGTGGTGTTGTTCTGCAGAGCAACTCAGCCGTTTGTGCTGCAGCTGAAACTCCACTATTGCCTTCTGCTGCTCACACAGTCTTTCTAGCATATGCAAGGTGGAGTTCCACCTTGTTGGTATGTTGTATATGAGGTGGTGAGCAGGAAGGCAGAAGCGACATTGCGGCTGTAAACTGCTGTAGAGCGGTAGTCGTGACTGAGCTTTGGTCTGGATTCGTTCTGGTACTCTACAGATAAATAATGTCACTGTCCCAGTGTGCCACATGGTGTTGGGTGCATCACACTTACTTGTAGGCCGCAGGCATCTGCTGCATCCTGGTTTCTGTCTTCAGGAGCTGCCACATACGATTCAAGGGACATTAAATTCTTTACAACAGGCAAACGTTTACTAATCAGTTCAAGTTCATCAGGCGATGACAGGTGGGATAGGGCACAGCAATTTGCACTTTCTTCCTACTTAGTACAACTCTTCTACAGTACTTCTCTTCATCCTGGACTGCCTCCAAACTCACTGACTCCATCAGTATCAGGGAATCGTTGTTCTCTTCGGTAATGCACCTGGGACTGGACCTCTGCCCCTCACGTAATTCCTTGTCCACCGACCTCATGATGTCAGAAAACCAGGTCCTCTCCTTGGTACCTGGTTAGAGCCCTAGACTCCAGACATTGCAGGAATGTCCATCAGGGAACTCTATTTTGCCTCCCACTGCCTTGAATGGTTGGACCTTGTTCCCCTTAGCAATCCACCGCACCTGAACTTGACCTTCACTATCCATTTTATTAACTGACATTGAACTCCCCCAAACCAGGAAGTGCCCCCTTTTATCATTGCTAGTGCCCACCCACTGGGCTTGTTTTATCCTTAATCATTTCCTATCTTATATGCTGAACCTATTCTATAATCTTATGCTATTCTCACTTTATGCATTAACACTTCACATACTGTACATCACCATAATACATTACATTAGACACACGTTACTTTTATATATAAAATCACATGACGGTATTCACATGGCGTGTCTATTGTCTTTAGGGGGAACAGGGTAAGAGAGTCCACAGTGATAGATTCCTCTCCTCTTTCAACTTGGTCATCCTCGGCCATTCTGGGACCTGGAAGACAAGACACCTCATAGAATATTCATACAAAACACTTAAAATCATTACTAGTCTCCTTTTTCCTGGGGTTTAAAGTGTCCATTGTCGGTGAGTACTCTCACCCAGAAATGAAAGATCACAAGTTCCTGGGCCCATAGACTAACATCACAAATGCCCATCAGTTCTTGTGGGCATACCATGTCCTTTTCCAGCACAAAAATTTAAGTAGGCTGTCTTCTCGGTCAGAAACGCAGACCAATGTCCATCTGAGTCCAGGTTCCAGTAAAACAATGACCCTTAAGCCCACACACTAACAGTTGGCTGACAGTCCATGGGCATAGACCAGTTCCTTTATGGATAGCATGACCCCGTTCTCGTCAGTTTGGAGATCCTGTCATAGTGTGTCTAAGTTCCTTGTAGTCACAGGCCCATTGACCAACATATCAACAGCTCCAGCAGCTCTGGAGCACAGTCCATAGAGTCTTGGCTCGAATTTTCGGGTCATACGTTTCTTCCACTCCCCCTTCTGTGAACAACAGTCCCTTCAAGTTACACAGTCTTTACGGCATAAAGAGTTTGAGACCCTTAGTGGTTCACAGTCCCTAAATCCAGCAGGTGGATAAGCAACTGTGCATAAAACACAAACTGGGAGTGCATTTTCTGAACATACTGTACATTTCAGTAGGCCAACATTTTGGATTTTAAAATCATTTTTCAAGCTGGTGTTATAAAGTATTCTAATTTACTGAAATAATGACTTTTGGGTTTTCACATGACATAATCATCAACATTAGCAGAAATAAACACTTGAAATAGATCACTGTGTTTGAAATGACTCTATATAATATATGAGTTTCACTTTTTGTATTGAAGAACTGAAATAAATGTACTTTTTTATGATATTCTAATTTAGTGAGAAGCACTTGTATATAACATTTTGCACAGTACTGTATAGTTATCTAGATAAACATGCCAACTCTTGGAAATGTTGGTTGCGACAAAGGATGGTATTTAATACCACATTATTTATGTATGGCTACTAAGTCTATCTATAAATTTATTTAGGTGATATTGTGATGTGAGCCAAAGTCAAAACATTTGATATTTACAGCATTAAAGGGAACATGTCAGGAAATTGATGTCTGTCAGAGACACGGGCAGCAGAAGCTAGCTGTGTTACTATGAAATTCTGAGGTGTTTCCAAGAAACCATACTTTGAAAAGTCAGCTGGGAACTATGCGTCTCGGATGTCTAGTCCAAAAGGCATGTTCCTGGTGGATTTTTCCAACCTAGACTGATAGGTCCCTCTCTTTACATAGACCAAGGACTTCCTTTGGACAAGTTATCTGAGAAACATAGCGTCTGGACGACTTTTCAAAGTATAACACGGCTGCACTTACAAAGCCAGTGTCTGCTGCTCGTCGTTTGGGCATAATGAATCAACTGTTAGGTTCCCTCTAATTTAGCTCTGGGTATTTGAAGATATACAATTTTGGAACTAATGAGATAAATTATAGTCAGGTTAATATGTTCCAACAGATACAGTAGCTTATTTTCTACATACTTTGACATGGGGATTCTACATGTAATGTTTCCAATAGATCTGAATTCATTATGACTTTGTTGTACTCGGTGTAAATGCCGACATGTACTGTTCTACAAATATGAAGAAGCTGGTTTCCATGCTACAGAGAATAATGGCATGATATCAATTGCTAACCACAAAAATCTGCAAAATTTAACCCCTTCAAGTCGCGGCCCTTTTTCGTTTTTGTGTTTTCGTTTTTCGCTCCCCTCCTTCCCAGAGCCATAACTTTTTTAATTTTCCGTCAATATGGCCATTTGAGGGCTTATTTTTTGCGGGATGAGTTGTACTTTTGAACGACATCATTGGTTTTACCATGTCATGTACTAGAAAATGGGAAAAAAATTCCAAGTGCGGTGAAATTGCAAAAAAAGTGCAATCCCACACTTGTTTTTTGTTTGTTTTTTTTGCTAGGTTCACTAAATGCTAAAACTGACCTGCCATTATGATTCTCTAGGTCATTATGAGTTCATAGACACCTAACATGTCTAGGTTATTTTTTATCCAAGTGGTGAAAAAAAATTCCAAACTTTGCTTAAAAAAAAAAAAAAAAAAAAGTGCAATTTTCCGATACCCGTAGCGTCTCCAATTTTCGTGATCTGGGGTCGGGTGAGGGCTTATTTTTTGCATGCCGAGCTGATGTTTTTAATGAAACCATTTCAGCGCAGATACATTCTTTTGATCGCCCGTTATTGCATTTTAACGCAATGTCGTGGCGACCAAAAAAACGTAATTCTGGCGTTTCGGATTTTTTTCTCGCTACGCTGTTTAGCGATCAGGTTAATGCTTTGTTTTATTTGATAGATCGGGCGATTCTGAACGCGGCGATACCAAATATGTGTAGGTTTTTTTTTTTTTTTATTGTTTTATTTAGGATGGGGCGAAAGGGGGGTGATTTAAACTTTTATATTTTTAATATTTTTTTCACATTTTTAAAAACTTTTTTTTTCACTTTTGCCATGCTTCAGTAGCCTCCAAGGGAGGCTAGAAGCAGGCACAGCCCGATCGGCTCTGCTACATAACAGCGATCATCAGATCGCTGTTATGTAGGAGAATTGCAGGTGTGCTGTGAGCGCCGACCACAGGGGGGCGCTCACAGCCACCGGCGATCAGTAACCATAGAGGTCTCAAGGACCTCTATGGTTACCTTCCTGATGCATTGCCGACCCCCGATCATGTGACGGGGGTCGGCGATGACGTCATTTCCGGCCACCCGGCCGGATGCGGTAGTTAAATGCCGCTGTCTGCATTTGACAGCGGCATTTAACAGGTTAATAGCGGCGGGTGAATAGCGATTTCACCCGCCGCTATTGCGCGCACATGTCAGCTGTACAAAACAGCTGACATGTCGCGACTTTGATGTGCGCTCACCGCCGGAGCGCACATCAAAGCAGGGGACCCGACATGCGCAGTACATGTACGGCGCATGTCGTGAAAGGGTTAATATTAGTCAAATCATAAAACCTTGACATCAATGACAAAATTTACTCATCGTGTTGGGTTTATTTTGTAGCAATAACAAGGTCACTGAGATTTATGGGAATATCAAAGACCTTGAGTCTTGACCTATTTAGTTACGCATTTGGTGTTCTGCAATGTAATAATAATAGCATTGCTACAATGCAAATACATTATGTATATAAATCATACGCACCTAGAGTTGTACATCATCACTGTTACATAAATGTATGGTATTGTAAGGGTTGTGCTACCAAGACACAATGTTTCTTCTTGATTTACACTTGTACATAAATTCTTCGTCAATTAGAGATGACTTAATAGCAGCTTGAGTTTGGAGGTCTACTAGTCCACTACAGCCTGCATGGTGGTAGTTAGCCGGCAAGGGACATAAATGTGCAATATTTTTACTTTTTTTTCCACTTCAAAGATTGGATTTTTAGTTTTAAAGTCTATTTATGTACTTATAGACTAATAGATATATTAATCTAAATTGAACCAAAGTGGATGAAGGTCGCAAAAACATCAAATGGGAAGTTACCAACTCATATATTTGCCATAACAGAGAGACATTAACCAAGACTTAGTGGGGGTGTCAGGTGTAGGACCCTCAGCATTATCAAATCGAAGACCAATCCTATAGCTAGGCTATCAATGTTTTAGTCCTAGACAACCACTTTAAATTGGAGATTTCAAGCATTTGGCAATTGTTTCAGAAGCTAGACCACTGAGACAGATACATTCTTAAAGGGAACCTGTCACCTGAATTTGGCGGGACCTTTTTTCGGTCCAATGGGCGGTGTTTCCGGGTGTTTTATTCACCCCTTCCTTTCCCGCTGGCTGCACGCTGGCCGCAATATTGGCTTGAAGTTGATTCGCTGTCCTCCATAGAACATGCCTGCGCAAGGCAATCTTTCCTTGCGCACGCGCAGTATGCTTTGCAGGCATGTTCTATGGAGGACAGCGAATCAACTTCAAGCCAATATTGTGGCCAGCGTGCAGCCAGCGGGAAAGGAAGGGGTGAATAAAACACCCCAAAACACCACCCATCGGACCGAAAAAAGGTCCGGCCAAATTCAGGTGACAGGTTCCCTATAATATGCCATTCTGAAGTGTCACCATTTGCTCAATCTCTGCTCCAGTCATATGATGCACTGGGTCCATGATGTAGAGATTTCCTGTAGTATCTTGGTTTCTGTTCTGGTCTTGGCAATTTCATGTTGGATGTGTCTGAAGAAAAGGCATGTTGTCTGCGCATGTGGAGTGAATTTGTTCTACTGTACACGCACTGAGGAATCATTCTACTGTGCATGGAAAAGAAAGAATTAGGTAAGTTTGTCTGGGAAGAGCTTGGGGTGTAGGCTGTTATGATCTGGTGACCTTGGAGCCGCATGAGAGACTTTCTCAGGAGTAGGTGGTACCTGTACTGACCGCAAACCCTAATCTAACACCGCAACTAGAAGTAGCCGTGGGATGTACCTAACACGTCCTAGACATCTCGACACAGCCGGAGGACTAAATACCCCTATAGATGTAAATGGGAATTCTATCTTGCCTCAGAGCAGAACCCCAAAGGATAGGCAGCCCCCCACAAATATTGACTGTGAGTATAAGAGGAAAGACACACGCAGGCAGAAAAACAGGATTTAGCAAAAGAGGCACTTCTAGCTAAATAGAAAAGGATAGGACAGAATTCTAAGCGGTCAGTATTAAAATCCTAAAAACATCCACAGCAGATAATACAAATATTCCACATCTAACTAAAGACATAGAAAGTATATCTGCATCTCCTGAGAATCCAGCATGACTGAAAAATCCAAACAAAGTCTAAGCTGGACAAAAACACAATAAATTGCACTGAATTGCTAAGCACACTGCATGTGGCAACAGAGACAAAAAAACAGACACTTATCTTAGCTGAATTTGCAGCAGGGCATGAGGAGCCAGAGAGAGATGCAATCCCTCCAAGTACAATGGACAACTGGCACAGACTCATGGATCCTGAACACCTAAATACCTAATAGAGCTGCAATCAGCAGAAACAACTGCCCGGATTACAACCCCAAAACAACTGCACTACCCCCAACAACCACCGGAGGGAGCCCAAGAGCAGAATTCACAACAGTACCCCCCCTTGAAAAGGGGTCACCGAACCCTCACCAGAGCCCCCAGGCCGATCAGGACGAGCCAGATGAAAGGCACGGACCAAATCAGCAGCATGGACATCAGAGGCAAAAACCCAAGAATTATCCTCCTGGCCATAACCCTTCCATTTGACAAGGTACTGAAGCCTCCGCCTCGAAAAGCGAGAATCCAAAATCTTCTAAACCACATACTCCAACTCCCCATCAACCAACACAGGAGCAGGAGGATCAACAGAGGGAACAACGGGCACCACATATTTCCACAATAAAGATCTATAGAAAATATTATGGATGGCAAAAGAGGCCGGAAGGGCCAAACGAAAAGACACCGGATTGATAATATCAGAAATCCTATAAGGACCAATAAACCGAGGCTTAAACTTAGGGGAAGAAACCTTCATAGGAACATGACGGGAAGACAACCAGACCAAATCCCCAACCCGAAGCCGGGAACCAACACACCAACGACGGTTAGCAAAACGCTGAGCCTCCTCCTGAGACAACACCAAATTGTCCACCACATGAGCCCAAATCTGCTGCAACCTGTCAACCACAGAATCCACACCAGGACAATCAGAAGGCTCAACTTGCCCCGAAGAAAAATGAGGATGAAAACGAAAATTACAAAAGAAGGGCGAAACCAAGGTAGCCGAACTAGCCCAATTATTAAAGGCAAACTCGGCCAATGGCAAGAAAGCCACCCAATCATCCTGATCAGCAGACACAAAGCATCTCAAATAAGTTTCCAAAGTCTGATTAATTCGCTCGGTCTGGCCATTTGTCTGAGGATGAAATGCGGAAGAAAAAGACAAATCAATGCCCAGACTAGCACAAAAGGCCCGCCAAAACCTAGAAACAAACTGGGAACCTCTGTCAGACACAATATTCTCTGGAATACCGTGCAAACGAACCACATGCTGAAAAAACAATGGAACCAAATCAGAAGAGGAAGGCAATTTAGGCAAAGGCACCAAATGAACCATCTTAGAAAACCGGTCACAAACCACCCAGATAACCGACATCCTCTGGGAAACTGGAAGATCTGAAATAAAATCCATAGAAATATGCGTCCAGGGCCTCTCAGGGACCGGCAAAGGCAAAAGCAACCCACTAGCACGGGAACAACAAGGCTTGGCCCGCGCACAAGTCCCACAGGACTGCACAAAAGAACGCACATCACGTGACAAAGAAGGCCACCAAAAGGACCTACCAACCAAATCTCTGGTACCAAAAATACCAGGATGGCCAACCAACACAGAACAATGAACCTCAGAAATCACTCTACTAGTCCATCTATCAGGACCAAACAGTTTCCCCACTGGACAGCGGTCAGGTTTGTCAACCTGAAATTCCTGCAGAACCCGTCGCAAATCAGGGGAAATGGCAGAAAGGACCACCCCTTCCTTCAGAATGCCGACTGGCTCAAGTACCTCAGGAGAATCAGGCAAAAAACTCCTAGAGAGGGCATCAGCCTTAATATTCTTAGAACCCGGAAGATATGAAACCACAAAATCAAAACGGGAGAAAGACAGGGACCATCGAGCCTGTCTAGGATTCAGCCGTTTGGCTGATTCAAGGTAAATCAGATTTTTATGATCGGTCAAGACCACAATACGGTGCTTGGCTCCCTCAAGCCAATGTCGCCATTCCTCAAACGCCCACTTAATAGCCAACAACTCCCGATTGCCGACATCATAATTGCGTTCAGCAGGCGAAAACTTACGGGAAAAGAAGGCACACGGTTTCATCAAGGAACCATCAGAATTCCTCTGAGACAAAATGGCCCCTGCCCCAATCTCAGAAGCGTCAACCTCAACCTGAAATGGAAGAGAAACATCTGACTGACGCAACACCGGGGCAGAAGTAAATCGGCGTTTAAGCTCCTGAAAGGCAGAGACAGCCACAGAGGACCAATTCGTTACATCAGCGCCTTTCTTCGTCAAATCGCTCAGGGGTTTAACCACACTGGAGAAGTTAGCAATGAAACGGCGATAAAAATTAGCAAAGCCCAAAAATTTCTGAAGGCTCTTCACGGATGTGGGCTGAATCCAATCATGAATGGCCTGAACCTTAACCGGATCCATCTCTATAGATGAGGGAGAAAAAATGAAGCCCAAAAAAGAAACCTTCTGCACTCCAAAGAGACATTTAGACCCCTTCACAAACACAGCATTGTCACGAAGGATCTGAAATACCATCCTGACCTGTTTCACATGAGACTCCCAATCATCGGAAAAAATTAAGATGTCATCCAAATATGCAATCATGAATTTATCAAGATAATTCCGGAAGATACCATGCATGAAGGACTGAAAAACAGATGGAGCATTAGAGAGCCCGAATGGCATCACAAGGTATTCAAAATGGCCTTCGGGCGTATTAAATGCAGTTTTCCATTCGTCACCCTGCTTAATATGAACAAGATTATATGCCCCCCGAAGGTCGATTTTAGTAAACCAACTAGCCCTCTTAATCCTGGCAAACAAATCGGAAAGCAAAGGTAAAGGGTATTGAAACTTGACCGTGATCTTATTCAAGAGGCGATAATCTATACAGGGTCTCAAGGAGCCATCCTTCTTAGCAACAAAAAAAAATCCCGCTCCCAACGGTGAAGAAGATGGCTGAATATGCCCTTTCTCCAAAGATTCCTTAACATAACTCCGCATGGCGGTATGTTCCGGCACAGACAGTTTGAAAAGTCGGCCCTTAGGAAACTTACAGCCTGGAATCAAGTCAATAGCACAATCACAGTCCCTATGCGGTGGAAGGGAACTGGACTTGGGCTCATTGAATACATCCTGAAAATCAGACAAAAACTCTGGAACTTCAGAAGAGGAGGAAGAGGAGATTGACATCACAGGAACGTCATTATGAACCCCCTGACAACCCCAACTAGTCACAGACATAGACTTCCAATCCAACACAGGATTATGTATCTGCAACCATGGAAACCCCAGCACAATAGCATCATGCAAATTATGCAACACCAGAAAACGACAATCTTCCTGATGGGCTGGCGCCAAGCACATGGTCACCTGTGTCCAAAACTGGGGTTTATTTTTAGCCAAAGGTGTAGCATCAATGCCCCTTAAAGGAATAGGGTTCTGCAAAGACTGCAAGGGGAAACCACAACGCCTGGCAAATTCAAAGTCCATTAAGTTCAAAGCGGCGCCGGAATCCACAAACGCCATGACAGAAAATGACGACAATGAGCAGATCAAGGTCACAGATAACAGAAATTTAGGTTGTACAGTTCCGATGGTAACTGAACTAGCGATTCTCTTTGTACGCTTTGGGCAGACTGAAATGACATGAGAAGCATAGCCACAATAAAAACACAACCTGTTCTGACGTCTGAATCCTTGTTGTTCCATTCTAGACAGAATCCTATCACACTGCATAGGCTCAGGCATCTGCTCTGAGGACAACGCCACAGCGCGCACAGTTCTGCGCTCCCGCAAGCGCCGATCGATCTGAATGGCCAGAGACATAGAATCACTCAGACCAACAGGCGTGGGAAACCCCACCATAACATCTTTAACAGATTCAGAAAGACCCTTTCTGAAAATTGCCGCCAAAGCATCCTCATTCCATTTAGTCAGCACAGACCATTTTCTAAATTTCTGACAATACAATTCTGCCGCTTCTTGACCCTGAGACAGGGCCAACAAGGTCTTCTCCGCTTGATCCACAGAATTTGGTTCATCATATAATAATCCTAGAGCCTGAAAAAAGGCATCTACATTAAGCAAGGCCGGATTCCCAGATTCCAGGGAAAATGCCCAATCCTGAGGGTCACAATGCAGCAGGGAGATGACAATTTTAATCTGCTGAATGGGATCACCAGAGGAACGAGGCTTCAGAGCAAAAAACAGTTTACAGTTGTTTCTAAAACTCAAAAATGTGGACCTGTCCCCAAAAAACAAATCAGGAGTAGGAATCCTAGGCTCTAAAAGCGGAGTCTGAGCAATATAATCAGAAATACCCTGTACCCTAGCAGCAAGCTGGTCTATACGAGAAACTAATCCCTGAACATCCATGCTAGCACAAGACTCCTCAGTCACCCAGAGGAAAAGAGGGAAGAAAAGACAAAGCAGGCTACAGAAAAAAATGGCTCTTTCTTCCCTTCTTCTGAGATGCATTTAACTCATTGTTGGCCAGTTGTACTGTTATGATCTGGTGACCTTGGAGCCGCATGAGAGACTTTCTCAGGAGTAGGTGGTACCTGTACTGACCGCAAACCCTAATCTAACACCGCAACTAGAAGTAGCTGTGGGATGTACCTAACACGTCCTAGACATCTCGACACAGCCGGAGGACTAAATACCCCTATAGATGTAAATGGGAATTCTATCTTGCCTCAGAGCAGAACCCCAAAGGATAGGCAGCCCCCCACAAATATTGACTGTGAGTATAAGAGGAAAGACACACGCAGGCAGAAAAACAGGATTTAGCAAAAGAGGCACTTCTAGCTAAATAGAAAAGGATAGGACAGAATTCTAAGCGGTCAGTATTAAAATCCTAAAAACATCCACAGCAGATAATACAAATATTCCACATCTAACTAAAGACATAGAAAGTATATATGCATCTCCTGAGAATCCAGCATGACTGAAAAATCCAAACAAAGTCTAAGTTGGACAAAAACACAATAAATTGCACTGAACTGCAAAGCACACTGCATGTGGCAACAGAGACAAAAAACCAGACACTTATCTTAGCTGAATTTGCAGCAGGGCATGAGGAGCCAGAGAGAGATGCAATCCCTCCAAGTACAATGGACAACTGGCACAGACTCATGGATCCTGCACACCTAAATACCTAATAGAGCTGCAATCAGCAGAAACACCTGCCCGGATTACAACCCCAAGACAACTGCACTACCACCAACAACCACCGGAGGGAGCCCAAGAGCAGAATTCACAATAGTAGGCTAAGAGGGGCATGAAATAGTGGCATCAGGATTGATGGGAATTATCAATGGAAAGTAACATGTAAAATCATTAACCCTGTGCCACTAATTATGCTAGTGAACAATTTTGAACATAATTTTTGTTGAGTTTGACTTTTCTGCTGATTTAGACTAAAACAGACATGCTGATTTCAAAACTGTGGTTAATTTTCTTATATCATGTCAGTTTTTTTCTCTAAAGCTTATCTTAATTTGATTACTCTAGGCTGGATTGAGGGTAGCACTAGTGCTCTGCCATTGGCCAAGAGCAAAAAGCCCTCGAGTGTGGAAGGGTGTTGGATGACTTTGGTGACTGGAAACAGTATGTTATTTGTCTTGGCTATTCATTTACACGTGACACAGTGTAGCGAGAGGTTGTGTGCCGCACTATATAGTGAAATGTATTGCAACGGTCTGTATTCAAGGAGTTAGCAAAATTGATTTTTTTTTGTTCACACACTTATTTCCTTTCTTTCAGATCATGTCTGTCTCTGCTATTTATCATCATAAGTGCCTAAACAGGCCTGATTCCTTTTGCTATATCTGTGACAGTTTCATCATTCCCAAATAAAGGATGAAAATCTGCACATTTGTCACGCAAACCTATTGACAAGTCGGCTACTCTCAGTCTGGGATCATATCGCTGAGCATTTCTAGCTTTGCTGCAATCTGCTACTGCTGGTGTGTCTCCACCTGGCTATAGGGAGGCAAAGCCTGACTTTTCAGAAACTTAACCACTTGTAACCTTTAGTTTTGGTAGCCAATCCCTAAGCAGCAGGGAGTTTAGAAGGAAGTTCCACCCACCACACCTTGCCTGAACCTAAGTTCCTAGTAGTTTGTCTCTTGTTCCTGTTTGTGCATGTTCATTCTGTCTTCTGTCTCCCCTGTTATTCAACCGGCTTGTTTACTGTTTATCCTGATTTCTCTGCTCCTGACCTAAGCTATGTAAACTGAAACTGTGCTGTCTGCCTTGACCTCAGATTGTCTGATGTCTTTGCCTTGCTTTTGCCCCTGTATCTCATATTCATGACTGTGATCTTCCAGTCAACTGTTGCAGACCTGGGAACGGTCTTGGAGTGGTACCTGGTGACTACCTGCAGCAAAGCATAGCCTCACCATCAGCGGCTCTAATGAATACTAGGTAGTCACTTAGTTTCGCCCCATCCAGGGTACGTCTGGCCTGTGGTGGAGTGGATCCACTCCCACCAGCATTACACCTGCTTTGCATATTTTAAAGTGAATCTTGGAGATCAAGATAAGTCTTTGGCCCTTCAACAGGTGTAAAAGCAGTGTGTGGAGAGAGTGTAACACCCCAGGTAACCAGTTGTTACAGTGATGTTGCCTTCCTTTTGGGGAGGGCGATATCATGCTTGGAGGCAAAGAGGATTCCCTTTACCAGGTAATGCACCTACATACAACACATTCAGAATCCAGGCCAGAAGGTGGAGCTCTGAACCAAGATTCAGGGGAGCTTCCGAGCTTTACGTATTCTGGTCTGGAGGAGGAGTCAATCAGTTGGAAGCAGACAGCTGAACCAGATGGTTTTAGTCTGGAGAGACAGTGAAGGAGTTAGGACGGAGAGCAGGCAGTGGAGCTGTGCAGCCAGGACTGAGTTGCAGCTCCAGGAAAGAAAGTGAACCCAAGGGGTTGAATGTAGTGAAGCATCAGAGGAAAGAAGCAACAGGAGAAGGAAAAGGGCTCAGAGGGGAACTGTGCCCGGGCACCCTCAGAGCCAAAGTGCAGGGATCGGACACCGGGAGCCCGAGGCTGTGTTGTACTCCAGGTTGCATGGCAGAACCGGAAGGCATAGGACTTTATGTAATTTGCCCGCACCTACACCTGAAGGTGCAGCAGTACACTAAGAGCCCGGGTCGTGATAGAGACCCTATAAAAAGGCTCACACTGTCCATCATACAGGTAACTGTCCCAGGACAGGAGAGAGAGGATTTTGCCAGCAAGCTACAGGCAGCAGGGACCTTGCATACGAACGCGAGTAGGAAGGCTTACGGACCTCACCTGGGAGAGGGATCTACCTTTACCTCCAGGCTGGCGGGACCACATCACCACCTGTTCCTGGTACCCTGGACTGTGGGCTGCTTACAGCCAGTAAACCAGGTAAAGACATCACAACTCTGTGTTCTCCATTTATTTGGCGGCATACATCATCTCTGCCCAGCACACTGGGAGCCCTGGGGACCCTACTTCACCTGTGAGAAGCGTCACCATCTATGCTGCATTAACATCACCCCAGAGGACCCCTTTAAGCAGCGTCAGTCTCCTCTGACCAAGAACCACAGGGGGCGTCACGAACACAAACTTTAATACGAATCCCTTTAAAAGACCTTTCCCCTTTAATTGAGTGCCCAGAGCCATTGACCGGGTCGCAGCCACCATGACATCCCCTTTAAGTGTGACCGGACCCAGTACCGAGTATCCACATTGCCCTGCGACTCAACTTCTTACAGATGTGGATGAAGGAAACACGCAATAAGATGCCATTTGGTATACCTATGGTTAGGCGAGAGCCAAGAGATCATTCCAGTGACTGTTACTTTTGTAAATTAAAACTTCAGGATATAACAAGAAAAATAAACATAAAACAGAGTATACTTGTTTTCTGTGCATGTGGGACAGCAGAGCTTGTGTAGAGATGAGCTAATGTTTCAATGTTCAGTCTGGATTACGATCACCGATTTTGCAATATTCGCTGATTTATTCATTGAATATTCGTCAAACATATCTGAATGTCATTGGAGTCAATGGGAGGCAAAAACAAATGCATACACAACACCTTCAAATGGGCCCAAAAGCTACCAAAACACATCAAATTAGGGGCAGACACCAGGAAAGTGGCCTCAATTGACTCACAGTACAAATTTTAGAATGGCACTGCAGCAAACAGCCATGCATGAGGTATCAGGGTCTGGGCCAGCATTTACAGATTTGAATTGAACTTCAAATTAAGACAAGGTGGGTGAGGGATTGATGTAGGCCTGTTGTGCTGGGAGCCCTGATACCACATGCAACAGCTCAACCTGCTTTGATGCTCAGGAACACTCAGGTGGCACAAATATCAGTTTCCTAGATTAATATTGACAAAAAAATGTAAGGATAGTAACAAGAGTAGTTGACTGAAAGTAAGTGGAGGCTTGCCAGTCTCTGAGGCCTACTGCTACAGGCAACACACATGAAGGAGACCCATTCATAAGTCTACACATTTCTAAAAATTAGTAGCAGACACCAACAAAGTGGCATCAATTGCAATAGAGTAGAACTATTATAATGGGGATCTATACCTCTTCCACTACAGCCAACCCAGCAGATGGATTGGAAACCTAATCAGGAGTCTTCAAATTTAAATAATTAGGGACGGACACCACTGAAGTGGCATCAATTTCATCAGTGAAGAAATAGTATAATGGAGACCAACAGCTCTTCCACTACAGGCAAACCAGCAGATGGAGAGACCCAATGAGGAGTCTCCACATTTCCAAAAATTAGTGGCAGACACCAATAAAGTGGCATCAAGTAAAAATTAAAGGCCGGTGTGTTTGATAGTCCACAGATTCAGCAGCTCATCAAAGATGAATATTTCATCATGACAATGTTAGAATTCTAAAAGAAAGCTTGGTTATCATCCAAAGATCTTGTCAAGGACTGTCTTGGAAATACACATGCAAACAATTACACTGAAATTGTTCAGAAACTCTTGAGCCACAAAATGATTGTTTACAACACGAGCATCACATTTTTTGCATAACCATCTTGCTAACTTTCCTGAAAACCTTGATGCAGTCAGTGATGAGCAAGGTGAACGATTCCACCAAGATTTGAAGGTCATGGAGGAAAGGTATCTGGGTAAATGGGATGTAAATATGATGACTGACTATTGTTGGAGCATCAGGCAATATTGTTCTCAGATTGAACACTCTAGGAAAAGCTAAATGCATAATTTTTTACCTTAAATGCTACTAAAGTCAAACCAAATCTGATAGGACTATGGCATGCTCTGTTATACCCAACCAGAACACATAATCTTCCTAACATTTTTGATATTTTGATGGGAATTCTTCTTTATATTTACACCGGCTGTTTTTAGACTCTAATATTGTTTACTGAATGTCTTGATTTTTTTGCCTTGGTATCCGCAGTCTCTTTTGCTGCATTGCTTGTTTCTCTGAACTTTGCTGTGGACCAGACTGCTGTCTTGACAAGGATAGTTCATATTCATTTTTGATCCAGCTCTGTTATGATAGACACAAAACTATGTAGGTAAAATGCTAATGAGGGGAGAGAGGGTTACCAAAAGTGAAAGGAGTCAGTTAAGGGTAAAATATAAATAAACTGAAGTTTATGATAGATAGATATACTAAATCATTATTTCATATAAGATTGTCAATATCATATAATATTGGGACAGCTTATAGAATCTCATGGCTTGCAGTATCATCTCTGTGCTGATGACACACAGATCAACTTCTCTATAGCCGATATCACCTCCCTGCTAACCAGAATCCCTTAATGTCTGTCCGCTATTTAATTCTTCTTCTCCGCTAGATTTCTAAAACTTAATATGAACCAAACAGAATTTATCATCTTTCCCCCATCTCACGCGACCCCCCCCCAACGAACCTATCCATTGCAGTAAACGGCTGCCCACTCTCCCCAGTCCCACAAGCTTGCTGCCTCGGGGTAATCTTTGACACTGATCTCTCTTCCAAACCACATATCTAAACCCTTTCTCTTCCTGCTAACTTCAACTAAAAAATATTTCCTGGATCCATACATTTCTAAATCAAGAATCTGCAAAAACTCTAGCTCAGGTAATCATCATCTCCCACCTTGACTACTGCAAACTCCTGTTTTGTGGCCTCCCTTCTAACACCCTTCTAACACTGCACCCTTCCAATCTGTTCTAAACTGTGCTGCCCGACTAATCCACTTATTCCCCAACTATTCCCTGGCCTCTCCCCTTTGTCAATCCCTTCACTAGCTCCCCATCACCCAGAGACTCCAGTTCAAAACTGTAACCATGGCATACAAGCCATCCACAACCTGTCGCCTCCATACATCTGCAACCTAGTCTCCTGGTACTTACATGTACGCAATCTCCGATCCTCACAAGGTCTCCTTCTCTACTCCCCTCTTATCTCCTCTTCCCACAATTGCATACAAGATTTCTCCCGCATCTCCCCCCTACTCTGAAACTCTCTACCCCAACATACCAGACTCTCGCCTACCGTGGAAACCTCCAAAAGGAACCTACTGTAACCCCCATTCCACCAAACCATTGCACGACCAGCTCTAGCCTCACCTACTGTGCCCTCGCCCATCCCTGGTAGACTGTGATCCCTCGTGGGCAGGGTCCTCTCTCCTCCTGTGCCAGTCGTGACTTGTATTGTTTAAGATTACTTTACTCATTTTTATTATATATACCCCTTTTCACATGTATAGCGCCATGGAATAAATGACGCTATAATAATAATAAATAATAATAATAATATACTGTAGATCTTCACAATTGTATTCAAAAAGAGGTGTTGCTACAAAATACAGGACTAAGAATTTTTTAATTCTTCTCATATGATAAAATCAGCACATTATCAAAATAGAAAAAATATTAATTCTCACTTAATTACGCAATGCAATGAAGTAACTTGAGCAACAGTTCAAAGATTAACACGCAAAGGGCTCAGTCACACCACTGTATTTTCGGTCAGTGTGCTGTCAATTAAAAAATGGACCAGTGTTATACAATGGGGCAGTGGAGGTAAGTTATTTTTTTCACTGACAGAATCACTGTGTGAAAAAATTACAGCATGCACTAGTTTCTTCCATACATCATTCAAGTCTATAGGCGTGTAAAAAAAATTGGATGCCATACGGAGCCACAATATAGCATCCAATTTTATGGATACATTGCAATACTGTAACATAGGAAACTGTAAATGATCCTGTAAATGATTAATAACTGCTGCTGTAAAAAAATGGATTGTATATGGATGACAAGTTAGAAAGAAATCGTTCAACTTTTCTAGATGAAACTGAACGATTTTTCATACGCTCGTGTGAACCTGCCCTAAGGTTAAGTTTAGACGGCTCTGAACTTTGTGATAATTAAAGGGACACTGTCACCCCCTCCAGCCGGTATAAACTAAAAGAGCCACCTTGTGCAGCAGTAAAGCTGCATTCTAACAAGGTGGCTCTTTTAGTTTTTGTTGCACAGTGCGGGGCTGGGATTCCTGGGCATGCGCACTGCGCTTGTCAGACGCTCCCCCAGGTCCCCCGCCTTCCAGCCCCGCACTGTGCATAATGCATAACACACTGCGGGGCGGGGATTCAGTAGCTGGGTGGCCGCACTGCCTGCACAGGCGCAGTCTGCAACCCAGCAGGTGAGGTCAGACGGCCAATGCTCAATGCGCCTGCCCAAGGCAGAAGAGCACAGCGCAGGCGCCGGATTTCCGAGGAAAACAGCGCTGAGGGGGCGGCAACCAGTGCCCCAGAAGATATGACTGACGGCAGTTTGGCGCTTCAAAGAGGGGAGTTCAGACCTGCCTCCAGGTCTAAAGAAAGGTATTTTGGAGAAGTTATAAAACGCTTTATTTTGGGAATAACAGCAACAAAAACTAAAAGAGCCACCTTGGTAGAATGCAGCTTTACTGCTGCACAAGGTGGCTCTTTTAGTTTACAACGGCTGGAGGGGGTGACAGTGTCCCTTTAAAAGGACCATGGTCTGTGTGCAGCTCCATGTGCTTGTTTGCATACTGGACTGGCGAAGGAGCTGCTTACTTTATTCATTCCCTATCTGAAAATAATTAACTGGAGTATAAGTTGGGAAACATGCAACATGTAGGAGCATGTTCACACTGGACATTAAACAGACAAAACCTAATTATTAAATAAATAGTAATAGTACATATGAATAACATAGAATACTTAGTAAACACTGTTTGTGATTAAGAAAGTAAAATAGCCATACCACCAGCGACAAGAGACATTCATAGCCTTTAGTATTAAAAAATTACCATGTGTAAAAAATTATCTCAATGTGAACTATGGCTATGGACACTCAGCTATGCGAAGCTATATAAACATAATGACCAGTTCAAAGAAAGAGAAGCCACACCCTTCTGTGATTTGAGTGCAAAAAATAAAGAAAAGCCAAAAGAAATGAACTGGAGTATAAGTTGGTATACATGTGTTGTTATGGATCTGCAACACAGGACTAAGGTAGAAGGAGGAAAACTGACCCTGCACTATGACTAGGCTGAAACCCTACGATGGAGTGGGCGACCCATTCCTTGCGAATAGACCCACCGACGATCCTAGGTTAATCTCAAGTGAAGACCTATAGATAAGGGGAAGGGGTTCCCTAAAAGAACTAAGGACTGGGTACAAAAACGGGTCACCTCCTAATAGAAAACACAGAGAAGGCTGCAGAAACCAATAGAAAACAGAAACAAAGGCTAGCAGTACCAGAGGTACCAGCACTGCACAAATAACACACACAGAACACAAAGCAAAGCACCAAGCTAGAGCTCAAGCAGATTAACACTGTTGTCCAGCAAGGACTGAGAGGCAGGTGCTGGTTAATAAAGAGTGATATAAGAAAAACCTGACCCAAGACAAACCCAGCACCAGAGGAAAAAGACCAGCAGCCAGAATTCCACAACAAAATGGCGGATAGTCACAAACTAAACAGATTCTAACATGTGTAAGGGGGTACTGAACATATATATATATTGTATTTTGTACAGTATTAGTAGGGAAAGCGTAGTTAACTTACAGGTCAACTAAAGGGAGCACCTTATAGTTGGCAGCCAGTACCCTGTTAATAGCTAATTTAGGAGGGGCCACTGTGGGATAAGAGGAGAAGCCTTTTCCTGTTTTGGCAGAGAGAAGCCTGGAAGCTGAACAGCTCAGGAGGGCCTTAGTGCCCAGATAGTCACGACGGGCTTAATGCTCGGGACCTCACAGTGACCACGTAACATTAAGAGGGAAGCCCAGCCATCCAGGGCCAACTGGTCAGAACAGCAGCAGGACAACAGCAGAACAAAAGCAGTCACAGCGTTAGCAAGAATTGGACCTGCAGGATAAGACACAGCAGTAACGAAGGGCAGGTCGCTCACCATGTGGCAGGTCATCACTTGGGCTGATGCCGTCAGATCCGGTGCAAAACAGCTGAGGAACCCCCAGGTGCAAAGTGTCTGAACAGGGAGGACGCTAAGGAACCGTATGATATGGTCCATCCTGGGCAAGTGCTGTGTGGAAAGGAGAGAAGTACAGGGATAGAGAAAGGAATGTGTTTTGTGGAATCTGCTGTAGAAACTAACGGAAATGGATGTGCTGCGAAAACATGAAAGTAAAGTTTTACCTTTGAAGTTTGAAACGGACTCTGTGTCTTTAAATGAAATAACGGCAGCAGTGGAACTTCAGCCAGCCTGATGGGACCCTGATGGTACAGAAGGTGAAGAGGAAGGTATGCTGCAGTGGGACACTATATTCATGTGACGGGAGACCAGGGCACGCTAATGCATATGCTCTCGGCCGTGACTACGGCCCTGTCTCTGCCCCTCACACATGCAATGCGTATACCAACTTATTCTCCAGTTGGTTCATGCCTTAGCCTGGTGCATAAATTGGGCCACACTAGAATATAATACAATTTTTGCCATTTGGACCTGAGAATATACACTTGCGTGAACATTGGAAGTGAGATTCATTACAAGATGATCAGTAAAACAATTGTGGAATTATTTGCTAACTGGGTGGTATGGGCAGTTACTGGTTATTGGTAAACTGGATGACTGGTTAGTTTGGTTATAATTATTTTGGCAACTTTTAAATGTCTACAGTTTGGATTCAATGGATTTAGATTAGGAATAGTCATAATGGGCAAGCAAATCTTAAACAGGGTTGTCTACTACACGGACAACCCCTTCTCAATCACCAAGTTATCTCATTATAAAATAATAACATTTATACTCACCTCTTGGCAGGTGCTGTTCCAGTGGTGTTGGCGCTGGCTCTGAGGGTGCCCTGTAGACAATCAGTGGCCACTTTACTCTCCCCTCCTTTGAACAAATCAACCATCTGGGGGAAGTCAGAGCTGCAGCTGCTGTGTCACTTCCACCAGATGCCTGATTTTTCTGAAGGAAGAGAGAGCAGAGTGGCCACAAATTGGATGCAGGGCTCTCATGACATAACGTCATGAGAGCCCTGTGAAAGCCAGTGTTGACATCGCTGGAACAGCACCTGCACTGGAGGTGATTATATAGCAGCTGTTATTATTTTATAAGGGAAGAACAAAGTCATTGAGAATTGGTTCTCAAAGAAGTGTATAACTCCTTTAAAGAAATAATCCAATATCTCAATTTTATGAATAAAACAATAATAAAAAAATGAAAAACTGTATGCTCCCTCTTTGTCTATGTTAAAAATTGGCCACTACTTGACCACTGCAGCCAATCAGTGACCATAATAATTTTGTGCCTATTATTTGAATCATGACTTCCACCAGCCCTGATATGCCTAAACATTGGAAATCACAGTGAATGGGAAACCACTGGGTAAATCTGACATGGAGAAGGACTTGGGGATCCTAGTTAATGATAAGCTTACCTGGAGCAGCCAGTGCCAGGTAGCGGCTGCCAAGGCAAACAGGATCATGGGGTGCATTAAAAGAGGTCTGGATAAACATGATGAGAGCATTATACTGCCTCTGTACAAATCTCTGGTTAGACTGCACATAGAGTACTGTGTGCAGTTTTGGGCACCGGTGCTCAGGAAGGATATAATGGAACTAGAGCGAGTACAAAGGAGGGCAACAAAATTAATAAAGGGGATGGGGGGACTAAATTACCCCGAGAGATTAGCAATATTAGGATTATTTAGTCTAGAGAAAAGACGACTGAGGGACGATCTAATAACCATGTATATAAGGGGAAAATACAAATATCTTTCCGAGGATCTGCTTATACCAAGGAAGGTGATGGTCACAAGGGGGCATTCTCTGTGTCTGGAGGAGAGAAGGTTTTTCCACCAACATAGAAGAGGATTCTTTACTGTTAGTGCAGTGAGAATCTGGAATTCCTTGCCTGAGTAGGTGGTGATGACGAACTCAGTCGAGGGGTTCAAGAGAGGCCTGGATCTCTTCCTGGAGCGTAATAATATTGAATCTTACAGTTATTAGGTTCTTTAGAAGGACGTAGATCTGGGGATTTATTCTGACGGAATATAGGCTGAATGATGGACAAATGTCTTTTTTCGGCCTTGCTAGCAATGTTACTATGTTACTATGACATTATGGATCAGACTCACCAATTACTAGTCAATGAGTGTTTAAACATGTATCACATAGTAGTCCATATGTCATTTGTTTTTCACGGATACATTAGAATTATAAAGATAGGAAACTTTATTTGTCCTTTATTATTTATTAAATTGTTCATGTAAAAACCAGATGGCAAACAGATGTACAAAACATAAATACGGATTGCATATGGGCATAAAAACGGTCATATGGATAGTACCAAGATTGCATACAGATGGTGATACAGATGTAAAATCATCACTTTTTTTCTGGATGTAAAATGGATGATTTTGCATTTGTTCATGTCAACCAAGCCCTATTGTTATAAGTTTATTATTTATTTCACATCTTAAAATGACCTGGATGAAAACTCTGGCCTATCCTAAAAACAGAATCTCCATCAATCCCAATTATATGAATCTGCTGTTGCCTTTCATGAATCTAGCTTTATGCAGGACAGCTTTATTAGGAGCACAGAGATTGGAATTAATGGTTTGATCCAATGTATGTGTTAATTAACGGTAAATGTCCTCCACTTTTAGTTGCAGAGTTAGGAAATATAATTAATGGCCTTAGTAAGCTCCATATGGTAATGTTTTCATTTTCGGAAAATTGCTGTAACTATTTTTTTCACACTCTGAATATAGCATCAGGTTTTTACTTTTTAATTATGTTTTTCCTTTTTTTTATCACATGAGGATCAGATACACTGATTTATTTTCTAATGAAGCTGATTAATCCATTTGCTTTCTACAGCAACAGCACAAAAGGTTTTAAGGACCCACACTAAATGATTTCATATACAGTGTCCTACAAATTATCGGCACAAAATTAGGAAAGAGTTGCCCAATCAGTATTTGTTTGTCCCCCATTACCCTTGAGGCTCTATTTACACTGTACACTTAAGGCCCCGTCACACACAGCGACGCTGCAGCGATACAGACAACGATGCTGATCGCTGCAGCGATACAGACAACGATGCTGATCGCTGCAGCGTCGCTGTTTCGTCGCTGTTTGGTCACTGGAGAGCTGTCACACAGACAGCTCTCCAGCGACCAACGATGCCGAGGTCCCCGGGTAACCAGGGTAAACATCGGGTTACTAAGCGCAGGGCCGCGCTTAGTAACCCGATGTTTACCCTGGTTACCAGCGTAAAAGTAAAAAAAAACAAACACTACATACTTACCTTCCGCTGTCTGTCCCCCGGCGTCTGCTTCTCTGCACTGTGTAAGCACAGCGGCCGGAAAGCACAGCGGTGACGTCACCGCTGTGCTGTGTTTTCCGGCCGGCCGGCGCTCACAGTGCAGAGAAGCACAAGCGCCGGGGGACAGACAGCGGAAGGTAAGTATGTAGTGTTTGGTTTTTTACATTTACGCTGGTAACCAGGGTAAACATCGGGTTACTAAGCGCGGCCCTGCGCTTAGTAACCCGATATTTACCCTGGTTACCAGTGAAGACATCGCTGAATCCGTGTCACACACACCGATTCAGCGATGTCAGCGGGATCTCAACGACCAAAAAAAGGTCCAGGCCATTCCGACACGACCAGCGATCTCACAGCAGGAGCCTGGTCGCTGGTACGTGTCACACATAGCGAGATCGCTACTGAGGTTGCTGTTGCATCACAAAACTTGTGACTCAGCAGCGATCTCGCTAGCGATCTCGCTATGTGAGACGGGGCCTTTAGTTTGTGCTTTTTACCAGACACCCCAAGTCCATATGATCTCTGTTTGTGTCTGAAGTCAGTTGCTCTATGGTGGGTTCCCCCCAATGGAGTCGTACACTGCAATGTTCCAAATGGAGTTCAAATGGACTCCAAATTCTTCATTTTTCTATGGCATCCGTGGGGGCAAAAACTTTGCCTACTATGTTTTTGTGACCATCTGAAAAGGCAGACAGCACAGGAAAAATGCACAGAATCATTGCAGTCTATGGCTTCATCAGGCATTCTGCCAAAACACCGTTTTTCATGTTTTCAGACAGAAACCCCAGAAGCAGAATTGGAGCAGGGCCTTAGAAATTTGTAAGACATAGCTGAGTCTCCCGCCAGGGCCTGCGGTGCTCGGAACCCGGTCCGGTCGCAATAAAAGTGGTGGTCGCGGTGGCAGAAACTAGGTCCGTGGCCCTGGGAACTCAAGTAAAAGGGGAAGGTCTTTTAAGGGAGTTGTAATAAAGTTTGTATTCGTGACGCTACCTGTGGTTCTCGGCCAGAAGGGACTGATGCTGCTTAAAGGGGACCTCTGCGGCGATGTTACTGCAGCAAAGATGGTGACGCTTCCCACAGGTGAAGTGGGGTCCCCAGGGCTCCCGTTGTGTTTGGCAGGGATGGTGAATGACGGCAAATAAATGGAGGACACAGGGTTGCAGTCTTTACTTGGTTTACTGATGTTGTAGTCAGCCTCAGTCCAGGGTACCAGCAACAAGTGTCGATGGAGTCCAGACAGCCCGAAACTAAGTGGGAATCCCTTTGACAGGTCAATTTGGGAGCCTTCCACTTTGCGCTGGTTTCTGGTCCCTTACTACCTGTGGTTGTCTGACAATGTACCCTTTCTCTCCTGTCCTAGGACAGTACCTGCATGGTAGGCAACTTGAGCCATTCCCTTGGGGTCTCTGTACACAGTGACTCCGGGCTCTAACTGCTGCTGTACCTCAGGTGTTACGTGGGCAATTCACTGTTAGCTTCTTGCCCTCTGGTTCTGCCGTGGGCCTGTAGTTCCCCACGACCTTGGGCTCCCGGTGCCCGGTTTCTGTGCTCTGGCTTAGAGGAGACCCAATTGCAGCCCTCCTCTAGCTCCTGATCACTCCTCTGTTCCTTCCCTGTCTCTTGTCTGCACCAGACTGTTTAACTCCTTCTCTAGACCAGGATGTAAATAGGGATGCTCCCCTTAAACTGGGTTTAGAGCTCCCCCTTCTGGCCTGGAGTCAGAAAGTGTTGCATGTAAGATTACCTGGCAAAGGGATCCCTCCTGTCTCCAGGCATGGCATTACCCTCCCCGAGAGGAAGGCAGCACCACTGTGGTACCTGAACTCCTGGGGTGCCACATAGCAATTATGATTTAGATTACAGAACAGGATAGGTTCCGAGGCGAATTCCCATTGTCACATGGCCATATGATAACCAAACCAGTTTCAGAATACTAAGGGGGTGAAGCACCACCCTTGGTAGCTAGGACACCGCCTCAAAAAACTGCACCCATTCTATACTAATACATAGGCATATTGGAGAAAAAAGAGTATCAAGTGCTAAAGTTGCAAAATATAAAATTTTATTAAATATCACAATAGCAAATATGTATGCAAAGGAAAAAAGGGAAGGGGAAAAAATTCGGCTCACCAGTGTGAAACAGAAGTCCTTGTGTGCAAGCTTGCGCAGGAACAAAAGTCTTGATTGATTCAGCGCTTTATCAAGGATCCACATTCTATTGCGGGCCACCACCATTTAGTTTTCACTACCCTGGTAAGTCATTCCTTATTTGTTGTTATTATTATTATTATTATTACTATTTATTTACCGTATTTTTCGGACTATAAGATGCACCGGACTATAAGGCGCACCCAGGTTTTAGAGGTGGAAAATAGGGAAAAAAATATTTGAAGCAAAAAAATGTGGTAAAATATTTAATAACATAAATAACATACTATTATATGTGGTGTTATTACATATAACAGTATGTTATTATGTTGGAAGCTGCAGGACCAGTGTGGTGTCTGTACAGTACTATATGAAGATGCTGGAGGGTGAGTATAAGAATGGGGGCACAGGGCTGATATTGAAAGCACCACTCCAGCACTGCAAAATAGCACTGGAGTGCTGCTTTAAAATCCCATGGGAGAACTATAACTCCCAGCATGTCCTGCAGATCCTATGACATGCTGGGAGTTATAGTTCACCACAGGAGTGGCAGAGTGCTTTATTGTGTATTGTAAAGACTAACCTCTTAATTGTGGCAGCCTGCCAGCCTGTGGTGAGGTAAAAGCATCCCATGACTGCACACACAGAGCCCTCCCTCTTGTTGCCTCTCCACAGCACAGGTTTTGAGGAAGCCTGCAGATTCTAGTGGAGAGCCTGAAGGACTTGTGATGATGTCAAGAAGAGGGAGGGCTCTGAGCTGCCATGTGATGCTCCAGCCCGCCCACTCCTGACATCACACAGGTCCTGTTTGTGCACAGCACTCGGCATCCAGGCATGGCAGGCAGGTATACAGCGATCTCCTCTCCGCTCTGGCCCCTGCTGCTGCTGCCTCCTCCCCAGGACACACAAATCTCCCTAGCTGCTGCAGCAATCAGCGCTGAGGAAGCCATGCGTGTCCCTGCTTAAGTGCAGTATTCATTTGCTGCTCCCGTCTCACCGCTCAGCTGATCGGTGGGCGGGGAGCCGCTAATGAATATTCACTGCACTTAATCATGGGGACCACATGGTTTTCCCAGCGCTGATTCCGGGCAGCAGGGACATCCTGAAGTGGGATAACAGTGCGATCCCACTCACTGCTGCCCCCCTCCCCACATGCTACATCCCTACCATAAGACGCACCCACACTTTCCTCCCAAATTTGGAGGAAAAAAAGTGCGTCTTATGGTCGGAAAAATACGGTATATAGCACCATTGATTCCATGGTGCTGTACATGAGAAGGGGTTACATACAAGTTACAGATATCACTTACAGTAAATAAACTAACAATGACAGACTGATACAGAGGGGCGAGGACCCTGCCCTTGCGGGCTTACATTCTGCAGGATTATGGGGAAGGAGACAGTAGGTTGGGGGTTGCAGGAGCTCCGGTGTTGATGAGGCGGTAGCTTCGGTAGTGATGAGGAGGCAGCGGGGTCAGTGCAGGCTGTAGGCTTTCCTGAAGAGATGAGTTTTCAGGTTCCGTCTGAAGGATCCGAATGTGGTTGATAGTCGGACGTGTTGGGGCAGAGAGTTCCAGAGGATGGGGGATATTCGGGAGAAGTCTTGGAGGCGATTGGATGAGGAGCGAATAAGTGTGGAGGAGAGAAGGAGGTCTTGGGAGGACTGGAGATTACGTGAGGGAAGATATCAGGAGATTAGTTCGGAGATATATTATTATTATTATTATTATTATTTATTGTTATAGCACCATTTATTCCATGGCGCTTTACATGTGAGGAGGGGTATACATAATAAAAACAAGTACAATAATCTTAAACAATACAAGTCATAACTGGTACAGGAGGAGTGAGGACCCTGCCCGCGAAGGCTCACAATCTACAAGGGATGGGTGAGAATACAGTAGGTGAGGATAGAGCTGATCGTGCAGCGGTTGGTTGATCGGTGGTTACTGCAGGTTGTAGGCTTGACGGAAGAGGTGGGTCTTCAGGTTCTTTTTGAAGGTTTCAATGGTAGGCGAGTGTCTGATGTGTTGTGGTAGAGGGTTCCAGAGTAGGGGTGATATGCGAGAGAAATCTTGTATGCGATCTTGGGAAGAGGAGATAAGAGGGGAGTAGAGAAGGAGATCTTGTGAGGATCGGAGGTTGCGTGTAGGTAAGTACCGGGAGACGAGGTCACAGATGTATGGAGGAGACAGGTTGTGGATGGCTTTGTATGTCATGGTTAGGGTTTGTACTGGAGTCTCTGGGCAATGGGGAGCCAGTGGGGGGGATTGACAGAGGGGAGAGGCCGGGGAATAGCGGGGGGACAGGTGGATTAGTCGGGCAGCAGAGTTTAGAATAGATTGGAGGGGTGCAAGAGTGTTCGAGGGGAGGCCACAGAGCAGGAGGTTGCAGTAGTCAAGGCGAGAGATGATGAGGGCATGGACTAGGGTTTTTGCAGATTCTTGGTTGATGAATGAACGGATTCGTGAAATATTTTTGAGTTAAAGTCAGCAGGAAGTGGAAAGGGCTTGGATATGTGGTTTGAAGGAGAGATCAGCGTCAAGGATTACCCCGAGGCAGCGAGCTTGTGGGACTGGGGAGAGTGGGCAGCCATTTACTGTAATGGTTAGGTTCGTTGGGGGGGTCGTGTGAGATGGGGGAAAGATGATGAATTCTGTTTTGTCCATGTTAAAGGGAACCTGTCACCACGTTTTTGGAAGATGGGATAAAAATAGCGTTAAATAGGGGCAGAGGTGGGCGTTACATTAGTGTGTGTGTTATGCGTTTATTACCCACCTAAGTGCCGAAATAACTTTGCAAAGTCTCCGTTTTCGCCTGTCAATCAGGCTGGTCAGGTCGCATGGGCGTTGTCTTCCCCCAGATTTGGCGTAGTTTTCCGTTGGTGGCGTAGTGGTGTGCGCATGCCCAAAGTCCGGAATCCTCTTCCAGGGGATTTAAAATAGCGCGGTGTTCGTTATTGCATTGGTGATCGGTGGGCGCGGCCATCTTCCTTTGGCCGCGCGTGCGCAGAAGCGGCGCTCTGCTGGCCGCGGCTTCAGGAAAATGGCCGCCGCGATATCCATCTGCGCACGCGCGGCATCCCGCGGCCATTTTCCTGAAGCCGCGGCCAGCAGAGCGCCGCTTCTGCGCACGCGCGGCCAAAGGAAGATGGCCGCGCCCACCGATCACCAATGCAATAACGAACACCGCGCTATTTTAAATCCCCTGGAAGAGGATTCCGGACTTTGGGCATGCGCACACCACTACGCCACCAACGGAAAACTACGCCAAATCTGGGTGAAGACACCACGCCCATGTGACCTGACCAGCCTGATTGACAGGCGAAAACGGAGACTTTGCAAAGTTATTTCGGCAACTTAGGTGGGTAATAAACGCATAACAAACACACTAATGTAATGCCCACCTCTGCCCCTATTTAACGCTATTTTTATCCCATCTTCCAAAAACGTGGTGACAGGTTCCCTTTAAGTTTCAGAAATCTAGCGGAGAAGAAGGATGAAATAGTGGACAGACATTGAGGGATTCTGGTTAGTAGGGAGGTGATATCTGGTCCAGAGATGTAGATCTGTGTGTCATCAGCATAGAGGTGATACTGAAAGCCATGATATTCTATGAGCTGTCCCAGGCCAAAGGCGTAAATGGAGAAGAGCAGGGGCCCAAGGACTGAACCTTGCGGGACTCCGACAGATAGGGGGTGAGGTGAGGAGGTGGTGTGTGAGTGGGAGACGCTGAATGTCCGGTCTGTTAGGTATGATGAGATCCAGGATAGGGCCAAGTCTGTGATGCCAAGGGATGAGAGGGTCTGTAATAATAGGGAATGGTCCACTGTGTCAAAGGCAGCCGACAGGTCGAGGAGGAGGAGAACAGAGTAGTGTCGCTTGCTCTTGGCGGTTAAGAGGTCATTGGTGACCTTAGTTAGGGCAGTTTCAGTGGAGTGGTGTGACCGGAAGCCAGATTGTAAGCGGTCAAAGAGGGAGCAAGAAGAGAGATGGTAGGACAGTTCAAGGTAGACGTGTTGTTCTAGTAGTTTGGAGGCATAAGGAAGAAGTGATATAGGGCGATAGCTAGATACAGAGGATGGGTCAAGAGAGGGCTTTTTGAGGATAGCTGTGATGAAGGCATGTTTAAAGCTTGAGGGGAAAACACCAGTTGTTAGTGATAGGTTGAAGAGATGGGTTAGGGTTGGGATGAAGACTGTGGTGAGGTTTGGGATGAGGTGGGACGGGAGTGGGTCAAGTGCACAGGTGGTGAGATGCGATCTTGAGAGTAGAGTGGAGAGTTGATCTTCTGTAATGGTGGAGAAGTTGGTTTTGGAGGTGGAGGGCTGGGAAGTCGGGAGGAAGGGCTCTGGGGCTTGTTGACCAAAACTGTCTCTGATGCTATCAATCTTCTGCTTGAAAAATGAGGCAAAGTCTTCAGCTGAGATAAGTGGGGAGGGAGGAGGTGCTGGGGGATGGAGGAGAGAATTGAAGGAAGGAATAACTGTTTAGGGTTGTGAGACAGGGAGGATATGAGAGATGAGAAGTAGGTTTGTTTAGCTGTGGCGAGTGTGGTCTTGAAAGTAGTGAGGGACAGTTTGAATGCGATGAAGTGGTCATTGGAGTGGGATCTTTTCCATCTGCGCTCAGCAGCCCTGGAAGCTCGCCTCAGTTCTTTGGTCAGGCTTGTGTGCCAGGGCTGTCTGTTGATTTTGCGAGCTTTGGTATGTGTAAGTGGGGCAGCAGATTCCAAAGCTACAGCTATTGTGGTGTTATATAGAGCGGCAGCGTCATCCGCATTGTGTATGGAACTTATGTCTGTGAGAGGGAGGAGGGATTCCGAGAATGAATGTAGGTCAAGATGTTTAAGATTTCTGCGAGGATGTGAAAGTTTGTGGGGTGGGGATTGTAGACATGGAGTGGAGAGAGATGAGAATGTGAGAAGGTTGTGGTCAGAGAGTGGAAGAGGTGAGTTAGAGAGGTTAGATAGGGAGCTGAGGCGGGTGAAGATGAGGTCCAGTGTGTGACCATCTTTGTGAGTGGCTGCAGAAGACCATTGAGTGAGGCCGAAGGAGGAAGTGAGAGATAGAAGTTTAGTGGCAGCTGAGAGGGAAGTGTCAATGGGGATGTTGAAATCGCCCATGATGATAGTGGGGATGTCCGCAGAAAGCAAATGAAGTAGCCAGGTGGTGAAGTGGTCGTAGAACGTGGTGGCTGGTCCTGGGGGGTGGTAAATGGCAGCCAGTTGGAGGTTGGAGGGGGAGTAGATGCGCACAGAGTGCACCTCAAAGGAAGGGAGGGTAACAGAGGGTGGCAGTGGGATTGGGGTGAAGGAGCAGTTATCTGTCAGGAGAAAACCAACTCCTCCGCCATGTTTGCTGCTGGGGCGGGGTGTGTGAGAAAGGTGGAAGCCACCGTAAGAGAGTGCAGCAGGGGAGGCTGTGTCAGAAGGGGTGAGCCAGGTTTCGGTGATGGCGAGGAAGGAGAGTTTGGTAGTAACAAAGAGATCATGGATGTAGGAAAGCTTGTTACAGACAGAGCGAGCATTCCACAGAGCTCCTGTTAGTGGGACTGGGGAAGTGGGGGCTGGGCGAATGTGTATAAGGTTAGAGAGGTTACGGTAGTTTGTGATGGAGCGTGGATGGGAGGTAGAAATGACTGTGGGAATATGGTGAGGAGGACCAGGATTTGTAGAGATATCACCAGCAGTGAGAAGGAGCAGAGATAGTGTTAGAAGGTGGGAGCAGGAGAGGGCATGAGGGGGCTGCCTGTGCTTTGAGACAGAGGATTGTATGTTGAGGAACAGTTCAGAGGAGGAGGTGAGATGGATGGGGAGGATAGAAGAGGAGATGAACAGTTCCTTACTTGGTGTGGGGATTGGGGGAGGTAGCAGAAAGTGAAAGATTATAGGGGTGAAAGTGAAAATAAACAGAAACATTGTTTGCAGTGACTGGCCAGTTACCTTCAGTTCCCTTCAGGTTCAATTCAGGTTTTAATTCTAATGTAATCCACACTTTTAGAACACACTTCTAGAAATCACACTGCAGACTAAAGTCATGCAGACTTTAGCTATGCAATATATGTACAACTAAGTGCGTTCAGGTGTGAAGCAGAGAGGAGTGGTCTCTTCTCATCTTGGTCAGAGAATTAAGGGTGGACCAGAGGCATACAATCAAGCCTAAGTAAACAAGGTCATAAATATCACAGGGTAAGTTGGGGTTAGCTGAAAGGCATACCATCACAATGCTAGGAGCAGAGGAAAGTCTATGTGCAAAGCTGGGTGATGTACTATGTGCACTTCATAGCAGGAGAGCTGGGTGGATGAACATACCATGAAAATGCTAGGAGCAGAGGAAAGTCTGTGTGCAAAGCTGGGTGATGTACTATGTGCACTTCATAGCAGGAGAGCTGGGTGGATGAACATACCATGAAAATGCTAGGAGCAGAGGAAAGTCTGTGTGCAAAGCTGGGTGATGTACTATGTGCACTTCATCGCAGGAGAGCTGGGTGGATGAACATACCTGTTGGAAGAATAGAGATGCTTGTTAGAGTGCGATGGTGGTAGGTAGCAGGGCACAGTCTGTATACATCTTTCAGGTTTTAATACATCTTTCAGGTTTTAATTATATATGGAGGAGACAGGTTATGGATGGCTTTGTAGGTCAGTATTAGTAATTTGAACTGGATATGCTGAGGGAATGGGAGCCAGTGAAGAGATTTGCAGAGGGGGGAAGCGGAGGAGTAGCGAGGAGAGAGATGGATTAGTCGGGCAGTAGAGTTAAGGATGGACTGGAGAGGTGCAAGGGTGTTAGCAGGGAGGCCGCAGAAAAGGATGTTGCAGTAGTCAAGGCGGGAGATGATGAGGGCATGCACAAGCATTTTAGTAGATTGAAGGTTGAGGAAAGGACGGATCCTGGAGATATTTTTGAGCTGGAGGCGACAGGAGGTGGAAAGAGCTTGGATGTGCGGTTTGAAGGACAGGGCAGAGTCGAAGGTTAATCCGAGGCAGCGGACTTCCGGTACGGGGGAAAGCATGATGTCATTGATTGTAATAGATAGGTCAGGTAAGGAAGATCTGTGGGATGGAGGAAAGATGATGAGTTCAGATTTGTCCACATTGAATTTGAGGAAGCGAGAGGAGAAGAAGGAGGATATGGCTGATAGGCATTCTGGGATTCTGGACAGCAGAGCGATGATGTCTGGGCCAGAGAGGTAGATCTGAGTGTCATCAGCATAGAGGTGGTACTGGAGGTGTTAGACACTATATGGAGCATTTGACTTTCATGGTTGATAATTAACTTGGATTGGCTAATAGCGGACGTGGTATTATGCACTGGCATTTTATCTTTTGTTACTATGGAAAGGTGACCCTTACCTATTGTGTACCGTCCTGGGTGTTCTTATTTATTGTGACTATTTGCTATTGTGATATTTAATCAAATTTAATATTTTATCACATGACCATATACAGTATTCTCTTATCCAAGAGAATCGAACTGATTATGCTATTCACTAGTGTTGAGCGATACCGTCCGATACTTGAAAGTATCGGTATCGGAAAGTATCGGCCGATACCGGCAAAATATCGGATCCAATCCGATACCGATACCCGATACCAATACAAGTCAATGGGACTCATGTATCGGACGGTATTCCTGATGGTTCCCAGGGTCTGAAGGAGAGGAAACTCTCCTTCAGGCCCTGGGAACCATATAAATGTGTAAAAGAAAGAATTAAAATAAAAAATATCGCTATACTCACCTGTCCGACGCAGCCGGGACTTCAGCGAGGGAACCGGCAGCGTTGTTTGTTTAAAAATCGCGCTATTACTTGGTTACGTGAATTCCCGGCTTGTGATTGGTCAGGTCGGCCATGTTGCCGGGACGCGGACCAATCACAGCAAGCCGTGACGAAATTACGTCACGGCTTGCTGTGATTGGTCCGCGTCCCGGCAATATGGCCGCCCTGACCAATCACAAGCCGGGACGTCACGGGAGGCTGGACACGCGCTCATTTTAAAATGGGCGCGTGTCCAGCCTCCCGTGACGTCACGGCTTGTGATTGGTTGCGCCGCGATCAACCAATCACAAGCCGGGAGGCTGGACGCGCTCATTTTGAAATGGGCGCGTGTCCAGCCTCCCGTGACGTCACGGCTTGTGATTGGTTGCGCCGCGATCAACCAATCACAAGCCGGGAGGCTGGACGCGCTCATTTTGAAATGGGCGCGTGTCCAGCCTCCCGGCTTGTGATTGGTTGACCGCGACGCAACCAATCACAAGCCGTGACGTCACGGGAGGCTGGACACGCGCCCTTTTTAAAATGAGCGCGTTTCCAGCCTCCCGTGACGTCACGGCTTGTGATTGGTTAATGGCGGCCATGTTGCCGGGACGCGGACCAATCACAGCAAGCCGTGACGTATTTTCGTCACGGCTTGCTGTGATTGGTCCGCGGCCCGGCAACATGGCCGCCCTGACCAATCACAAGCCGGGACTTCGCGTAACCATGTAAAAGCGGGAATTTTAAACAAACAACGCTGCCGGTTCCTGCGCTGAGGTCCCGGCTGCGTCGGACAGGTGAGTATAGCGATATTTTTTATTTTAATTCTCTATTTTACACATTTTAACATTAATGTTGTTCCGATACCCGATATCCGATACCACAAGAGTATCGGAATCCCGGTATCGGAATTCCGATACAGCAAGTATCGGCCGATACCCGATACTTGCAGCATCGGAATGCTCAACACTACTATTCACACATAGACCAAACTCTGATCAGAAAGTCAGCATAGTGAGCTCAGATTTTCTTGGATTAGGAGAAGATAGCAAAAAATGTCTCCATCTTTTCCATTGTGTCATCCAAGTTTTCTCCAGTGTTTTGCATGGATTCAGTGACTTGCATGTCCAAGTGCAATCCAATAATTGGATCCAACTCAGACATGCTGTGATTTTTTTCATATGCACATCCTATAGTATAACATTGGTCCAGGTGATACATAGAAAAGCTACACACACATAAGTAGCCGAACCTCCTTTCTTAAAAAAAGAAGTAATACTTTATTACCAAATATAAAACAGTAACCAAAGGCAAGACTTATAAACAATTAAAATTGTCTAAAAACAAGAAGATCGTGATCCGAGTTAAAAAATTAAACTGAGGACCAACCCCAATGCAATACAATGATTTATTAAGTGCATATACCTATATAAATACAAGCGAAACAAATAACAATGCAGTACCACTTACATTAATGATATGACATTATTTCTTTATTATATTGAACTAAATGAAGGCCCGATGCTATCGCATTGGGAGGGCAGTAATGTCACGATGGGGGCAGGCTTTGCAATGTTGAGAATCTTTCCCCCCCATGTGCTCACCCATCTATCCACTCTGTCTTTCCCCATGTGCTGACTTCTCCCATCTGTGCTCTCTTCTTTGACCTGTCTACCCCATGTGCTATCCCCCTTGTCTGCTGTCTCTCTCCTTCCTGTGCTGTGTTCTCCCCTCAAAGACAATACTGACATTACAGCAGGAGATCGTAGAGGATACATTTTGTGAGGTAAAATATTGTTTAAAAAGAGTCAGTGAAATATTTTACCTGACAAAAGAAATCCTCTGTGATCCCCTGCTGTAATGTCAGTATTGTCTTTTGCTTCCTCCCTTTGCCAGAGAATGTGGTATGCTCCGTACATGGTCAGACACAGACAATTTTTAAAATGAACTTTCGTTTGTGGCAAAACCACTTTAATGTGACCGGCTTCCTCTGCCTGTAGACACGTCCCGCATCTGCCGCCGTGATCAGCCAAATCAGACCGCCACCATCTTTGTTCAGACAGAGCAGTAGTCACATTAAATCTGCACATGCACTCCTTCTGTACAAAGGTGGCGGCGGTCAGTGAATCATTTGGCTGATCCCGGCGGCATGTTTGCAATGGTGTTCTGCTGGTGGTACCACACAAGAGGCTGCATATGGCGTATACAGTGTGTGTGTGTGTGTGTAGTGTGTACGGCTTATACAGTGTATGTATGTGTGTGTGTGTGTGTGTGTGTGTGGTGTGACGGTGTTCCGCTGGTGGTACAGCGCAAGGGGCTGGTACCACCAGCAGTTTCCATATTGAGACACCCATCACTTGGGTGTCCCAATATGGAGGTCGGTGAACTTCCACCGCTTGGAATTCTGGGATCCGGACACATCTGAACGGAACAGGATGTGAAGACATTACAAGGTAAGTATATATTAAAATGTTTGGCTACTTACGGTATGTGATTATAACTAGAAATGAGCGATCCCGAACTTAAAAGCTTGGGGTTTGTACCGGACAGTAATTTTTCAGAGCTAAATGCTGAACACGAACTTCTACCATAAGACTGTTGCAATGCTCAGAGTTCCGGGGGAAGTCCAGGAGGAGAGAGAGAGATAGAAATTTCCATCTCAAAAGTTCAGGTCCCCATTGTTTTCAATGAGGTTTGGGTTCAGGTTCATGTTCTGGTGCAGTTCTGGTACCCGAACCGATCTTGAATAAAGTTCAAGTTGGTTACCAGAACCCGAACTTTTGTGGGTTTGCTCATCCCTAATTATAAGTATATTGCATAAATTACTAATTTATGCACATTTAACAACCCTTTTAAATGGAACCTGTCATCAGGTTTCCCATACTTAAACTGCGCTTAGCAAACTATGTCCCTGCTATAATTAGGATTCTAATGATCAGTTTTAGGGATGAGCGGTCCCGTAGATGTTTGGGTTCTTCGAGTTCGTCCAAACTTTAGTCCAAAGTTCAGTTCAGGTACCAGTACTCTTCCCAAACTTGAATCCGAACCCGAACTTAGGTGCTGGAAAAGGTCTCTTTCTCTCTCCATCTCTCCCCCTTTCTCTCTGTCTCTCTCCCTCTCTCTCTCCATAACTCTCTCTGTCTCCATCTCTCTCCTTTCATTTCTCTTTTCACTAAAACCGTCTTCAGGGACTTAGCATTTTGGTTTCGCACATCTATAATTAGTTCCATTCTCCTCTGCATCCCAGCATACTTCTAAAAATGATCTTTATTCATTTTTATTCCTGCAATGGTACGCATTGCCGAGCAATCTGATAGTCATGTACGAACCAGCTTTCTCCCAGTGAGATCAGTAACCTGGCCCCTGTCTGTGATTAATGGGGCCAGGTTAGAAAGGTCTCAGCAGGCGCCAAGGTTGGTCAATACATGCCTATTATATCTCATAGCGTCGGGTACCATTGCAAGAGAGTAGTGAACAAAAATAATTTTGGTATGCAGAGGATCACAGAATGGATCAATGGTATCCTAATCAAGAGGGACATCATTTGCTGGCAAAAGTTTAATCATGGGAAACCAGATGAACACTTGCCATAAAGGTGTCCATCAACATGCCCTTTAGGGCACGCTCACACGAGCATATAACATGGCCAAGTGCTATGTGATGTTTTTTTGGATAGCACTAGGCCCAATGTTATACTATGGGGCCTTGCCGACTAGTGCTTTTTTTCTCATGCTGATTTAGGTATGTGTGTGTGTGTGACTTTAAGGCTTTAGCATTGACTTTAAACGATATGTGTCATGTCCAGAAACACTATTAACCTGCAGATATGGGGTTAATCTTTAGGATAATAGTGTTATTAAGGTTTACAGCCGCTGTGCTGAAAGTTAGACACTCAGGAAAAAATGAACTTCCTTTTTCGCAGGTGCCACCAGCTTTCAGTCATGCATGCGTGCCCGGAGCAATTATAGTCACCGCCCACAGCACCTAGAGTGGCGAAGGTAGGTATGCTCTGCAACTGATTGATGGTCATTCCTGCAATGATGCACTGTAGAGCCGGCTGTCAGTCATCCCAGATTGTGCCTACAGACACTCTGAGCTGTGACTGTACTTGCTCCGAGCATGCCTGCAATACTTTAAAGCTGCAGCACCCGGGAGAAATTAAGTTAATTTTTTCCCAGGTGTTGCACTTTCAATACAGCATCTGGGCATTTCTATAAGACTATTAACTTGCAGATTAACTCTATATATGCAACTGAATATCTATTTTAGTTATTAGACCTGATGTGTTCTCTTTAACTCAAACCAGAGCAGTGACAGCTAGGTCTAGAAATTATGCTGAAATATTACGTAGTTGGAAAATTTCAGGAAACAAAAGTACTTGGATGAAACTGTGTCAACAAAGATTTTAAAAAGCCAATTGTTCTTCTCTTCCAATCTGGTTCTCAAATATGAAAATGACTGCATACTATTTGGGTATATGCCCTATTCTTGTACCCTTAAACCTAGAAGTGTTTCCAATGAAAACAGTCTTTATAATCATTTCCTGGATTACGAGAGTCACGTTCAACCAGTTTTGGAGCAAAGAACTATTGTTGAGGAAGTAACAATTGCCTTTTTACAAGAAACAAAGATAGATTAGAAACAAATATCGGTTCGCTTTTTCATTAAAAGTGCTGTACATTTAAAATGTTTTCTTTAGAAAATGAAGAATTCTACCTGAACCAAAAATATATAACTACACTATATACTACAAATGCACCCCTTAACATTGAAATTGCAACATCAAGTTGAAAAGTCAAGGGATTATGACAATCTGAAAATCACAGGATGAATAGACATGGTAGTTATCTGCAAAGGAGAAAAAATGGAATCAAATTTTTTTAAATATTTTGATTTATTCACTATCGAGTACGAGCCCTAAGGGCAAAAATACAGGCACTTTTACACCATAGCTGCTATCAAGAAGGTTATTAACTCCTTTACCTCCCAAGGTGGTTTGCACGTTAATGACCAGGCCAATTTTTACAATTCTAACCACTGTCAGTTTATGAGGTTATAACTCTGGAATACTTCAACGAATCCCAGTGATTCTGAGATATGTTTTTTCAAGACACATTGTACATCATGGTAGGGGTAAAATTTCTTTGACAACTTGCATTTATTTGTGAAAAAAAACTGAAATTTGGCAAACATTTGAAAAATGTTGCAATTTGAACTTTGAAATCGTGTATCCTTAAATCAGAGAGATGTGGCACACAAAATAGTTAATAAATAATATTTACCACTTATCTACTTTACATCAGTACAATATTTGAAACCAATTTTTTTTTCTTAGGAAATTTTTTTCCAACAAAATTCACACCATTTCTTTTAGGGACCACTTCACATTTGAAGTATCTTTGAGGGGTCTTTGATAAAAAAAAATACCCCAAATTGACACCTTTCTAAAAACTGCGCCCCTCAAGATGATCCGAACCACATTCAAAAAGTTAACACTTCAGGTGCTTCACAGGAATTTTTGGAATGTGGAAAAAAATGAACATTTAACTTTTTTCACAAAAAATACTTTAGATACAATTTTTTTTTTTATTTTTACAAGGGTAACAGGAAAAAATGAGTTTTGCAATTTCTCATCAGCACACCGATACCCTATATGTGGGGGATGACCACTGTTCGGGTTTGGAAGGGAAGGAGCACCATTTGACTTTTTGAATGCACAAACTGCTGGAATAATTAGCGGATGCCAGATTGCGTTTGGAGAGCCCCTGATGTGCCTAAACAGTGGAAATCCCCCACAAGCGACACCATTTTGGAAACTAGAAACTTCAGGGAACTTATCTAGATGTGTGTAAACTACATTAAACCCTCGGGTGCTGCACAGAAGTATAATGTTGAGCCACAAAAATAACAAAAATCGCATTTTTCCCACAAAAACGTTTTTTAGTCCTAAATTTTGTATTTTCATAAGGGTAACAGAAGAAATTTCACCATACAATGATTAGTAAAATTTCTCCTCAGCATGCTGATACTCCATATGAGGGAGAAAACTACTGTTTGGACGGACGGCAGGGCTCGAAAGGGAAGGAGCATCATTTGACTTTTTGAATGTAAAATTTAGTGGAATCATTATCGGAAGCCATGTTTCGTTTGGATGCCCCTGATGTGCCTAATTAGTGGAAACCACCCACAAGTGAATGAATTTTGGAAACTAGACCCCTAAAGGAATGTATTTAGATGTGTATTGATGACCGAAGAAAGTAAGTCCGCAAGGACAGAGTCCTCTCCCCTCTGTACCAGTCTGTCATTGTAAATTTGTTTACTGTTAGGCTAAGTGCACACGTTGCAGAATTGCCGCGGAAATTTCCACGGCAATTCTGCAACTCCTGCCGCGGGTATATCGCATGCGGAATTGGCATGCATATTCCTGCTAAAAACTAGCGTTTTGCAAGCATAATTAGCTTGCAGAATGCTAGCGTTTTCCAAGCGATTTGTAGCATCGCTTGGAAAACTGATTGACAGGTTGGTCACACTTGTCAAACATAGTGCTTGACAAGTGTGACCAACTTTTTACTATTGATGCAGCCTATGCAGCATCAATAGTAAAAGATAGAATGTTAAAAATAATTTAAAAAAATGGTTATTCTCACCTTCCGCAGACAGACGATCTCCTCAGCGGCTTCTGTTCCTATAGATGCTTTGTGTGCAGGACCTTCGATGGCGTCGCGGTCACGTGACGTCATCGCGGTCATGTGACCACGACGTCATAGCAGGTCCTTCACACACAGCATCGCTGGGAACGGAAGCGGCAGCGTGCACCGCTGAGAGGCGGGAAGACTTCCGGGGGCCATCGAAGGTGAGTATTTCACGATTTTTTATTTTAATTCTTTTTTTTTACCAATTATATGGTGCCCAGTCCGTGGAGGAGAGTCTCCTCTCCTCCACCCTGGGTACCATCCGCACATGATCTGCTTACTTCCCGCATGGTGGACATAACCCCATACGGGAAGTAAGCAGATCAATGCATTCCTAGGTGTGCGGAATCCCCGCGATTCCGCAAATTTAATAAACATGCTGTGTTTTTTTCTGGAATGCGATTCCGCTCAGGAAAAAAATGCAGCATGTGCACAAAAAAATGTGGATTGCATTCTATTAAATAGGATGCTTAATGTGAGTGTTTTTTTCGTGGTTTTATAGCGTTTTTATAGCGAAAAACCACGAAAAAAACGCGAAAAATCTGCTACGTGTGCACACAGCCTTAACGATATCTATAACCCTGTATGTAGCCCCTTTTCACATGTACAGCACCATGGAATTAATGGTGCTATATAAATAAATAATAATAATAAAAAATAATAATAATGACCTTGAACCCCCATGTGCTTCACAGAAGTTTTTAATGTTCAGCCGTGAAAATAAAAAAAATCACATATTCCCCACAAAAACGTTATTTTAGCCAGGAATTTTGCATTTTCATAAGGAGAAATTGCACCATACAATTTGTTGTGCAATTCCTTCTGAGTATGTTGATACCCCATATGTAGGGGAATACTACTTTTGAGGTAAAGTGCAAAACTCAGAAGGGAAGAGGTGCCACAATGGACTTCAGATTTTGCTGGAATGGTTTGAGGGTGCCATGTTACATTGGCAGTGCCCCTGAGGTGCCAGAACAATGGAAACCCCCCATATGTGAATTCAGTTTACAAACTGCACTCCCCAATGAATTCATCTAGGGGGTGCAGTGATCATATTGACACCACATGTGCCTCACAGAATTGTATACCATTGAGCAGTGAAGAAAGAATAAATTACATTTTTATGACTAAAATGTTGTTTTTGCCCCAAGTTTTTATTTTTTCTAAGAGCTAATAGAAAATTATTTTACAACAAACTGAGGTCCACTTTTTCCTGAGTGCGCCAATACTCTACATGTAATCAGGATACATTTTTCATGAACAGTGCAAAGCTCAGTAGGGAAGGAGCGCCATACTATAGTGCAGATTTTACTGTTATGGTTTGCGGGTGCCATGACACACTGGGAGAGCCCCTGAGTTGCCAGAACAGCAGAACCACCTTAAGTGACCCCATTTTACAAACTACACCTTTCAACGAGTTCATCTAGGGGTGTAGTGCTCATATTGACACCATGAGTGTGTCACAGAATTTTATACTTTTGGACTGTGAAGAAAAAATAACTGCATTTTTACCAACAAAATTTTGTTTTAGACCCAGATTTTACATTTTCATACAAGAAGTGGATAAATATAGCAGCATAATTTGTTCCAGAATTTGTACTGACTGTGGCAATACCCCATACGTGGCTGTACAGTGCTACTTAGCCATACAGAGAGACTCAGGAGGGACAGGGCGCTATTTGCCTCCTGGTGTGCAGATTTTCCTAGAACAGTTTGTGGACTCTGTATACAGACCCAAATGACCCCATTTTGGAAATTATACCCATTTGGGAATTTATCAACAGGTGTTGTGACAATTTTGACTCCATGGGTGTTTTCCAGAAACAAGCAGCAATGGATAACAATTGCAAACTGTGACAATGCAAACTTTTTCAGGTGCGGGTTCACAGAATCATATGCACACTGGTCATGAGTTCTGCCCCCTCTACAGATCCTTGCAATTCTTCATGCCCGGGTCTAACTCCCATCTATGTCAAAATTTTCCCTGAAGCTGGGCATGCGCTACACACTTACTTTGTCATTTTCATTCTCTTCCAACTATATGTGTGCTTCCAATGCTACCAGCTTGCAACAGGTCACTGCGCATGTGCGATCTTGGGGTCCTGGGAGAGACGCCTGCCCGCTCTACTCTAGCGCAACACGGACACAGCAACTTCCGCCTCCGTCAGCTGACTCCCGACTGACACTGGTATGGAATCTCGCGTGATTGATCAGGTATTTTAACCCCTTAGTGACGGAGACAATTTGCAGCTTAATGACCAGGCCAATTTTTACAATTCTGACCACTGTCATTTTATGAGGTTATAACTCTGAAATGCTTTAACGGATCCTGCTGATTTTGAGAAGGTTTTTTCGTGACATATTGTAATTCATGTTAGTGGTAAAATTCCTTCGATTTTACTTGCATTTATTTATGAAAAAAATGAAAATATGGCAATTTTTTTTTACATTTTGCAATTTTCAAATTTTGAATTTATATGCCCTAATATCAGAGAGATATGTTACACAAAATAGATAAATAAAATTTCCCCCATTTCTACTTTACATTAGCACAATTTTGGAAACAATTTTTTTGTTAGGAATTATAAGGGTTAAAAGTTGACCAGCGATTTCTCATTTTTACAACAAAATTTACAAAACCATTTTTTTAGGGACCATCTCACATTTAAAGTCACTTTGAGGGGTGTACATGACAGAAAATACCCAAAAGTGACACCAAAACTGCACCCCTCAAGGTGCTCAAAATCACATTCAAGAAGCTTATTAACCCTTTACGTACTTCACAGGAACTGAAATTAGGAAAAAATTAACATTTAACTTTTTTTTTACAAACATTTTACTTCAGAACCAAATTTTTTTTATTTTCACAAGTGTAAAAAGAGAAAATGAACCACAAAATTTGTTTTTGCTATTTCTCCTGAATACGCCGCTACCCCATATGTGGGGGTAAACCACTGTTTGGGTGCACGGCAGAGCTTGGAAGAGAAGGAGTGCCGTTTGACTTTTTCAATGCAGAATTGGCTGGAATTGAGATCGGATGCCATGTCGCTTCTAGAGAGCCCCTGATGTGCTTAAACAGTGGAAAACCTCACAAGTGACACCATTTTGGAAACTAGACCCCTTAATGAACTTATGGAGATCGGACGCCTTGTTTGGAGAGCCCCTGATGTGCCTAAACAGTGAAAACCCCCCATAAGTGATACCATTTTGGAAATTAGACCCCTTAAGGAACTTATCTAGATGTGTGGTGAGCACTTTGAACCCCCAAGTGCTTCACTGAAGTCTATAACGAAGAGTCCTAAAAATAAAAATTTTTATTTTTTTCCACAAAAATGATCTTTTCTCTCCCAAATTTTTATTTTCACAAGGATAACAGGAGAAATTAGACTCCGAAAGTTGTGGAATTTGTCCTGAGTACGTCGATACCCCATATGTGGGGGTAAACTACTGTTTGGGTGCACGGCAGAGATCAGAAGGAAAGGAGCGCCGTTGCGTTTGGAAACCCCCTGATGTACCTAAACAGTGGAAACCCTGTTGTGAATTCTGCTCTTGGGCTCCCTCTGGTGGTTATAAGTGGTAGCGCTGCTGTCTTTGGATCGCTGCATTCATCAGGTGTGTCCACTTATTGCAATTCTGACTGGGCTATTTAGTCTTGCTTGACCCTTTAGTCAGTGCCAGTTGTCCATTGTTCCTGGAGGATTCACATCCCTGCCTGGTCTCTCCTACTTTGCTGTTCATTTCAACAAAGATAAGTTCTGGCCTTGTTTTTTGCAGTCCACATGCTGTGGGCCTTATTGTTCAGTTCTTTTCCATGTTTTGTCTTGTCCAGCTTGGTCTGTATAAGGATTTGTTCAGACAAGCTGGTATCTCTGGCGATGCAGATATACCCTCCATATCTTTAGTTAGATGTGGAGATTTTGTATTTTCTGTGGTGGATATTTTCTAGTGTTTTAATACTGACCGCATAGTACTCTGTCCTAGTTGCGGTGTTAAGTTCAGGGTCTGCGGGCAGTACAGGTACCACCTTCTCCAGAGTACGTCTCATGCTGCTCCTAGGCCACCAGATCATAACAGTACAACTGGCCAACAATGAGTTAATCGCATCTCAGAAGAAGGGAAGGAAAGTGCTGAGCCATTTTTTTTCTGTAGTCTGTTGTGTCTTTTCTTCCCTTTTTACCTCTGGGTGGCTCAGGAGTTTGGCGCTGGCATGGATGTTCAGGGATTGGCTTCTCGTGTGGATCAACTTGCTGCTAGAGTACAGGGTATTTCCAATTATATCGTTCAGACTCCGGTTTTAGAGCCTAGAATTCCAACTCCTGATTTGTTTTTTGGGGACAGGTCCAAATTTTTGAGCTTTAAAAATAACTGTAAACTGTTTTTTGCTCTGAAACCCCATTCCTCTGGTGATCCCACTCAGCAGGTTAAAATTGTCATCTCTCTGCTGCGTGGTGATCCTCAGGATTGGGCATTTTCCCTTGAATCTGGGAATCCGGCTTTGCTTAATGTAGACACCTTCTTTCAGGTGCTAGGGTTATTGTATGATGAACCTAATTCAGTGGATCATGCTGAGAAGACCTTGTTGGCCCTGTGTCAGGTCAAGAAGCGGCAGAATCGTATTGCCAGAAATTTAGAAAATGATCTGTGCTGACTAAATGGAATGAGGATGCCTTGGCGGCAATTTTCAGAAAGGGTCTTTCTGAATCCGTTAAAGATATTATGGTGGGGTTCCCCACGCCTGCTGGTCTGAGTGATTCTATGTCTCTGGCCATTCAGATTGATCGGCGCTTGCGCGAGCGCAGAGTTGTGCACACTATGGCGTTGTCTTCCGAGTCCTGAGCCTATGCAGTGTGATAGATTGTGTCTAGAGCTGGACGACAAGGATTCAGACATCAGAATAGGTTGTGTTTTTACTGCGGCAATTCTGCTCATGTTATTTCTGATTGCCCTAAGCGTACCAAGAGAATCGCTAGTTCCGTTACCATCAGTACTGTACAACCTAAATTTCTGTTATCTGTGACCCTGATCTGCTCATTATCGTCATTTTCTGTCATGGCATTTGTGGATTCAGGCGCCGCTTTAAACTTAATGGACTTAGAATTTGCCAGACGTTGTGGTTTCCCCTTGCAGCCTTTGCAGAGTCCTATTCCTGTGAGGGGCATTGATGCTACACCGTTGGCTAAAAATAAACCTCAGTTTTGGACACAGCTGACCATGTGCATGGCGCCAGCCCATCAGGAAGATTGTCATTTTCTGGTGTTGCATAATTTGCATGATGCTATTGTACTGGGTTTCCCATGGTTACAGGTGCATAATCCGGTATTAGATTGGAAATCTATGTCTGTGACTAGTTGGGGTTGTCAGGGGGTTCATGGTGACGTTCCTTTGATGTCAATTTCCTCCTCCCCCTCTTCTGAAATTCCTGAGTTTTTGTCAGATTTCCAGGATGTATTCGATGAGCCCAAGTCCAGTTCCCTTCCACCGCATAGGGACTGTGATTGTGCTATTGACTTGATTCCAGGCTGTAAGTTCCCTAAGGGTCGACTTTTCAACCTGTCTGTGCCAGAACATGCCGCCATGCGGAGTCTTTGGAAAAGGGGCACATTCGGCCATCTTCTTCACCATTGGGAGCAGGTTTTTTTTTTGTTGCCAAGAAGGATGGCTCTTTGAGACCCTGTATTGATTATCGCCTCTTGAATAAGATCACGGTCAAATTCCAATACCCTTTGCCTTTGCTTTCTGATTTGTTTGCTAGGATTAAGGGGGCTAGTTGGTTTACTAAGATTGACCTTCGAGGGGCATATAATCTTGTTCGTTTTAAGCAGGGTGACGAATGGAAAACAGCGTTTAATACGCCCAAAGGCCATTTTGAATACCTTGTGATGCCATTCGGGCTCTCTAATGCTCCATCTGTGTTTCAGTCCTTCATGCATGATATATTTCGGAATTATCTTGATAAATTCATGATTGTATATTTGGATGATATTTTGATTTTTTCAGATGATTGGGAGTCTCATGTGAAGCAAGTCAGGATGGTATTTCAGATCCTTCGTGATAATGCTTTGTTTGTGAAGGGGTCTAAGTGCCTCTTCGGAGTACAGAAGGTTTCTTTTTTGGGCTTCATTTTTTCTCCCTCATCTATAGAAATGGATCCGGTTAAGGTTCAGGCCATTCATGATTGGATCCAGCCCACATCCGTGAAGATCCTTCAGAAATTTTTGGGCTTTGCTAATTTTTATCGCCGTTTCATTGCCAACTTCTCCAGTGTGGTTAAACCCCTGACCGATGTGACGAATTGGTCCTCTGCGGCTGTTTCTGCCTTTCAGGAGCTTAAACGCCGATTTACTTCTGCCCCTGTGTTGCGTCAGCCGGATGTTTCTCTTCCATTTCAGGTTGAGGTTGACGCTTCTGAGATTGGGGCAGGGGCCGTTTTGTCTCAGAGGCATTCTGATGGTTCCTTGATGAAACCGTGTGCCTTCTTTTCTCGAAAGTTTTCACCTGCGGAACGCAATTATGATGTCGCAATCGTGAGTTGTTGGCTATGAAGTGGGCATTTGAGGAGTGGCGACATTGGCTTGAGGGGGCCAAGCACCGTATTGTGGTCTTGACCGATCATAAGAATCTGATTTACCTCGAGTCTGCCAAGCGGCTGAATCCTAGACAGGCCCGATGGTCCCTGTTTTTCTCCCGTTTTGATTTTGTGGTCTCGTATCTCCCGGGTTCTAAGAATGTTAAGGCTGATGCCCTCTCTAGGAGCTTTTTGCCTGATTCTCCTGGGGTCCTTGAGCCGGTCGGCATTTTGAAGGAAGGGGTAATTCTTTCTGCCATTTCCCCTGATTTACGACGGGTTCTTCAGGAATTTCAGGCTGATAAACCTGACCGCTGTCCAGTGGGGAAACTGTTTGTTCCTGACAGATGGACTAGTAAAGTGATTTCTGAGGTTCATTGTTCTGTGTTGGCTGGCCATCCTGGGATTTTTGGTACCAGAGATTTGGTTGGTAGGTCCTTTTGGTGGCCTTCTTTGTCACGGGATGTGCGTTCTTTTGTGCAGTCCTGTGAGACTTGTGCGCGGGCCAAGCCTTGCTGTTCCCGCGCTAGTGGGTTGCTTTTGCCTTTGCCGGTCCCTGAGAGGCCTTGGACGCATATTTCTATGGATTTTATTTCAGATCTTCCAGTTTCCCAGAGGATGTCAGTTATCTGGGTGGTTTGTGACCGGTTTTCTAAGATGGTTCATTTGGTACCTTTGCCTAAATTGCCTTCCTCTTCTGATTTGGTTCCATTGTTTTTTCAACATGTGGTTCGTTTGCATGGCATTCCGGAGAATATTGTGTCTGATAGAGGTTCCCAGTTTATTTCTAGGTTTTGGCGGGCCTTTTGTGCTAGGCTGGGCATTGATTTGTCTTTTTCTTCCGCATTTCATCCTCAGACAAATGGCCAAACCGAGCGAACTAATCAGACTTTGGCAACTTATTTGAGATGCTTTGTGTCTGCTGATCAGGATGATTGGGTGGCTTTCTTGCCATTGGCTGAGTTTGCCCTTAATAAGCGGGCTAGTTCTGCTACTTTGGTTTCGCCCTTCTTTTGTAATTCTGGTTTTCATCCTCGTTTTTCTTCAGGGCAGGTTGAGCCTTCTGATTGTCCTGGGGTGGACTCTGTGGTTGACAGGTTGCAACCAATTGGGGCTCATGTTGTGGACAATTTGGTGTTGTCTCAGGAGGAGGCTCAGCGTTTTGCTAACCGTCGTCGGTGTGTTGGTTCCCGGCTTCGGGTTGGGGAGTTGGTCTGGTTGTCTTCCCGTCATGTTCCTATGAAGGTTTCTTCCCCTAAGTTCAAGCCTCGGTTTATTGGTCCTTATAGGATTTCTGAGATTATCAATCCAGTGTCTTTTCGTTTGGCCCTTCCAGACTCTTTTTCCTTCCATAATGTTTTTCATAGATCTTTGTTGCGGAAATATGTGGTGCCTGTTGTTCCCTCCGTTGATCCTCCTACGGTGTTGATTGATGGGGAGTTGGAGTATGTGGTTGAGAAGATTTTGGATTCTCGTTTTTCGAGGCGGAAGCTTCAGTATCTTGTCAAATGGAAGGGTTATGGCCAGGAGGATAATTCTTGGGTTGTTGCCTCCGATGTTCATGCTGACGATTTGGTTCGTGCCTTTCATTTGACTCGTCCTGATCGGCCTGGGGGCTCTGGTGAGGGTTCGGTGACCCCTCCTCAAGGGGGGGCTACTGTTGTGAATTCTGCTCTTGGGCTCCCTCCGGTGGTTATAAGTGGTAGCGCTGCTGTCTTTGGATCGCTGCAATCATCAGGTGTGTCCACTTATTGCAATTCTGACTGGGCTATTTAGTCTTGCTTGACCCTTTAGTCAGTGCCACCTGTCCATTGTTCCTGGAGGATTCACATCCCTGCCTGGTCTCTCCTGCTTTGCTGTTCATTTCAACAAAGATAAGTTCTGGCCTTGTTTTTTGCAGTCCACATGCTGTGGGCCTTATTGTTCAGTTCTTTTCCATGTTTTGTCTTGTCCAGCTTGGTCTGTATAAGGATTTGTTCAGCCAAGCTGGTATCTCTGGCGATGCAGATATACCCTCCATATCTTTAGTTAGATGTGGAGATTTTGTATTTTCTGTGGTGGATATTTTCTAGTGTTTTAATACTGACCGCATAGTACTCTGTCCTATCCTTTCTATTTAGCTAGAGCGGCCTCCTTTGCTAAATCCTGATTTCAGTCTGCGTATGTTATTTCCCTCTTCTCTCACAGTCAATATTTGTGGGGGCTGTCTATCCTTTGGGGATTTTCTCTGAGGCAAGATAGTTTTCCCTTTTCTATCTCTAGGGGTATTTAGTCCTCCGGCTGTGTCAAGATGTCTAGGGAGTGTTAGGTACATTCCACGGCTACTTCTAGTTGCGGTGTTAAGTTCAGGGTCTGCGGTTAGTACAGGTACCACCTTCTCCAGAGTACGTCTCATGCTGCTCCTAGGCCACCAGATCATAACAAAAACCCCTAATTCTAACTCCAACCCTAACCCCAGCACACCCCTAACCTTAATCCCAACCCTAACCATAACCCTAATCACAACCCTAACCCCAACACACCCCTAACCCTAATCCCAACCCTAACCATAACCCTAACCCCAACACATCCCTAATCCTAATCCCAACCATAACCACAACCCTAATCACAACCTTAACCACAACACACCCCTAACCCTAATCTTAAACCCAACCCTAATCCCAACCCTAACCCTAATCCCAACCCTAATCCCAACATACCCCTAACCCTAATCCCATCCCTAACCATAACCCTAACCACAAAGCTAACCCTAATCTCAACCCTAACCCCAACCCTAACCCCAACCCTAACCCTAATCCAAACCCTAATCCCAACCCTAACCCTATTCCTATCCCTAACCCTAATCCCAACTCTAACCCCAACTTTAGCCCTAACCCTAATCCTAATTTTAGCCCCAACCCTAACCCTAACTTTAGCCCAACTCACTTTAGCCCAACTGTAACCCTAGTGGGAAAATGGAAATAAACATATTTTCTTTATTTTATTATTTTTACCTATCTAAGGGGGTAAAAAAGGAGGGGTTCATTTACTATCTTTTTTATTTTAATCACTGTAGTAGGGTCTATCACAGTAACTGAAATGAACCAATAGGAAAAATCTTTCTATTGTTGCCAGGTGCCGCCGACAGATCTCGGTGGGCGCACTGCGCATGCGCCCGCCATTTTCTTACCGGAAGCAGACGCCAGTGGCCATGGGGGAAGCAGGAGGACCCAGGCACGGGACACATTGGTAAGTATCGGGGGTGATCGGGGACCCTATTTCTCTGTCCTCTGATGTGCGATCACATCGGAGGACAGAAAAATTAAATGGAAAATCACGCTTTTTTTGTGGTCACCACTATTCGGTTAATAACGGCGATCGCAACCCGAGGGTCGGTAAAAACCAACCTGAATCATGTTCTCTGGGGTCTTGGCTACCCCCGGCAGCCAAGACCCCAGAGAAAATCCGACTCTGGGGGCGCTATGCACTTTTTCCACAGTGCCGGTAATTAATGGCACTGTGGTTTGAGTACCCTTAACTACGCCGTTAAAAGGCGTATCGTTAAGGGGTTAAACTCATTTGGTCAGATGGTTGGTACTTCCCCTGATGAAGCCATGCCTGACATGGCGATACTCGTGAGGCTATTGTTAGCACCACGCCGGGTCCCTGCTCTGATAGGCAGGGTCTTCGGTGTGTCAGTTCACTTACATACACTGTAGTTGGTTCCTCTCTTCTTCATGCCCACATGCTCCCAGCAGCACTTCCAGCTGGGTTTCTAGCCATTTTCTAAGGGCATGCACATGCGCGCTCCCACCCTCTTAAAGGGCCAGAGCATGCACTTGCTATTTCCTCCCCAGCCGATGGTTATGAGGCATTATGTATACATTGCTTCCTCTCCACTGGGGAGGTGCCTGAGCATCCTTTTCCTGTTTCAGTCTATGTTGTGTAAGGTCACATAACAGTGCAAGTCCTGCCTGCTGTACACTAAGTACAAATCTTGCCTGTTGTACTCCAAGTACAAATCCTGGCTGTTGTACTCCAAGTACAAATCCTGCTTGTTGTACTCCAAGTACAAATCCTGCTTGTTGTACTCCAAGTATAAATCCTGCCTGTTGTACTCCAAGTACAAATCCTGCTTGCTGCACTCTGAAGCAAATCCTGCCTGCTGCACTCTGAAGCAAATCCTGCCTGCTGCACTCTGAAGCAAATCCTGCCTGCAGCACTCTGAAGCAAATCCTGCCTGCTGCACTCTGAAGCAAATCCTGCCTGCAGCACTCTGAAGCAAATCCTGCCTGCAGCACTCTGAAGCAAATCCTGCCTGCTGCACTCTGAAGCAAATCCTGCCTGCTGCACTCTGAAGCAAATCCTGCCTGCAGCACACTGAAGCAAATCCTGCCTGCAGCACACTGAAGCAAATCCTGCCTGCAGCACTCTGAAGCAAATCCTGCGCACTCTGAAGCAAATCCTGCCTGCTGCACTCTGACACAAACTCTGCTGCATTCTGATACAATCTCTGCCTGCTGCTTCATCCAGTCTGTCCTTCGCGTCCAGCTGCTGCGTGACCGTTCGTCTGTCCTGGAGTGGCACCTGGTGTTCATTGGGAGCCAAGTCTAACTTCACCATCAGAGGCTCTAGTGAATAGTCAGGTGATCACTTAGTCACTCCCTTCCAGGCTCTCCACAGTCCGTGGCACAGTGGTTCCACAAACCACGATCGTGACAGCTATGTCTGGGTCCTAATCTAATCTTGTGCTCCTTATGGTTGCCTGACTTTTCAGCTTCCTGTGGTTATGCATATCTTATCGCATCAGCAACCCTACAGCACCTACTAGGGGTCAGTATACTGTCAATCTGTGCATCTGCCTCTGTGTGTGAGGCCATTGCTATATGCACAGTGCTATTTCAGCCTATACCATCGCCTACACGGTTCTGGTTTAAGCATATAGCAGTTTGTCATTATGACTCCTGATCCAGTCATATATATGTGGCTTGGTTGAATATATTAGGAGGACTGTGGCCCTACTCATTTATTACAGGAGTGAAGGGAGCCTATTTGTTTAACTCGCTACAATTTGGATATACGCCTTGAGTGTGTCTCATACATTTGAATATCATAGTTGACTACAACATGTGTTAACTGTAGTAGCGTTGTTTACATGTATACTATGAGTTTTGAGTGATTGGACCCACATGGCTTTACTTGTTTTTAAATGTTTGTAACCTGTGTGCCAATAAAATGTAATTTTGTTATATGACCTTTAGTGTGCACATCATTCAGTAGTGCGCCCAGTGTTTTGCATTGTCACTATTGTTCTCGCTTACCCCCTGGTGGGTAGGCTTTTCTTATTGGGGAAGAACATGGCCTATTATGGTCTTTCGGATGTACTAAATATACTTTTTTTTACATTTTCTGCTGGTGTAAGTTGGTGTCTGGGTGGGTTTCCATGGATTGGGACACCCGAGAAGCAGCTTGGCAGGCGCAATCCTCAAATGTCTTCATGTCCACTGAAAATACTAACCCTGACTCGGATTTGTCTCATTTAACATGAGACCTCATCTCAGCACACAAATTGGACAGGCTGTGGTGTAATATCTGCAGCCTAGAGGAATATTTTAAGTCCAATATAGTACCTCGGGGATAAAAGGTTTCCACGTATCCAGCCTAGGAGACCTCTCCTGATTTCTGAGTCAGATGAGAACAGGGCCTCCTTTGCTGTTCCAGCATCATGATGAACATGCTCATTGAGCATGATAAGAAATAGGATAATATGTAGCTAAGTCTACCTTAAGGCTATGATCACAAGCACCATTTTTTAAGCGTTTTCCATGATACTACTTATTTAAAGGTTTTTCCCCTTCAAATCTACAGTATAGGAGAAAACTTGTTAATTGCTGGGGAACTGACTACTGGGACCACGAATGATTAGGGATGAGAGAACGTTCTCGCTGATACTTGGTTATCATCACTGAATTATCATGGTGCTCGGATGTGCTCGTTACCCGGTGAGTAATGGGTTGTGTACGATGTAAAACACGAATCCCGGCCTGGCATCTTTGGCACCTATTACACAGCCAATAAGCATGTTGAGATTGCCTGTGAGTCACTGTAATGCCATAGCCATCTTTATTGTGGCATTACTGTGATTGGCTGGACATGATCATCATCAGAGGTTATAAAATATCGGTCATCACCCGGCTTAGCACACTGACGCCATTTCATAGCTCTGGAACACGTGCTTGTCAAGGCCTGTGTGTGCACAGTATAACAAATCAGAGCCATCATACTAACAGCCCTTTCAAGGGTTAATGGTTTGCGGCACATACAATCTGCATTTAGTCTATGGAGGGAGAGAGAGTCTCAGGAGAAGGGACACAGACAGAATACAGTCTGTAGACAGAGATTAGGCCTATGCAGTCTGTGGCAAATATATTGCTGCAGTTTTTTTTTGTGGGTTCTGGAATAGTTGAATATATTTTGATCCATCAAGTATTACGTGCTTTGAGGTCTTTTCTTGCTTTACATAACACACCCAAAAATCATTGAAACATTTTCATACATTAATAAGCCATACACTATTCTGTAGTGTGGAGTAAAATTCAGAGATCTCTACTCTATTCCGTAGTGTAGAGGATTTCTACACTATTATGGAGCGCCCCCACTGCCGCAGGGCCGAGGGGTACCCGGTACCGGGCCTCTCTGTCTCGATTCTGGGGTTGTCACGGTGGCTAGACCCGGTTCGTGACCCTGCTGAGGGGCGTCCAGTGAAGATGGAGAGTGATGATGTTATGGTGTGGTGCAGGTCGCAGTGAATAACGAGGACACAGAGTTGCAGTCTCTTTACCTCTTTACTGAAGGCTTCGGGATCCTCAGTCCGGAATACGGTTAACCGGGCTGTTTGAGTCCGGCCGGTCCGATGGCACCTCCAGAGTTGCCTTTGCAGGTGGAAATCTGTGCCTACCTTTTAGCGCTTGTGTGTTGTAGTCCTTCCCTGCTGAGCTTATGGGATAGTCCTCACAACTGTTGTGTCTGTTTCTGAAGTTCCCTCACAACTCGATTATGATGTTCTGTTTCATCCCCCAGATGATATGGCTAGGACGCACCCGTATGACGGGTGGGCTCGGAGGTCTTCCGGGACCCTAGAGTCGCCCCTCTCCAAATGTTGCCCCCTGTGTCTGCTTAGGTGATTTTGGGTGAGACAGCCCGCCTAGAACTGACTGTCCTGCCGTAGGTTTGAAGTAAGGCCTGGAGCTCAATACTTCCTCGGCGTTTCTGGCCACCGGCTGCGCGCCTCAGTAGGATGTTGCCTCGTCTTACAGCACGACTCCTACTGGTGATTCTCCTTGTTGCGTTGATCTCGTTTCTCACTCAGCACAATAAACCTCGCTTCTTGTCCTTTCTTGGGGTACCGCCGCAATGAAGTGCAGGCGCGGTCCCGTAATGTTCTTTCTGTTCGCTAGGCCTCTGTCAGGATCCCACCCCTGACAGGGACCCCCGTGAATCTTCCCCTGCAACACCCTCTGCCGCAGGATGTTGCCTGGTTCCAACCCAGTCAGCTTTCTGTCTAACTTCCTATCTAACCCCCAGTTTTTCCAGATTGTGAGGAGTGGCCTAATACATAGCACCCTTAGCTCCCCCTGGAGGCCAGACTGTGAAGTGTATTGGTGTCTGTGATACCTGGTCAGGTGAACTCCTTCAGTGCCATCAGACGTACCAATGCCCCCCTTAGCGGCGGGCATCAGTACTGCAACGACCAGGACTCTGGGGCGCTGCACTCCCCCCCGGTTAAATCCAGTACTCCTGGACTGGGAAGAAAACAACAATACATGTCAGCAAAAAGACATACAATTTTTGAAATGCAATAACAAGTAAATTTGAACAAAGCTTCCCTTTATGGGAGGTGAGGACACTTGAACATTACAAACATGGTTAAATATTTTAAATAACATACTATAAATAACTTCTCTTACCCAACCGGGTATTCTACTTAGTGCAATTTCCGAACAATAATTTAACATTGCCTTTAAGGACGTATACGCTGAATCCACTAAAGACCTTCTTATAAAACGCTATAAGGCTAATCAACTTTTCTTCATTTTCCACCTTTACATCTGCAGGACCGCCTGTCTATCTGCCCCAGGCCTACTGCCTCTCGCTCTGTTGCAGGACCGCCCCATCTCTCATTCGGGCCTACTGCCTTTCTGCTACAATACACAGTATAGAACTTATCAACCTTCTCTCAGTTCAAGATCACCGAGCCATCTCTGTATGGCTCCTAGGAGGACCCACCGACTAACCCCTAGTCGGGTTGTAGCAGCAAGAAGACACATAGAAAGACGGACAGTTAACTATATACAGTTTGTCGAGCGTTAGGGCTTCATAGTATGTTGCAAGACATCAGCTGATAGTGGACGTCTCCTGACCGCACAGGCTTTGGCCCCTGGTCCCCGGCTAATGTGGTGTCAGTGTCAGTGGTTGGTCTCTTGGGTGCAGTCAGGTCACCCGGTGTCTGGATTCGAAGGCTAACCTTAGCTGCAAGCTCAGTAGCCGCAACAAGGCTTACGGTGGCAATAGTAGCAAGATCTGTCAAGTCTGGTTCAATCATGGTCGAGGCAACAGGTGACAGCCCCTCAGGCCCACATCATTGGATGTTCCGAGTGCACCATCCTTGTGCACTCCGGTGGCGGGTGTAGGTCACCTGATCCCCCCTTTGCAATAGTGGGTCACCATATCGGTTGTGGAAAGGAGTCTTCACGTTGTAACTGGTAACGAAGACATCAGTCGGTAGTCCCGGTTCCTGTATGAAGCCCCAACCCCGCTTTGGGTGAAAGGCCAGCACAGTTCCCCGCTTTACCACGTCTTTCCTGCCGCGCGCAGTGTGTGGGTGTTGTACTTTTGGCGCATCAGTTTGTTCTGTCTCTTTTCAGTTTTTCCAATGTAGGATCAGGCATTGCTTATATTGTTCCCAAGTGAGCACAGCAAGGGTGAGGCCTTCCTCCCGAGCTCCATCTGGCCCAATCCGGGGGGTGTCCCACTGGAGGATCACTCCTTCTGAGCTCACGTCTATGGGTTCCTGTTGTGAATTCCGTTCTCGGGCTCCCTCCTGTGGTCATGAGTGGTACTGTGTGAGTTTGTTCTTGGGCTCCCTCTGGTGGCCTTTAGCGATATGGCTGGGCCCAGCTGCTTCATTTCCTTCTATGCTGGGCCTATTTAACTCACCTGGACCTTCATTTGTTGCCTGCTGTCGGTGTATTCAGTCCTGATTCTGAGCTCTCCTGAATATTCCTTGTGACCAGTCTCCTGCTGGAGAAGCTAAGTTTGCTTGTTCATTTTGCTCATTATTTCCTTGAAAACGTTTCTCTGTATATGATGAGTTCAGTCCAGCTCGCTTTTATGTGATTCTTTGCTTGCTGGTTAGTTCTGGAGTGCAGAGGGCGCCCCTCACATCGTGAGTCGGTGTGGGGGTTCTTGTATCCTCTGCGTGGTTTATTTTTGATAGTTTTTGTACTGACCGCACAGATTCCTATCTATTTTCTGTCTATCTAGTGTTAGCGGGCCTCATTTGCTAAACCTGTTTCATTTCTACGTTTGTATTTTCCCCTTAACTCACCGTTATTATTTGTGGGGGGCTGTCTATAACTTTGCGGTTATTTCTCTGAGGCAAGTGAGGTCTTTGCTTTCTCTCTAGGGGCAGTCAGTTTCTCAGGCTGTGAAGAGGCGTCTAGGTTTTTAGGTAACGCTCCACGGCTGCCTTTAGTGTGTTGGATAGGATCAGGATTGCGGTCAGTATAGCTTCCACATCCCCAGAACTTGTCCTATCATTCTGGTTATATGTGTCAGGTCAGTCTTGAGATCCTACCACCGGATCATAACAGTACAGCAGGCCACAAAGTGTTAATGCAGCAGAAGAGGGAGAAGAGAAATCCTGAAGTCATTTTTTATTTTTTTTTCCTCTGCACTGTGTTTACTCTCTCTCCTCCCCTTAATCTCTGGGTGGTTCTGAACTCAGCTGCAGATATGGACATTCAGAGTCTGTCTTCTAGTGTGGATCATCTCACTGCAAGGGTACAGAGCATTCAGGATTATGTAGTCCGCAGTCCTATGTCAGAGCCTAAAATACCTATTCCTGAGCTGTTCTCCGGAGATAGATCTAGGTTTTTGAACTTTAAGAATAATTGTAAGTTATTCCTTTCTCTGAGACCTCGCTCCTCTGGTGATTCTGTTCAGCAAGTTAAAATTGTTATTTCTTTGTTGCGTGGTGACCCTCAAGATTGGGCATTCTCTCTGGCGCCAGGAGATCCTGCATTGCTAAATGTGGATGTGTTTTTTCTGGCGCTTGGAGTGCTTTATGAGGAACCTAATCTGGTAGACCAAGCAGAGAAGGTTTTGCTGGCTCTCTCTCAGGGTCAAGATGAAGCAGAGGTTTACTGTCAGAAGTTTAGGAAGTGGTCTGTGCTCACTCAATGGAATGAGTGCGCCCTGGCGGCGATTTTCAGAAAGGGTCTTTCTGAAGCCCTTAAAGATGTTATGGTGGGGTTCCCTACGCCTGTGTGAGTCTGAATGAGTCTATGTCTTTGGCCATTCAGATAGATCGGCGTCTGCGGGAGCGCAAACCTGTGCACCATCTGGCGGTATTTTCTGAGCAGAAACCTGAGCCTATGCAATGCGACAGGATTCTGACCAGAGTTGAACGGCAAAACCACAGACGTCAGAATGGGTTGTGCTTTTACTGTGGTGATTCTGCTCATGTTATCTCGGAGTGTTCTAGGCGCACAAAGAGGTTCGCCAAGTCTGTCACCATTGGTACTGTACAACCTAAATTCATTTTGTCTGTTACTTTGATTTGCTCTCTGTCATCCTACTCAGTTGTGGCTTTTGTGGATTCAGGTGCTGCCCTGAATTTGATGGATTTGTCATTTGCCAGGCGCTGTGGTTTTATCTTGGAGCCTTTACAGTTCCCTATCCCACTAAAGGGAATTGATGCTACGCCACTGGCCAAGAATAAACCTCAGTACTGGACCCAAGTGACCATGTGCATGGCTCCTGCACATCAGGAGGTGATTCGCTTTCTTGTGCTACATAATTTGCATGATGTTGTCGTGTTGGGTCTGCCATGGCTGCAGGCTCATAATCCAGTCCTGGATTGGAAAGCAATGTATGTGTCAAGTTGGGGTTGCCAGGGAATTCATGGCGATGCTCCTTTGATGTCAACTGCTTCTTCTACTCCTTCTGAAGTCCCTGAATTTTTGTCGGACTACCAGGATGTATTTGATGAGCCCAAATCTAGTGCTCTACCTCCTCATAGGGATTGTGATTGTGCTATAAATCTGATTCCTGGTAGTAAGTTCCCTAAGGGACGACTTTTTAATTTGTCTGTGCTAGAGCATGCCGCTATGCGGAGTTATATAAAGGAGTCCTTGGAGAAGGGGCATATTCACCCGTCCTCGTCCCCTTTAGGTGCGGGGTTCTTTTTTGTGGCCAAGAAGGATGGTTCTCTGAGACCCTGTATAGATTATCGCCTTCTAAATAACATCACGGTCAAATTTCAGTACCCCTTGCCACTGTTGTCCGATCTGTTTGCCCGGATTAGGGGGGCCAGTTGGTTCACCAAGATAGATCTTCGAGGAGCGTATAATCTTGTGCGCATAAAGCAGGGCGATGAATGGAAAACAGCATTTAATACGCCCGAAGGCCATTTTGAGTACTTGGTGATGCCTTTTGGGCTTTCTAATGCCCCCTCTGTGTTTCAGTCCTTCATGCATGACATCTTCCGAGAGTATCTGGATAGATTTATGATTATGTACCTGGATGATATTTTGGTCTTTTCTGATGATTGGGAGTCTCATGTGAAGCAGGTCAGGATGGTATTTCAGGTCCTGCGTGCCAATGCCTTGTTTGTGAAGGGCTCTAAATGTCTCTTTGGAGTCCAGAAGGTTTCCTTTTTGGGCTTTATTTTTTCTCCTTCTACTATTGAGATGGATCCAGTCAAGGTCCAGGCTATTTATGACTGGACTCAACCTACATCTGTGAAGAGTCTTCAGAAGTTCTTGGGTTTTGCTAATTTTTACCGTCGCTTCATCACTAATTTTTCTAGTGTGGTTAAGCCTTTGACGGATTTGACCAAGAAGGGTTCTGATGTGACGAATTGGTCTCCTGCGGCCGTGGAGGCCTTTCAGGAGCTGAAATGTCGATTTTCTTCGGCTCCTGTCTTGCGCCAGCTCGATGTCTCTCTTCCCTTTCAGGTCGAGGTTGATGCTTCTGAGATTGGAGCAGGGGCTGTCTTGTCGCAGAGAAGCTCTGATGGCTCTGTGATGAGACCATGTGCTTTCTTTTCAAGAAAGTTTTCGCCTGCCGAGCGGAATTATGATGTTGGTAATTGTGAGTTGTTGGCAATGAAGTGGGCATTTGAGGAGTGGCGACATTGGCTTGAGGGAGCCAAGCATCGTGTGGTGGTTTTGACGGATCACAAGAATTTGACTTATCTCGAGTCTGCCAAACGGTTGAATCCGAGACAGGCTCGATGGTCGCTGTTTTTCTCTCGTTTCAATTTCGTGGTTTCATATCTTCCGGGTTCGAAAAACGTGAAGGCTGATGCCCTTTCTAGGAGTTTTGTACCTGACTCCCCGGAAGTTTCTGAACCGACTGGTGTCCTCAAAGAGGGGGTGATTTTGTCTGCCATCTCTCCTGATCTGCGACGGGTGTTGCAGGAGTTTCAGGCCAATAGACCTGACCATTGTCCACCGGAGAGACTGTTTGTCCCGGACAGATGGACCAGTAGAGTTATTTCCGAGGTTCATTCTTCGGTGTTGGCAGGTCATCCTGGGATTTTTGGTACCAGGGATTTGGTGGCGAGGTCCTTTTGGTGGCCTTCCTTGTCGCGGGATGTGCGTTCCTTTGTGCAGTCCTGTGGGATTTGTGCTCGGGCCAAGCCTTGCTGTTCTCGTGCCAGTGGATTGCTTTTACCTTTGCCTGTCCCGAAGAGGCCTTGGACGCATATTTCCATGGATTTTATTTCGGATCTTCCTGTCTCTCAGAGGATGTCTGTCATCTGGGTGGTTTGTGATCGTTTTTCTAAAATGGTCCATTTGGAACCTTTGCCTAAGCTGCCTTCCTCCTCCGATTTGGTGCCACTGTTTTTTCAGAATGTGGTTCGTTTACATGGTATTCCGGAGAACATTGTGTCTGACAGAGGATCCCAGTTTGTGTCCAGATTTTGGCGGTCCTTTTGTGCTAAGATGGGCATTGAATTGTCTTTTTCGTCGGCCTTCCATCCTCAGACGAATGGCCAAACCGAACGAACTAATCAGACCTTGGAAACTTATTTGAGATGTTTTGTTTCTGCTGATCAGGATGATTGGGTGACTTTTTTGCCATTGGCTGAGTTCGCCCTCAATAATCGGGCTAGTTCTGCTACTTTGGTTTCACCTTTCTTTTGCAATTCTGGTTTTCATCCTCGTTTTTCCTCGGGTCAGGTTGAGCCCTCTGACTGTCCTGGGGTGGATTCTGTGGTGGATAGGTTGCAGCAGATTTGGAACCATGTGGTGGATAATTTGACGTTGTCCCAAGAGAAGGCTCAGCGCTTTGCTAACCGCCGTCGCTGTGTGGGTCCCCGACTTCTTGTGGGGGATTTGGTGTGGTTGTCTTCTCGTTATGTCCCGATGAAGGTTTCCTCTCCTAAGTTCAAGCCTCGTTTCATCGGTCCTTATAAGATTTTGGAAATCCTCAATCCTGTGTCATTTCGTTTGGACCTCCCAATATCGTTTACCATTCATAATGTGTTCCATAGGTCATTGTTGCGGAGATATGTGGTGCCTGTGGTCCCTTCTGTTGATCCTCCTGCTCCTGTCTTGGTCGAGGGGGAGTTGGAGTATGTGGTGGAGAAGATCTTGGATTCTCGTATTTCGAGATGGAAGCTTCAGTACTTAGTTAAATGGAAGGGCTATGGTCAGGAGGATAATTCCTGGGTTGTCGCCTCCGATGTCCATGGGGCCGATTTGGTTCGTGCCTTTCATTCGGCTCATCCTGATCAGCCTGGGGGCTCTGGTGAGGGTTCGGTGACCCCTCCTCAAGGGGGGGGTACTGTTGTGAATTCCGTTCTCGGGCTCCCTCCTGTGGTCATGAGTGGTACTGTGTGAGTTTGTTCTTGGGCTCCCTCTGGTGGCCTTTAGCAATATGGCTGGGCCCAGCTGCTTCATTTCCTTCTATGCTGGGCCTATTTAACTCACCTGGACCTTCATTTGTTGCCTCCTGTCGGTGTATTCAGTCCTGATTCTGAGCTCTCCTGAATATTCCTTGTGACCAGTCTCCTGCTGGAGAAGCTAAGTTTGCTTGTTCATTTTGCTCATTATTTCCTTGAAAACGTTTCTCTGTATATGATGAGTTCAGTCCAGCTCGCTTTTATGTGATTCTTTGCTTGCTGGTTAGTTCTGGGGTGCAGAGGGCGCCCCTCACATCGTGAGTCGGTGTGGGGGTTCTTGTATCCTCTGCGTGGTTTATTTTTGATAGTTTTTGTACTGACCGCACAGATTCCTATCTATTTTCTGTCTATCTAGTGTTAGCGGGCCTCATTTGCTGAACCTGTTTCATTTCTACGTTTGTATTTTCCCCTTAACTCACCGTTATTATTTGTGGGGGGCTGTCTATAACTTTGGGATTATTTCTCTGAGGCAAGTGACGTCTTTGCTTTCTCTCTAGGGGCAGTCAGTTTCTCAGGCTGTGAAGAGGCGTCTAGGTTTTTAGGTAACGCTCCACGGCTGCCTTTAGTGTGTTGGATAGGATCAGGATTGCGGTCAGTATAGCTTCCACATCCCCAGAACTTGTCCTATCATTCTGGTTATATGTGTCAGGTCAGTCTTGAGATCCTACCACCGGATCATAACAGTACAGCAGGCCACAAAGTGTTAATGCAGCAGAAGAGGGAGAAGAGAAATCCTGAAGTCATTTTTTATTTTTTTTTCCTCTGCACTGTGTTTACTCTCTCTCCTCCCCTTAATCTCTGGGTGGTTCTGAACTCAGCTGCAGATATGGACATTCAGAGTCTGTCTTCTAGTGTGGATCATCTCACTGCAAGGGTACAGAGCATTCAGGATTATGTAGTCCGCAGTCCTATGTCAGAGCCTAAAATACCTATTCCTGAGCTGTTCTCCGGAGATAGATCTAGGTTTTTGAACTTTAAGAATAATTGTAAGTTATTCCTTTCTCTGAGACCTCGCTCCTCTGGTGATTCTGTTCAGCAAGTTAAAATTGTTATTTCTTTGTTGCGTGGTGACCCTCAAGATTGGGCATTCTCTCTGGCGCCAGGAGATCCTGCATTGCTAAATGTGGATGTGTTTTTTCTGGCACTTGGAGTGCTTTATGAGGAACCTAATCTGGTAGACCAAGCAGAGAAGGTTTTGCTGGCTCTCTCTCAGGGTCAAGATGAAGCAGAGGTTTACTGTCAGAAGTTTAGGAAGTGGTCTGTGCTCACTCAATGGAATGAGTGCGCCCTGGCGGCGATTTTCAGAAAGGGTCTTTCTGAAGCCCTTAAAGATGTTATGGTGGGGTTCCCTACGCCTGTGTGAGTCTGAATGAGTCTATGTCTTTGGCCATTCAGATAGATCGGCGTCTGCGGGAGCGCAAACCTGTGCACCATCTGGCGGTATTTTCTGAGCAGAAACCTGAGCCTATGCAATGCGACAGGATTCTGACCAGAGTTGAACGGCAAAACCACAGACGTCAGAATGGGTTGTGCTTTTACTGTGGTGATTCTGCTCATGTTATCTCGGAGTGTTCTAGGCGCACAAAGAGGTTCGCCAAGTCTGTCACCATTGGTACTGTACAACCTAAATTCATTTTGTCTGTTACTTTGATTTGCTCTCTGTCATCCTACTCAGTTGTGGCTTTTGTGGATTCAGGTGCTGCCCTGAATTTGATGGATTTGTCATTTGCCAGGCGCTGTGGTTTTATCTTGGAGCCTTTACAGTTCCCTATCCCACTAAAGGGAATTGATGCTACGCCACTGGCCAAGAATAAACCTCAGTACTGGACCCAAGTGACCATGTGCATGGCTCCTGCACATCAGGAGGTGATTCGCTTTCTTGTGCTACATAATTTGCATGATGTTGTCGTGTTGGGTCTGCCATGGCTGCAGGCTCATAATCCAGTCCTGGATTGGAAAGCAATGTCTGTGTCAAGTTGGGGTTGCCAGGGAATTCATGGCGATGCTCCTTTGGTGTCAATTGCTTCTTCTACTCCTTCTGAAGTCCCTGAATTTTTGTCGGACTACCAGGATGTATTTGATGAGCCCAAATCTAGTGCTCTACCTCCTCATAGGGATTGTGATTGTGCTATAAATCTGATTCCTGGTAGTAAGTTCCCTAAGGGACGACTTTTTAATTTGTCTGTGCTAGAGCATGCCGCTATGCGGAGTTATATAAAGGAGTCCTTGGAGAAGGGGCATATTCACCCGTCCTCGTCCCCTTTAGGTGCGGGGTTCTTTTTTGTGGCCAAGAAGGATGGTTCTCTGAGACCCTGTATAGATTATCGCCTTCTAAATAACATCACGGTCAAATTTCAGTACCCCTTGCCACTGTTGTCCGATCTGTTTGCCCGGATTAGGGGGGCCAGTTGGTTCACCAAGATAGATCATCGAGGAGCGTATAATCTTGTGCGCATAAAGCAGGGCGATGAATGGAAAACAGCATTTAATACGCCCGAAGGCCATTTTGAGTACTTGGTGATGCCTTTTGGGCTTTCTAATGCCCCCTCTGTGTTTCAGTCCTTCATGCATGACATCTTCCGAGAGTATCTGGATAGATTTATGATTGTGTACCTGGATGATATTTTGGTCTTTTCTGATGATTGGGAGTCTCATGTGAAGCAGGTCAGGATGGTATTTCAGGTCCTGCGTGCCAATGCCTTGTTTGTGAAGGGCTCTAAATGTCTCTTCGGAGTCCAGAAGGTTTCCTTTTTGGGCTTTATTTTTTCTCCTTCTACTATTGAGATGGATCCAGTCAAGGTCCAGGCTATTTATGACTGGACTCAACCTACATCTGTGAAGAGTCTTCAGAAGTTCTTGGGTTTTGCTAATTTTTACCGTCGCTTCATCACTAATTTTTCTAGTGTGGTTAAGCCTTTGACGGATTTGACCAAGAAGGGTTCTGATGTGACGAATTGGTCTCCTGCGGCCGTGGAGGCCTTTCAGGAGCTGAAATGTCGATTTTCTTCGGCTCCTGTCTTGCGCCAGCCCGATGTCTCTCTTCCTGTTGTGAAATTGGATTTTGGTCTCCCCCGGTGGCCACTGGTGGAATTGAACTGGTGTGCATCATCCCCTCTGTTCACCTGTTTCCATCAGGATGTGGGAGTCGCTATTTAACCTTGCTCCTCTGTCACTTCCATGCCGGTCAACATTGTAATCAGAAGCCTTTCTGTGCATGTTCCTGCTGCTAGACAACTCCCAGCTAAGTTGGACTTTGGTCCTCGTTTGTTTTTGCATTTTGTTCCAGTTCACAGCTGTAGTTTCGTTTCTGTGTCTGGAAAGCTCTTGTGATCTGAAATTGCCACTCTGATGTTATGAGTTAATACTAGAGTCTTAAAGTAATTTCAGGATGGCATTCTGTGCTAGGATGGGCATAGATTTGTCTTTCTCATCTGCTTTCCATCCTCAGACTAATGGCCAGACCGAGCGGATGAATCAGACCTTGGAGACATATTTGAGGTGTTTTGTGTCTGCAGATCAGGATGATTGGGTTGCTTTTTTGCCTTTAGCGGAGTTTGCCCTCAATAATCGGGCCAGCTCTGCCACCTTGGTGTCTCCTTTTTTCTGTAATTCGGGGTTTCATCCTCGATTTTCTTCTGGTCAGGTGGAATCTTCGGATTGTCCTGGAGTGGATGCTGTGGTGGAGAGGTTGCATCAGATTTGGGGGCAGGTAGTGGACAATTTGAAGTTGTCCCAGGAGAAGACTCAGCTTTTTGCCAACCGCCGGCGTCGGGTTGGTCCTCGGCTTTGTGTTGGGGACTTGGTGTGGTTGTCTTCTCGTTTTGTCCCTATGAGGGTTTCTTCTCCTAAGTTTAAGCCTCGGTTCATCGGCCCGTACAAGATATTGGAGATTCTTAACCCTGTGTCCTTCCGTTTGGACCTCCCTGCATCTTTTTCTATTCATAATGTTTTTCATCGGTCATTGTTGCGCAGGTATGAGGTACCGGTTGTGCCTTCCGTTGAGCCTCCTGCTCCGGTGTTGGTTGAGGGCGAGTTGGAGTACGTTGTGGAAAAAATCTTGGACTCCCGTGTTTCCAGACGGAAACTCCAGTATCTGGTCAAATGGAAGGGATACGGTCAGGAGGATAATTCTTGGGTGACTGCCTCTGATGTTCATGCCTCCGATTCCGATCTGGTCCGTGCCTTTCATAGGGCTCATCCTGATCGCCCTGGTGGTTCTGGTGAGGGTTCGGTGCCCCCTCCTTGAGGGGGGGGTACTGTTGTGAAATTGGATTTTGGGCTCCCCCGGTGGCCACTGGTGGAATTGAACTGGTGTGCATCATCCCCTCTGTTCACCTGTTTCCATCAGGATGTGGGAGTCGCTATTTAACCTTGCTCCTCTGTCACTTCCATGCCGGTCAACATTGTAATCAGAAGCCTTTCTGTGCATGTTCCTGCTGCTAGACAACTCCCAGCTAAGTTGGACTTTGGTCCTCGTTTGTTTTTGCATTTTGTTCCAGTTCACAGCTGTAGTTTCGTTTCTGTGTCTGGAAAGCTCTTGTGATCTGAAATTGCCACTCTGATGTTATGAGTTAATACTAGAGTCTTAAAGTAATTTCAGGATGGTATTTTGATAGGGTTTTCTGCTGACCATGAAAGTGCCCTTTCTGTCTTCCTGCTATCTAGTAAGCGGACCTCAATTCTGCTAAACCTATTTTCATACTACGTTTGTCATTTCATCTAAAATCACCGCCAATATATGTGGGGGCCTCTGTCTGCCTATCGGGGAAATTTCTCTAGAGGTGAGCCAGGACTATATTTTCCTCTGCCAGGATTAGTTAGTCCTCCGGCCGGCGCTGGGCGTCTAGGGATAAAAAACGTAGGCAACGCTACCCGGCTACTGTTAGTTGTGCGGCAGGTTTAGTTCATGGTCAGTTTAGTTTCCATCCTTCCAAGAGCTAGTACTTATGTTTGCTGGGCTATGTTCTCTTGCCATTGAGAACCATAACATCTTCCCTTTCAGGTCGAGGTTGATGCTTCTGAGATTGGAGCAGGGGCTGTCTTGTCGCAGAGAAGCTCTGATGGCTCTGTGATGAGACCATGTGCTTTCTTTTCAAGAAAGTTTTCGCCTGCCGAGCGGAATTATGATGTTGGTAATTGTGAGTTGTTGGCAATGAAGTGGGCATTTGAGGAGTGGCGACATTGGCTTGAGGGAGCCAAGCATCGTGTGGTGGTTTTGACGGATCACAAGAATTTGACTTATCTCGAGTCTGCCAAACGGTTGAATCCGAGACAGGCTCGATGGTCGCTGTTTTTCTCTCGTTTCAATTTCGTGGTTTCATATCTTCCGGGTTCGAAAAACGTGAAGGCTGATGCCCTTTCTAGGAGTTTTGTACCTGACTCCCCGGAAGTTTCTGAACCGACTGGTGTCCTCAAAGAGGGGGTGATTTTGTCTGCCATCTCTCCTGATCTGCGACGGGTGTTGCAGGAGTTTCAGGCCAATAGACCTGACCATTGTCCACCGGAGAGACTGTTTGTCCCGGACAGATGGACCAGTAGAGTTATTTCCGAGGTTCATTCTTCGGTGTTGGCAGGTCATCCTGGGATTTTTGGTACCAGGGATTTGGTGGCGAGGTCCTTTTGGTGGCCTTCCTTGTCGCGGGATGTGCGTTCCTTTGTGCAGTCCTGTGGGATTTGTGCTCGGGCCAAGCCTTGCTGTTCTCGTGCCAGTGGATTGCTTTTACCTTTGCCTGTCCCGAAGAGGCCTTGGACGCATATTTCCATGGATTTTATTTCGGATCTTCCTGTCTCTCAGAGGATGTCTGTCATCTGGGTGGTTTGTGATCGTTTTTCTAAAATGGTCCATTTGGAACCTTTGCCTAAGCTGCCTTCCTCCTCCGATTTGGTGCCACTGTTTTTTCAGAATGTGGTTCGTTTACATGGTATTCCGGAGAACATTGTGTCTGACAGAGGATCCCAGTTTGTGTCCAGATTTTGGCGGTCCTTTTGTGCTAAGATGGGCATTGAATTGTCTTTTTCGTCGGCCTTCCATCCTCAGACGAATGGCCAAACCGAACGAACTAATCAGACCTTGGAAACTTATTTGAGATGTTTTGTTTCTGCTGATCAGGATGATTGGGTGACTTTTTTGCCATTGGCTGAGTTCGCCCTCAATAATCGGGCTAGTTCTGCTACTTTGGTTTCACCTTTCTTTTGCAATTCTGGTTTTCATCCTCGTTTTTCCTCGGGTCAGGTTGAGCCCTCTGACTGTCCTGGGGTGGATTCTGTGGTGGATAGGTTGCAGCAGATTTGGAACCATGTGGTGGATAATTTGACGTTGTCCCAAGAGAAGGCTCAGCGCTTTGCTAACCGCCGTCGCTGTGTGGGTCCCCGACTTCTTGTGGGGGATTTGGTGTGGTTGTCTTCTCATTATGTCCCGATGAAGGTTTCCTCTCCTAAGTTCAAGCCTCGTTTCATCGGTCCTTATAAGATTTTGGAAATCCTCAATCCTGTGTCATTTCGTTTGGACCTCCCAATATCGTTTACCATTCATAATGTGTTCCATAGGTCATTGTTGCGGAGATATGTGGTGCCTGTGGTCCCTTCTGTTGATCCTCCTGCTCCTGTCTTGGTCGAGGGGGAGTTGGAGTATGTGGTGGAGAAGATCTTGGATTCTCGTATTTCGAGACGGAAGCTTCAGTACTTAGTTAAATGGAAGGGCTATGGTCAGGAGGATAATTCCTGGGTTGTCGCCTCCGATGTCCATGCGGCCGATTTGGTTCGTGCCTTTCATTCGGCTCATCCTGATCAGCCTGGGGGCTCTGGTGAGGGTTCGGTGACCCCTCCTCAAGGGGGGGTACTGTTGTGAATTCCGTTCTCGGGCTCCCTCCTGTGGTCATGAGTGGTACTGTGTGAGTTTGTTCTTGGGCTCCCTCTGGTGGCCTTTAGCAATATGGCTGGGCCCAGCTGCTTCATTTCCTTCTATGCTGGGCCTATTTAACTCACCTGGACCTTCATTTGTTGCCTCCTGTCGGTGTATTCAGTCCTGATTCTGAGCTCTCCTGAATATTCCTTGTGACCAGTCTCCTGCTGGAGAAGCTAAGTTTGCTTGTTCATTTTGCTCATTATTTCCTTAAAAACGTTTCTCTGTATATGTGTTGTGAAATTGGATTTTGGGCTCCCCCGGTGGCCACTGGTGGAATTGAACTGGTGTGCATCATCCTCTCTGTTCACCTGTTTCCATCAGGAGGTGGGAGTCGCTATTTAGCCTTGCTCCTCTGTCACTTCCATGCCGGTCAACATTGTAATCAGAAGCCTTTCTGTGCATGTTCCTGCTGCTAGACAGCTCCCAGCTAAGTTGGACTTAGTCCTTGTTTGTTTTTGCATTTTGTTCCAGTTCACAGCTGTAGTTTCGTTTCTGTGTCTGGAAAGCTCTTGTGATCTGAAATTGCCACTCTGATGTTATGAGTTAATGCTAGAGTCTTAAAGTAATTTCAGGATGGTATTTTGATAGGGTTTTCAGCTGACCATGAAAGTGCCCTTTCTGTCTTCCTGCTATCTAGTAAGCGGACCTCAATTTTGCTAAACCTATTTTCATACTACGTTTGTCATTTCATCTAAAATCACCGCCAATATTTGTGGGGGCCTCTGTCTGCCTTTCGGGGAAATTTCTCTAGAGGTGAGCCAGGACTATATTTTCCTCTGCCAGGATTAGTTAGTCCTCCGGCCGGCGCTGGGCGTCTAGGGATAAAACGCAGGCTACGCTACCCGGCTACTGTTAGTTGTGCGGCAGGTTTAGTTCATGGTCAGTTTAGTTTCCATCCTTCCAAGAGCTAGTTCTTATGTTTGCTGGGCTATGTTCTCTTGCCATTGAGAACCATAACAGTTTGACCGGCCTAAAAGGGTTAAATTAATTGACAGAGAAAGGAGAGAAAAGAGAAGTCTGCTGAAGATTTTTTTTTTTTTTTTCTCAGTTCTGAGTGTGCTTGTAATTGAATCTCTTGCAAGTCTGCCTATATTGCAGCCTTTCTCTCTCTCTCTTCTTCTAATCCTGGAATGGCTCTGTGTTCACCTGTTTAAGATGGATATTCAGAGTTTAGCTGCAGGTTTGAATAATCTCACCACGAAAGTGCAAAACTTACAAGATTTTGTTGTTCATGTTCCTATATCTGAACCTAGAATTCCTTTGCCTGAATTTTTCTCGGGGAATAGATCTTGCTTTCAAAATTTCAAAAATAATTGCAAGTTGTTTTTGTCCCTGAAATCTCGCTCTGCTGGAGATCCTGCTCAGCAGGTCAGGATTGTGATTTCTTTGCTCCGGGACGACCCTCAGGATTGGGCTTTTGCATTGGCTCCAGGGGATCCTGCGTTGCTCAATGTGGATGCGTTTTTTCTGGCCTTGGGGTTGCTTTATGAGGAACCTCAGTTAGAACTTCAGGCAGAAAAGGCCTTGATGTCCCTATCTCAGGGGCAAGACGAAGCTGAAATATACTGCCAGAAATTCCGTAAATGGGCTGTGCTTACTCAGTGGAATGAGTGCGCCCTGGCGGCGAATTTCAGAGAGGGTCTCTCTGATGCCATTAAGGATGTTATGGTGGGGTTCCCTGTGCCTGCGGGTCTGAATGAGTCCATGACAATGGCTATCCAGATCGATAGGCGTCTGCGGGAGCGCAAACCTGTGCACCATTTGGCGGTGTCTACTGAGAAGACGCCAGAGAATATGCAATGTGATAGAATTCTGTCCAGAAGTGAACGGCAGAATTTTAGACGAAAAAATGGGTTGTGCTTCTATTGCTGTGATTCAACTCATGTTATATCAGCATGCTCTAAGCGTACTAAGAAGCTTGATAAGTCTGTTTCAATTGGCACTTTACAGTCTAAGTTTATTCTATCTGTGACCCTGATTTGTTCTTTATCATCTATTACCGCGGATGCCTATGTCGACTCTGGCGCCGCTTTGAGTCTTATGGATTGGTCCTTTGCCAAACGCTGTGGGTATGATTTGGAGCCTCTTGAAACTCCTATACCCCTGAAGGGGATTGACTCCACCCCATTGGCTAGCAATAAACCACAATACTGGACACAAGTAACTATGCGGATTAATCCGGATCACCAGGAGATTATTCGCTTTCTTGTGCTGTATAACCTACATGATGTGTTGGTGCTTGGATTGCCATGGCTGCAATCTCATAACCCAGTCCTTGACTGGAAAGCTATGTCTGTGTTAAGCTGGGGATGTAAGGGGACACATGGGGATGTACCTGTGGTTTCCATTTCATCATCTATTCCCTCTGAGATTCCTGAATTCTTGACTGAATATCGTGACGTTTTTGAAGAACCTAAGCTTGGTTCATTACCTCCGCACCGGGAGTGCGATTGTGCCATAGATTTGATTCCGGGTAGTAAATACCCTAAGGGTCGTTTATTTAATCTGTCTGTGCCTGAACATGCTGCTATGCGAGAATATATAAAGGAGTCCTTGGAAAAGGGACATATTCGTCCTTCGTCATCTCCCTTAGGAGCCGTTTTTTTCTTTGTGGCTAAGAAAGATGGCTCTTTGAGGCCGTGCATTGATTATCGGCTTTTGAATAAAATCACGGTTAAATATCAATATCCGTTGCCACTGCTGACTGATTTGTTTGCTCGCATAAAGGGGGCCAAGTGGTTCTCTAAGATAGATCTTCGTGGGGCGTATAATTTGGTGCGAATTAAGCAGGGGGATGAGTGGAAAACCGCATTTAATACGCCCGAGGGCCACTTTGAGTATTTGGTGATGCCTTTTGGTCTTTCAAATGCCCCTTCAGTCTTTCAGTCCTTTATGCATGACATTTTCCGTGATTATTTGGATAAATTTATGATTGTGTATCTGGACGATATTTTGATTTTTTCGGATGACTGGGACTCTCATGTCCCGCAGGTCAGGAGGGTTTTTCAGGTTTTGCGGTCTAATTCCTTGTGTGTGAAGGGTTCTAAGTGCGTTTTTGGGGTTCAAAAGATTTCCTTTTTGGGATATATTTTTTCCCCCTCTTCCATCGAGATGGATCCTGTCAAGGTTCAGGCTATTTGTGATTGGACGCAACCCTCTTCTCTTAAGAGTCTTCAGAAATTTTTGGGCTTTGCTAACTTTTATCGTCGATTTATTGCTGGTTTTTCTGATGTTGTTAAACCATTGACTGATTTGACTAAGAAGGGTGCTGATGTTGCTGATTGGTCCCCTGCTGCTGTGGAGGCCTTTCGGGAGCTTAAGCGCTGCTTTTCTTCCGCCCCTGTGTTGCGTCAGCCTGATGTTGCTCTTCCTTTTCAGGTTGAGGTCGACGCTTCTGAAATCGGAGCTGGGGCGGTTTTGTCGCAGAGAAGTTCCGATTGCTCCGTGATGAGACCTTGTGCTTTTTTCTCGCGTAAATTTTCGCCCGCCGAGCGGAATTATGATGTTGGGAATCGGGAGCTTTTGACCATGAAGTGGGCTTTTGAGGAGTGGCGTCATTGGCTTGAGGGGGCTAGACATCAGGTGGTGGTATTGACTGACCACAAAAATCTAATTTATCTTGAGTCCGCCAGACGCCTGAATCCTAGACAGGCGCGCTGGTCGTTGTTTTTCTCTCGGTTTAATTTTGTGGTGTCCTACCTGCCGGGTTCTAAGAATGTTAAGGCGGATGCCCTTTCTAGGAGTTTTGAGCCTTACTCCCCTGGTAATTCTGAACCTACAGGTATCCTTAAGGATGGAGTGATATTGTCTGCCGTTTCTCCAGACCTGCGGCGGGCCTTGCAGGAGTTTCAGGCGGATAGACCTGATCGTTGCCCTCCTGGTAGACTGTTTGTTCCTGATGATTGGACCAGTAAAGTCATTTCTGAGGTTCATTCTTCTGCGTTGGCAGGTCATCCTGGAATCTTTGGTACCAGGGATTTGGTGGCAAGGTCCTTCTGGTGGCCTTCCCTGTCTCGAGATGTGCGAGGCTTCGTGCAGTCTTGTGACGTTTGTGCTCGGGCCAAGCCTTGTTGTTCTCGGGCTAGTGGATTGTTGTTGCCCTTGCCTATCCCGAAGAGGCCCTGGACGCACATCTCGATGGATTTTATTTCGGATCTTCCTGTTTCTCAGAAGATGTCTGTCATCTGGGTGGTGTGTGATCATTTCTCTAAGATGGTCCATTTGGTTCCCCTGCCTAAGTTGCCTTCTTCTTCCGAGTTGGTTCCTCTGTTTTTTCAAAATGTGGTCCGTTTGCATGGTATTCCGGAGAATATCGTTTCTGACAGAGGTAACCAATTCGTGTCTAGATTTTGGCGAGCATTCTGTGCTAGGATGGGCATAGATTTGTCTTTCTCGTCTGCTTTCCATCCTCAGACTAATGGCCAGACCGAGCGGACGAATCAGACCTTGGAGACATATTTGAGGTGTTTTGTGTCTGCAGATCAGGATGATTGGGTTGCTTTTTTGCCTTTAGCGGAGTTTGCCCTCAATAATCGGGCCAGTTCTGCCACCTTGGTGTCTCCCTTTTTCTGTAATTCGGGGTTTCATCCTCAATTTTCTTCTGGTCAGGTGGAATCTTCGGATTGTCCTGGAGTGGATGCTGTGGTGGAGAGGTTGCATCAGATTTGGGGGCAGGTAGTGGACAATTTGAAGTTGTCCCAGGAGAAGACTCAGCTTTTTGCCAACCGCCGGCGTCGGGTTGGTCCTCGGCTTTGTGTTGGGGACTTGGTGTGGTTGTCTTCTCGTTTTGTCCCTATGAGGGTTTCTTCTCCCAAGTTTAAGCCTCGGTTCATCGGCCCGTACAAGATATTGGAGATTCTTAACCCTGTGTCCTTCCGTTTGGACCTCCCTGCATCTTTTTCTATTCATAATGTTTTTCATCGGTCATTATTGCGCAGGTATGAGGTACCGGTTGTGCCTTCCGTTGAGCCTCCTGCTCCGGTGTTGGTTGAGGGCGAGTTGGAGTACGTTGTGGAAAAAATCTTGGACTCCCGTGTTTCCAGACGGAAACTCCAGTATCTGGTCAAATGGAAGGGATACGGTCAGGAGGATAATTCTTGGGTGACTGCCTCTGATGTTCATGCCTCCGATTTGGTCCGTGCCTTTCATAGGGCTCATCCTGATCGCCCTGGTGGTTCTGGTGAGGGTTCGGTGCCCCCTCCTTGAGGGGGGGGTACTGTTGTGAAATTGGATTTTGGGCTCCCCCGGTGGCCACTGGTGGAATTGAACTGGTGTGCATCATCCTCTCTGTTCACCTGTTTCCATCAGGAGGTGGGAGTCGCTATTTAGCCTTGCTCCTCTGTCACTTCCATGCCGGTCAACATTGTAATCAGAAGCCTTTCTGTGCATGTTCCTGCTGCTAGACAGCTCCCAGCTAAGTTGGACTTAGTCCTTGTTTGTTTTTGCATTTTGTTCCAGTTCACAGCTGTAGTTTCGTTTCTGTGTCTGGAAAGCTCTTGTGATCTGAAATTGCCACTCTGATGTTATGAGTTAATGCTAGAGTCTTAAAGTAATTTCAGGATGGTATTTTGATAGGGTTTTCAGCTGACCATGAAAGTGCCCTTTCTGTCTTCCTGCTATCTAGTAAGCGGACCTCAATTTTGCTAAACCTATTTTCATACTACGTTTGTCATTTCATCTAAAATCACCGCCAATATTTGTGGGGGCCTCTGTCTGCCTTTCGGGGAAATTTCTCTAGAGGTGAGCCAGGACTATATTTTCCTCTGCCAGGATTAGTTAGTCCTCCGGCCGGCGCTGGGCGTCTAGGGATAAAACGCAGGCTACGCTACCCGGCTACTGTTAGTTGTGCGGCAGGTTTAGTTCATGGTCAGTTTAGTTTCCATCCTTCCAAGAGCTAGTTCTTATGTTTGCTGGGCTATGTTCTCTTGCCATTGAGAACCATAACATATATGATGAGTTCAGTCCAGCTCGCTTTTATGTGATTCTTTGCTTGCTGGTTAGTTCTGGGGTGCAGAGGGCGCCCCTCACATCGTGAGTCGGTGTGGGGGTTCTTGTATCCTCTGCGTGGTTTATTTTTGATAGTTTTTGTACTGACCGCACAGATTCCTATCTATTTTCTGTCTATCTAGTGTTAGCGGGCCTCATTTGCTAAACCTGTTTCATTTCTACGTTTGTATTTTCCCCTTAACTCACCGTTATTATTTGTGGGGGGCTGTCTATAACTTTGGGATTATTTCTCTGAGGCAAGTGACGTCTTTGCTTTCTCTCTAGGGGCAGTCAGTTTCTCAGGCTGTGAAGAGGCGTCTAGGTTTTTAGGTAACGCTCCACGGCTGCCTTTAGTGTGTTGGATAGGATCAGGATTGCGGTCAGTATAGCTTCCACATCCCCAGAACTTGTCCTATCATTCTGGTTATATGTGTCAGGTCAGTCTTGAGATCCTACCACCAGATCATAACAGGTTCCCCCATCTTGGTCGGTAATGGAGGCACCAGCTTCCCCATCGTGTCGGGGGTGAGGATCACCCGCTCCACCGAGAGGAAATGGTTATTGTTGGGGTGAGGAGCGGTCGCGGGAGTGGGATCGGTCAGGAGAGCAGGATCGGTCGGGGGAGCAGGATCGGTCAGGGGAGTAGGGGCGCCTTCCATACCTGCGCCTGATGTGATTCCACCGATGTTGATCTGTTCCGTTGACAGGGACACTGGAGTCGGCTGCAACCCGGACCGCGGCTCCTCCAAGACGGCCTCCCGATGTGGCTCCGCTCTCCATGGCTCCGTGGTCGGGATAGGTAGGCTCGGCTCCTCCGCCGACGGCTCCAAGGAGTTCAGATCCTTCAGCTGCGGTGGATGCGGGTCCGCCTCTGGTGGGTGAGGGCAAGCCGGGATCACTTCGCCGTCGCTCGGGCACTTGCTGATCATCTTTGCTGTCCGGCATTCGGCGGCATCGCATGCACCTGGCTCCACCATTTCTCCGGGGTCGAGCTCCCTCTTCACCTCGTCCCCGCCGTTGCAAATCAGGGGGCGGTTCTCCTCTGCTTCTGGGCAGGTCGCCATCTCGCAGCAGGAGTCGGAGGGGGCGGTCTCTACTTTTGGCGCCACTTTGGTAGTCTCCTCCCATGGCGCGCCCTTCTTCTTCCTCTGCGCTCCCTGTAGCGCTGCAATGGCGGCGGGTTTTGGCGGGAACTTTTGGCGGCAAGTGGCAATACACAGTCTTTGCAATAAGTCACAGTCCAAGTACAATAAATCACAGTTCCAAGGCACACATGACCTGATTCTTCAGGCTTAAGTAGATCCTGTTCGTGACGCCAAGTTGGAGCGCCCCCCACTGCCGCAGGGCCGAGGGGTACCGGGCCTCTCTGTCTTGGTTCTGGGGTTGTCATGGTGGCTAGACCCGGTCCGTGACCCTGCTGAGGGGCGTCCAGTGAAGATGGAGAGTGATGATGTTATGGTGTGGTGCAGGTCGCAGTGAATAACGAGGACACAGAGTTGCAGTCTCTTTACCTCTTTACTGAAGGCTTCGGGATCTTCAGTCCGGAATACGGTTAACCGGGCTGCTTGAGTCTGGCCGGTCCGATGGCACCTCCAGAGTTCCCTTTGCAGGTGGAAATCTGTGCCTACCTTCTAGCGCTTGTGTGTTGTAGTTCTTCCCTGCTGAGCTTACGGGATAGCCCTCACAACTGTTGTATCTGTTTCTGAAGTTCCCTCACAACTCGATTATGATGTTCTGTTTCGTCCCCCAGATGATATGGCTAGGACGCACCCGTATGACGGGTGGGCTCGGAGGTCTTCCGGGACCCTAGAGTCGCCCCTCTCCAAATGTTGCCCCCTGTGTCTGCTTAGGTGATTTTGGGTGAGACAGCCCGCCTAGAACTGACTGTCCTGCCGTAGGTTTGAAGTAAGGCCTGGAGCTCAATACTTCCTCGGCGTTTCCGGCCACCGGCTGCGCGCCTCAGTAGGATGTTGCCTCGTCTTACAGCACGACTCCTACTGGTGATTCTCCTTGTTGCGTTGATCTCGTTTCTCACTCAGCACAATAAACCTCACCTCTTGTCCTTTCTTGGGGTACCGCCGCAATGAAGTGCAGGCGCGGTCCCGTAACGTTCTTTCTGTTCGCTAGGCCTCTGTCAGGATCCCACCCCTGACAGGGACCCCCCTGAATCTTCCCCTGCAACACCCTCTGACACAGGATGTTGCCTGGTTCCAACCCAGTCAGCTTTCTGTCTAACTTCCTATCTAACCCCCAGTTTTACCAGATTGTGAGGAGTGGCCTAATACATAGCACCCTTAGCTCCCCCTGGAGGCCAGACTGTGAAGTGTATTGGTGTCTGTGATACCTGGTCAGGTGAACTCCTTCAGTGCCATCAGACGTACCAATGCCCCCCTTAGCGGCGGAGCATCAGTACTGCAATGACCAGGACTCTGGGGCGCTGCAATTACATAATGTGGAGTACATTTCTGGGATCTCAGTGAACAAAAGCTTTTAAAAATTTTGCAGGCCCCCGTTCCTCAGACATCCAGTGTTACGTGCTTTGTCATCATTTCTGTGAACTGTAAAACAACCACAAAAAAGGTTTTGAAAATTTTGCAGGAGTCCATTTGTCAGTTTCTCAGACATAGAGTTGTACTTTGTATGAATATTTCTGTAATCTCTGAAAAATAACAAAAGATTTAAAATATTTTGTAGGCTTCCATTTCTCAGTCATACAGTGTTATGTGGTCTGTGAACATTTCTATAATCTCTAAAACTGAGAAAAAGGATGGGCCCAGGATGGGAAACTTGTATACCATGATGGGGAACATATGTAACAGGATGGGGAACATGAATATCAGGATGAAGGATATAATTATAATTTTATATATATATATATATATATATATATATATATATATATATATACACATACACACCAAACACACAAGTATGGTGCCAGAATGAGGGATATATACCAGGATGGGGGACATATATATTAGAATGATCTCAGGGTGGGAAACATGTCAGGAAAGAGCCCAGGCTGGGGGTCATTACTACATAATGTGGGAGGAGGGGCAACTAGTATGTCCTTTTAGGATTTAAAATGCTACACGGGCCCATACATGTGACCAGGTTGTGAAGGGGGATGGAGCCAGGGGGTTTGTGGATGTGTGTACGATGGGGGACCAGGTCCAAATTTTGCATTGGGGCCCATCGGACTCTAGTTACACCACTGGTAGGACCAGGTACGGACTGGGAATGAAATTCAGCCCTGGCATTTCAAATCACACAGGCCCATGCTGTCCCCATCTCCAAGTACCAGATGGAATATATTACTAATATTACCCTGGATGGAGGAAAGGAAGATTTACTACAAGACCAATATTTCTAATGATACCCGTGGCCTGCTGGGGTAAGTGACGGAGTCAGCAACTTTGTGCTCCATCACAACTCTTAACAGTATGGATGTCTTGAGATCACCAATTCTGTTAACAACATAGCAGACAAGGCAGCCCACAACCAGACAGGCCCTTCTTGCATTTGCCAGAATTGCCAGATGGCCAGTCCGGCCCCGGGTAGAACCCTATGCAATTATGCATTCCTGGGGATAACTAATAATTCTATTTACTAGGCAAACCCCTTTGATTTTTTTTTTTACTTTTTCTCTTATATCCTTTTTGAACATATAAGGTATTTTCTATGTTTTCCAGCTAAGAAATTTTTCATGCCGTTCAACTTATAGATAGTAATGTATATTATTATCACATCCCAGAAACACAGAGGTCTAATATAATCTAACTATAGCAATACTTCCTCATTCAGAAACAGAAATAGCCCCATGTGTTGCATAAGTGCAGACGGTGCAACAGCTGGAAATGCAGGAGCCATTGCTTTACGGGTTTTTTTTCCATTTCAGGTCCATGCCAAACTGTTGGTTTATATTATATAAGGGAAAAATGCCAAATATATATTTGCAGTCATTTCTCTGTCACTATGGAAAATGTATGCTGCATTGTAAGCTTTCTTATGGCTGTGTTCTGAACTGATCGGTAATATGACTATTACAGAGGTACATAGTGCTCTATAAGCATAGAGGATTCCTTTCTTCTGGTATTTTCCATCAGACTCCCCAAGTCTATATTCAAACTGAGTTTTTTCAGCAGCTTTTGAAGCTGAAACTCTCTAAAATCCTTCTCAAAATCTGCTTCAATAACTGGTGGAAAACTATTCTAACCACGGAAAATCCATTTTGTGGTTCATATGAGGAGAATTTGGAGCATTTATTTTTTTTCTAAAGTGATACTGAAAAACTCCTGGTGGAATAAAAGAGAAAACCTCTCCAAACTAGCCATAGTCTATTCAATACCCGGCACTGCCGCCGGCACTCAGGACCGGAGTTTGCGGCTGCATGTATTTCTTTGCTGTCGCACCACCATCATTATCATTGCCTCCCCCACCACCACCATCATCATTGCCTCCACCACCATCATCATCATTGCTTCCTCCACCACCATCATCATTGCCACCCTCCACACACACATCATCGTCATTGCCTCCCTCACCATCATCATCATCATTGCCTTCACCACCATCATCATTATTGCCCCCCCAACACCATCATCGCCTCCCCCACCACCATCATTATCATTGCCTTCCCCACCACCATCATCATCATTGCCTCCACCACCATCATCATTGCCTCCACCACCATCATCATTGTCTTCCCCACCACCATCATCATCATTGCCTCCCCCATCATCATCATTGTCTCCCCCACCACCATCATCATCATTGCCTCCCCCACCACCATCATCATTGCCTTCACCTCCATCATCATTATTGCCTCTCCCACCAACATCATCGCCTCCCCCACCACCATCATTATCATTGCCTCTCCCACCACCATCATTGCCTCCCCCACCACTATCATTATCATTGCCTCCCCCACCACCATCATCATCATTGCCTCCACCACCATCATCATCATTGCCTCCCCACCACCATCATCATTGCCTCCTCCCACACACAGCTGCACACATGCAGGCTGGGACACACAGCACACACACGCAGGCAGAGACGCACACACACACAGCACACACAGACACACACAGCCACACACAGGCAGGCAGGGACACACAGCATGCACACACGCAGGCAGAGACGCACACACACACAGCACACACAGACACACACAGGCAGAGACACACAGCACACACACACGCAGGCAGAGACACACACACAGCACCCACTCACCTCTCTGCACGTTCCCAGCGGCCGCAGCACATCCCGGGAACTTCCTCTCTGAAACAACCGCGCTGAATGATGAAGTCATCCAGCTGCGCTGAGTCAGACAGAAAGTGCTGGGCAGGAAGGAGGATGGCGTGTCTGCCTCTGGGACCCCCATTCAACAGCACCGGCGGGCAGTGTTAGCCTCAGCCTGAGGCTAATGCTGCCCACCATTAAAGTGAAATGGTATTAACTCCTCTCCACGCCCATGGGGGCCTGGAGAAGAATGAATATTTATTTCTCTTTAGCTGCTGCTCTCTGGCACTTGGATACACAGGCACAAATAATTTTGATTCAGGAGTCGCGGATGGGGCAAACTACTGGACCACACAAATATCAACTTCTGATTCAGAGGATATCATAAAAATCACAATTCCTAGGGGAAGAATGGAGGATGGAGGTTCTGGAGGAGAAACGGAATCAAGGCTGCATGACAAAGAGTCAGTCCTAACATTCTTAGACTCCGGTCTGAACGTAATGCAAAAATTGATTCTAGAAAAAAATAAGAACCATCTGGACTGTCTATGGATTACACATTTAGCAGATTTAATATAATATATGTAGCGCCCCCACTGCCGCAGGGCCGAGGGGTACCCAGTACCGGGCCTCTGAGTCTCTGCTCTGGGGTTGTCACGGTGGCTAGACCCGGTCCGTGACCCTGCTGAGGGGCGTACAGTGATAGATGTGGATGGTGGTAGTGGTGCGGTGTGTTATGACCCCAATGGCGAGGGTCTCAGAGGAACGTGGAAGTCTGCAGAATACAAAAATCCAGCTCATAGGGCAGTGGTAGCTGGGTTGACCATATATCTACTCCTAACGCCAACACTAGAAGTAGCCGGGGATCATTCCTACGTTGATTCTAGATGACACGCTCCAGCCGGAGAATCTAGCTACCCCTAGTAGAGGAAAACAAAAGACCTTTCTTGCCTCCAGAGAAGGGGACCCCAAAGCTGGATAGAAGCCCCCCACAAATAATAACGGTGAGGTAAGAGGAAATGACAAACACAGAAATGAACCAGGTTTAGCACAGAGAGGCCCGCTTACTGATAGCAGAATAAAGAAAGGTAACTTATATGGTCAACAAAAACCCTATCAAAATCCACACTGGAAATTCAAGAACCCCCGAACCGTCTAACGGTCCGGGGGGAGAACACCAGCCCCCTAGAGCTTCCAGCAAAGGTCAGGATATATATTTGGAACAAGCTGGACAAAAATACAAAACCAAAACAAAATAGCAAAAAGCAAAAAGCGGACTTAGCTGATATAACTGGAACCAGGATCAGTAGACAAGAGCACAGCAGACTAGCTCTGATAACTACATTGCCAGGCATTGAACTGAAGGTCCAGGGAGCTTAAATAGCAACACCCTTAACTAACGACCCAGGTGCGGATAAAAGGAATGACAGAAAAACCAGAGTCAAAAAACTAGTAACCACTAGAGGGAGCAAAAAGTAAATTCACAACAGTACCCCCCCCTTAGTGAGGGGTCACCGAACCCTCACCACGACCACCAGGGCGATCAGGATGAGCGGCATGAAAGGCACGAACTAAATCGGCCGCATGAACATCAGAGGCGACCACCCAGGAATTATCCTCCTGACCATAGCCCTTCCACTTGACCAGGTACTGAAGCCTCCGCCTGGAGAGGCGAGAATCCAAGATCTTCTCCACCACGTACTCCAACTCGCCCTCAACCAACACCGGAGCAGGAGGCTCAGCAGAAGGAACTATAGGCACAATGTACCGCCGCAACAAGGACCTATGAAATACATTGTGAATAGCAAACGACACAGGAAGATCCAGACGAAAAGATACAGGATTAAGGATTTCCAATATCTTGTAAGGCCCAATAAAACGAGGTTTAAATTTGGGAGAGGAGACCTTCATAGGAACAAAGCGGGAAGAAAGCCATACCAAATCCCCAACGCGTAGTCGGGGACCCACACCGCGGCGGCGGTTGGCAAAGCGCTGAGCCCTCTCCTGTGACAACTTCAAGTTGTCCACCACATGATTCCAGATCCGCTGCAACCTATCCACCACAGAATCCACCCCAGGACAGTCAGAAGGCTCCACATGACCCGAAGAAAAGCGAGGATGGAAACCAGAGTTGCAGAAAAAAGGCGAAACCAAGGTGGCGGAACTAGCCCGATTATTAAGGGCAAACTCAGCCAACGGCAAGAATGTCACCCAATCGTCCTGATCAGCAGAGACAAAACACCTCAAATAAGCCTCCAAAGTCTGATTGGTTCGCTCCGTCTGTCCATTAGTCTGAGGATGGAAAGCAGACGAAAACGACAAATCAATGCCCATCCTACTACAAAAGGATCGCCAGAATCTGGAAACGAACTGGGATCCTCTGTCTGACACAATATTCTCAGGGATGCCGTGCAAACGAACCACGTTCTGGAAAAACACAGGAACCAGATCGGAAGAGGAAGGCAGCTTAGGCAAAGGAACCAAATGGACCATCTTTGAGAAGCGATCACATATCACCCAGATAACGGACATGCCCTGGGATAGCGGAAGATCAGAAATGAAATCCATGGAGATATGTGTCCAAGGTCTCTTCGGGACAGGCAAGGGCAAGAGCAAACCGCTGGCACGAGAACAGCAAGGCTTAGCTCGAGCACAAGTCCCACAGGACTGCACAAATGACCGCACATCCCTTGACAAGGAAGGCCACCAAAAGGACCTGGCCACCAGATCTCTGGTGCCAAAAATTCCCGGGTGACCTGCCAACACCGAGGAATGAACCTCGGAAATGACTCTGCTGGTCCACTTATCCGGGACAAACAGTCTGTCAGGTGGACAAGACTCAGGCCTATCAGCCTGAAATCTCTGCAACACACGTCGCAGATCCGGAGAAATAGCTGACAAGATAACTCCATCTTTAAGAATACCAACAGGATCAGCGACTCCAGGAGCATCAGGCACAAAGCTCCTAGAAAGAGCATCGGCCTTCACATTCTTTGAACCTGGTAAATACGAGACAACAAAATCAAAGCGGGAGAAAAACAATGACCAGCGGGCCTGTCTCGGATTAAGGCGTTTAGCAGACTCGAGATACATCAGATTTTTGTGATCAGTCAAGACCACCACACGATGCTTAGCACCCTCGAGCCAATGACGCCACTCCTCAAATGCCCATTTCATGGCCAACAACTCCCGATTGCCCACATCATAATTTTGCTCGGCAGGCGAAAACTTCCTAGAGAAAAAGGCACAAGGTTTCATAACAGAGCAACCAGGGCCTCTCTGCGACAAAACGGCCCCTGCTCCAATCTCTGAAGCATCCACCTCAACCTGAAAGGGAAGTGAGACATCGGGCTGGCACAAAACAGGCGCCGAAGTAAACCGGCGTTTCAACTCCTGGAAAGCCTCCACGGCAGCAGGAGCCCAGTTAGCTACATCGGAGCCCTTCTTGGTCATATCCGTCAAAGGTTTCACAATGCTAGAAAAATTAGCGATAAAACGACGGTAGAAGTTAGCGAAACCCAAGAACTTCTGTAGACTCTTAACTGACGAGGGCTGAGTCCAATCAAGAATAGCTCGGACCTTGACTGGGTCCATCTCCACAGCAGAAGGGGAAAAAATGAACCCCAAAAAGGGAACCTTCTGTACACCAAAGAGACACTTTGAGCCCTTGACAAACAAAGAATTTTCACGCAAAATTTTAAAGACCAACCTGACCTGCTCCACATGCGAATCCCAATTATCAGAAAAAACCAAAATATCATCCAGATAAACAATCAAAAATTTATCCAGATACTTCCGGAAAATGTCATGCATAAAGGACTGAAAAACTGAAGGCGCATTGGAGAGCCCAAAAGGCATCACCAAGTACTCAAAATGACCTTCGGGCGTATTGAATGCGGTTTTCCATTCATCACCTTGCTTAATGCGCACAAGGTTGTACGCACCACGAAGATCTATCTTGGTGAACCACTTGGCACCTTTAATCCGGGCAAACAAGTCAGACAACAGCGGTAAAGGATACTGAAATTTGACAGTGATCTTATTTAAAAGCCGATAATCAATACAAGGTCTCAAAGATCCGTCCTTTTTTGCCACAAAAAAGAATCCCGCACCAAGAGGGGAAGAAGACGGACGAATATGTCCTTTCTCTAGAGACTCCTTGATATATGAACGCATAGCGGTATGTTCAGGTACCGACAGATTAAACAGTCTTCCCTTAGGAAATTTACTGCCTGGGATCAAATCTATAGCACAGTCACAGTCCCTATGAGGAGGCAGTGCACTGGACTCAGACTCACTGAAGACATCCTGATAATCAGACAAATACTCCGGAACTTCCGAAGGCGTAGAAGAAGCAATAGACACAGGCAGGGAATCCCCATGAATACCACGACAGCCCCAACTTGAGACTGACATAGCCTTCCAGTCCAGGACTGGATTATGGGTCTGTAACCATGGCAGCCCTAAAACAACCAAATCATGCATTTTATGTAAAACCAGGAAACGTATCACCTCGCGGTGTTCAGGAGTCATGCACATGGTAACCTGTGTCCAATACTGCGGTTTATTTGCTGCCAATGGCGTAGCATCAATACCCCTAAGAGGAATAGGATTTTCTAATGGTTCAAGAGTAAAACCACAGTGCTTAGCAAATGACAGATCCATAAGACTCAGGGCAGCACCTGAATCTACAAACGCCATGACAGGAAAAGACGACAGTGAGCAAATCAAAGTTACAGACAGAATAAATTTAGGTTGCAAATTACCAACGGTGACAGGACTAACAACCTTAGCTATACATTTAGAGCATGCTGAGATAATATGTGTAGAATCACCACAGTAGTAGCACAAGCCATTCCGGCGTCTATGAATTTTCCGCTCATTTCTAGTCAGGATTCTATCACATTGCATTGAATTAGGTGTCTGTTCAGACAACACCATGAGGGAATTTGCGGTTTTGCGCTCCCGCAACCGCCGGTCAATTTGAATAGCCAGTGCCATAGTATCATTCAGACCTGTGGGAATGGGAAAACCCACCATAACATTCTTAATGGCTTCAGAAAGGCCATTTCTAAAATTAGCGGCCAGTGCACACTCGTTCCAATGTGTCAGCACGGACCATTTCCGAAATTTTTGGCAGTACACTTCAGCCTCGTCCTGCCCCTGAGACATAGCCAGCAAGGCCTTTTCTGCCTGAATCTCAAGATTGGGTTCCTCATAAAGTAAACCGAGCGCCAGAAAAAACGCATTAATATCAGCCAATGCCGGATCTCCTGGCGCCAGCGAAAAAGCCCAATCCTGAGGGTCGCCCCGTAAGAACGAAATAACAATTTTTACTTGCTGAGCAGAGTCTCCAGATGAACAGGGTCTCAGGGACAAAAACAATTTACAATTATTCACAAAATTCCTAAACTTAAACCTGTCTCCGGAAAACAGTTCAGGAATCGGTATTTTAGGTTCTGACCTAGGATTACTGATAACATAGTCTTGTATGCCCTGCACACGAGTAGCCAGCTGGTCCACACTTGTAATCAAGGTCTGGACATTCATGTCTGCAGCAAGCATAGCCACTCTGAGGTAAAGGGGAAGAAGAAAAAAAAAAAAAAAAAAAAAAAACTCAGAATCTTCTTTCTTATAATCCCTCTTCTGCAATGCATTAAACATTTAATACTGGCCTGGCAAACTGTTATGACCCCAATGGCGAGGGTCTCAGAGGAACGTGGAAGTCTGCAGAATACAAAAATCCAGCTCATAGGGCAGTGGTAGCTGGGTTGACCATATATCTACTCCTAACGCCAACACTAGAAGTAGCCGGGGATCATTCCTACGTTGATTCTAGATGACACGCTCCAGCCGGAGAATCTAGCTACCCCTAGTAGAGGAAAACAAAAGACCTTTCTTGCCTCCAGAGAAGGGGACCCCAAAGCTGGATAGAAGCCCCCCACAAATAATAACGGTGAGGTAAGAGGAAATGACAAACACAGAAATGAACCAGGTTTAGCACAGAGAGGCCCGCTTACTGATAGCAGAATAAAGAAAGGTAACTTATATGGTCAACAAAAACCCTATCAAAATCCACACTGGAAATTCAAGAACCCCCGAACCGTCTAACGGTCCGGGGGGAGAACACCAGCCCCCTAGAGCTTCCAGCAAAGGTCAGGATATATATTTGGAACAAGCTGGACAAAAATACAAAACCAAAACAAAATAGCAAAAAGCAAAAAGCGGACTTAGCTGATATAACTGGAACCAGGATCAGTAGACAAGAGCACAGCAGACTAGCTCTGATAACTACGTTGCCAGGCATTGAACTGAAGGTCCAGGGAGCTTAAATAGCAACACCCTTAACTAACGACCCAGGTGCGGATAAAAGGAATGACAGAAAAACCAGAGTCAAAAAACTAGTAACCACTAGAGGGAGCAAAAAGTAAATTCACAACAGCGGTGTAGTGCCGGTCGCAGTTAATAACGAGGACACAAGGTTGCAGTCTCTTTACCTCTTTACTGAAGGCTTCTGGGTCCTCAGTCCGGAATACGGTTAGCCGGGCTGCGCAAGTCCGGCCGGTCCGATGGCACCTCCAGAGTTCCCTTCGCAGGTGGAAATCTGTGCCTTCCTTCTAGCGCTTATGTGTTGTGGTCCTCCCCTGCTGTGCTTACGGGATAGTCCCCACAACTGTTGTGTCTGTTTCTCTTGTTCCCTCACAACTCGATTCTGATGTTCTTCTTCTTCTTCTCGTCCCCCAGATCTTATGGTAGGACGCACCCGTATGACGGGCAGGCTCGGAGCTCTTCCGGGACCCTAGAGTCGCCCCTCTCCACAAGTTGCCCCCTATGTCTGCGTAGGTGATGTAGGTGAGACAGCCAGCCTATAGCTCTCTGCCCTGCCGTTGGTTTGAAGTAATGCTTAGAGCCCTGTACTTCCTCGGCGTTCCGGCCACCGGTTATTTACGCCTCAGTAGGATGTTGCCTCGGTCTAACAGCACGACTCCTACTGGTATTCTCCCTGTTGCGTTGATCTCGTTTCTCACTCAGCACAATAAATCTCGCTTCTTGTCCTTTCTTAGGGCACCGCCGCTATGAAGTGCAGGTGCGGTCCCGTAGCTTTCTCTCTGTTTGCCAGGCCTCTGTCAGGATCCCACCCCTGACAGGGACCCTACCGAATCTTCCCCTACAACACCCTCTGCCACAAGGTGTTGCCTGGTTCCAACCCAGTCAGCGTTCTCCCTAACTTCCTGCCTAACCCCCAGTTTTACCAGACTGTGAGGAGTGGCCTAATGAATAGTACCCTTAGCTCCCCCTGGAGGCCAGACTGTGAAATGTATTGGTGTCTGTGATACCTGGTCAGATGAACTCCTTCAGTGCCATCAGATGTACTATAGCCCCCCTTAGCGGCGGAGCCACAGTACTGCAACGACCAGGACTCTGGGGCGCTGCATATACACTACGGTTCCAAAGTTTAGGGTCACCCAGACAATTTTATGTTTTCCATGAAAACTCATACTTTTATTAATCAAATGAGTTGCCAAATGAATTAAAAATCTAGTCCCGACATTGACAAGGTTCGAAAAAAAGATTTTTATTTGAAATAATAATTTTCTCCTTCAAACTTTGCTTTCGTCAAAGAATGCTCCATGTGCAGCAATTACAGCATTGCAGACCTCTGGCATTCTAGCAGGTAATTTGCTGAGGTAATCTGGAGAAATTTCACCCTATGCTTCCAGAAGCCCCTCCCACAAGTTGGTTTGGCTTGATGGGCACTTTTTGCGTACCATACAGTCACGCTGCTCCCACAACAGCTCAATGGGGTTGAGATCTCGTGACTGCGCTGGCCACTCCATTACAGATAGAATACCAGCTGCCTGCTTCTTCCCTAAATAGTTCTTGCATAACTTGGAGCTGTGCTTTGGGTCATTGTTCTGTTGTAGGATGAAATTGGCTCCAATCAAGCTCTGTCCACAGGGTATGGCATGGCATTGCAAAATGGAGTGATAGTATTCCTTATTCAAAATTCATTTTACCTTGTACAAATCTCCCACTGTACCAGCACCAAAGCAACCCCAGACCATCACATTACCTCCACCATGCTTGACAGAGGGTGTCAAGCACTCTTCCAGCATCTTTTCAGTTGTTCTGCATCTCACAAATGTTCTTCTGTGTGATCCAAACACCTCAAACTTGGATTTATCTGTCCATAACACATTTTTCCAATCTTCCTGTGTCCAATGTCTGTGTTCTTTTGACCATATTAATCTTGTCCTTTTATTAGCCAGTCTCAGATATGGCTTTTTCTTTGCCACCCTGTCCTGAAGGCCAGCATCCAGGAGTCGCCTCTTCACTGGAGACATTGACACTGGCATTTTAGGTGTACTATTTAATGGAGCTGCCAGTTGAGGACCTGTGAGGAGTCGATTTCTCAAACTACAGACTCTAATGTACTTGTCTTGTTGCTCAGTTGTGCAGCAGGGCCTCCCACTTCTCTTTCCACTCTGGCTAGAGTCAGTTTGTGCTCTCCTCGGAAGGGAGTAGTACACACTGTTGTAACAAATCTTCAGTTTCTTGGCAATATCACATGGAAAAGCCTTCTAAGAACAAGAATAGACTGTCAAGTTTCACATGAAAGTTCTTTTTTTCTGGCCATTTTTAGAGTTTAATGAAACCAACAAATGTAATGCTCCAGATTCTCAACTAGATCAAAGGAAGGTCAGGTTTATAGGTTCTCTAATCAGCCAAACTGTTTTCAGCTGTGCTAACACACTTGCACAAGGGTTTTCAAGGGTATTCTAACCATCCATTAGCCTTCTTACACAGTTAGCAAGCACAAAGTACCATAAGAACACTAGAGTGATGGTTGTTAGAAATAGGCCTCTATACGCATATGAAGATATTGCATTACAAACCAGACATTTGCAGCTAGAATAGTCATTTGCCACATTAACAATGTATAGAGTGTAATTCTGAATCATTTAATGTTAGCTTCATTGGAAAAAACTGCTTTTCTTTCAAAAATAAGGAAAATTTTAAGTGACCCTAAACTTTGGAACGGTAGTTTACATTTTTATGATCTGTTACCACAGTAACCGGATAAACATCGCCCTCCATACAATGTCTTCATTTTTCAAAAGCTAACTTGACAGCGAGCAGCTCACGGTTCCCAACATCATACAGTCGTGCTCAAAAGTTTACATACCCCAGCATAAGTCTTGCTTTCTTGGCCTTTTTTCAGAGAATACGAACGATAACACCAAAACTTTTTCTCCACTCATGGTTAGTGGTTGGGTGAAGCCATTTATTGTCAAACTACTGTGTTTTCTCTTTTTACATCATAATGGCAACCCAAAACATTCAAATGACCCTGATCAAAAGTTTACATACCCTGGAGATTTTGACTTGATAATATGCACAGATGTTGACACAAATGGATTTGAATGGCTACTGAAGATAACATCCTCAACTGGGACATGTTTGCTTGTAATCAGTGTGTGTGCACAAATCTGAGTGAGTTTCTGGGATCCAGACAGACTCTTGCATCTTTCATCCAGCCACTGACGTTTCTGGATTGTGAGTCATGGGGAAAGCAAAAGAATTGTCAATGGATCTATGGGAAAAGGTAGTTGAACTGTATAAAACAGGAAAGAGAAACTAAAAGATATCCGATGAATTGATAATGCCAGTCAGCAGCATTCAAACTGTGATTAACAAATGAAAAATCAGGGGCTCTTTAAAAACAAAACCACGGTCAGGTAGACCAACAAAAATATCGTCCACAACTGCCAGGAAAATTGTTTCTGATGCAAAGAAAAACCCACAAATAATATTAGTTGAAATACAGGACTCTCTGAAAACTAGCAGTATGGCTGTTTGAAGATGTACAATAAGGAGGTACTTGAAGAAAAACAGGCTGCATGGTCGAGCCGCTAGAAATATAGCCATTACTGCGCAAATGCCACAAAGTACCGGCGTATAAGACGACTTTTTAACCCCTAAAAATTGTCCCAAAAGTTGGGGGTCGTCTTATACGCCGGGTACGGGTGCACAGAGCGATCCTGGATGGTACCCAGGGTCTGGAGGAGAGGAGACTCTCCTTCAGGCCCTGGGATCCATATTCATGTAAAAAATAAAGAATAAAAATAAAAAATATGGATATACTCAACCCTCCGACGGACCCTGGACCTCAGAGGTGCAAGCGGCAGCCTCCGTTCCTAAGAATGCAGTGAGTGAAGGACCTTCGATGACGTCGCGGTCACATGAGCGGTCACGTGAGCGGTCGCGCTATTTTTATTCTTTATTTTTTACATGAATATGGATCCCAGGGCCTGAAGGAGAGTCTCCTCTCCTCCAGACCCTGGGAACCACACGCCGTATAAGATGACTGGGCGTATAAGATGACCCCCGTCTTATACGGCGGGTATTACCCAAATTCCATATTTTATATGGAAAAGTTGGGGGTCGACTTATACGCCCAGTCGTCTTATACACCAGAAAATACGGTATGTTGCCTACAATACGCAAAACAGCACAGAGACAAGCCTCAAAACTTCTGGAACAAGGCAATTTGGAGTGATGAGACCAAAATTGAACTTTTTGGCCACAACTATAAACGTTACATTTGGAGAGAGGTCAACAATGCCTAAGCTGATTATATAAATTGAGGATGAGTGCAAGCGGTAAAGTATTCTTAACCATAAGTTTGTTTACACTTCCGTAAACTTTCGTTTACATATTGTTTCATAGCAGGCCGTTCAGGTCCCCACAAATTATACAGGCAAGCTTTCTGCAATTTAGCATTAGGAAAAATATTTATAGCACAATAGGGAGGTAGTATCTCTGCCTCTTTCTCAGAAAACACATCTCCAAAGTCTTTCGGGTACGACAGCAGACCCTCCAGGCTAGAGGAGCAAATTTGCACAGAACTAAGACATTTCTTATGACTGTAGGGACTCCATTTAACAATATACTTCCGACCCCAATCAATAACAGGATTATAGATACACAGCCATGGAAATCCCAACACCAACACAGCAGGTAAATTATTTAACACATAGAAGGAGATGGACTCATTGTGAAGCATTTCCAGTCTAAGTGTGAATTCCATCGTTACCAGCTGGATAAAGGTTCCGAACTAACGGTGTCCTCTCAAAGGCGATAATTTGAATGGATCTATCCAGTCTAACTGTCCCTAATTCAAATTTAAGAACCAGTCCAGAATCAATTAAATTGACAATGATAGAGAAACAGCCGCAATCAAAATAAGTCTCGTTTGATCTTGCAGATAGTGCTAAAGTTTATTCAAAATTCACCACAGGGTAATACAAATAGAGTGAAAATAAGGTACGAGGTTAATGAAGTAAGAGGTACCTCATACATCATTAACCTTGTACCTTATTTTCACTCTATTTCTATTACTCTGTGGTGAATTTTGAATAAACTTTAGCACTATCTGCAACACCAAACTAGACTTATTTTGAGTGTGGCTGTTTCTCTATCATTGTCATGATTTCTGGACTGTGTCCAGGTTCAGCCAGCACTTGATTTTTCAACGGAGTGCACGTCATTCATTCTTTTATTCAAATAAAATGGCACCAGACACAGTCAATCAAAGCAAGTGCATCTAACCACAGGTTCTGAAAACAAAGATCCATGTTCATTAGTACTGAATCTGAGGAGTAAAAGGGTACCTGAAAGTTTGATTGACATACTGGAAAGTCACACAGACTTAAACGTTTCTCAGCGGCTTGCTGGCTTGAGGACATATCAAGCAGTCTTTTAAAAAATATCCAGCATAACCACAATAAAGGCAGAGTCCCAGATCATGCCGATGTCTCCACTCCATGACCTGAGAACAGGCTGCTCCAACCTCCATTGTTTCTGTCTATGGCAAGTGAACAGACTTGGGCAGGATAACTGAAACCCCCTTTCGTTCATCACATCTGTCTTGAATTCTATGATCCATTTAAATGGCCTGACTCATGGCCTTCCCCAGGAAACAGGGTAGAGTATTCAGACGAAAGCATACTAAAGAGTGTCCATTAGGCCACTGTAAAACTGACACCTGAGAGCTGCATCATTCCACAGAAACTCAAAGGACCATTGCCAGAACTCAGAACTATAATCCTCTGTGAAGCGGTCCGGCTGCATCAAGTTCATGATATTTCCCTCTGTGACCTAGACCCTGTCAGGTTTGTCACACATTATCCCATATGCACCAAAAAAGGAGTCAACAGAAGACCATTTTGGAGCTACCGGGAACAAAGAAAATGCCCAAGTCTGCGGACCCCCTCACAATTGGGACTTGATTATTCCCACCCCCTGAAGACCAGTATTGTAAGGTAAAAAATAGTCTGCAGCTCTCCTTGAATACCCTATACTGATCCTTCTCCCCCTAAAATTTGTCAAGAAATGCCACTACTGGTTCGGAGAAGACCAACTGCACATCAGAAGATAAAGTAGTCATTACTACAGTCAATGATGTAGAGCTTTGGGAAGCATCCATAGTACTAGAAAACTGACTGACCCTGCAGCTGGGACTGTGAAGATTCTAGTCTTTGGTGTTCCCTGGCCTGATCCTGAACCATCTGGGTCAGATTTACCATCTGATCACAGACTGCACAAACTGGATCCATAAAGTATTAGGCTAGTCAAAATGCGATGCTAGTCTGTGAGGCAGAGAAGTTAGATGTTCAAAGGTCAGTACAAAGAGAGCACGTAGTAAACTAAGGGAAAAGATGAAGGCGTAAGTCAGGTCATAGTCCAGCATCAGAATACCAGAGAAATAGCGGATAAGCAAAGGGGCAATTTAGCCCGGTTCACTATGTATTGATTTAGGCCTTCGCCGGAATTTTTTGGAGAGTCTGAAAACTATACATTTTTGGAAAGGTTATAGTATAAGCAATACGAAAAACAATGTTTCCATTTGCCCCGTTTATAAACGGGAAGTCAGAACACAGTCCAAAGGTCAGGCAGCAGTAGATCAGAATTCACAGCATAGGAATCAGGCAAACACACACTAGAGGACAGGGAGCACCTGGAGAAATCTCTGCACCTTCCAGTCTCAGATAGGTCAATTGAGCTGACAGCTCAGCACACCCCAGCACATGATAGGATGACTGTCACGGATGTGTCAGAGGCTGCAGACCATTGCACTGTATCTGTATGCAGAAGGTCTCAGTAGTTTGCTTTGCAGCCGAGTGGCCATCTCCGACGGTGCTAATAGCCACACCTGGAACTAAGTGTTGATATACTTCCTGCTTGCTGCTGGCAAGCACGGGTGATATTTCCATTTGCATTTCCCGGTTGAGGCTTGTAACCTCTATCAGTCAGCTATTGTCCTTTTTTGGAGTTTGGAGGATGCTGGTGTTTCTGTCTGAGTCTTCTCAAGCTAAGTGTTCCCTTGTTTCGTTTGTCTATCCCAGTTGTCTTTAGTGGTAGTGAATGACAAGCGCACATCCTGTCCTTCCTGGTGCAGTGCTTATTGCCAGGGTCAGGCAGCGATTAGGTATCCTGCTCAGCGATAGGTGCAGAACCTATATAGGGACGGTTGGACAGACAGAGTGATGTTAGATCTGTCTAGGGGTCACCACTCCCCCTTCCCTAGTGTTTGGTCACCCATTCCCCTTATCCCTTTGTGTTGCACTTAGTCTGTCCTACACTGTGCGTGACAATGACACAGCTGTCCATCACTGAGTCCCAGACACAATGAGCGGTGTAATCGTGACATCTCTCTTCTTTTTAATATATTAATGACCTTTTAAAGGGCATACAGAATAAGATTTCGATATTTGCACATGATACTAAACTTTGCAAGGTAACTCAACCTTAATGACCAATGCCAGGCAGCAGCTGCCAAGAGACAAATAAAATCATTTCATGCATTAAAGAAGCATAGATATTCATGACAAGAACATATTTTTGCCTCTATACAAGTCACTAGTCTAGCTACACTAGGAATACTGTGTATAATTATGTGCTTTGGTGTGTAAGAAGGACATAGCTGAGTGGGTTCAGAGAAGAGCGGCCAATGTTGTAATTGGAATGGGTGGACTAGAATACCAATACAGGTTATCACACTTGTGGTTATTCGATTTGAAAAAAAAAGACAGGGGTGATCTTTTTACAATGTACAAGTATATGAAGAAACAGTACAGAGATCTTAATTTTTGCATTCTAACCCTGCTGCTCGGCAGTCTGCGATCATCACTTCTGTCTTCCTGCTTCCTGCCTAATATGCAATGTACCCACAAGGTGGAACTCCACCTTGCATATGCAGGAGAGACTGCGTGAGCAGCAGCACACAATAGTGGAGCTACAGCACGAACGGGTGAGTCGCTCTGCGGAACAAAACCATATTAAGACCAACGAGTGGGTCTCGTCTGGGAGGATAGTTTTCTGTACTGTGACTAGGTACAGAAATGTCCAGTCAGGGGACAGTTTTTGAGGATGAGGAGGAGGTGCAGGAATAAGCATGTTCACAGCAGGGTGGCACTTATGGAAACGCATGAACATCTCTGGAACATGGCTGGGGAGATACAGAGGATGTAGATGATAGAGAGGATCCAAACGATACACCTCCCACTGAGGACAGCCTCTGGGCAGCCTGGCACACATGAGGTAATATACGCTGCTGTGTCTGAAGAATCAACGCCAAGTTTTCCAGATTGTTACAAGGGCTGACTACTGCATGGCCACCCTGCTGCAACACCGCTACTAGTACAATGTGCCATCCTTACTTCCATTACTATAGCGTGATCGGAAAATGCGGAAATATAAGCGCACGCTAGAAGACGCACTACTGACAGCATCCTCACCTGACAGAGGGGGCTCAGTGGAAGCACAAGACTGAGGAGGATGAAGTCACCAACGCAGCTGGGACACTGGCACCACCTCGGAAGAGATGGTTAGCATGGCAGAAATGTGGAAAGAGTTACTCAGAACATTGCAACATCAAGCACCACCACCTGATACAGTCTGTATAAGGCCCCTTTCACACATCAGTTTTTAGCCGTCAGGCACAATCCAGCTAATTTTGAAAAAAAACGGATCAGTTGCAAATTGTGAAAAACTGATGCGACAGATCCGGAAATGGAAAATGCATGATTTCTTTTAAAAAACAAAATCGATAGCTGGATTCCATCATTTCACCTTACGTTTCATCCATTTTTTGCCGGATCCGTTGCTGTGCGTTTTTTCGCCGGACAGATGAAAAGTTCCTCTGTATGTTTTCTCTGGCCGCCGGAAAACTAATTTTTGACGGATCCAGCAAAAAACTAATTAAACGTGAGGCCATCCGTCGCAATCTGGTGCTAATACAAGTCTATGAGAAAGAAATGGATCCGGCAGCAGCTTTTGCCGTATCCGTTTTTTTCAAAATTCGCCGGATTGTGCCTGATGGCAAAAACCTGATGTGTGAAAGGGGCCTTAGTCGGAGGCAGTGTTTAAGTTATACCTGTCTATCAACACACTCGAGGTTAGTAGGTTACATACTAAAAAAGGTATAGGTGGACGATTGAAAACACCTGTGTTAAGCTAGATAGACTGCAACCAGAAAACAAACCCAAACACCCAGAAAAAAGATGTATCTCCTGTGGCTCGGCAGAAAGAGAAGCAGACCAAAAAACCCAAACTCAAGGGATCAAATCCATGAGCATGACAGTTTCAACAACATGTTTGAAGAATAAATGTTAACACGTCTCCACTTAGGCTGGGTTCACATTAGCATTCGGGGGCTCTGCGGAGGGCTGCATATTTCCTCTGCTAAGCCCCGCCTACTTCTGCATACTTCTGCATGCGTGCTGCGTACCTATCTTTAACATTAGGTACACAGGACATGAGGATGTATGCGGATGCGTTGTTTTGACATGCCCGCTAACTGCACGGGGACGCAAAAAGTTGTGTACCCAATGTTAAAGATAGGTATGCAGGACGCATGTAGAAGTAGGCAGACCTAAGCGGAAGTGGGCGGAGCTTCACAGAGGAAGTACGCAGCCATCCGCAAAGCCCCGGTATGCAAGTGTGAACTTAGCCTTACTGAGTGATGGGTCTGGCACATTTAACTTCTGGGTCTCCAAATTGAACACATGGCCTAAGCTTGCCCTGTATGCCTTGCTGGCTTGTCCTGCGGGAAGTGTACTGTTGGAATGTCTGCTTAGCACAGCAGGAGGTGTGATCTCAGACAGGCACATGCATCTGCCCACAGCCATAATGGTAAGCCACCATTCATTAAAATGAACTAGGTGTGAATCCCACAAGACAGGAATTTTAGGGATTCCAGGACTTGTGGAGCAGCCCCTTCCCTGCCTGCCCCCACAGCCACCGGAGTCACCCAGTGCCCAGTCAGTGAGATGTAACGTCCCTGGCCTGGCTTGCTTGTCCAGGTGTCAGTGATGAAATGCACCCTGTCAAACATAGATTTTTTTCTCACTACTCACTGCCACCACAAATTATTTTGTTTTAAATGAATATAGGCCGATTAGACGCTATTCTTCTTTTAAGGTCCACACCATCAGGCTCTTCCATCCCTTCTCCCTCAGAGTAGCGGTCATATACGATCCCCCAGGCTCATCCACCCACTTCCTTGACCATTTTTCTGCCTGTCCTTACAATTGCCAACCCTTATCCTGGGAGACTTCAACATCCCCATTAACAGCACCTCCTCCCATTCTGCTTCTGGCTTCTATCTCAAACCGCTTCTCTTGACCTCTCACAACATTCAACCTCTGAGACACAAAGACGGAAACACCCTTGATCTGGTCTTTGTCCGGTTCTGTTCAATCTCCTACCTGGATAACTCACCTCTACCCCAAGAAATTATGACTAATCACAACTTACACAGTTTTAGGTGCTCTGTAACAATATATCTTTATAGGGCAGTCTCTCAAGTTCCTTAAAGGAAGTCTGTCACCCCAAAAATCGCATATGAGCTAGGGCTACCGGCATCAGGGGCTTATCTACAGCATTCTGTAATGCTATAGATAAGACCCTGATGTAACCTGAGAGGTAAGAAAAACAGGTTATATTATACTCACCCAGGGGCGGTCCCGATGGGCATCGCGGTCCGGTCCGATGGGCATCGCGGTCCAGTCCAGGGCCTCCCATCTTCTTACGATGATGTCCTCTTCTTGTCCTCTTCTTGTATTCACGCTGCGGCTCCAACACAGGCGTACTTTGTCTGCCCTGTTGAGAGCAGAGCAAAGTACTGCAGTACGCAGGCGCCGGGAAAGGTCAGAGAGGCCCGGCACCTGCGCACTGCAGTACTTTGCTCTGCCCTCAACAGGGCAAAGTATGCCAGCGCTGGAGCCGCGGTAGGAAGACAAGAAGAGGACGTCATCGCATGAAGATAGGAGGCGCTGGACCCAGTTCGCGACTCCCATCGGACCAGACCGCAGCGGGACCGCCCCTGCGTGAGTATAATATAACCTGTTTTTCTTAAATTTCAGGTTACATCGGGGGCTTATCTACAACATTACAGAATGCTGTAGATAAGCTCCTGATGCCGGTGGCCTTAGCTCATATACGATTTTTGGGGTGACAGATTCCCTTTAATCAAAGTCCTTTTTATAAATAGTCTATTTTTACTTCTGTTAACATAATTCACCATCAAACTCCACCTCAACCAAAAGCACTACAAATATTGGCTGGCGACTAACTCATGCAGCCTTTATCTACCACCCATTTCCTCAAGCACCTGTACTTTGTGTCACCCCCACCTCATTGTAGATTGTAAACTCTTATGAGCAGGGGCGTTGTTATTTTTGTTTTAATTATTGGATTATCGCTAACTTTGTTACTTGTGCCTGTTTTATATGAACTGCTGAGTTGTAAAGATCTGCGTAATATGTTTGCACTATATAAATAAAGATTATTATTACTATTATTAGATCGGAGATGGTGAAGTTCAAGCTCTTAACTTTGCCATATATAGGAAAAAATCTTTTACATGACCACAACTGTGCGATCGAGGTCTGGCAGAAGGTGAAGTAGGGTGAACACAACAAACTGCTGTACTGTGAGTGGAGTGCAGGTGGGGATATTATGGTTGATTTAAAAAAATGTCATGTGCTTGTTGTCTGAGATCGGTCAAAATCAGCAGGCATGCCCACTTCTGTATCAGCTGACTGGCTCTCACCCCGACATGTGCAAAAACACTTGCCAAGGTGACGGAGGAGAAAGAAGCAGCAGATGCGGTTGAGGGGGTGGCCATTGGTTGGCGAGGCCCACTAGTCCGGATTTTAGCACAGTGAGATTCCCTGACTAACGCACGTTGATCGCGCATGTGCCAGTTCATGCACATAATAATCAAATTATTGGATTTTTTTGCCTCTACTTAGTTGTTTTTTACAAAGTTGTCAGATAACATGAGTTGGGTCATCGTTTGTTATCTCAAAAAAGGGCAAGGCTAGCCAACGCTTGCTGTCACTGCAGACTCACGACTGCTGCTAGCCACAGCCAGAGTTGTGGATGAGGATGCAGTGCTTGTCATAGTTATATCATTCAGTCTTCGTGTGGGAAGCCGCAACATAACCTACTCGTCTTCCTCCTCCTCCTCCACCTCCTGTGATGAGGTACTCAGCTGCGTGCTTCTGGGTTCACAGCAAGTGGGATCTACAAACTTATCATCATCTCCTCTGTTCTCCCACTCTTTGCCGTGTGAGTCACCTGTCATGATCCAGACCGGGTTTTGAGACCAGTTTTCCCTTTTTCCCAGTCTGATCATGTCAAGAGTTAACCTTTCTCAGCCTCTGTCAGGGTTTAGGTTGGCTATTTATCGCCACAGCTTCCTGCAGGCGATGTCAGTTATAGTTTTTGCCTGGTGCTGCTGTAGCTGACTCTGATTGCTCTGATTGGTCCTGCTGCATTTGTTGTCTGAACCTGTGTCTCTGTTTTCCCCTGTTCCTGTCTTGACTCAGTGTTTCCCTTTAGTGTGCCAACTCCCTGGTTTTGACTTGGCTTGTTTCCTGACCTGTTTCTGTCCTTTGTCTTATCTGTTATGGAACCCCTGGCTTGTCTCTTACTGCAAGTTTGCTTATTCCTTTGGTACTGCGCTACAGTCTAGGATTTGACCCGGCTTGTTTGACTATTCTGCTGCCACCTGTGGTAGCCTCACTGCTGCCTTGTAGGTCAGCTCTGTTTAGGTGTAGACCTGCTTCCTCTTTACTGCCATCTAGTGAAGCCTGCATCTACCTGCATTGCAGCAACATGACATCACTCTCCTTCTCTTCCTGCAACTTTACAGTCCTATTGCGCCTCAGGTACCTGAGTCTCATTAGGATCACCCTCACCCCTGGGGTTCACCGGGTATGGATTTGCTCAGACACTACTTTTGTCCAGCCCCAGATCTAACTGAGAAACATTTTGCCCATCAGTGGAGATTCTTTCTTCCTCTTGAGTCTGTGATTCTTTGGAGCAGACCTCTGTTGCCCATGGAATAGAATGTGCAAACAGCTCTGCAGATTCCCCCATTTGTAGATTTCCACAGTCAGTTTAGCTGTTGGAGTGTTGTGACATGGGGGGGTAAACAAGGCTAATCGGGGTGCCACTTCTGAGGATTGTATTGTGTGTGATGTTAAGATGGAGGAATAGGAGGAGAGACCACTTGATGCAGAGCTTACCATCCACTGGAGCAGATGCTCTTTCTGGCCCTCATCTACAAGGCATACTGCTGTGTGGCTGCCAAAGAAAAAGTGTCAAGTTGCCCATCCAGTAACAGAAGATGTCAAAATGCTGGGCAATTACTCACTGCAGCAAAACAAACCTACCGTATATACTCGAGTATAAGCTGAGGGTTTTTTTGTGCTGGAAATGCCCCCCTTGGCTTATCCTCGAGTGAGAGTCCAGAACATGGAGGGGGAGCAGCAGCGGTGGTGCAGCGGGTCACAGGAGGCAGAAGTCAGCTGCTGCGGCTAAAGCCTGTGCCCGTTGCTAAAGAGAAATGAATATTCACTGCACTGGCAGTGAATATTTTTTTTCTCTGTAACAGCATGCAGTGTTAGCAGCAGCTGCTGGCTTACTGCAGCTGGCAATCACGTGTGCCCGCTACTGAAGAGGAATGAATATTCACCTCTCTCCATTCCATTGGGAGTGGAGAAAAGTGAATATTAATTTTTCTTAATTAGCGGGCACACATGACCGCGCAATGACTGCGGATGACACTCTGCGTGCTACTTACTAGCAATGAATACTCACTGCCCTCCACGCACATAGTCCCTGCTTGGGGAGCGGTGAGTATTCCAGCTGCTGTACTCTGCTTGTAAGCAGCACATGACATCCCTACCACGCACTGCTTACAAACATAAAGCAGCTGCTAGCACCAGAACAAGACACTGCAAGGGAGTGCAGGAAGGTAAGTATAATGATTTATTTTTTATATGTTTTTTGCTGGGAGCCATGCATAACAGGATGGGGGTCAAGCATACCAGGATTAGGATGGGGGCTCTATATACAAGAATAGGGTTGAGGAGCCATGCAGACTAGGATAGGGATGAGGAGCCATGCATACAAGGATAGGGATGAGGAGCCATGCATACAAGGATAGGGATGAGGGGGCTTTTTATACAAGGCTAGGGATGAAGAGCCATGCATACAATGATAGGGTTTAAGAGCCATGCATACAAGAAAAGGGATGAGGAGCCATGCATAAAAGGATAGGGATGAGGAGTCATGCATACAAGAATAGGGGTGAAGAGCCATGCATGCAAAAATGGTGATGAGGAGCCGTGCAGACCAGGATAGGGATGAGGAGGCCATGCATACAAGGATTGAGATGAGGGGACAATGCATACAAAGCATATATTCGAGTCAATAAGTTTTCGCAGCTTTTTGTGGTAAAATTAGGTGCCTCGGCTTATACTTGGGTCGGCTAATACTCGAGTATATACAGTACTTCTCATCTCTCATATCATCCCTGTCTCACAACACTAAACAGCTATTCATTACCTTCAATTTTCTCCTCCGTCCCCTAGCTCCTCCTTCCTCTCCACTCATCTCAGCTGAAGACTTTGCCTCATTCTTCAAGCAGATGATTGACAACAGAAGGCAGAGCTTTTGCCTAAAGCCTCCCCTCTGCAAATCCCTCCACTGGCTCCCAATTCCCCAACGAATCCAGTTCAAACTACTAACACTGACCTACAAAGCCATCCACAACCTGTTCCCTTCCTATATCTCTGAACTAATCTCCCAATATCTTCCCTCACATAATCTTCGATCCCCACAAGACCTCCTTCTCTCCTCCACACTTATTCGTTCCTCACACAACCGCCTCCAAGATTTCTCCCGAATATCCCCCATCCTCTGGAATTCCACGCCTCAACACATCCGATTATCCACCACCCTCGGATCCTTCAGACGGAAAAAGAAAACCCATCTCTTCAGGAAAGCTTACAGCCTGCAATAACCGTTCTGCTGCCTCACCACCGCCCCAGCTGCCACTTCACCACCACCGGAGCTGCTGCACCCCTGACCTTCTGCCTCTTCCCCATTATCCCGTAGAATGGAAGTCCGCAAGGACAGGGTCCTCTCCCCTCTGTACCAGTCTGTCATCCTAAATTTGTTTACTGTAAATGATATCTATAACTTTGTATTGTGATATATGTGATGGTGTAGTGACCCCTGTGGCAGCTAGGGGGCGCTCTGTGCGCTCTGCGAGATATGCATGGAGGCGTATCTGTTGTGGTGATATTCGTGGTGAACCTGTGATCGGCAGTGTTGTGAATGGCCGATATGTGTCGCAGAGGGAGTCTGCGTAGTAAGTCTGATGTTTTGTGTTTATGCTGGGACCTGTAGTCCCTCAAGAGTTTCTGTAATGTGTATAGTTAAGTTTGGGTGACTTACTAGGCTAGTCATGAGAGACGGGAGGGTCAGACTAGCCACACATCCACACACACATCCAGGGGTGTGGTTTCAGGTATATAATGTGACCAGGATGTGGGTCACATGGGAGGCGTGTCCGGCAGGTCCTGGGTGGAACCTGTGTATGCCTGACCGATGAAGGTGCTGGATCGTCCTGGGAATGACTAGGGTCCAGAGAGCACCTGGGAATGGTGCGGGCTGTCCTAGGAATGACTAGGGTCCCGAATGGTGCTGGATCGTCCTAGGAATGACTAGGGTCCAGAGAGCACCTGGGAATGGTGCGGGACTGTCCTAGGAATGACTAGGGTCCCGAATGGTGCTGGATCGTCCTGGGAATGACTAGGGTCCGGAGAGCACCTGGGAACGGTGCGGGACTGTCCTAGGAATGACTAGGGTCCCGAATGGTGCTGGATTGGCCTAGGAACGACTAGGGTCCGGAGAGCACCTAAGACCGTGAGACTTGGCTTCGGGTGGCCTGGGTATTGGACGTGCCCGGCTGCGGAAGGACGTCCTGAAGAATACCCGGACTAGGCCACCGGCGTGATCATGGTAACCTGAGGTAACGGGTGGAGGACGGGGTCCAGGACCTAAGCTGACAGGTGGAGGACGGGGTCCAGGACCTAAGCTGACAGGTGGAGGACGGGGTCCAGGACCTGTTGTGACAGGTGGAGGACGGGGTCCAGGACCTAAGCTGAAAGGTGGAGGACGGGGTCCAGGACCTAAGCTGACAGGTGGAGGACGGGGTCCAGGACCTGTGGTAACGAGGTGACGACCAGGATCTGCGGAGCCAGTGTCTGTTATGGTGTGGGGAAGCTGCAGTCCTTCGGTGAGGTCCGGACTGACTACTGTGTGCCGGACAGGCAAGTTGGGGATCCCCGTTAGGCAGCTTACCCAGAAGCATGTTAACAGAGTGTGGGGAAGCTGGAGTCCTTCGGTGAGATCGGGACTGACTACTGTGTATTGACCAGGCGAGTTGGTGATCCCCGTTAGGCAGCTTACCCAAAGGCTGTTGGAAGAGTCGGCAAGGTGGAGCAGGAGCTCCCGTCAGGTACCAAAGAGACTGTTGGTGCCTGTTGTATTCTATGTAATGAACTGTGCTTAACCCGGTTTATGTGGCTTAATAAACCGTATGGACTGCTTTCTTTTATAAACCCGTGCTGTGTTCTTAAATATCGCGGTCAAGCGAGTGTCCCCCAACACTCTCAGTAAGAGATACCTTACAATTGGTGGAGAATTTTGGCAACAATCCCGCTAGCACACGTGGAGTTAATTGCTGTGGCAGAGCCACGAAGGTGACAAGCGTCTAGCTGTAACTCGGCGGGGTTACGAAAGTGACAAGTGTCTGCTGTGACTCGGCGGGGTCACGAAGGTGACAAGCGGCAGCGGTGGACCCGTGCAGAGCCGTGGTTGCAACGAGAGGTTCCACAGCAGGCGGAGCTGTAGTGGCTTGTGGTTGGCAGCACCTGGAGGTGCCGGTTGTGTGTGACTGCAGCGGGAGCTGTGGCGGTACCAGCAGGAGCTGGTGAAAGTGACATAGAGAAAAAAAAAAAAAAATTTTTCTTTTTGTGCAGACTCTTAAAGGGCCAGTACAAGCCCAGAGACATTGGGGTGTACTGTGTGAACTGGGGCCTGAGTGCCGTGGGGAAGTTCACGGGGTGTATCCCAGGGAGAGGAGTATCCCTAATACTGAGCAGGAACCCAAATGGAGATAGTTGCCCAAAAGGGGGCGGAGTCCCAAAAAGGGGCGGTAACCCGAATAGGGGTAATGGCCCAAAAAGGGGTGGAATCCCGAAGGGGGGCTGAATCCCGAAACGGGGTGGTGTTAAAAAGCGAAGCACTTGCCCAAAAAGGGGGTGGAGCCAAAAAAGGGGTGGCAATCAGTGAGGAGCCACGTCTGTGTACTTTTTGGCTGGATGGAAAGTGTGTGCGGGGATTGATAGACCCGGGGAGAGAAGCGTCTGTGCTGAGAACCCGTCTAGGAGATTTTGTGTCACCTGGGGACACTGAATATCTCCAGGTAGCCACTATCTACATTGTTGCACCGGAGGTTTCCACATACCGTGAGGTGGCTGTAGACCCGATCTTGCCGTATCCTATGGTAATAGGACAAGATTTGGTAGCACTCTGGGAAAAGGGTGACGTGTTTGTGGGTATAATGTGGATGTCAGTTAGTAATGTTGAGTATGCGCCCCCTAGAGGTGACAGTCCTAATGTAGGCCTGACCAAGGGAAAAGGTGCGATTGCCCAACTAACTGACCTGACGTCACTTGAAGTGTGCCACAATATGACTGGTAGTGGTCTGTTGGATAAGACAAGTGGAACTGACACCCAGACAGAGAGTGACTTGCGGGGTCAACGTACTGTGGAGTGTGACACAGACTCTGGGGGTGACTGTGACAAGTCATGGCCAATAACAAAGGCATGTGCCGTGCTGACGGTTGGTGGTGACTCCCATTCAGACGGTGATGCCAGTGAGAAAGAGACAGTGAAAGAACATGTCGAACAAGAAAGGCTCCTGAGACAAGAGGCTGAGCACAGGGTGAATGAGCTGGAGAAGGAAGTCTCGGAGCTCAGAGGTCACCTGTTATCCAGGGAAGATGTGAAAGGGCTCAGAGAAGCATTAAGTGGTCTTCTACAAGAGAAGAAGATGCTGGTTGAAGACTCACATCTGCTAATGCCCATCGTGACCAGGGGTCTGGAAGAGGGTAAAGCTGAAGAAGAGTGGGCGTTAAGAGCCGAACAAGATAGTCACCCGGTTGTGGCAGAGGTCTTGTTGGAAAGGTCGATGGCAAAACAGGGGCCGTCCGTTCCTGAAGAAAGTGAGGACCCACTTTTCAAGTGTGTGATAGATGTACCCGAAGAGGCGCAAGATGCATGTACCAGTGGGAGTGTGCATGAAGCCTTTAAAAAGACAGTAAAAGCGTATAGTGTGCATTGGGCACTAGAGATGAAGCAGTTGGTGGTACGGTCGACTAACGAAGTCACAGTGAAGCGAGGACCGGTCCTCAAGAATATACGTCTACGGTGCTTCTGCATGAAACAGATGATCATGTTAAGGAATAATGGAGCAACTCGACGTTTGGAGCAGGCCAGGGAAGCTCAAAATCGCCTGGGCCTGGTGGAATGGCTGATCGCCAAGGAAGAGTTAGAGGCAGTTACTCCTCAGTTAACTCAGTGTTGAGTGACCTAGGTGGGAGACCTGGTAGAGAAAATGTAGTGACTAAGGGTTTGGTGACACAGACAGACTGTGATTTAAGGGCCAAAACTCAAGGCCTACGTGTTGACCGCTGGGGGCGGGGTAACCCAACAAGGGTATGAGTATGATTATGAGTGTTGCTCAAAACCGATTGAGACAGTCTTCTCGTCTGGTGGGACAAGAGAGTGTGTGTGACCTGTCTCGAGATTTCAGGTGTTTGTCAGGTGTTCAACCCTACGGGTGTGAACAGAGGGGGAGGATATGTGATATATGTGATGGTGTAGTGACCCCTGTGGCAGCTAGGGGGCGCTCTGTGCGCTCTGCGAGATATGCATGGAGGCGTATCTGTTGTGGTGATATTCGTGGTGAACCTGTGATCGGCAGTGTTGTGAATGGCCGATATGTGTCGCAGAGGGAGTCTGCGTAGTAAGTCTGATGTTTTGTGTTTATGTTGGGACCTGTAGTCCCTCAAGAGTTTCTGTAATGTGTATAGTTAAGTTTGGGTGACTTACTAGGCTAGTCATGAGAGACGGGAGGGTCAGACTAGCCACACATCCACACACACATCCAGGGGTGTGGTTTCAGGTATATAATGTGACCAGGATGTGGGTCACATGGGAGGCGTGTCCGGCAGGTCCTGTGTGGTTCCTGGGTGGAACCTGTGTATGCCTGACCGATGAAGGTGCTGGATCGTCCTGGGAATGACTAGGGTCCAGAGAGCACCTGGGAATGGTGCGGGACTGTCCTAGGAATGACTAGGGTCCCGAATGGTGCTGGATCGTCCTAGGAATGACTAGGGTCCAGAGAGCACCTGGGAATGGTGCGGGACTGTCCTAGGAATGACTAGGGTCCCGAATGGTGCTGGATCGTCCTGGGAATGACTAGGGTCCAGAGAGCACCTGGGAACGGTGCTGGACTGTCCTAGGAATGACTAGGGTCCCGAATGGTGCTGGATTGGCCTAGGAACGACTAGGGTCCGGAGAGCACCTAAGACCGTGAGACATGGCTTCGGGTGGCCTGGGTATTGGACGTGCCCGGCTGCGGAAGGACGTCCTGAAGAATACCCGGACTAGGCCACCGGCGTGATCCTGGTAACCTGAGGTAACGGGTGGAGGACGGGGTCCAGGACCTAAGCTGACAGGTGGAGGACGGGGTCCAGGACCTAAGCTGACAGGTGGAGGACGGGGTCCAGGACCTGTTGTGACAGGTGGAGGACGGGGTCCAGGACCTAAGCTGAAAGGTGGAGGACGGGGTCCAGGACCTAAGCTGACAGGTGGAGGACGGGGTCCAGGACCTGTGGTAACGAGGTGACGACCAGGATCTGCGGAGCCAGTGTCTGTTACGGTGTGGGGAAGCTGCAGTCCTTCGGTGAGGTCCGGACTGACTACTGTGTGCCGGACAGGCAAGTTGGGGATCCCCGTTAGGCAGCTTACCCAGAAGCATGTTAACAGAGTGTGGGGAAGCTGGAGTCCTTCGGTGAGATCGGGACTGACTACTGTGTATTGACCAGGCGAGTTGGTGATCCCCGTTAGGCAGCTTACCCAAAGGCTGTTGGAAGAGTCGGCAAGGTGGAGCAGGAGCTCCCGTCAGGTACCAAAGAGACTGTTGGTGCCTGTTGTATTCTATGTAATGAACTGTGCTTAACCCGGTTTATGTGGCTTAATAAACCGTATGGACTGCTTTCTTTTATAAACCCGTGCTGTGTTCTTAAATATCGCGGTCAAGCGAGTGTCCCCCAACACTCTCAGTAAGAGATACCTTACAGTATGTAACCCCTTCTCATGTACAGCACCATGGAATTAATGGTGCTTTATAAGTAAATAATAATAATAATAATAATAATAATAATAATGTCCCCACAGCCCCTCCTCATAACTACGCAACTTTCCTCCTCCAAAACCAACTTCTCCACCATCACAGATCAACTTTCCTCTTTACTCTCCAAATTACATCTCACACCAGTGAAATTGACCCAATCCCGTCCCACCTCATTCCAAATCTAACAAGTCTTCATCCCACCTGTAACTTTTATCTCCAACCTTTCACTAACAACTGTTGTTTGTTTGTTGTCCTCCCTTCATGGTACAAACATACCTTGATCACATCCATCTTCAAAAAGGCCTCCCTTGACCAATCCTTTGTGCATAGCTATTGCCCCATATCACTTTTCCTCTATGCTTCAAAAATACTAAATCACCACATCCATTCTAAAGTCAGCAATGACCTACTAACTGCCACATCCAAGCAACACTACTTTGTCCTCCCCTGGAGGAACTGTCATTTGCCTTCGACACACTGGACCATCCCTCTAACTACAGACTGTCTCATCTCTTGACATCACAGACTTGGAAATATCTTGGATCTTCTCATACCTAACAGACTGGACATTCATTGTCTCCCACTCACACACTACCTCCTCATCTTGTGCCCTATCTCTCAGTGTACCCCAAGGTTCAGTTCTAGGACCCCTGATTTTCTCCATCTACACCTTCGGTCTCGGACAGCTAATGGAATCTCACGGCTTTCAGCACCACCTCTATGCTGATGACACACAGATCTACCTCTCTGGACTTGATATCACCTCCTTAAAACCTACAAGAGAAAAAGTAAGCAAAAACCCTGATGTAACTAAGTAAAAAAGCAAAAGTGCATTTAAATGACACAGAGTTTTTAGTAATACTGTTTTTTGATCAAAAAGTAGCACAAAAGCCATCCCACCGCGTCAAGGTAACTCTGATAGGGACAGTCCTACACTGTCTAATATTAAAACCTTACCATGTGTCAATGTTGACCTCAGTGTGAATAAGGGCAGAAAAAAGGACTGGGCCCAACCAGGGAACACCAGACTGGGGAAGCCTTATATACAATCTCTAGCTCAGAAACAGGGAGGCCACTGTTGTGAATTCCGCTCTTGGGCTCCCTCCGGTGGTTATAAGTAGCACTTTTTTGAGTTCTGCTCTTGGGCTCCCTCCGGTGGTTTTGAGTGGTATGGCTGCTTCTTGGATTTAGCATCAGCAGCTGCTTCCACTGATCGTCTTTCTGGCTCGGCTATTTTAGTCTGGCCTTATCCCTCAATCAATGCCAGTTGTCAATTGTTCCTGCTTGGAGTCACGGCTCTTTTGGATTTCCCTGACACTCTGACCTGTTCAGCAAAGATAAGTCCTTGCTTGTCCTTTTTCAGTCCTCTTGTTGTGGACTTTATTGTTCAGCACATTCTATGTTTTGCTCATTTGTCCAGCTTATCAGTAAGGATCTATTCAGCTAAGCTGGAAGCTCTGGGCAGCAGATTTTGCCCTCCACACCTTTAGTCAGGTGTGGAGATTTTTGCATTTCTCTGCGGTGGACTTTTTCTAGTTTTTATTACGGACCACACAGTGTTCTATCCTGTACTATCTATCTAGCTAGAAGTGGCCTCCTTTGCTAAATCTTGTTTCATTCTATGTATGTCATTTCCTTCTCCACTCACAGTCATTATTTGTGGGGGGCTGTCTATCCTTTGGGGATTTTCTCTGAGGCAATATAGCTTTCCTGTTTCTACCTTTAGGGGTAGCTAGTTCTCTGGCTGTGACGAGGTGTCCAGGGAGTGACAGGAACATCCCACGGCTACTGCTAGTGTTGTGTTAAGATCAGGAACTGCGGTCTGTATAGTTACCACCTGCTCAGAGCTAGTCGCATGTCGCTCCTAAACCACCAGTCCATAACAGGCCACATCCCGGCTTGCACAGAATGCAACAATACAAAGAAAAAAAACACAAAAATTGAGCTTAACTTGAGTTGGTACACATGCAGAAGTTAAACGCATGTTCACATGCAAATTGTGCACCAAGAACCTCACATTGTTAGGGCGGTTTCACACTTCAGTGCCTTCAGTACGTGTAGTGACAGTTTTCTCACGTACCGGAGACACTGACACACGTAGACCCATTCAAATGAATGGGTCTATGCACATGTCTGCGTGTTTTCACAGACCGTGTGTCCGTGTTCAAAACACATAGACATGTCCGTTTTTTACCGGCAGCACGTACCGCAATATGTTCCGCACACGTGCACACAGAGAACAGTGCACACTCTCCTCCGTGCGCACAGATGGCCGTGGGAGAAATAGCGCTACTGTAAGCGCTCTTGCCATGCGTGTGGTGCTGAAGCCGACTGTCATCCGCTCTCCCCTGCTCGGCCGAAAGCAGTGTGAGCAGGGGAGAAGGGATGAAAGAAAACCCGATGTGCGGTCCACCCTATATTTTCCAACCAACCCTGCAAAACTCACAGGTGTGGGCTGCTGTTCTCAGGCTGGTAAGAGGCCATTGTTATGGGCCCACACAGCCCTAAAAAAGCAGCCTGCAGCTGCCCAGAAAAGGCACATCTAATAGGCTGCCATCACACTGGCAGTATTTGGTCAGTATTTTACATCAGTATTTGCAAGCCAAAACCAGGAGTGGGTGATAAATGCAGAAGTGGTGCATATGTTTCTATCATACTTTTCCTCTAATTGTTCCACTCCTGGTTTTGGCTTACAAATACTGATGTAAAATACCGACCAAATACTGCTAGTGTGACGGCAGCCTTAGATGCACCAATTCTGCAGCTTTGCCTGGTTCTTCCCACTGCCCTGTGGCATTGGCATACTGGGTAATAAGGGGTTAATGTCACCTTGCTATTGTAAGGTGACATTAAGCTGGCTTAGTAATGGAGAGGTATCAATAAGACTCCTATCCATTACTATTCCCACAGTTGTGAAAGAGTTAATAAAACACACACACACTAAGAAAAAAGTATGTTAATGAAATAAACACACAGGTTTTAACATCTGTATTGCACGCTCAATCCAAGCGAAGCCCTCGTTCTCCTGTAAAAAATTCCAAAACAAAAAAGCAACAATATCCCATACCTGTCCGCTGTACAGTCAAGTCCCACGCAGTAATCCATATCTGGGGGCATTTACATTTACAACCGGGAGCGCTGCCAATGCGACTGGGGAATTAATGACTTGCAGGGGGCAGAGCTTCGGTGACGTCAATGAAGCTGCGCCCCCTGGCGGCATGAACTCATATGAACTCTGTAGGGTGGGAAAGTTTCTGAATATTTTCCCACGTGAGCAAACGGACACGGATATCTCTGGTACCGGTAATATGTTAAACTGCCCTTAGTTGTATAGCAATAATAATAATCTTTAATTTTATATAGCACTAACATATTCCGCAGTGCTTTACAGTTTGCACACATCATCATCACTGTCCCTGATGGGGCTCACAATCTAAATTCCCTATCAGTATGTCTTTGGAATGTGGGAAGAAACCCACGCAAACACGGGATAACATACAAACTCCTTGCAGAAATTGTCCTTGGTGGGATTTGAACCCAGGACTCCAGCGCTGCAAGGCTGCAGTGCTAACCACCGAGCCACCGAGCCACCATGCTGCCCTATTCAATATTATTGCATGAAGACAGATGCTCTCTAAAATACATTACTTCAATATACACATATGATCTCAGTGATAGACTATTCTGCTGAGCTATCCTTTAATACAATGAGTAAAGTTAGACATTTGAAGAAGACATCATGAATATTTGGTTATCACAGAGACAGACTGTTCTGTACTAAACAAAGAGACCACAGAATTCCCAGCAAAGTAAGATTACAACACATCTGAATCACAGAAAGTATCCACTTGAATATGAAGTGATGAAGAGATGCTTCCTTGAGACAGAACTTTTACAGTTCAAGGGCATCTACTTTGTTTTCACAGAATATAACTGGGTATAACATGTATAAAATATTTTCATGTAAACTGTTTAAGTGAAGCCCCATTCGTATTAAAAGGAGTAATCCAAGGTTGGCATAAAATTAGTAAAAGAAAAATGGCATAAAATAACACAAGAACCAGAATTGTTCTGATGAATCTACCTCTGCTCCAATACCACTATTATACAAATCACTATTCGGGCTACACTTAGGACACTGTACACTGAGCTCCAGAAGTGATCAACGTTATTAAACTAAAGGCCTGCAAGAATGAAAACGGGGCATCATCTACCTCTAAAGGAAAAAAGGTCTAATTATCATCAGAAATGGCGACTTTACTCTTCGATCAGTGAGATTATGGAAATCTACAACAACATATAGACATGGACAAAATTTTTGGTCTCCTTCTTTTAAAGTAAGAAAAACCACAATGGTCCCTGAATTAAGCTTTGTTCCTTTTTAATAATTACTTTTGTTTGTTTTTTTGTTTTTTAGCTTTCTTTTCTGATTACTCTTGATTATCTACTGTGAATGTCTCTACCATTCCAACTGCTCAACTATGAACGTAATCTTTATCCAGTAATGGAATCTTCATACATCTTTGAAGTGGGTATCACTTTCTGTGCTGGACGATTATCACATGTGTGGATCGCCCGCCAGGGCCGTGGGGTACTCGGTACCGGATCCGGTACTTAAAGGGGATGTCACGGTGGCGGCGACCCGGTCTGTGGCCCTGGGTGCCCAAGTAAAACTGAATGTCCTTAATGGGGTTTTCAATAAAGTTTATGTTCGTGATGCCACCTGTGGTATTCGGTCAGGGTGACTGACACTGCTTAAAGGGGTCCTCTGGGGAGATTTTGTGGCAGCAGTGATGGTATGGCTTCCCACAGGTGAAGCTGGGTCCCCAGGGCTTGCGGTGTATAGATAAAGATGGTGGGTGGTGTAGCAAGGAAACGGAGGACACAGGTTTGCAGTCTCTTTACCTGGTTTACTGATGAATTCAGGCAGCCACAGTCCAGGGCACCAGATCACAGGTACAGGTAGGGTCCGGCCGGCTTGGAAGCGGGTTGGGAGTCCCCTTTACCAGGTGGAGTTAGAAGCCTTCCCTCTAGCGCTGTGGTGTAGGTCTTTGCTGCCCTAGCCCTCTCACAAGGTCCTCACGTGTCCTCTCTGTCCTCATTGTAGGTGGGATACTAACTCATATGAGAGGTGGCTCGAGCCTTTTTACAGGGTATCTATCATGACCCAGGCTCTATGCGCCACTGTGTCTCCAGGTGTCAGGGCAGACAGGTAACTTGTAATCCAGCTGTCCTGCTGGTTTCTGCTGTGAGCCGTGGAGTCCCTCACAACTTCGATCTTCCAGCTACCGGTGTCTATGCTCTGTAGGGAGGTAGCCTAGTCACAGCTATTCTCCCCAATTCTCACTCTCCTGTGCTTCACTTCTCCTACATGTTCTCTACAATCCATTCGGCTTTCTCTTTCTCGGAGCTGCAGCACTTCTTGTGAATGCACGGCCCCTCTACTCCCTTCTCCTCTGTCTCTCTGACAGGATCGCTCTCTGACTTTCCCTCCAGACCAGAATATATATAGGGGAGCCACCCACAAGCTGGATCAGAGCTCCCCCTTCTGGCCTGGAGTGGAAACATGTTGCACGCTTGTGTTTACCTATAATGAAGATCCTTCCATGCTTCCAAGCGTGACATCACTTTCCCGGTGACTAAAGCATTGCCACTGTGACAACCAGGAACCAGGAGTATCACATGTGCATTATACTGTTATTCAGCTATATGACTATTCAGGCCCAACATCAGCAACCGTCACACCTGGGCAAGTGTCGGGGTCCTGAGTAGGAGGGGGGAATCACTTGCCATTGGGGAAACCGGTATGCTATGGGGCCCGGTGCCTGTGCCGGTGCCTGCGAGTGGGCCCCCCCTGCTTGATCAGGGTCCCGGGACTTGCTATACTTACCTCTGCCTGCTCCACCGCTGTGGCATCTTCCTAGTCTTCTGACTGTGACGTTCAGGTCAGAGGGCGCGAAGACGTCACTTCTGTGCGCCCTGTGCCTGAACAGTCACAGTGCAGAGAGCCAGAAGATAGTGACACGGTGGAGCAGAGAAGCAGCCAGCAAGCAGAGGTTAGGTTTTACACTAGAGCATCATATATGTGGTCCATTATACACTGGAGCATCATATATGGGGCCCTTTATACACTGGAGCATCATATATAGGCCCATTATACGCTGGAGCATCATATATGAGCCTATTATACACTGGAGCATCATATATGGGCCCATTATACACTGCATCATCATATATGGGCCCATTATACACTGGAGCATCATATATGGGCCCCTTATACAATGCATCATCATATATGATCCCACTATACACTGGAGCATCAAATATGGGTCCATTATACACTAGAGCATCATATATGTGGCCCATTATACAGGTCCTTCTCAAAAAATTAGCATATAGTGTTAAATTTCATTATTTACCATAATGTAATGATTACAATTAAACTTTCATATATTATAGATTCATTATCCACCAACTGAAATTTGTCAGGTCTTTTATTGTTTTAATACTGATGATTTTGGCATACAACTCCTGATAACCCAAAAAACCTGTCTCAATAAATTAGCATATCAAGAAAAGGTTCTCTAAACGACCTATTACCCTAATCTTCTGAATCAACTAATTAACTCTAAACACATGCAAAAGATACCTGAGGCTTTTAAAAACTCCCTGCCTGGTTCATTACTCAAAACCCCCATCATGGGTAAGACTAGCGACCTGACAGATGTCAAGAAGGCCATCATTGACACCCTCAAGCAAGAGGGTAAGACCCAGAAAGAAATTTCTCAACAAATAGGCTGTTCCCAGAGTGCTGTATCAAGGCACCTCAATGGTAAGTCTGTTGGAAGGAAACAATGTGGCAGAAAACGCTGTACAACGAGAAGAGGTGACCGGACCCTGAGGAAGATTGTGGAGAAGGACCGATTCCAGACCTTGGGGAACCTGAGGAAGCAGTGGACTGAGTCTGGTGTGGAAACATCCAGAGCCACCGTGCACAGGCGTGTGCAGGAAATGGGCTACAGGTGCCGCATTCCCCAGGTAAAGCCACTTTTGAACCATAAACAGCGGCAGAAGCGCCTGACCTGGGCTACAGAGAAGCAGCACTGGACTGTTGCTAAGTGGTCCCAAGTACTTTTTTCTGATGAAAGCAAATTTTGCATGTCATTCGGAAATCAAGGTGCCAGAGTCTGGAGGAAGACTGGGGAGAAGGAAATGCCAAAATGCCTGAAGTCCAGTGTCAAGTACCCACAGTCAGTGATGGTGTGGGGTGCCATGTCAGCTGCTGGTGTTGGTCCACTGTGTTTCATCAAGGGCAGGGTCAATGCAGCTAGCTATCAGGAGATTTTGGAGCACTTCATGCTTCCATCGGCTGAAATGCTTTATGGAGATGAAGATTTCATTTTTCAGCACGACCTGGCACCTGCTCACAGTGCCAAAACCACTGGTAAATGGTTTACTGACCATGGTATTACTGTGCTCAATTGGCCTGCCAACTCTCCTGACCTGAACCCCATAGAGAATCTGTGGGATATTGTGAAGAGAAAGTTGAGAGACGCAAGACCCAACACTCTGGATGAGCTTAAGGCCGCTATTGAAGCATCCTGGGCCTCCATAACATCTCAGCAGTGTCACAGGCTGATTGCCTCCATGCCACGCCACATTGAAGCAGTCATTTCTGCCAAAGGATTCCCGACCAAGTATTGAGTGCATAACTGAACATTATTATTTGATGGTTTTTTTGTTTGTTATTAAAAAACACTTTTATTTGATTGGACGGGTGAAATATGCTAATTTATTGAGACAGGTTTTTTGGGTTATCAGGAGTTGTATGCCAAAATCATCAGTATTAAAACAATAAAAGACCTGACAAATTTCAGTTGGTGGATAATGAATCTATAATATATGAAAGTTTAATTGTAATCATTACATTATGGTAAATAATGAAATTTAACACTATATGCTAATTTTTTGAGAAGGACCTGTATACTGCAGCCTCATATAGGGGGCCCTTTATACACTGGAACATCATATATGGACTCATTATACACTGGAGCATCATATATGGGCCCATTATACACTGGAGCATCATATATGGGCCCATTATACACTGCATCATCATATATGGGCCCACTATACACTGGAGCATCATATATGGGTCCATTATACACTAGAGCATCATATATGTGGTCCATTATACACTGCAGCATCATATATGGGGCCCTTTATACACTGGAACATCATATATGAGTTCCATTATATATTGAACATTATATGGACCCATCATGCACTGTAGCATCATATTTGAGGGCCATCACATCCTGGAGCATCATATGGGGCCCATTATATGTGGAGTATTATATGGGACCTATTCTATATGGAGCATTGTTTGGGGCCATTCTGTATGGAGCAATATATAGGGCCCATCATATACTGCATGGAGCATTATATGAGGCCCAATATATATGGAGCAATATATTAGACCCTTCATATACTGGAGCATTATATGGAACCCATCATTTACTGTATGGAACATTATATGGGACCATTTATGTATGGAGCAATATATGGGGCTTATTCTTTATGGAGCAGTATATGGAGCCCATTATACAGTATGAAGCAATATATGGGGCTCATTATACTGTATGGAGCAATATATGGGGCCTATTATATACTGTATGGAGCAATATATGGGGTTTATTATTATGTTTGGAGCAATATATGTGGCTCATTATACTGTATGGAGCATTATATGGGGTCCATTATTCTGTATGGAGCAATATATGGGGCTCATTATTCTATATGGAGCACTGTGTGGTGCCCATGATATTGTATGGAGGGCTATACTGTCCATTTTTTGAGCTATAGATATCATTCTTGTAATGTAAGAAGTAAGTGAAATCTTTCGCATTGTACTATACCTATATTTCTCTGCCGTATCTGTGCATCATTAATTGTGGTATGTGTTAAAGGGGCCCATTGAGACTATTTTGCCTGGGGCCCACAAAACCTGGAGCCAGCCCTGTGGCTATTTATATACTGTCATATACTTGTAATCACACTAGTCATACTAAAGTTTTATATTTAAATACTATTTATTTATTTCCTTATTTGCGTATTTTTATTTTTTTTTATGAATTGTTATGGGATATGTCCAGATCCTGCTTTTTCTGCACTTTGCACTTTAATTCTATGAATATTGAGGTATTTTATATCTATTGTTCTTACTGTGATGAATATTGTATATGCAGCGCCCCAGAGTCCTGGTCGTTGCAGTAATGTCGTTCTTCCACCAGGGGGAGTGATATTATGTCTGAAGGTAATAAAGGAGATCTTCCTACCAATTATCACAAACCATACACTACACTTCACATTCCAGACCACCAGGGGGAGCCTTGCTCCTATCTACTAGGGCACTCCTCACAGAAGGGTAAAACTGGTGGGCTGGATAGAAAGTGAGAGAGACGCTGGCTGGGCTTTGCCCAGGCAACACCTGTCAGGCAGACAGGGGGAAAGGAGGAACATCTGAGCTGCAGACAGAGGGTCCCTGTCAGGGGTGGGTGTCATGGTTCTCAATGGCAAGAGAACGTAATTAAGCATACAAAAGGACTAGCTCTTGGAAGATGGGAACTCGAGCTGACCATGAGCTAAACCTACCGCACAACTAACAGTGGCCGGGTAGCGTGCCTACGTTTTATCCCTAGACGCCCAGCGCCAGCCGGAGAACTGACTGACCCTAGCAGAGGAAAATACAGACCTGGCTTACCTCTAGAGAAATTTTCCCCAAAAGGCAGACAGTAGCCCCCACATATATTGGCGGTGATTTTAGAGGAAAATGACATACGAAGTATGAAGATAGGTTTAGCAAATTGAGGTCCGCTTACTAGATAGTAGGAAGACAGAAAAGGGAACTTCACGGTCAGCTGAAAACCCTTTCAAAATACCATCCTGAAATCACTTTAAGACTCTAACATCAACTCATGACACCAGAGTGGCAATTTCAGCTCACAAGAGCTTCCAGCCTCAGAAATATTCAATCACAGAGAACTGGAACAAAAATGCAAAACAAACTTAGGACAACAAGTCCAACTTAGCTGATAGTAGTCTAGGAGCAGGAACATGCAACAGAAAGGCTTCTGGTAACATTGTTGGCCGGCATAGAAATGACTGAGGAGCAAGGCTAAATAGAAAACTCCCACATACTGATGGAAAACAGGTGAACAGAGGAGATGAAGCACACAAGTGCAGTACCACCAGAAACCACCGGGGGAGCCCAGAAACCAAATTCACAACAGGTGGGATCCTGACAGAGGCCTAGCGAGACAGAAAGCTACGGAGCAGCACCTGCCCCACGTGCGGCAGCATCCTAAGAAAGGACACGAAGAGAATTGTATTGTAGTGAGAAAGAAACGAAGTCACAGCACAAGGAGAAATCACCGGGAGGAGTTCTGCCCTGAAATAGGCTGCCTCCTTCTGAGGTGCGTAGCCGGTGGCCAGAACACCGAGGGAGTAATTGACTCTACGCTTTACTTCAGAGACCGGCAGGACAGTCAATTCCAAGTTGGCTGCCTGACCTTAATACCTAAGAAGACACAGTGGCAAATTGTGGGGTCGGGGCGTCTCTAGGGTCCCTATAAACAAGCCTCAGGCCATCAGTCATACGGGTTTGTCCTATCCATACCATCTGGGGGACAGAGAGGAAGAAATAACATCTAGAACATCTACAAGAGTTGTGAGGACCTTACCGAGTTGCTCAGAAGGGAGGTACTACAACACACAGGCGCTAGTAGGAAGGCTACTGATTTCCACCTGGATAAGGGGACTCTGGATTTGCCTTCAGACTGGCCGGACTCTGCCTGCCCTGTGGTCTGTACCCTGGACTGTGGATGCTGAAGTCTTCAGTAAAAGGTAAAGAGACTGCAACCTTGTGTCCTTGTTATTCCCTGCGCCTTACATCGTCCACCATCACCATCTACACTTCTGGGAAGTCCTGGGGATACACTTCACCTGTGGGAAGGTATACCATCTAGCTGCTATAACATTATCCCAGCGGACCTCTCACTGCAGCGTCGGTCACCCTGACCGAATACCACAGGTGGCGTCACGAACACTAAGCAAACTTTCCCTTTTATTGGACGTCCCTCAAAGGGCCACGGACCGGGTCAGCCACCGTGACATTCCCCGAACCGCAGGATCCATTGCTGAGTACCCCATTGCCCTTACGTGTGTGCGATCCATATACATAATGTTTACTGTTCACCATAGGATGAATATGTATATATACTTTTCCAGGAGTCATCACTATATACAGTACTTATCATACATCTGCCCTTAATTATGCCCACTTCCAAGATGACGATTGGCTTGTGCGCATGCCTGTAACCTATCAGTCATTGATGTTACAGGGGATGTCCCCATGACCCATCATGTCATTTGGAATGTCGGAAGTGATGCTGCTTTTTGGAACCACATCTTTCCATTAAATAAACCTGTGCCTGGTTTCCCTCCATGTGAGCAATAGAATCTTCATTCTGTTCATGGTTTCATTAAAGAAAGTGTTCTGGAGAGTCGCTCTTGTCGTCTTGACATTGCTGCATGCAGTTTGTTGTGAATACCTCTACCTTCCCCCTCTGGCGTTCGTTCTTTCGTGTTACTTTTCTACCTCTTACAGTGTACCCTTTTTCCCTTTGCATTTTATCCTGTGTTTGTTATTTGATTGTGCTTTGGTTTTCATCGGTCTGTCCAGCCAGTGTTACTCTTTTACTCCTTTTAGTCCAAGTCTGACTACATCCATCACAACAACATGGCAGTCCATGCCTTTCACCAATAGAAAACATTTGGCACATTATCAAACTAAACATCCAGCAAAGGAGACCAAGGACTGTGGAGCAGCCAGATTCCCACGTGGGGCAACAATTTCCTCCCAAAACTCCAACAACTGGTCTCCTCACTTCCCAGATGTTTATAGACTGTTATAAAAATACTAGATTGTGGCCCGATTCTAACGCATCGGGTATTCTAGAATATGCATGTCCCCGTAGTATATGGACAATGATGATTCCAGAATTCGCGGCAGCCTGTGCCCGTTGCTGATTGGTCGAGGCAACCTTTATGACATCATCATCGCCATGGCAACCATTATGACATCTACGTCGATACTGTGCCCGTCGTTGATTGGTCGAGGCGAATTCGCGGCAGACTGTGCCCGTCGCTGATTGGTCGAGGCAACCTTTATGACATCATCGTCGCCATGCTGTGCCCGTCGCTGATTGGTCGAGGCCTGGTGGCCTCGACCAATCAGAGACACGGGATTTCCATTATGACATCTACGTCGATACTGTGCCCGTCGCTGATTGGTCGAGGTCTGGCGGCCTCGACCAATCAGAGACGCGGGATTTCTACGTCGATACTGTGCCCGTCGCTGATTGGTCGAGGCCCAGGCAGCCTCGACCAATCAGAGACGCGGGATTTCCAGGACAGACAGACAGACAGAAAAACCCTTAGACAATTATATATATATAGAAGAGGGCATGTAAGCAGGTTGCGGGATGCTGTGACCGACAGAAGGCAGATCAAGGGTTAACAGATTTTAATAAACAGGGTCTTACTCCACGCAGGGAGATAGGGAAAACATGAGATAAAATGTGGGCAGAATAGGGAAAACGTGAGGTAAAATGCAGGTAAAATAGGGAAAACGTGAGATAAAATGCAGGTGAAATAAAGAAAGTCGTTCTCAATAAAGTCACTTATCCATCAGGTGTCTTCCTGACAGGAATGGTTCCGGAGAAGATAATGGCGCCAACAGCCGTCGATGCAAAGTGGATCCGGTGTGGTCCTGGGAAGATGGCGATGATCTGTTCCCGGCCTGCAACTTTAAGTGTTGTGGTGTCCGCAGTAAAGAGACTCCGGTGGCCGACAAGGTATATGCCACAGTCCTGTCAGAATTAGGCGAGGCTCTGCTCTCATACGCTGGCGAAATTAGTTCACAAGTCTCTGGGCCGACATTCACTAGTACAGTCGGGATGTAAATAACGGTCACGCTCCTGGACTCTTTCAGGCGGCACGCACACAGTACTCACGATCCTGAAACGTTTGGCCCGTTGCCACACCGACACTCTCTGATGAGGGAAGCAGAGCGCGCCACTCACCGTTATGCACACTGCTCCCTACGCTGCCCTCCTCACTGATCTGAGCCGGCGCCTGACTGACTTGCTTTGCGCACTTTTTCTCTTTTACCTCACGCTGCTGTGTGCGCTCTTTCGGCTCTCCCCGCCCCTCCTGTCAGCAGGAAGCTCCGTCTCTCTCCTCCTTCCCTCCGGCAGCAGGGGAAGATCTATGCCTGTCTAAAGCTTCCCCTCGGAAACAGAGGATGCAGCCCTTTTAGTTCCGGACCCGACATGCAGGTACCCAGGTCCGGTCTATCTCCTTACAGGCATGCTACACAATGGTAGACATGTCCCTGTGCCAACATTTTGAGATGTGTTGCTGCCATCAATTTCTAACTGAGCTAATATTTTCAAATGAAGTGGAAAAATGTCTAATGTTCAATTTCTTATCTGTGTTCTATGTTCTACTGTGAATAAAATATGACTACAAGAGATTTCCTAATCATTGCATTCTTGTTTTATTAATTTGGGATATAGGGTTGTGTTTTATTGCACATTTCTCCTTTGGCTATTATTTCTGATCTCAGAAAATCCCTTTAAAAATTGAATCTGTTCCAGTGCTTAAATAACACGTCTGCAAAAGGAGTTTCTGGTTTGGTATCCTAAATTATGGCAAAGCTCGTCAAAGAGTCAATATTGACTTTTAGGATTGCTTCATCCAATAGCTAGCACCAGAGATCAAGTCCTCTTTCTTCTGAAGAGGCTATTTCCATAAATAATATAATAATATAAAAAATATTAATAAATATGACTCTATTTTCAGGGACTTATCTCTTCACAAGCTGTATATGCCCCCAGCAGTCAACAGAGGAATGTATTATAAAAAATGTAAAAGGAGCAGTAAACTCCAACTGCATATTGGTGATGGAGAACCAGCGCAAAAACCTGTGGCTGCTCCCGGATGCTATAGCTCACATAAGTTATACCCAGCAATGGCCCCTAAATATTGTACGGAGTTGTGCTGTTCCATTTCATACACTGTGTACAACCGGCCGCCGCCAGAACTGACAACAGCTGATCAGTAATAGTGCAGAGTGTAAGACCCCCAATGATCTGATATTGATAGTCTATTCCAGGGATAGGTCATGATGAGTATTAATGTAGTGCACATCCTCTATAAAAGTGATCTGTTTTCATCAGTTTTTAGTTTTTTCCCTTACGATAGAAAGAAAATTAACATATACCCTGCTGTTGTAAAAAGTAATAGTGCATATAAATAACATACTTAGTAAACACTATTGAGAAAAAAAGTCTGAAAAAAAAATGGCGTTATTTTCCAAGACCTGTTTTTCGTGATTTCGGGCTGGGTGAGGGCTTTATTTTTTGCATGCCGTACTGACATTTTAATTGATACTATTTTGTGGTAGATGCAATGTTTTGATTGCCCATTATTGCACTTTATTGCAATGTTGTCGCGACCAAAAAAATCAAATTAATTATTTTCATTTTTTGATATATCGGGCGATTCTGAACCCAGTGATACCAAATCTGTGTAATTTTTTATTATTGTTGTTTTATTTTGAACGGGGCAAAAGGGGGTGATTTGAACTTTTATATTTTTTACATTTAAAAAAAAAATATGTTTTTTTACTGTTCACTTGCTTCAATACTCTCCTTAAGAGACTTGAAGCTGCTATCTTCTGATCGCTTGTGCTGCACATAGCAGGGCTTCAGCCCTGCTATGTGTAGCGGAATTGATCATTTGCTATGAAAGAGGCGGTGCTCATAGCACATCAGCAATGACAACCATCTGCAGACCCCGAGTTGTCATGCCAACCCATTGGCGCCCAACGGTCATGTGACAGGGGCGCCAATGGGCAGAGCTAGTGATGCACATCTGGTTTTTGCAAGTTAAATGCTGCTAGCAGCGATTGCCAGTAGCATGTAACATGTTATCAGCCGCGGGTGGAATGTGCTGTTAGGAGCACATGACAGCTGATCAGATCCGCTGTCATGTGCCTGAAAACATGCAGGTTCAGCGCCGGAGCCCGCATCAAATACCTGGACATTAACTATGCTGAACATATATATCACAGGTCGTGAAGGAGTTAAAATGACAAAAATAACCTCAATGTGAGTAGCTGTGGAAATTCATCAATGGGAAGCCATATAAAAATGAAATGTTCAGCTCAAGGAAAGGGAGGCCAAACCCTTGAGTGCTAAAACCTAAAGCAAAACCAAAAGAAATGAAACAAACATCGTAAACTTGAAATTTTCACACTGGTCACTGATGGTATTTCAGACTCATAATTTCTGACATCAGAGTTTTTAGCATGCTCATTACCATCAGAGGCAGGGTTACAGGATGACAGGTGAGGTGACACCTCTACACACAGCTGATAACACAGGATCCACCATTCACGATAGGTGATGATGACACAGCTGACCCTGCTCCTTACTCATACATAAATTGACAGCTAACCCTGCAAAACGACCCGAGTCAGTCTATGTATGAGTCTAAAACTGCCCTAGTGGCCAATGTGAAAACTGTAGGAAATCTAATTTATATTTTTAATACAGATTACGGCATGAAAGAAAACATTGCCATAAATGAAAAAATAGATTACAATAGGTAATTTTTCATGATGCATTCCCTTGAACCGACTGCATATGGTATAGCTAGGCAGTCACGGCAATATCCTATTTTGGAATTGTAATTGTATAAAGATAGAAAATGTTTGTAATAATAAGATAGAGAAACGATCTGATTCACTGTTTAAGCAATGATAGGTAGGCACATTTTCCAACTTGTTTAACTTGCATGACATTTTCATCTGTGACAAATGTCAGGATCACTATACAAATAGTTCCACAGCTATACACTATTCGTTATTAACTTGAAATAGAGCAGGAATAGATACATCCTCTCAGAACAAGGTGCGGGGGCATGAATGGGGAGGGATGCGACATCTCGAAGGTCTGCAACTTTGATATTGCGCTTAAAAACTGTACTGTGCTGGCACTTTATTGGGTTAAAAGATTGCCCCCAAAAATAATAAAGGAGTGCTGTTGATAAAGGATCACATTTTTTGAGACAGATCGATCTGTAACAACATTTCATGTTCTGGCCAACTTGAAGAGGATGTTACAAAATCAAAACCTATCACCTATCTACAGGGTAAGTAATAGCAGGCTTGGACTGGCCCACCGGGGAGTCGGTGAATCCACTGATGGGCCCTGTCACCCATTCAGAACGTAGATGAAAGACCCCTCTTCCTCCTACACTACTCACTGCTCAGGTAATTCACTTCAGCAGGGGCAGGCTGTCTCTTTTCTCTACTGTTCTGGTTCTAGGTTCTGGGGACTGACTGATACCTTTGTACAAGAGGTGAATCAATTGACCTCCACTGGAAGAAACATCTCAGTGATTGTGACACTTTCCCCGCAAAGGTGTCAGTTGACTTACCTCTTCTGCAGAGATATCAGTTGAAGTCTAAAGAGCTCACTCACAAAAGCGTACAACCCGCACAAGTGCTATTTGATGTTTTAGTGGATAGCACGTGGACCAATGTTATTCTATGGGGCAGCATTTTTTTTCTACAGACCGAATCGGTATGTGGTAAAGATCTCAGCATGCTGGGAGTAGCTCCACAAGTTGGATCACACGTACCCATTCAAGTGCGTGTAAAACTTTGGACGGGACTCAGATGTCATCCGAGTGCAGTGTGATGTATGCGGACAGAGACATTGGAGAAGATGAGGAATTGGATCAATATAAACTCTGAATCTTGGATCAGAATTTGATAAGCGTGTCATTACCATAATTGATCTGATTCTCTCTGAAGACAAGATAATTAGTGATGAGCGAATATACTCGTTACTCAAGATTTCCCGAGCACGCTCTGGTGACCTCCGAGTATTTTTTAGTGCTCGGAGATTTCGTTTTTCTTGCCGCAGCTGAATGATTTACATCTGTTAGCCAGCATAAGTACATGTGGGGGTTGCCTGGTTGCTAGGGCATCTTTTACATATCCCCATTTTTCCCATAAAGAATAACTGTGGAACCTGCGCTCAGTTCCTACAAAGGACCATGAAACATCTGTTCTTTTAATTGATGGGAGTCCCATCATTAACCTTCTTGGCGATCCAAGACTTATTGTTTTGATTTTGGGACAACTCCTTTCAGCCATTCACATTGTATCACAGCATCTTTAAAATTAGCCAGATATTATTTAAATATATATATTCTGTGTAGATATGATGACCAATTATTCTTACGACAGTGATAACTGGAAGTGCCGCCATATATGTTGTCACTTTTTCAATTCGCTTTTAACTAGCGATTTTTTTCCCCTTCCTTCATTTTAGTGGAGAGTGAACCGGGGATGGGATTTTCTGTTCTGTCGCTTTTCAGATTAGGGAATGCCGTATCATATAATTGATTTACATATCAATCACTTTAAAGTGTTACAATTGTTGCCCCAGACATGATATTTTACAGTATTTTCATACATTATAATATATTTATTCTTAGAACTTTTTTTATTAGGCAATATTCTTCCATAGTCTCCAAGAAAAACATACAATTAGCAGAACACTTGATTTGAACCTCATGGGAAATTCTCAGAATAATGATTTGGCGTGTGATATCACATCATTCTACAATGGGGCATATTGCTTCAGACATGAAAAGTGCAATATTGACTACACAGAAAAGCACAGTCTGGCCAAACAGAAGGCAGACTGCAGAACTCCTACACCTTACTGCTGCCATCTGCAGGAAGCTACATAAACAGGACTGACACGCTTTACGTTATTTTTGTCTTTTTTGCATCATTATAGCATTGTGTTGAATAGTTTTATTGGGAGCCAAAGTGAATAGCAACATTTCCTAATCCTTGGACTTAATTTTATCCCAAATTTAGAAATGTGACATCTTTAATTTATAGTTCAGATCATCTCAGGAAAATCTTTTTCTAGTCAACTTATTAAGATAATAGTACATTAATTATATAAGGTTTCTCATTCAAGACCCTCTATTAGCCATAGCAGGTTTAATTCTAGAGGATGACACATCCATTATAATGATACATTTCCCTGAATTGCCTTTGTAGTGTAAACATAGACACATCAACTCCTGCCTACAGTAATAACAGCTTATGCTGGGCGTTACATCATGTTATGTAGCTCATAATTGGGGAACTGACTCTCAAAAAAGGGGTAACTCTAAGAGGACAACACTAGAGATGGGCGGACCCTCGGATGTTCGGGTCCGGTGGGTTCGGCCGAACAGTTAAAAAAAAGTTGGGGTTCGGGTACATAGCACCAACATTTTTTCCAGAGGTTTTGAATATTTTCTTGCAAGCGGTTATACAGCCAAGTGTCCAGCACAACTATGGGTTTAATGACCTAAGCTGACAGCACTAGAAATTCATATTGTGTTGTGAGTTCTTCCAGAGAAGAAAATGCACAGATAATACAAATGTGAGTAAGGGTACCGTCACACAGTGCCATTTTCATCGCTACGACGGCACGATTCGTGACGTTCTAGTGATATCGTTACGATATCGTTGTGTCTGACACGCTACTGCGATCCGGATCCCCGCTGAGAATCGTACGTCGTAGCAGATCGTTTGAAACTTTCTTTCGTCGCTGGATCTCCCGCTGTCATCGCTGGATCGTTGTGTGTGACAGCGATCCAGCGATGCGTTCGCTTGTAACCAGGGTAAACATCGGGTTACTAAGTGCAGGGCCGCGCTTAGTAACCCGATGTTTACCGTGGTTACCAGCGTAAAAGTAAAAAAAAAAAAACCGTACATACTCACCATCTGATGTCCTTCAGGTCCCTTGCCGTCTGCTTCCCGCTCTGACTGTCTGCCGGCCGGAAAGTGAGAGCAGATCACAGCGGTGACGTCGCCGCTGTGATCTGCTTTCACTTTACGGCGGCTCTCAGTCAGAGCGGGAAGCAGACGGCAAGGGACCTGACGGACATCAGATGGTGAGTATGTACGGTTTTTTTTTTTTTACTTTTACGCTGGTAACCACGGTAAACATCGGGTTACTAAGCGCGGCCCTGCACTTAGTAACCTGATGTTTACCCTGGTTACCAGCGAACCTCGGCATCGTTGGTCGCTGGAGAGCTGTCTGTGTGACAGCTCCCCAGCGACCACACAACGACTTACCAACGATCACGGCCAGGTCGTATCTCAGGTCGTGATCGTTGGTAAATCGTATAGTGAGACGGTACCCTAAGCAAGTGGAGCGCCCTGTCAGGGCAAGGGGTTACTCAGTACCAGGTCCTGCGGTTCACAGGGGGATGTCACGGTGGCTGACCCGGTCCGTGACCCTGGGACGTCCGTATAAAAGGGAAAGGTCTTTAAAGGAATAAAGTTTATGTTCATGATGCCACCTGTGGTATTCGGTCAGGGTGACCCACGCTGCTTTAAGGGGTCTGCTGGGGTGATGTTATGGCAGCTAGATGGTATAACTTCCCACAGGTGGCGCAGAGAAGAACGAGGACACAGGGTTGCAGTCTCTTTACCTTTACTGAAGACTTCAGCATCCACAGTCCAGAGCACCAAACCACAGGGCAGGCAGAGTCCGGCCGGTTTGGAGGCAAGTCCAGAGTCCCCTTGTCCAGGTGGAGAATTAAAGCCTTTCCTCTAGCGCCATGGTGGTGTAGTCCCTTACTGCTAAGCTTCTCATAAGGTCCTCACAAATGTTATCTCTCTCTGTCCCCCAGATTGGACAGGACATACCCGTATGACTGGTGACTTGAGGCGGTTTATAGGGACTCTAGCATGCCCCAGCCTCTAAGGTTGTCACCGTGCCTCCTGGGTGTTAGGTCAGAAAGGTAACATAGAGTTCAGCTATCCTGCCGATCTCTGATGTAAGTCATAGAGGTCCTTACAACCTTGGTGTTCCGGCTACCGGTCTCTGCGCCTCAGAAGGAGGCAGCCTGCTCGGGACTGGTCCCCTTCTGATATCCTCTCCTGTGCTTCCTCTCCTGCATGCTCGCTGCAAACATTTCAGCTTTCAAATGTCTCTTTCTGGGAGCTGCAGCTCTGAGGGCATGCACAGCTCCGTGAACCCTCTCCTCTGTTCTCTGACAGGAATTTGCTCCTGCCAGGAACAGCTTCCCTGAAGAACTGACTAACTTTCCTACAGACTACCAGTTATATATGTATATATATTGGGAGTCACCTAGTAAATAGGATCAGAAGCTCCCCCTGGTGGCCTGGAGTATGAAATGTGTTGCATGTTTTTGATACCTGGATGCAGTTATCCTTCCTTGCCTCTGAACGTAGCATCACTCTCCCCGGGAGGAAAGCGACACTGCTGCGATGACCAGGCCCCTGGGGTGCCGCCCCCCCGGTTAAATCCAGTACTCCTGGACTGGGAAAGGAAGAACAACAATACATGTTAGCAAAAAGACATACAATTTTTGAAATGCTATAAAACAAGTTAGTATAAACTGGTGCTTCCCTTTATGGGAGGTGTGGACACTTGAACATAGCATGAATAGTGTTGAGCGATACCGTCCGATACTTGAAAGTACCGGTATCGGATAGTATCGGCCGATACCCGAAAAGTTATCGCCGATACCGATACCCGATACCAATACAAGTCAATGGGACACCAAGTATCGGAAGGTATCCTGATGGTTCCCAGGGTCTGAAGGAGAGGAAACTCTCCTTCAGGCCCTGGGATCCATATTAATGTGTAAAATAAAGAATTAAAATAAAAAATATTGATATACTCACCCGTCCGGAGGCCCCTGCACTAGGGTTGAGCGAAACGGGTCGTTCATTTTCAAAAGTCGCCGACTTTTGGCTAAGTCGGCGTCTCATGAAACCCGATCCGACCCCTGTGCTTGTCGGCCATGCGGTACGCGACTTTCGCGCCAAAGTCGCGTTTCAATGACGCGAAAAGTGCCATTTCTCAGCCAATGAAGGTGAACGCAGAGTGTGGGCAGCGTGATGACATAGGTCCTGGTCCCCACCATCTTAGAGAAGGGCATTGCAGTGATTGGCTTGCTGTCTGCGGCGTCACAGGGGCTATAAAGGGGCGTTCCCGCCGACCGCCATCTTACTGCTGCTGATCTGAGCTTAGGGAGAGGTTGCTGCCGCTTCGTCAGAAGCAGGGATAGCGTTAGGCAGGGTCCACTAACCACCAAACCGCTTGTGCTGTAGCGATTTCCACTGTCCAACACCACCTTTGGTGTGCAGGGACAGTGGAAGCTATTTTTTTTTTTTTTTCCCCTCAGCGCTGTAGCTCATTGGGCTGCCCTAGAAGGCTCCGTGATAGCTGTATTGCTGTGTGTACGCCACTGTGGAAACCAACTGCTTTTTTCAAAGCACATATCCTCTTGTTCCTTCCTTTCTGCACAGCTATCTTTTTTGTTTGTCTACACTTTTTATTTAATTTGTGCATCAGTCCACTCCTATTGCTGCCTGCCATACCTGGCTTACATTACTGCAGGGAGATAGTAATTGTGCCATCCCTGTGTGTGCCATCTCTCACTGAGTGGGCCATAGAAAGCCTATTTATTTTTTTCCTTGATTTGTGTTCTAAAATCTACCTCAACACAAAAACACTACATCAATCAGTGGGAGAAAAATATTGGCCTCAGTCAGGGCTTGTGTGCCACTCCTGTGTGTGCCATCTCTCATTCAGTGGGCCATAGAAAGCCTATTTATTTTTTTGTTTCTTTTAATATTATTGGGTTTCTAAAGTCTCCCTGAAAAAAAAAAAAAAACATAAAAAAACAGTGGGAGAGTAATATTGCCCTTTCAGCTTGTGTGCCAGTCTTGACTCCTGGGTGTGCCACCTCTCTCTCTCTAATTGTGGGCCATAGAAAGCCTATTTATTTTTTTCCTAGATTTGTGTTCTAAAATCTACCTCAACACAAAAACACTACATCAATCAGTGGGAGAAAAATATTGGCCTCAGTCAGGGCTTGTGTGCCACTCCTGTGTGTGCCATCTCTCATTCAGTGGGCCATAGAAAGCCTATTTATTTTTTTGTTTCTTTTAATATTATTGGGTTTCTAAAGTCTCCCTGAAAAAAAAAAAAAAACATAAAAAAACAGTGGGAGAGTAATATTGCCCTTTCAGCTTGTGTGCCAGTCTTGACTCCTGGGTGTGCCACCTCTCTCTCTCTAATTGTGGGCCATAGAAAGCCTATTTATTTTTTTCCTAGATTTGTGTTCTAAAATCTACCTCAACACAAAAACACTACATCAATCAGTGGGAGAAAAATATTGGCCTCAGTCAGGGCTTGTGTGCCACTCCTGTGTGTGCCATCTCTCATTCAGTGGGCCATAGAAAGCCTATTTATTTTTTTGTTTTTTTTAATATTATTGGGTTTCTAAAGTCTCCCTGAAAAAAAAAAAAACATAAAAAAACAGTGGGAGAGTAATATTGCCCTTTCAGCTTGTGTGCCAGTCTTGACTCCTGGGTGTGCCACATCTCTCTCTCTAATTGTGGGCCATAGAAAGCCTATTTATTTTTTTGCTTTTTTTAATATTATTTGGTTTCTAAAGTCTCCCTGAAAAAAAAAAAATACATAAAAAAACAGTGGGAGAGTAATATTGCCCTTTCAGCTTGTGTGCCAGTCTTGACTCCTGGGTGTGCCACCTCTCTCTCTCTAATTGTGGGCCATAGAAAGCCTATTTATTTTTTTGCTTTTTTTAATATTATTTGGTTTCTAAAGTCTCCCTGAAAAAAAAAAAAATACATAAAAAAACAGTGGGAGAGTAATATTGCCCTTTCAGCTTGTGTGCCAGTCTTGACTCCTGGGTGTGCCACCTCTCTCTCTCTAATTGTGGGCCATAGAAAGCCTATTTATTTTTTTGCTTTTTTTAATATTATTTGGTTTCTAAAGTCTCCCTGAAAAAAAAAAAATACATAAAAAAACAGTGGGAGAGTAATATTGCCCTTTCAGCTTGTGTGCCAGTCTTGACTCCTGGGTGTGCCACCTCTCTCTCTCTAATTGTGGGCCATAGAAAGCCTATTTATTTTTTTCCTAGATTTGTGTTCTAAAATCTACCTCAACACAAAAACACTACATCAATCAGTGGGAGAAAAATATTGGCCTCAGTCAGGGCTTGTGTGCCACTCCTGTGTGTGCCATCTCTCATTCAGTGGGCCATAGAAAGCCTATTTATTTTTTTGTTTTTTTTAATATTATTGGGTTTCTAAAGTCTCCCTGAAAAAAAAAAAAAATACATAAAAAAACAGTGGGAGAGTAATATTGCCCTTTCAGCTTGTGTGCCAGTCTTGACTCCTGGGTGTGCCACATCTCTCTCTCTAATTGTGGGCCATAGAAAGCCTATTTATTTTTTTGCTTTTTTTAATATTATTTGGTTTCTAAAGTCTCCCTGAAAAAAAAAAAATACATAAAAAAACAGTGGGAGAGTAATATTGCCCTTTCAGCTTGTGTGCCAGTCTTGACTCCTGGGTGTGCCACCTCTCTCTCTCTAATTGTGGGCCATAGAAAGCCTATTTATTTTTTTGCTTTTTTTAATATTATTTGGTTTCTAAAGTCTCCCTGAAAAAAAAAAAAATACATAAAAAAACAGTGGGAGAGTAATATTGCCCTTTCAGCTTGTGTGCCAGTCTTGACTCCTGGGTGTGCCACCTCTCTCTCTCTAATTGTGGGCCATAGAAAGGCTATTTTTTTTTTTTATTAGTATTTGGTTTCTAAAGTCTCCCTGAAAAAAACATTTTATCTTATTTGGTTTCTAAAGTCTCCCTGAGAAAAAAATAAATAAATAAATAATTAGGTGGGAGAATAATATTGACATTAGTGCTTGAGTGACAGTCCTGCGTGTGTGTCATCTCTGTGATTTTGTGCCACAGAAAACAGAGTGTGTAACATTGTGCCTGATTTTCCTTGTGGTCTCACCAACCTGTTAAGGGATATAGAAATCATACTGAATTTATAGCTCACCGTGTAAGTTGTTTGACAGCAACAAATAAAGTTACTTTGGTTAATTTTTTAAAACAATGAGGAAGTCTGGTGCAAGAGGTCGTGGCCGTGGGCGTTCATTGTCAGCTGGTAATGATGGTAGTGGTAGTGGAGCATCAGGTGGTCGTGGGGATAAAAATATTCCACCTAAGTCTGGAGCTGTGGAGCCAGTTTCGTCGTCTGGCTACACAAGGCCTCGAACGCTCTCTTTTCTGGGAGTAGGAAAAACGCTTTTAAAGCCGGAGCAGCAACAGCAAGTTTTGGCTTACATTGCAGACTCAGCCTCTAGCTCTTTTGCCTCCTCTTCTGAAACTGGTAAATGTAAAAGCAGCGCGTCGCTTGTGGATGTTCACGGTCAGGGACAAGTCGCTTCCTTGTCCTCCTCAGCAAAAACTACAACAAGAGAGAAGGATGCAGCAGGCGACACAACGGGTCACTCCATGGAGCTCTTTACACATACCGTCCCTGGCTTAGAAAGTGAAACACTTAACAGGCCATGCCCATTACAAGTAGATTCTGACATGGAGTGCACTGATGCACAGCCACAGCCAGAGTACTATGCTGCTCCTTTGACTCAGACCACCACATTGCCCTCTCAGGGTACAGATCCACAATCAGACCCTGATGAGACTATGTTGCCCCGCCACGAACGCTATACCACAGACCGACACAGTGACACAGACGAAGTTGCACACGAGCTCGAAGAGGAGGTAATAGATGACCCGGTTGTTGACCCCGATTGGCAGCCATTGGGGGAACAGGGTGCAGGCAGCAGTAGTTCAGAAGCGGAGGTGGAGGAGGGGCCGCAGCAGGCATCAACATCGCAACAGGTTCCATCTGCCGGGCCCCTATCTGGCCCAAAACGCGTGTCAAAGCCAAAACCTGTTGGAGCACAGCGTTGCCATCTGGTTAAAGCTCAGTCTGCAATCCCTGAAAAGGGATCCGATGCTAGGAAGAGTGCAGTCTGGCATTTTTTTAAACAACATCCAATTGATCAGCGCAAAGTCATCTGTCAAAAATGTTCTACTAGCTTAAGCAGAGGTCAGAATCTGAAAAGTCTCAATACTAGTTGCATGCATAGACACTTAACCACCATGCATTTTCAAGCCTGGACTAACTACCAAACGTCCCTTAAGGTTGTAGCACCCTCGGCCAATGAAGCTCGTCATCAACGCAACATCCCTTCCGTCACTGTAAGGCCACCATTTTCCGCACCACCGGCAGTATCTGTGCAGGTTTCTTTGCCAGCCAAAAGCAGTCAGGGTCAGGGAATCACCAGTTTTGTAGGAGGAAATATTGCATCTAGGGCACCGGCGGAAACAATACCGTCTCCAACCGTCTCTCAGTCTGCCATGTCCACCGGCACACCCGCAAGTTCCACGATCTCCATCTCTCCAGTTCAGCTCACACTACATGAGACTCTGGTTGGAAAAAGGAAGTACTTATCCTCGCATCCGCGTACACAGGGTTTTAACGCCCACATAGCTAGACTAATCTCGTTAGAGATGATGCCCTACCGGTTAGTTGAAAGCGAAGCTTTCAAAGCCCTGATGGAGTACGCTGAACCACGATACGAGCTACCCAGTCGACACTTTTTTTTCCAGAAAAGCCATCCCAGCCCTGCACCAGCATGTTAAACAGCACATCGTCCATGCACTCAGGCAATCTGTGAGTACAAAGGTGCACCTGACTACAGATGCATGGACCAGTAGGCATGGCCAGGGACGTTATGTGTCCATCACGGCACACTGGGTGAATGTGGTGGATGCAGGGTCCACAGGGGACATCAATTTAGGGACAGTTGTGCCTAGCCCACGGTCTAGGAAACAGTTGGCTGTAGGCGTTCGCACCCCCTCCTCCTCCTCCTCCTCGTCCTCCTGCAGAAGCTACAGCTCTTCCACAGACCGCAGTCGGCCAACCACTCCATCGGCAGATGACACTGTTGCACACCAGTTGTCCCATTATGGGCCAGCTACTGGCAAGCGTCAGCAGGCTGTATTGGCTATGAAGTGTTTGGGCGACAACAGACATACCGCGGAAGTTCTGTCCGAGTTCTTGCAACAAGAAACGCAGTCGTGGCTGGGCACAGTAGATCTTGAGGCAGGCAAGGTAGTTAGTGATAACGGAAGGAATTTCATGGCTGCCATCTCCCTTTCCCAACTGAAACACATTCCTTGCCTGGCTCACACCTTAAACCTGGTGGTGCAGTGCTTATTGAAAACTTAGCCTGGGTTCTCCGACCTGCTCCTCAAAGTGCGTGGACTTTGCTCACATATCCGACGTTCGCCTGTACACGCCAGCCGTATGCAGACCTATCAGCGGTCTTTGAACCTTCCCCAGCATCGCCTAATCATAGACGTTGCAACAAGGTGGAACTCAACACTGCACATGCTTCAGAGACTGTGCCAACAGAGGCGGGCTGTTATGTTTTTGTGGGAGGATACACATACACGGGCAGGCAGTAGGATGGCAGACATGGAGTTGTCAGGTGTGCAGTGGTCAAAGATACAAGACATGTGTCAAGTCCTTCAGTGTTTTGAGGAATGCACACGGCTGGTTAGTGCAGACAACGCCGTATTAAGCATGAGCATCCCCCTAATGCGTCTGCTGATGCAAAGTTTGACGCACATAAAGGAGCAGGCGTCTGCACCAGAGGAAGAGGAAAGCCTTGATGACAGTCAGCCATTGTCTGGTCAGGGCAGTGTACAGGACGAGGTAGCGGGCGAAGAGGAGGTGGAGGACGAGGAGGATGATGGGGATGAGTATATTTTTAATGCGGAACCTTTCCCGGGGGCACTGGAAATTGGTTGCGTGTCAAGGCCGGGTTCTGGTTTTTTGAGGGACACAAGTGACGTAGATTTGCCTGCAACTGCCCTTCACCCAATCACAACCGGAGATTTGACAACTGGAACTTTGGCCCACATGGCGGATTATGCCTTACGTATCCTAAAAAGGGACACACGCAATACGAAAATGATGAACGATGACGATTACTGGTTGGCCTGCCTCCTTGATCCACGCTATAAAGGCAAATTGCAAAATATTATGCCACATGAGAACTTGGAACTAATATTAGCAACCAAACAATCAACTCTTGTTGACCGTTTGCTTCAGGCATTCCCAGCACACAGCGCACGTGATCGTTCTCACACGAGCTCAAGGGGGCAACAGACTAGGAGTGTTAGGGGTGCACACATCAGAAGTGGCGTTGTACAGAAGGGTTTTCTGACCAGGTTGTGGAGTGATTTTGCTATGACCGCAGACAGGACAGGTACTGCTGCATCAATTGAAAGTGACAGGAGACAACATTTGTCCAGTATGGTTACTAACTATTTTTCATCCCTTATCGATGTTCTCCCTCAACTGTCATTCCCATTTGATTACTGGGCATCAAAATTAGACACCTGGCCAGAATTGGCAGAATATGCATTGCAGGAGCTTGCTTGCCCGGCAGCAAGTGTCCTATCAGAAAGAGTATTCAGTGCTGCAGGTTCAATATTAACCGAAAAAAGGACTCGTCTGGCTACCCAAAATGTTGACGATCTAACATTCATTAAAATGAACCACAACTGGATTTCGAAATCTTTTGCCCCACCTTGCCCGGCCGACACCTAGCTTTCCTATGAAAAGCTCTTGCCTGTGGACTACTGTGAATTACTTTTCTAATGTCTAATTTGCTGCAGCTGATTGTCCAGCATACGACATGTTTACACCTCCCTAAATGGCCAAACTCCCCACACGGGGCCGTGGTATCGCGACTTGGCGCAAGCACCCGTGAGACTGCTGTTTGTCTGAAGAGGTGGGTGTACTCGCTTTTGGTCGACGGCATTGCTACTGGGTTCCTCATAGTACAATAAAGTGTCTCTGGCGGTGGTGGTGCGCACCCAACGTCAGACACACTGTTGCAACATGAGGGGCCTTGGGCCTGTAACGCCGGCCACAAGAGAGTTCACCCACCCCCAGGTCAAACATTGCTCTACCACTTCCACAGTTATCTCTCACACTTCCACCAATGTTAAGTCTATGCGCTGACATCCTTCCATACCTGCCACTGACAATACCATTGTGTTGACATGTATGATGGTACTTAACATAGTCAGGGGCAGTGTCCTCTATTTACCACAGTAAATACTTTGCGCAAAATTAGTAGGTCTGAAACAACGCAGAGGATCCCACCCCTGAACCTAATGATTGCACCCTTTAGTGTTTTTGTTTTGTTTTAATGCGAGACATTCACATTTAGTTGTTGTTTTGGACTACTAACTGGCAGACACTCATTACAATCGGCCTCCGTTGACCAGACCACTGCTGCCCGTGTACCCCTGGAACCAATAATAAAGTGCCTACAGCCAGCCCTTTTTATTATGTTAGGCCTTCGAAGCCTTTCTGCTCTCCCTCCTTCCACTAGGCCTCCACTGACCAGACCACTGCTGCCCGTGTACCCCTGTAACTAATAATAAAGTGCCTACAGCCAGCCCAATTTAATTACGTTAGGCCTTCGAAGCCTGTCTGCGGTCCCTCCTTCCACTAGGCCTCCACTGACCAGACCACTGCTGCCCGTGTTCCCCTGGAACCAATTATAAAGTGCCTACAGCCAGCCCAATTTAATTATGTTAGGCCTTCGAAGCCTGTCTGCGGTCCCTCCTTCCACGAGGCCTCCACTGACCAGACCACTGCTGCCCGTGTTCCCCTGGAACCAATTATAAAGTGCCTACAGCCAGCCCAATTTAATTATGTTAGGCCTTCGAAGCCTTTCTGCGGTCCCTCCTTCCACTAGGCCTCCACTGACCAGACCACTGCTGCCCGTGTACCCCTGTAACTAATAATAAAGTGCCTACAGCCAGCCCAATTTAATTATGTTAGGCCTTCGAAGCCTGTCTGCGGTCCCTCCTTCCACTAGGCCTCCACTGACCAGTCCACTGCTGCCCGTGTACCCCTGTAACTAATAATAAAGTGCCTACAGCCAGCCCAATTTAATTATGTTAGGCCTTCGAAGCCTGTCTGCGGTCCCTCCTTCCACTAGGCCTCCACTGACCAGACCACTGCTACCCGTGTTCCCCTGGAACCAATTATAAAGTGCCTACAGCCAGCCCAATTTAATTATGTTAGGCCTTCGAAGCCTGTCTGCGGTCCCTCCTTCCACTAGGCCTCCACTGACCAGACCACTGCTGCCCGTGTTCCCCTGGAACCAATTATAAAGTGCCTACAGCCAGCCCAATTTAATTATGTTAGGCCTTCGAAGCCTGTCTGCGGTCCCTCCTTCCACTAGGCCTCCACTGACCAGACCACTGCTGCCCGTGTTCCCCTGGAACCAATTATAAAGTGCCTACAGCCAGCCCAATTTAATTATGTTAGGCCTTCGAAGCCTGTCTGCGGTCCCTCCTTCCACTAGGCCTCCACTGACCAGACCACTGCTGCCCGTGTACCCCTGTAACTAATAATAAAGTGCCTACAGCCAGCCCAATTTAATTATGTTAGGCCTTCGAAGCCTGTCTGCGGTCCCTCCTTCCACTAGGCCTCCACTGACCAGACCACTGCTGCCCGTGTTCCCCTGGAACCAATTATAAAGTGCCTACAGCCAGCCCAATTTAATTATGTTAGGCCTTCGAAGCCTGTCTGCGGTCCCTCCTTCCACTAGGCCTCCACTGACCAGACCACTGCTGCCCGTGTTCCCCTGGAACCAATTATAAAGTGCCTACAGCCAGCCCAATTTAATTATGTTAGGCCTTCGAAGCCTTTCTGCGGTCCCTCCTTCCACTAGGCCTCCACTGACCAGACCACTGCTGCCCGTGTACCCCTGTAACTAATAATAAAGTGCCTACAGCCAGCCCAATTTAATTATGTTAGGCCTTCGAAGCCTTTCTGCGCTCCCTCCTTCCACTAGGCCTCCACTGACCAGACCACTGCTGCCCGTGTACCCCTGGAACCAATTATAAAGTGCATAGAGCCTATTTTTTTATTTAATTTAATATTAATAAAGCCAGGATGAACTACGATATACCACGCTATGAGCTACCCAGTTGACAATTCTTTTGCGAGAAAAGCCATCCCACCCCTCCACCTGCATGTTAAAGACCGCATTGTCCTTGCATTCTGTCAATTTGTCAGTCCAAAGGTATACCTGACAACAGACACATGGACCTGTAGGCCTGGCCACGGAAGGTTACGTGTCCTTTGTGGCTCAATGGGTTAATGTATTGGATGCATGGTCCACACAGGGGACAGCCTGCAAAGTCTGTCTGCAGTCCCTAATTCAAGTTGGCCTCAACTGAATAAAGCTGAGCTTCTACCTTCTGGCTCTGATTAACTGCTGTTTTTAAAAAAATTGGCTGTTCCGTCCATCTAAAGGTGTTTGCCCCTGCCTGGTGTTGTCCTCAACTGAATAAAGCTGAGCTTCAACCTTCAGTTCCAAACATACAACAAAAAACTGGTACAATACAAAAAGTGGCCTCCAGCTACAAAAACTTTCTCCTACAAGTAGTTAACTGCCAGTTTTTTTTCCAGTGAAAACACAGATATGGCATCCAACGAGTGTTGTCCTGTCTCGTCTTCTTTATATTATTGCCAAGAAGCTGCAACTGAATAAAGCTGTGCTTCAACCTTCTGTTCCAAATTACCATTTTTAAAAATGCAATTGGCTGTTCCGGCCTACTAAAGGTGTCTGTCTGCCCCTGCCTGGTGTTGTCCTCAACTGAATAAAGCTGTGCTTCAACCTTCTGTTCCAAATTACCATTTTTAAAAATGCAATTGGCTGTTCCGGCCTACTAAAGGGGTCTGCCCCTGCCTGGTGTTGTCCTCAACTGAATAAAGCTGAGCTTCTACCTTCTGCCTCTTATTAACTGCTGTTTTTTAAAAAAATTGGCTGTTCCGGCCTACTAAAGGTGTCTGTCTGCTCCTGCCTGGTGTTGTCCTCAACTGAACAAAGCTGAGCTTCCACATTCTGGCTTTCGCCCTATACTATCAGATATTAAACTGCATTTGGCCTACTAGTGTGGTTAGGCCCTTGAAACAGTGTCTGCTGCTCTTGGGTTTGCTACTCCACTGAACAAAGCAATGCCGCCTGTTTAGTCCTGTTACCAATTTTGAACTGCATTTAGCCTACTTTATTCTTTGGCCCTATATCTGTTTCCTCCTCATCCTGCCCATTGCCCAGCCACTGCTAGATGAGTCTGCTGGTACATTGACCTAGACCACTACATTCCCCTTATACTCTACACAGCCAGAATCTGACCCTGCTGAAAGTAAGGTTCCCCTTCCCGCATGTTATACCACCTTACACAGGGACAAAGAGGAAGGTGCAGATGAAAGTGCAGGTTCCTTCATCAGGTGGGGGGGCATACTCGTTGGCGACGTCACTGGCACAGGGCCCCTCAGAGTACGCAAAAGTGTCGCTGCTGGTGGGAGGCGCCCCCGCCATGCAAACACACCGCCGTACTTTGAGGGGCCCTGTGCCAGTGCCAATGCGAACGAGTGGGCCCCCCCTGCTTGCTCAGGATCACAGCACTTGCAACGTTGAAATACTTACCTTTCCCTGCAACACCGCCGTGACGTAGTCCGCATTTCCTGGGCCCACAAAAAACTTGAGCCAGCCCTACTCCCCCCACAACTTTTGCCAAATGACCCCCAATTCCCTATGCCCAACTATTATTATAAAGTTAATTAAGATTGACAAGCTTCAGAAACAAGAATGGATGTTTTTGGCATTAAAATGGGCACTGTAGGAGTTTTCCTGGCCTCCACTCACTGCTGACTATGCTTCCCCATTGACTTGCATTGGGTTTCGTGTTTCGGTCGATCCCCGACTTTTAGCGATAATCGGCCGACTGCACTCGACTCGACTCTGGACAAAATCGGGTTTCACAAAACCCGACTCGATCTTAAAAAAATGAAAGTCGCTCAACTCTACCCTGCACCTTACCGCTGTTAACCGGCAGCCTGCTTTGCTTAAAATGAGCGCGTTCAGCACCTTCCATGACGTCACGGCTTCTGATTGGTCGCGTGCCGCTCATGTGACCGCCACACGACCAATCACAAGCCGCGACGTCATTCTCAGGTCCTAAATTCCTAGAATGAGGAGTTTAGGGCCTGAGAATGACTTTGCGGCTTGTGATTGGTCACGTGGCGGTCACATGAGCGGCACTCGACCAATCAGAGGCCGTGACGTCATGGAAGGTGCTGAACGCGCTCATTTTAAGCAAAGCAGGCTGCCGGTTACTACCAGGGCGCGTCAGAGGGTGAGTATATCCCTATTTTTTATTTTAATTCTTTATTTTTTACATGGATATGGATCCCAGGGCCTGAAGGAGAGTTTCCTCTCCTTCAGACCCTGGGAACCATACTCTGGGAACTTCCGATTCCCGATACCACAAAAGTATCGGATCTCGGTATCGGAATTCCGATACCGCAAGTATCGGCCGATACCCGATACTTGCGGTATCGGAATGCTCAACACTAAGCATGAACTATTTACATGTATGCATACTTTTTATAAAACAATAAAACTATGAAATACGATTACCCACTACGGGTATACTATCTTAGAACTTCTAGTGCAGAACAATCATTTGCGCTTTATTCAAGTGTAGAATTGTCTATCAACCCCCACGGGCTCACTATATTTTCTTCAGTTTATTCAGAAGTGCATCATAATATCAGCTACACACTATCTAACTTCAATCCTATATCTCAATTTTATTATTATTCACTATATTAACTCTGTAATATATTAACTTTTCTATCTGGCAACATATAAGGCTAACTGGCAAAGTGCAACAATTCAACATTCTCTTTATGGGTTTTAACAATATTCAAGTCTTTCAATGAGGTAGTGCAAATAATACTCAAGTCAATCAATACTTTAGAACAGCAGCATTGATGCGAGGGACCCGTCATTAACCCCCAACATTGGACTTGGGTGGGCTACAGGGCGTGTATCCAGACCTGGAATCCTGCCGCACCAAACATTTTTTTCTTCAAGTCTCTGTAAGACAAAGCAGTTCTCATAACAATGTTAGAAGCAGTCTCTTGTCTTTAAAAGCTTCTTTTGTAAAACCAGTAGGAAGCACGTTTAAGAAGGTGCAAACTATTTACAAGCAAAGTCTTGATCATGCACAGTTCATGATTCACAGTTCTTTAAGGCAACTTGTGCAAAACATAGGATCCCTTAAAACAGGGGACCCCTTTAAGAAGAAACCCTGGTAGGGTTTGTGAACTTTTAAATGGTATCAGTCATTTTAAACTTGTAGCAAAAGATGAACATGTAACTATTTACATGTCATTTTCAGATTCTTCTTTTACTTTCTCTTATGCTGGGAGCGGGCCTACCAGTGACTCATCGGCCTGCAGTGTGGCACAGTCAGTGGCCATGGTAAGGTCAGTCACTGGAGCGGAGTCAGTAGCTGGGGCAGGAGCAGCTGCGTGAGCGGGGTCGGTCACCGGAGCAGGGTCGTTCCTCATACCTTCTTCAGATGCGGTTCCTCCAGTGCCGGTCCGCAACACCTCCGCTGGGGTCTGGAACGCTGGTTGCAGGGCCTTGTACTGCGGCGTTGTGATCTCTGTTTGCAGCATCTCGCTTTCCGGCAGGGCCTTGCTTTCTGGCTTCGGAGCGCTGGAACTTCTTTCTTGCTCCGGGCCAGACGAGGCTGCCGACGGACATCTGGTGAGGCTCCCGATGAAGGTCTTCTTCCACCTGGCCACAGATTCCAGCTCCTGGCGCACGAGCTGACAGGTGTGTTCTTCCTCTTCTTTCCGCAGGAGGTCCGGATTCATTGTCGGTGAAGGGTGCAGTTCTTGCAGGCCCTGGCTGGGAGAGTCCTCGTGCTCCATCCCACGCTCCGGGGTCCGCTCACCTCGCTCCGCTATCTTGATTCCCAGTTCTTCCTCCTTCCTCACATCACAGTCTTGGCAGGGGGCGGGCATATTTTTGGCACCACTCTCCTGGACCCGCCCACGATGGCACGCCCTTCTTCTCCAGTGCTTCTCGTGGTGCTGTAATGGCGACGGTTTTGGTGGCAATTTTGGCGGTCTTTTGCTATACACAGTCTCACAATATAGTATGGTTCAGGCACAGTCCTTTAGGCACACATGACCCAATTTTCAAAGTCAGTCCATCCTGTTCGTCACACCAAGTTTGGAGTGCCCCATCAGGGCAAGGGGTTACTCAGTACCGGGTCCTGCGGTTCACAGGGGAATGTCACAGTGGCTGACCCAGTCCGTGGCCCTGGGACGTCCGTATAAAAGGGAAAGGTATTTAAAGAGATAAAGTTTATGTTCATGACGCCACCTGTGGTATTCGGTCAGGGTGACCCACGCTGATTTAAGGGGTCCGCTGGGGTGATGTTATGGCAGCTAGATGGTATAACTTCCCACAGGTGGCGCAGAGAAGAACGAGGACACAGGGTTGCAGTCTCTTTACCTTTACTGAAGATTTCAGCATTCACAGTCCAGAGCACCAGACCACAGGGCAGGCAGAGTCCGGCCGGTTTGGAGGCAAGTCCAGAGTTCCCTTGTCCAGGTGGAGAATTAAAGTCTTTCCTCTAGGGCCGTGGTGGTGTTGTCCCTTACTGCTAAGCTTCTCATAAGGTCCTCACAGATGTTATCTCTATCTGTCCCCCGGATTGGATAGGACATACCCGTATGACTGGTGACTTGAGGCGGTTTATAAGGACTCTAGCATGCCCCAGCCTCTATGGTTGTCACCGTGCCTCCTGGGTGTTAGGTCGGAAAGGTAACGTAGAGTTCAGCTGTCCTACCGATCTCTGATGTAAGTCATAGAGGTCCTTACAACCTCTGTGTTCCGGCTACCGGTCTCTGCGCCTCAGAAGGAGGCAGCCTGCTCGGAACTGGTCCCCTTCTGATATCCTCTCCGGTGCTTCCTCTCCTGCACGCTTGCTGCAAACAATTCGGTCTTCAAATGTCTCTTTCTGGGAGCTGCAGCACAGCTCCGTGAACCCTCTCCTCTGTTCTCTGACAGGAATTCGCTCCTGCCAGGAACAGCTTCCCTGAAGGACTGACTAACTTTCCTACAGACTACCAGTTATATATATATGTATATATATATATATATATATATATATATATATATATATATATATTTAGGGAGTCACCTAGTAAACAGGATCAGAATCTCTCCTGGAGTATGAAATGTGTTGCATGTTTGTGATACCTGGATGCAGTTATCCTTCCTTGCCTCTGAACATAGCATCACTCTCCCCGGTAGGAAAGCGACACTACTGCGATGACCAGGACCCTGGGGCACCGCACAAGGATTCTGACAATTCAATAGATCCTGTCCACTAAAGGGCTCACAATGTAATTTCCCTACCTCTCAATCTGTGTTCTCAAAAGATAGTCAAGTGCTTGTATCCAAAAGCTTATGGATGATAGAATACTACAAAGGATATCATGTTACAGGTATACATAAACCTCCATTTGTCCTATGTATAATAGGCAATTATTTACACATGATTTCAATTATCTTATGCTACTCTACTGAGTTAGTCAACGCCTGAGGAAGCCAACAGCTTGTGGCTAAACGCTTGGAGCTACTTTCCCCTTTGTGCTCCATTTTACCTAGTCCAAGTCATGGGCACATAGCACTTCCCTTTTTTTGCTTCCTATTCTCGGTTCTTGTTTTTTTTCTCCCTACTTTTTCCAACATATTTTGGGATTGCCTTTATCTACACCCATTTACTGTGGCTATCTATTGGTCATATATTCTATAGTTGTGAGCTTTTGCATTCTTATAGTAGCCGCTTTTGCAGTTATACTCTCATGTGATAATATTTTTATCTGTAATCTGTTGCATTCCTATATTGACTGCTCTGTACGTGTTATTGTGGTCCCTTCTTTTTCTTTTTCTTCTTTCTCATCATTAGCACTGGCATTTTATTAATCATGGCTTATCATGTTTATTACTTATTTGGGGCTTGCATCATGTGATTTATTATATTTAGAGTGCAATATTTTGTGTTGTATTTTGAGTAGCTTTTTGGTGATATCTTTATGGATATGTTGAACTTCATCTATTTATTTTCTGGACATTATTTTATTAAGTGTTATTATTTATTGTGCGATACTTATATAGCACTATCATATTCTGTAGCGCTTTACAGATATTATCATCGCTGTCCCCATTGGGGCTCACAATCTAAATTCTCTATCAGTATGTCTTTGGAGTGAGGGAAGAAACCGGAGTATCTGGAGGAAACCCACGCAAACACAGGGAAGAACATACAAACTCTTTAAAAATGTTATCCTTGGTTGCATTTCAACCTACGACTCCAGCGCTGTTAAAACCACTTGAGACCAGCCCAGAATGGGAGGAGTTATAAGGGCACAAGGGAAAGCAATTTCTTGTCATTATTCGGATAGGGACGAGTACTTGAGAAGTAAAGACCAGTGTTGTTCTTGCTCACAGACCTACATGTAAACGAGTGCTTGTGTGTCAAGTAAGGAGATTATAAATCAGATAGCAAGGAAACAGAGATTAAGTGGCAGCAGGATACTGATTTTACATTCATCCTCATGAGCTTAAAGGGAACTTGTCACCCCCCCAGGACATTTTTAAGTAAAAGAGCCACCCTCATCAGCACTAAGGCTGCATTCTGTGAAGGTGGCTCTTATGTTTCTGATCCCTAGTAACACTGAAATATTGACTTTTATAAAGTGTGCCCCATACTTGTATTGAGTCCCAGAGGTATCGTGTCTCCCCCTGTTTCAGCCGCCTCCCAGCCGTCCATCAACCCCCTCTTGCATCTGCGCACCGCCTCCTGTGTTGCTGTTACATGCCCGGCGCCTGCCCCCATCTCTCTCCTCCTCTTTCTCTTTCCTCCTTCTGCAGCATCTGATGAGCTGATCTGCCAGTGAACTGTGTGTGGGGAGCTCAGCTGATCAGACGCTGCCGAGGGAGGAAAGAGAAAGAGGAGGAGGGAGATAGGGGCAGGGGCCGGGCATGTAACAGCAACACAGGAGACAGCGCACAGACACAAGAGGGGGATGACTGACGGCTGGGAGGCAGCTGAAACAGGGAACGGGGGAGACACCATACCTCTGGGACTCAATACAAGTATGGGGCGCAATTTATAAAAGTCAATATTTCAGTGTTACTAGGGATCAGAAATATAAGAGCCACCTTCACAGAATGCAGCTTTAGTGCTGCTGAGGGTGGCTCTTTTGCTTAAAAACGCCCTGGGGGGTGACAAGTTCCCTTCAAATGAAAGGTCACTGAACTTTCAGTGACCTGCCTCCTATTTGAAATAGTGCGCTTGCGCAGCTCATATTGTGGTATTTGGGAAAAAATATTTAACTACAGCAAAATGTCGGAGGCGCATGCTCAGTAGCATCTATAATTTCCAATAGATGCTACTGCCAATGCGCCTGTGATGGCACCATGTTGTTGGAGGAAAAATTAATTTGGCTGCAGGAAAATGGCGCTGGCACTTGCGCAGCAGCGTCTATCAGTGCCATTTTCCTGCAGCAAATTTTTTTTTCTCCAACAACATTGCGCTGCCGGCAGCACTAGACAAGCAATAGATGCTACTGAGCATGTACCGCCGCCAGTGTTATTTTGCTGTATTTACATTTTTTTTCCAAAGAACACAGTATGAACTGCGCAAGTGCAGTATTTAAGGTATGAGGCAATTACTCAAGGTTCAGTGACCTGTCATTTAATGCAATAAGGATGAATATCAGAACAGAGCACCAAATAAAGATTCGCCCACAGGCCCGACCCAAAGCACTAGAATCTCATTAACTGTAAATTGCAAATACAGATTAAACAACAATCACAAGACAAATTTCATAAATCCAGGTATCATTTTAATGAGTGTAATGGTGCCAACCTGTCAGTGCCTGTAGTTTACTTAGCAAACTTTAATAAGATTTAGGGGCAGACCTTTGAGAGACCTTTATTTAGTTTGGGAGATCTTCATAGCACATGGAGGCCAAAATTGGGGACCTTCTTACACTGTTGAACAACAAGTGGGATATTATTAGTTTATGGTTCCATGTGGGGGACATTATTGGTGGTCACAGAGGAGGACATTATTAATGTATGGGATGAATATGAGAACAGAGCACCAAATAAAGACTCGCCCACAGGCCCGCCAAGAAGCACGAGAATCTCATTAATTGAAAACTGCAAATACAGATTAAACAACAACCACAGAACAGATTTCATCAACCCAGGTATCATTTTAATCAGTGCAACGACGCCAACCTGACAGTGCCTGTAGTTTACTTATCAAAATCCTGATGACAGGTTCGCTTTAACAATGTCAACCTGTATTAGACAGCTATACTAACAATGTCCCCCATTACTCAGCACAGACTGTGCAATGCAGTGGCGTCATTGAGCCACCTGTGATAGGATGCCCAATGTCAGCTGGTGCTGTTGGCCTCTTATAGGCTAGTGGCTTTCATAGGTATTGCAGGACAGAAAGACTGTACCGCTGTGCTTCAATTGTGAGGATGCACATCCAGCAGAAATAGCACTAGAAAAAGCATCCCCCTTTGCTCTGGGCCCGGTCGAACCCTCTGTGATTGCTACACCCTTGATGTAAACTTCATAATATTAGTAGGGAATTCAAGGCTGTGCATTAGTTCAGAAAAGATCTTATTCTCTAGTAAATAGTGGTGTGGGAGGCTCCAAAGTTGTGTTAGACAGAGAACTTTAAGTGTCAGGCAAACCCGACAACTATCTTATGCATAAAGGGGCCTCCCTACTACCCTACAAAAGGAAAGGTGTTTTTAATGTTAATGCTCAATCCTTTTATTATAAAGGAGGATAAGCCGGCGTCTGACATCAGGTACTGAGGACACATGCATGCCCTGAAGTGGTCGGACAACAGCTGTTGAAGTTGTTTGGACACCCTTAGCTTACCAAGGAACTCTCTAGTCCGCTGATGGACACATCAATCATCAGTACAGAGATGCTATATTGATTGTTGACAATTCTAGAACATTGGGAAATGTTAAGGTAATCCATGTGTCACAGCCTCTCCTTTAATGTTCTGCAACATTATCATTACAGGGCTGAGCATGCTGGGCACAAAGTGAAATAGTAGCACAATGGGGATATTTTCCAGGTACAGTGTGCAGCTCTTAATTGTGAAATTCATTGGGCTGCAACTGATGACACTCCAAGTACAAAACTAATAATCATACAACCAGTGAATGACCCTAATAGTAGGGTTTACCAATATGTGAACAGTATGCAGTAGTTTAGAATTAAAGAGAGCTGAAAACTTGACTTTGTTCTTACGTTTTATTGGATCTTTTGCATTATAGTATCTTGATTTGATGTTTTGCTCTCATGGCCCTGCCATTGTCAACCTTGCATCTTTTTATCTGACTTGTGCCTGATTTGCTATTCTTTTGGCACTCTGAGAATCTGACCTTGTTTGACAGTATTTACTGTGTCCTTCTACCATAGCTGTGGTTCCTGAACACTGGTGCATCTAAAGTACTTGAAAGCTGCCCCTACAACCAAGACTCATCTGCCTTATCAACTATTTTTGAGTTGTTTTAGGCACCCACTCTTCCGAGTTTCAATGCCAACTACAGCTCAAAGCCATGTTCAATAGTTCAATAAAGCATATAAATTGTCTAAATTCTTCTTCTAGGTCCAAAAATGTTTTTAACAATATGGCTTTCTTTCTGTCGGTTTTGCAAGTAGGTTTGAAGAAAAACATGTTTAGAACTTGCAAATAGCAAATAGGTTAAATATCCAAAAGCTTACATGGATAGTGGATAACTGAAAAAACTAATTACACTGGCATACAGTGATTTTGGTGCCAACGACGTCTGAACGGTTTTATATTAAAGGGGTTGTCCAGGCAAAACCGCTAAGTCAGCAGTCACACTGTGTAACTGCAGACTTATGAATAGCCCCAGCGCATGTGTATGCTGCAGGAATTTTCCAGTTTCAGACCTAGGAACAGAGTGTATGTATCAGTTATATATACCTCAGCCAGTGGGGCATCCTCGCTCCATACACTTGACACGAATGGCCAGTGAGCATGCCCGACTACAGGACCCAGCGTCGCTCCATACAAATGAGAGCGAGGCTGACCCCACTGGCCGGGAGAATATGTAACACATACACACATACATTCAACCAGTGACTTCCTACAGCACAAAGTGCATGTGCTGGGGGGATTCGTAAGTCTGCAGTCATACAGAGTGCCTGCAAACATATCGATTTTGACCGGACAACCCCTTTACATTTATGGTGCTGATTAAGATTATGACTTCGGTTTTGCCAGATTGGGTCTATCTACTATATAACTGTCTAAGTGTCACTTCCATCTGTCCTTCTGTCTGTCTGTCTGTCTGTCACGGATATTCATTGGTCGCGGCCTCAGTCTGTCACGGAAATCCAACTCGCTGATTGGTCGCGGCAAAACAGCCACGACCAATCAGCGAAGGGCACAAACCGGTGCCAAAATGGCCGCTCCTTCCTCCCCGCAGTCAGTGCCCGCTCCGTAATCCCCTCCAGTCAGCGCTCACACAGGGTTAATGGCAGCGGTAACGGACCGCGTTATGCCGCGGTGTAACGCATTCCATTAATGCTGCTATTAACCCTGTGTGACCAAATTTTTACTATTGATGCTGCCTATGCAGCATCAATAGTAAAAAGATCTAATGTTAAAAATGATAAAAAAATAAAAAATAATTATATACTCACCTTCTGGCGCCTTTCCCGCTCCTCGCGACGCTCCGGTGACCGCTCCATGCAAGTGGCAGGTTCCGGTGCCAAGGATGGTATGCGAGAAGGACCTGCCATGACGTCACGGTCATGTGACCGCGATGTCATCACAGGTCCTGCGCTCATACCAACCCTGGGACCGGAAGATGCCACGTGCGCCGTACACAGGCGCCAGGACTTGAACGGCACTTCGGAAGGTGAGTATATGTTTATTTTTTATTTTACATCACTGGGCAATATACTACATTACTGGGCAATATACTACGTGGCTGGGCAATATACTATGTCGCTGGGCAATATACTACGTTACTGGGCAATATACTACATGACTGGGCAATATACTACGTGACTGGGCAATATACTATGTGGCTGGGCAATATACTACGTGATTGGGCAATATACTATGTGGCTGGGCAATATACTACGTCACTGGGCAATATACTACGTGGCTGGGCAATATACTACGTGGTTGGGCAATATACTACGTGACTGGGCAATATACTACGTGGCTGGGCAATATACTACGTGGCTGGGCAATATACTATGTGACTGGGCAATATACTATGTCGCTGGGCAATATACTACGTGGCTGGGCAATATACTACGTGGTTGGGCAATATACTACGTGGTTGGGCAATATACTACGTGGCTGGGCAATATACTACGTGACTGGGCAATATACTACATGGCTGGGCAATATACTACATGGCTGGGCAATATACTATGTGGCTGGGCAATATACTACGTGGCTGGGCAATATACTACGTCACTGGGCAATATACTACATGGCTGGGCAATATACTACGTGGCTGGGCAATATACTATGTCGCTGGGCAATATACTACGTGGCTGGGCAATATACTACGTGGTTGGGCAATATACTACGTGGTTGGGCAATATACTACGTGGTTGGGCAATATACTACGTGGCTGGGCAATATACTACGTGGCTGGGCAATATACTACGTGACTGGGCAATATACTACGTGGCTGGGCAATATACTACGTGGCTGGGCAATATACTATGTGACTGGGCAATATACTATGTCGCTGGGCAATATACTACGTGGCTGGGCAATATACTACGTGGTTGGGCAATATACTACGTGGTTGGGCAATATACTACGTGGCTGGGCAATATACTACGTGACTGGGCAATATACTACATGGCTGGGCAATATACTACATGGCTGGGCAATATACTATGTGGCTGGGCAATATACTACGTGGCTGGGCAATATACTACGTCACTGGGCAATATACTACATGGCTGGGCAATATACTACGTGGCTGGGCAATATACTATGTCGCTGGGCAATATACTACGTGGCTGGGCAATATACTACGTGGTTGGGCAATATACTACGTGGTTGGGCAATATACTACGTGGTTGGGCAATATACTACGTGGCTGGGCAATATACTACGTGACTGGGCAATATACTATGTGACTGGGCAATATACTATGTCGCTGGGCAATATACTATGTCGCTGGGCAATATACTACGTGGCTGGGCAATATACTACGTGGTTGGGCAATATACTACGTGGTTGGGCAATATACTACGTGGTTGGGCAATATACTACGTGGTTGGGCAATATACTACGTGGCTGGGCAATATACTACGTGACTGGGCAATATACTACATGGCTGGGCAATATACTACATGGCTGGGCAATATACTATGTGGCTGGGCAATATACTACGTGGCTGGGCAATATACTACGTCACTGGGCAATATACTACATGGCTGGGCAATATACTACGTGGCTGGGCAATATACTACGTGGCTGGGCAATATACTACGTGACTGGGCAATATACTACGTCACTGGGCAATATACTACGTGGCTGGGCAATATACTACGTGGCTGTGCTATGTACTACCTGGACATGCATATTCTAGAATACCCGATGCGTTAGAATCAGGCCACCATCTAGTAATCTTATAAATGTGTCCCTACTATGTATTGTGCAATGGCTGTGTCTGACCGTACAGGGACATGGTCTGATCATACCACAGCTCTTGGGCAGGGAGGAAGCAAAAGAGAGAATACAGACAGGACAGCATAGGATCACAGATGATTCTTTTTGTGAGATTAAACATTTTACTGCCTGTTTTTAAACAATGTTTTACCTCAAAGTAAGAATCAGCTGTGATCTCATGCAGTAATGTCTGCTTCTTACCCTGCACAGGACCTGTGGTATGATCAAACCATGTCCCTGCACGGTTAGACAGCCATTACGCAGTACACAGCAGGGACACATTTATAAGATTGTCTCAGCACAGTGACATTTTTATTCAACGCATCCAATTATGGACCTAATTTTTATTCCAAGATTTATTGATTAAAATGAGCTTTGCTTGTGGGGCAACCCTTCAAAGGGTCTATCCGGGACTTAGGTTTTTTTCTATTGGCCTAAGAACTTATTGTCAAGAGGTTGCTAACTACCTATCTACTTGGCCCTGCGAACATTTCTTCTGACTTAGGTGGCAATTCCCCTGTTTCTTTTGACCTCGTGTCAAAAGAGCATTGCCTTCTTTCCCAGTCTGCTCTGTTGACATTTTGATGCCATAGACATCATGCTGATTGACAGCTAACTCCCTTCAGATAGACAGCGGGAAGTCAGCTGTCTATCAGCATGACATTGACATCTGTCAACTAGATTTCACTGGAAGAACAAGAATCGGCATCTCTGAAACAGGACAGTATCATGCGGGCATTGTTCGTAGTCACCTGGCAGCTACAAAAAGGCAACCCCCGAATAGGCTTGGCACACGTTACTCCATTGCCCAGAGGTTGCCCTATGCTTCACCCTTTATCCCCTATACAGATATCTGGACATATTTAGGGGTCTCTGGAGAAGGCCTACAGAGTCAGCTGCTGTTCGGTGGCTCAAGCTGGCAAGAATGATAGCCAGATTGCCAAGTCAGATTCAGGAAACAAGAAAGGTACAAAATAGTCAGGCAGGAGAAACATCAATAAACTAGAAGAGGTGAGGGAACAGGATAAATCAGAATAAAACACAGATACACAGAACACAGGTAAGCCAGGAGCACAAACTGATTAACTGGCAGTGAGAACGGGTTATCAGGGGTTTAACTAGAAAGCAGACCCACCCAGGGCTGACAGCAGGAAGAAACACAAACTAACAGAAACATTACCCCATAGATGCTGGACTGGCAATAGCCACAAGTCCCAAGAATTAAACAGGGCTCCTGAGCAGTCACTCTGCATCAGCCGAGATCAAAGTGGGAGTGTATGGGACACGCATGGATGTGTAGAAAAGTCAGGTAACTAGCAACTAAATACCTGTAAATCCTTAGCCCAGTAGGGGACAAAAACATATGTTCAGGATATCCCTTTTAATTATCCTGAGAATAAAGGGGTTGCTGCTAGAGTTGAGCGAATATGTTTGGAATTGGTCGCCGAATATGAATTTGCCATATTGCTGCCCTATTCGTGCTGAATTTATGTTTGATGATCAGTTCCGAACATATTTGTTCATTGATACTCCCATTAACTCAAATGACGTTCGGCTGTGTTCTGCGAATATTACAAAAACAATACTTGCTGCCGATTGTAATCGGAGCCGAATTTTGAAAAATTTGCTGAACTCTAGCAAAGTTAGAACCACTGCACTGTTAGTCCTGTAGAGAAGTGGTGTTCCAGGCCATCCGCCTATGCAGTAAAATGCAGCAGGTCCCATTTACTAGACCAGGAACACTCCCTTGTGTAGAGGCGCTGTGGCTTTCTTAGGTTCGAAAGGAGTCACAGGGTTCGGTTCCCCAGGGATCCATAAATAAATGTTCAGAGTCAGATATCAAATTAGGCAGGGAAACTAATTTTATACATTCTGTCAAGATTCCAGTCTGTTTCAGATTTCCAGCAGTCGTCACATGACCTGTCATGTGATTTACAAACTTTCAATCACATGCACTGCCTACCACTTTCTCTTCCGCTGCATTCAGTCCTACAGCCCTTCCATTGCCTTTCACACAGTTTAGTATGTAAGAGTTTGACAGAAGAAACTTCTACTGTGACTGGTAGATGTAAGAAGGTAAAAAGCCTGTTGGCCCCAGAACAAAAATAGACTTGGGCCCCAAACTACCAACACGTGCATATACACACATACAATATATAAAAAAGACACATATGCATGTTTTCCTCAATATCTGACATGAAATCAGAATAAACCTTTCCAGCTTTAGGTAAATTAGGATTACCATAATTATTAATATTTACCAAATGCCAGAATAATGAGAGAGACAGAATGTCTTAAGGCTTTTGTATTACTTACCGCAAAGTCAAAAGTTTACATACACTAAGATTACTATGCCTTTAAACAATTCTGAACTGCCCATATAATGATGTCATGGGTTTGGAAGCTTTTGGAACACATAAATATGACAAAAACATGGTAAGGCTGCCGTCACACTAGCAGTATTTGGTCAGTATTTTACATCGGTATTTGTAAGCCAAAACCAGGGGTGGAACAATTAGAGGAAAAGTATAATAGAAACATGTCCCCACTGCATTTATCACCCACTCCTGGTTTTGGCTTACAAATACTGATGTAAAATACTGACCAAATACTGAACGTGTGACAGCAGCCTAATAAGATCATTTTGTAAGAAATACGCCTAAATAATATAGCTACTGAAAAACAAATGAAATCCTCACACCATTGCTGAGCAAAACCTACTACAGTATACCAAGACTAATATAACAATAATATATTACTACCTCAGAATAAAACCACCATCCTGGTACGGTGCAAATCTCAACATATCAATACCGATATGACAATAATACCACATACAAGGGACGTACAGTATCATACCGCAACACTTTGACCAGACCGTATATTACTACCAAATAGCGGAAAAATAATTTCACAGTTCTGATTATTAATAAAAATCACTGTGTGAATATTACCCCATACAATGACCTAATAGTGGAAGGTATCAGTGTATACAGTACAGGTAGCTCCAGGTGCTCACTAGTGACGTCTCCAACTGAAGTAATTCATTTTCGCATTTCTTCTTCATCGGGCGTGGACTGCTATGGCTTCTTCCAGCCGCAACTCATGTCTGCAAATGTAACACAGATATCACTTCTAGAGCACCCTACAAACCTTTTCCCACATTTCTACAATAACAATACCTGCCTTTTGTTTCACAGTAAAAGTATCCCCAAAAATAAAATACAATAGCTGTGTTCTTCTATATGTTCCACATACAATAGTAATGCTTATGTCTTCTTTATGATCAAAATACAGTAGAACTTCTAATTTCTCACTGTAAAATGCAACTAAATTTATATAATTTATACAATGTGATTTTCTGGATTTTATTTTTGATATTCTATCTCTCAATGTTAAAATTAACCTAGCCTTAAAATTATAGACTGTTCATGTCTTTATCAGTGAGCAAACTTACAAAATCAGCAAGAGATCAAATATTTATTTTCTTCACTGTAATAATAATGTTCCCCAATTCTGGCCCATAAGTTAAGTCCGCTATGTGGCCCCTATATTGTTATTATGTCATAATGTCTCCCAATTCTAGCCCCCATAAATGATGTCCCCCAATGATGTAATCCCCATAAGTTCTGCTCCTCTATGTGGTCCCCATATACTCATAATGTACCCCGATTCTTTGTCCTCCTTACATTAATATTGGCCCCTATGTGCCCCTCAGTCTGCCCTCTACACTCCAACACTTCTGTTTCTTCATTAGACATTTCAGACTGCTACATGCTGGTGTACAGGAAAATTAAATTGAAAATATGGTTCATTCTTTTAATGTAATTCTTATAATCCTTCTTAATAGCACAGCAATGCATAATAATAGGGATGAATAGTAGGAATGGAGATAGAAATGTCCATTGATCCTCACGATTGTGGAAATTACAATGGACTTCCCATTTTCTTGGAAGATCTATTTGACCCATTGTTATGGTATAACACACTTGAAAGGTAAATTATCCAGGGTATTTTGCAAAAACTAAATTACCTGTTGCCTGAAATACACATCTTGAGCATTTCTCTTGAACAGTAGCCAATATGTTTTTTATCAATAGTTAACTCCTACATGCTAATAACCAGGACTAAGTACTGTGGTAGGTGGATCACATCAAGTTATTCGAGGTCATACATTGGCACGGCTGTTAGAACGTGTCATGCACAGTAAATTTTCCATTTTATGTGACTAGTAGCTGTGCCACACCTCTCATTGGACAACCTGGCATGGTTCCTGGTTTTTCAAAGCGATATATAACTTCATCCCAAATATGTGCTTCATCATCTTGTAAACAGTAGCACACGGCTGAGCACCAGCGGGGATTTCTTTTGAGTCTCCTTGACTTTTATAGACTAATCATGCTTAAGGAGCTATGCGCCGGCTTTCATTTTAAAGCCTTTATAGCTGAGTTGGTAGCCACCCTTGTGTTTGTTTTTGTTGGCTTGGGTTCAACGCTATCATGGTCTGAAGCTATTCCCACCGTCTTACAAATAGCCTTCACCTTTGGCTTGGGAATAGGTACAATGGTACAAGCTGTGGGTCACATTAGTGGAGCTCATATCAACCCTGCCGTAACTGTAGCGCTCCTCGTTGGGGCCCGAATATCTCTGGTCCAGACCTTCTTCTATGTGATCGCTCAGATGCTGGGTGCAGTCATAGGAGCTGCTTTACTTTTCGAGTTTGTGCCTTCGGACATCAGGGGAGGTTTTGGCGTAAACCAGGTAAGAAGATGAATTGTTAAAAAAATGCTATTTGAATTTTGATTGCTCTTTAAAAAAAAAGAATTCATAACAGTTTTAGAAGCATAACGAAGCTGTGTATTTCCGAGCTACAGAGCTGACTTTATCACATGATGCCAAAACGTGTTTTACACAAGACTACAGATGATCATACTGCATTATTTTATGATGAATAAGCTATGAGACGTGTAAAACAGTCAGCTCTGCTACATCTGTATATCCCTGATTAACACTAACAATGTAAATTCCCAAGACTTAACATTTAGATGCTAAATTGCTAATTAAATGCAAATTGGACCTGTCTATTATGTGTTATTACATAAATGCACGTGCAGTAAATAAATCATAATTGCTTCCTCTTTGTAATTATACTATTACATTACTATGTCTAATATGAAATAGCCGAGCAACAGTACAACATCCGGGCAAGCAGTGGCTGTAGAAATCATACTTACAATGCAACTGGTCCTCTGCATCTTCGCTACAACGGACAGCCGAAGGACGGACAACATCGGCTCTCCAGCCATATCCATAGGACTGTCAGTGGTATTGGGACACTTACTTGGGGTAGGTTCTTATAATATAATATGTGTCTCCAAATCACACACCCATTCAACACATAACATATGGTGTATAATCTAAATGAGACTCCAAATGTACTTTCAGATGTCCATGACAATCAGTCCGATGTTGGATTGCAATGCACAGTCTGTCAGCACATCTCCAGACCTGAACGAGACAGCTTCATAGAAATATATGAAGCTGTCACACTCGGGTCAGGAGATGTGCGGCCAGTCCATGTATTGTGATCCAAAAAGGAAGAGAAAGAATGGACTAATAACGGCTTGCACACGACCAAATATAGAAAAGTAACAAACTTTATTAAACACCACAAAAAACATAAAAACACTTAAAATACCACAATCATGTGTAGAACACCCCTATATAAACATAATATAATAAATAGCCGCAGCAGCTTCCCCTGACGAAGCTGCTGCGGCAGCGATACGCGTGGGGTCTCTCTCCCAGCACCCCTTCATCTTCCTATGCCGGCCACTTATGGCTTGTGGGTCTGCCTGGCTATTTTAGCCAAGAAAAGTTGCGACTCTCACTACTTTTATCTCTCTGGGTTCTGATTCAGTTGAGTATTCATGTCATTATGTTTTAGTCGCTGACTCCTCAGGAGCCCTGTTTTTTCATCTCATGAGTGGTTCTTTCAGCTAATCCTGCATGCTTTTTTATATTTTATGACATGTTTCTGCATTACCATCTTGCATGCACCTCTGCATAGGTGGCTAAGGGATTAACTCTATCCCACCAGTGAGGTCTTTATCTCACCAGGACTCCATTGTTCTACCATTTAGGATCTACTGAGCCACGTTACTTATAACATTTATGCATGGGAGCCTGTTTTCATATTGCTCTGGCAGACATATTATGTTTATATAGGGGTGTTCTACACATGATTGTGGTATTTTAAGTGTTTTTATGTTTTTTGTGGTGTTTAATAAAGTTTGTTACTTTTCTATATTTGGTGGTGTGCAAGCCGTTATTAGTCCATTCTTTCTCTTCCTTTTTGGCTAATACAATATTGGACTAGGCATTGCACCCCCATATTTATTTAACCTACAGCCAGGGTGCACCTCTTTTTGTTTTCATCGTGTATTGTGATCCAACATCGGGCTGATCTTTATGGACATCTCAAAAAGCCCTTATATTAACACTGGACAGGGAAAAGCCTTAAGCTCTGACTTTGGGCACTTGTTCACTACAATATATTGATCTGAACTTGGCAATAGAGAAGAGCGGATCGATCTGCGAAGGATCAAGTTCTAGTTGAATTTCCTGAAATTTGTGGTTTCAGGCAAATTCAAACATTTTCAGAATTGATTCATGGTTCACAAAAAAAATCTTACCCAGCACCACTTCCCACACTGCTGAAGTATCAAAGAGTGAGATAACATCATCTTGCTTTGCCACCTGGACCCCCCCATAATGCCCTCTTCCTCTTACATCTCACGAATAATCACACCTTCTGCAGGGGTCGTTGGTACCTGGGCCATCACAAATCACCGGTTCCCAGGGGAACACAGTTTGTATGCTACAGTCATTTTCATTTGTCTTGAGTCACTGAGTAAGTCTTTCTTTCCTGTAGAGTGTAAGCTTTTATGGTCAGCAGGGTCCTCTATCTCCAGTAGAGTATAAGCTCTCATGGTCAGTGGCATTGTCTCTCACTCCTCTACCCATGTGTATTTTATGAACAATTACAAGATTTCCAGCATTGAAATTCACTCAAATTTACAGTATTTGCCGCAAACCAAATTTTTGGGGAGAAGTCAGCAAATTTGAATTTCAAAAGATTTGCTTATCTCCACTTATTATCATTACTTACAATAGTGGAGTGGCAGCGACAGATGGAAAGAGCTGAACTTCCAGGTTAACTGAAAAATAATGATGCAATGCGCTGCCTAAAATACCACTTTTGAGAGACATAATTCCAGATGGTAAAACCCTACTAGGTAACTTTTGGAAATCAACATCAATGAAATGTGGGAGCAGCAAACCTCAGGAAGATTTGGAAAACAAGTCACATCCCTTATTGCAGGCCATGTACAATTTTACAAGTCACACTGACATTCCCAAATATAATCCAAACGCTTGCGGGCGGCACCTATAGTGGAGGTCACTGAAGGGCTAGGACACTTGGCACAAGGACATTAAATACATAGAAATGGAAGATAACATCTGGATCTGAGGTACAACGAAGGCAATAAATGGAAATGGGGCACTAGTGGAGTACCTGTAGAAGAAGAACAACGGGTGGCTTGTGAAACAAGAGACATCTGGGCCAAAACAGATGTCAAAAACTGGAGCATCCTTATGTACATATGTATTTGGAGGAAACTTGCATGCCCATAGCATATACCATAGTTTAGTACTGTATTTACTACTAAATGGGCTTCTGGATGCCAGGGTTGCAAAGGAAAGATGTGGGTATAGTTTTATTTCAGGTAGGTGACCATGAGACCTTCAAACCTTGTCAACGGTTTGCAGAGGTCATCTCTTTTTCCCGAAACATTTTGAAAGAGTTGGCAATTATGCAGTAAATACCCTCTCAGTATAGAACACTTTTATTTCTTTTTGCAATAATACTGGCCAACTCAACAATTATTCTGTTCATCAATGTTACAATCTGTAGTGACACAGGTGGAGGATATACAATACTGTTGGTTGGTTCTAATGCAATTTCACAATTTTCAAGTAATTCACACTACAATGACTATTTATATCAATGACCATTTGATTTCTTTCTAGATTTACTACACTGGATGTTCCATGAATCCTGCACGGTCCTTTGGTCCAGCTTTAATTACAGGGAACTTTGAATACCATTGGGTGAGAACGTTTTAAAATATTTCTTTATATTCCGCTCATTTTGTACTAATTCTTATGAAACAAAAATGGAACATTTAGCAGAAATCTTGCATGCTAAATATGTCATTATTTTATCTCAAGTTCTGAGGGTCCCAATATTTATTTTAAAGTAGACAATTCCAGAAAATATGATATTCAAACTTGGTAGAATTATTAGGTTACATTATATGTAGCTTATTTTAGATGGGTATGAATATATGTAAGGTTGCGATTGTGAAACACTGATCATTCTTGGATTAAAATACATGGCCCAACTGCTGTATTTACTGGCTTAGGCTAACTGCTTCATAGGCATACTGTATATGAGACAGTTATCTCAGGTCATGAGATCCAGAGGTCTCTGGTTATTGCAATCTGACACACTCCATGTTCCACAGTTGTATGAAATTGTCCTTACATAAAATAGTTGTATTTCTGAGTTTTGCAAAGCAGTCCTGGGAGTCTTCTCTTGAAATTGTAGGCCTCACAAGGTGTGAGGTGCGCACCACATTTTTGTGGAGTCGTCAAACTATCACGGGGAAGTAGGTTTAATAACCACTAAAATATAATGTTTATTACATTTAAAATTAATCCATCTTAGAAAATAATTGTGATTAAAAAAATGTGTATATACACAAAACCAACCATGATATTATAGGCTTGGTTAATTTACAAAGGGATGAGGCATTGAATCCAAATAGCCTTTGGACACTAAGTCAAGCCCTAAGCCTGGCCTATAAAAAAAAAAGTAGGAGTGATCTCTTGAAAACAATGACTTTTGCCCCACCCCAACAGAAACCTTGCCCTAACAACCCTAATATTTTCTGTAAAGCTCTTTGTAGTTTAAAGTTTAACATATTTCCTCAAGTAGTAACTGGATTTTTTCTTCTCAAACTCAAACAGATTTTCTGGGTGGGACCGATAACAGGGGCAATCTTCGCCTGCTTGATTTATGACTATATTTTTGCCCCTCACCCAATAAGCTCTATTGAGAGGCTGGAAATCCTACGTGGCAACATCTCACAAGAGTATGAAAAAGAAGAGAGACGGAAACAATCTGTAGGCCTCAATTCACTTTACAGCCAATCAATTAGCAGAGAGAAAATTTGAAAATCTTTCTTGTATTCTTTTATATATACTTTTATGTGGTTATTAAGATATGGTACTGTACAGAATGTTTCCAGATGTAATGAACAGTCAAATGGTCTGGTTATAGTTATTATTTATTGGCCACCTGGCCTTCCGAACCTGATCACTTCACTGCTATCAAATGCTAAACATGATTACACAGGCCAGCACATTTTCCTCTTTATATGACTATTTGAGCCTGGTGCCTATCTTGGAGCCCACCTCAGATAGACATGTATGGCTGAAAATGATGTCCAACAGAGCACACTATGACTTTGTCTGCATAATTTAAAGTCACGAGCCCCAGCAGCACAAGCGTCCAAATTCTTCTTTCTAGGACCTCAGGAGGAAGCTCAGACGGAGCCACTGATCGCAGGCTAAAATGCTGTAGGAACATAGCGTTCGTGATTTCAGCCATTGTATTCATACCCAATAAACACCAATTCAAATAATAGCAATAGATTCACAGGGCACATAATAATGTGACATCCACGTAGTCGAATGAACGTGTGTGATGTAGATTGCCACTCCAGATAAACGTATAATGCAATCAGAACATGGCAAAAATTGTAAATATATTTTATTAATTAGTTAACAACAGTAATGTACAATAACAAATTGTATTGTGGTACCGTGTTAGCCAGAAAAATCGATGTGAATACTTTTCTGCCCAATGACGACAAAAGTATTCTGGGAGTGATACCTTTATTGACTAACCAGAAAATAATGTGTTTGCAAGCGTTCAGAGCACAGTGGCTCCTTCTTCAGACAGAAGAAGGAGCCTGAAGAAGGAGCCATTGTCCTCTGAAAGCTTGCAAACATATTATTTTCTGGTTAGCTAATAAAGGTATCACTCCCAGAATACTTTTGTCGTCATTGGGCAGAAAAGTATTCACATTAACAACAGTTAGAAACCTACTAAACATGCTAGAAGACAATTGGATGACAAAAAAGGAGTCCTTTTGACAAGTAGTAAGCATAGCACAACAGTTGTCAGCATAAAAATCCACAACCTAACATACAGAGTCATGGAAGCATCAAAGTACAAAGGACTAGCAGATAGGGTGTGCACTACAAATAACAGTAGCTGTCACAATAAACCTGTATTTACACCCCTTCCCCACTATGCTAGTTTAACATTACATGACCATCATTATCATTGCACCCTTACCCATGGTAGGAAGTAAACACATGGTCACCAGGGGATAAAAAACATGATTGTAGGGGAACCATCTAATCATCAAAGTATTAAGTGGGGCTTCGCAGACTTCTGGATATATAGTTTAGGTATATATTGAGTAACCCATCTGTTGTATGGTATTCACATATGTAAAAATAACACTATATATGTAAATAAAGAGTTTTGCTAAATCGTTTGCATTCCTACTAACTTGTAAGGGTGGCTTCACATATCCACGACATACTGCCCATGATTGGATCGCAATACCAAGCTGAACCAGCTGGTCTCCTGACCTGAACTAACTACCTCATAGGCATATGTAAGGAGACCCGCTAGTTTGGCCTTATATTGTGTTACAGGAAGTGGACAGGACAGCGGACATTAGAACAAGACGGGGCTAGGATAGGGAACATTATTACAGGATAGGAGACATTACTACAGGATGGGCCAGATTTGAGTCCATTATTACCGGAAGGAGCCAGGATGGAGAACATTATTACAGGATGGGGCTAATATTCAGGAAGGAGCTAGTACAGAGGACAGTATTACAGAAAGGAGACAGGAATGGGGACATTGTTACAGGATGGAGGCAAGGACAAATTACATTATTACAGAATGGGGCCATGAAGGGTGTCATTATTACAGGATTTGACCCAGGATAGGGGGACATTATTACAGTATAAGGGGCCAATACAGAATACATTATTACAGGAAGGGGCCAGGATGGAGGACATTATTACAGGTTGGGTGTTATGATGGGGGACATTATTACAGGATAGGGGCAATCATTACACAAAGGGGCTAGTAAAAAGGACATCATTACAGAAAGTAGCCAGGAAGGGGTGCATTATTACAAGGTTGAGGGTAGGACATAGGATATTATTAAAGGATTTGGGCCAGGAAAGGGGACACTATCACAGGATAGGGGCGGGCATGGGGGACATTATTACAGGATAAGGCCTTGACGGGGGACTTTATGACAGGAAGGTGCTAGGACAGAGGACACTATTACAGAAAGGAGCCAGGAAAGGGGACATTATTGCAGGGTGGTGACCATTATTACAGGAAAGAGTCAGGACAAAGGACATTATTACAGGAAAGGGTCACAAGAGATGACATTGTTACAGGATGGGGCCCAGGGCAGTTGAAAATTATTACAGGATGAGGGCCATTGATGCAGAAAGGGGCCTAATACAGGGTACATTACTACTGGAAGGTGTTAAGATGGAGTACATTATTACAAGATGAGGGTCTAGATGGAGGACATTATTAAAGGATGTGGGCTTATTTTACAACATGGGGGCCAGGACAGAGAACATTATTACAGAATAGGGGTCAGAAAAACAAATTACAAAAGAACGGGGCCAGGATGGGGACATTATCACAGGTTGGTGAACAGGATGGAGGACATTACTACATCTGATCAACATGTGGGTGGGGGCCCAGGTCCCAATTTGCATCAGGTCCCATAGGACTATAGTTATGTCACTGTCTACAGGTGAGAGAAAGAAAAAGGAAACTGCTGACGATAAGAGCTTACATTCTATAGAAAAGAGAGAGAGCACCCCACTGACTATAAGAGATTACACTCTACAGGAGAGAACGGACCCTGCGGCCAATAGAGGTAACACTCTACATGAGAGAGAGCGCTTCTCACTGACCATAGCAGCTTTCACTTTACAGGCAAGAGAGAGAGAAAGAAGACCCCGCTGACCGTAACAGCTTACACTCTACAGGAGAGAGAGAACACTGCTGACCATAAGAACTTACCCTCTACAGGAGAGAGAAGACCCTGCTGACCATAAGAGCTTACACTCTACAGGAGAAAAAAAAACCCTGCTGACCATAAGAGCTTACACTCTACAGGAGATTAAATCATGCTGACCATAAGAGCTTACACTCTACAGGAGAAAAAAAACCCTGCTGACCATAAAAGATTACACTCTACAGGAGATAAAACCCTACTGACCATAAGAGCTTACACTCTAGAGGAGAGAGAAGACCCCGCTGACCATAAGAGCTTACACTCTACAGGGGAGAGAGGATCCCGCTGACCATAAGAGCTTAAACTCTACAGGAGAGATGACCCTGCTGACCATAAGAGCTTACTCTCTACAGGAGAGAGATGACCCCACTGGCCATAAGAGCTTGCACAATATAGAAGAAAGAGAGAGATGACTCCACTGACCATAAGAGTTTACGCACCGCAGAAGAGGAAGTATACAGATGACCATAAGAACTTAAAGGGAACCTGACAGCAGGATTGTGCACAGTAATCTGCAGTCAGTGTCAGGTCGGCACCACTATACTAATTAAAATGATACTTTGGTTGAAGAAATCCACCTTGTGGTCGTTGTATAATCTTTATTTTCAGTTTTGAGTTAATGAAATGCTCGTGCTCCGGGGCGGCCTGTGGGGGGTCTTCATGTGGTGCTCTGATTAGGCATTCTTCTGTATGGCTTCTGACAGGTCACTGATCCCTTAGTGACCTGCCCCCTAGATTACATAATGAATATTATACATATCTTGGAAAAAAAAACCTTCTGCAGGCAGGCACCGGCGGCGGCACCTGCGCTGCAGCCTGATCGTATATGTAATATGAAGGGTAACTGAAAAGATATCTGTTGCGCTAACCTTCAAATGGAATGTTACTTATGTGTTGAACAGACAACAGTATAAACAATGTCTGAACAGTATCTTAACGATAAATTCTATAAGTAGCTCAACATAGGTTATATAAACAGATGTACAATGCTGAATCAGCATAAGCATAAACAGTTAGAAGTCAATGAGAAATCGTATGCCTCTGATGATAGATGGTATTTGCAGCAGTAAGATAGATTTTGCTTTTCTTGCATGTCTATATAGTTTCATTAGTAGCCAAGCGTGTTAATATCAGTATAGCAACTAGAGTTACTGTACCTTTAATCAATTGAAAGAACATCCAACGTCCGGAGAAAGATGCAGCTGGCATGACTGTGTTCCGATGTCCGGAGGAAGGTGCAGCTGCAGGCTTGATGGTGAGGCAGCAGGGGCTGAGAAGGATGAGGAGAGCCACATGTGTGGAGCCAGGGGCTCTACGGTGCATACCAGGGAAATCCAAGATGGATGGCGGCACTGGGAGTTGTGTGTCACGGAGGTACAGAAGCCTGAAGATGACAAAAAGTCTAACCAACGCGTTTCGGGGATGCTCAATTCCTTTTCATTTTATATTCAAGGAAAGGCCGTCCTCCTCCCAGAGGATTCCATTATCCTTCAAAAGGGCTGATAGTTGTGAGATGTCTAACACTTATTTCATGGTCTAAGTGAGGTCTATATATGTCTCTATGCATACATCTAAGCATACATGTTCATTTGTTCATAGTATGCAGGAAACATTAATATTTATCGAAAAATTACATATAAAAAATTATTTCATACATTTTAAACATTAAAATACAATATTGTAAAAAAAATGAATAAATAGTTAAAATATAATAAAATATATGAAAATATGAAAACTGAGGAGGTTTGTATGGAGGGGGATTATAGACAGGAGGGGCGAGGGAAAGGGAGGAACGTGTGTATAGGACCTTATTAAAAAGGTGTAAATCATAAAATATTACTGTTTATTAAAAAGCAAATAGTTCTATATCAAATTTTAGTCCTTTTGATGCTAAGCTACCTAATAAAAAAAATCCATTTTGATTCCGCTCTGGACATGCTGATAATATAATCGCCCCCTCTCCAGTGGGTGGGAACTGTTTGGATATCAAAAAATTCTAGGCCTCTGGTGGATTGGTTGTGTGTCCCTTTAAAATGTCTAGATAGTGGGTGCCCTTCAAAACCCTTTTTTATGTTGTTAAGGTGCTCTTTAATTTTTTGCATTAAACTTCTTTTGGTATGTCCCAAGTATATTTTGTCGCATGGGCCCTTTATGATGTATACCATCCCTGTGGAAGACCATGTGATTTTATCTTTAATGCTGTAGATTTCCGTGCCTCCAGAATTTTGAAATACTGCAATGAATTGTATACGGCACTCAGAGTCATTGGAATAGGTGCTCAAGTAGGGTATCCATCCCAAAATCAATATAAGTAAAAAACTTTGCACTCAAAATGTATCGTGTTGATTTTTTCTCCTTCTACTGTGGAGATGGACCCAGTCAAGGTCCAGGCTATTCATGACTGGACTCAGCCCACGTCTGTTAAGAGTCTTCAGAAGTTCTTGGGTTTTGCTAATTTTTACCGTCGTTTCATCGCTAATTTTTCTAGCGTGGTTAAACCTTTGACGGATTTGACCAAGAAGGGTTCTGATGTGACTAATTGGTCTCCTGTGGCCGTGGAGGCCTTTCGGGAGCTGAAGCACCGGTTTTCTTCAGCTCCAGTCTTATGTCAGCCAGATGTCTCTCTCCCCTTCCAGGTCGAGGTTGATGCTTCTGAGATTGGAGCAGACGCTGTTTTGTCGCAGAGAAGCTCTGATGGCTCTGTGATGAAGCCATGTGCTTTCTTTTCAAGAAAATTTTCGCCTGCCGAGCGGAATTATGATGTTGGTAATCGGGAGTTGTTAGCTATGATGTGGGCATTTGAGGAGTGGCGACATTGGCTCGAAGGAGCTAAACATCGTGTGGTGGTCTTGACTGATCACAAAAATCTGATTTACCTCGAATCTGCCAAGCGCCTGAATCCTAGACAGGCTCGTTGGTCGTTGTTTTTCTCCCGTTTCAACTTCGTGGTCTCATACCTGCTTGGTTCAAAGAACGTGAAAGCTGATGCACTTTCTAGGAGTTTTGTGCCTGACTCTCCGGGAGTTTCTGAGCCGGCTGGTATTCTCAGAGAGGGAGTGATTTTGTCTGCCATTTCCCCAGATTTGCGACGAGTGCTGCAGAAATTTCAGGCGGATAGACCTGACCGTTGTCCACCAGAGAGACTGTTTGTCCCGGATAAATGGACCAGCAGAGTTATTTCCGAGGTTCATTCTTCGGTGTTGGCGAGTCATCCTGGGATTTTTGGTACCAGAGATTTGGTGGCTAGGTCCTTCTGGTGGCCTTCCTTGTCGCGGGATGTGCGTTCCTTTGTGCAGTCTTGTGGGATTTGTGCTCGGGCTAAGCCTTGCTGTTCTCGTGCCAGCGGTTTGCTTTTGCCTTTGCCTGTCCCGAAAAGGCCTTGGACGCACATTTCCATGGATTTTATTTCGGATCTTCCAGTATCTCAGAAAATGTCTGTCATCTGGGTGGTGTGTGATCATTTTTCCAAGATGGTCCATTTGCCTAAGTTGCCTTCCTCCTCCGATTTAGTTCCTCTATTTTTTCAGAATGTGGTTCGCTTGCACGGCATTCCTGAAAATATTGTGTCTGATAGAGGATCCCAGTTTGTGTCCAGGTTTCGGCTGACTTTTTGTGCTAAGATGGGCATTGATTTGTCTTTTTCGTCGGCCTTCCATCCTCAGACTAATGGCCAAACCGAGCGAACTAATCAGACGTTGGAAACTTATTTGAGATGTTTTGTTTCTGCTGATCAGGATGATTGGGTGACTTTTTTGCCATTGGCCGAGTTTGCCCTTAATAATCGGGCTAGTTCTGCTACTTTAGTTTCGCCTTTTTTCTGCAATTCTGGTTTCCATCCTCGTTTTTCCTCGGGTCAGGTTGAGCCTTCTGACTGTCCTGGGGTGGATTCTGTGGTGGATAGGTTGCAGCAGATTTGGAACCATGTGGTGGACAATTTGAGGTTGTCACAGGAGAAGGCTCAGCGCTTTGCCAACCGCTGCCGAGGTGTGGGTCCCCGACTTCGTGTTGGGGATTTGGTGTGGCTGTCTTCTCGGTATGTTCCTATGAAGGTCTCCTCTCCTAAATTCAAGCCTCGCTTCATTGGTCCTTATAAGATCTTGGAAATCCTTAACCCGGTGTCTTTTCGTTTGGATCTCCCGGCATCGTTTGCCATTCATAATGTGTTCCATAGGTCTTTGTTGCGGAGTTATGTGGTACCTGTAGTTCCTTCTGTTGAGCCTCCTGCTCCGGTGCTGGTCGAGGGCGAATTGGAGTACGTGGTGGAGAAGATTTTGGATTCTCGTATCTCTAGACGGAGGCTTCAGTATTTGGTTAAGTGGAAGGGCTATGGTCAGGAGGATAATTCCTGGGTTGTCGCCTCTGATGTTCATGCGGCCGATTTGGTTCGTGCCTTCCACACGGCTCATCCTGATCGCCCTGGGGGTCTTGATGAGGGTTCGGTGACCCCTCCTCAAGGGGGGGTACTGTTGTGAACTCTATTTTTGGGCTCCCTCTAGTGGTCACAAGCGGTACTGTGTAGTGTTGTCTTTCTGCAGGTTGGCTGCATCAGCTGGTTCGTTATCCTTGGTTGGTTTCCTATTTAGCTCACCTGGATACTCAGTTCCTTGCCTGCTATCAATGTATTCAGTGCTCTCCAGATTCCTTGTGACTACCTTGCTCCCAGTCTCTCCAAGACAAGCTAAGTTTTTGTTTGTTCATTTTTTGATTATCAGCATTCATCATGTTTCTTGTCCAGCTTGCTAAAATGTGATTTCCTCGCTTGCTGGTTGCTCTAGGGGACTGAGTTTCTCCCCCCACACCGTTAGTTGGTGCGGGGGTTCTTGAAATCTCAGAGTGGATATTTTGTAAGGGTTTTTTACTGACCGCATAGATTTCCTTTTCTGTTTTCTGCTATCTAGTATTAGTGGGCCTCATTTGCTGAATCTGCTTTCACCCCTGTGTATGTGCCTTCCTCTTACCTCACCGTTATTATTTGTTGGGGGCTTCTATATCTTTGGGGATTATTTCTCTGGAGGCAAGAGAGGTCTTTCTTTCTCTCTAGGGGTAGTTAGTTCCTCAGGCTGGCTCGAGACGTCTAGGATTTTTAGGCACGTTCACCGGCTACTTCTAGTGTGTTTGGATAGGTTCAGATTTGCGGTCAGTCCAGTTTGCCACCTCCCTAGAGCTTGTCCTATGTTTGGTACTTAGCTGGAGTCATTTGTGATCCTCAACCACTAAGGATCATAACACAGGTATGGCCGATCCCATTTTCTAATTAATTTTTTTTTTAGGAATGTCAGGAGAGCAGCAAAGAAATTAATTATAAACACATTAAATATACGATCAGGCTGCAGCGCAGGCGCCACCGCCGGTGTCTGCCTGCAGAAGGTTTTTTTTCTTTTAAAGATGTACATAATATTCATTATATATTATGTACATCTTTATATATTATATATATTGTAAACTAGGTCGCAGGTCACTGAGGGATCAGTGACCTGTCAGTATGAATACCTAAGCAGAGAACCACATGAAGACCCCCAACAGTCCCGCCCGAACCACGAGCGTAACATTACCTCAAAACTGAACAACCACAAGACAGATTTCATCAACCAAGGTATCATTTCAATCAGTATAATGATGCCGACCTGACACTGTCTGTCAGTTACTGTGCACAATCATGCTGCCAGGTTCCCTTTAAACTTTACAGGAGAGAGAGATGAACTTGCTGAACATTAGAGCTTAAACACCATGGAAGAAAGAGAGAGAGATGACCTCACTGACCATAAGAGGTTACACACTACAGTAGAGAGAAAGAGAGAGATGACCTTGCTGATCATAGGTGCTTAAACACTACAGGAGAGGGAAACTTTACCCAGTAACTCTGGAGACAGATAACAGAAAACAACCCTACCAAATAAACTGTGCTCCACTCAACCGTCAGTCTGTAATGGCTCAGGTACTGACCACCACTGTACAAGCTATGGTGATAATCTGTCAGATGTCATATCTGCAGGGCATTATATGAAGTCCCACACAGCAATACAAAGCGATGTTAGCTCGCTCTCTGATGCTTTAACAGTGTGAGAAATGAAGTTGACCAAGTTTTATTTTTTGAAAACTGCAAACAGAATCTCTAAAATGTTCAAATTTACTTGAAACCTCAACTGTCAGGAAAATCGTTTCAAACTTGAGCCTCTACGGATCGATCTACTCATGTCAAATCAAAACCAATGACCACTAATCATAAATAAAGAAATTTGCACAGAAAATAAATTGGTTCATTGACAGCAGAATGGCACACTGGTTAGCATTGTTGCCTTGCAGCAAAGGAGTCCTGGGTTCAAATGAAAATATCTGCAAGGAGCTTGTATATTCTCCCTGTGTTTGTATGAGTTTCCTCTGGGTTCCCTGGTTTCCTCCCACACTCCAAAGACATTCTGATGCATGTACAAAGCAACTACCTTAAAGGGGTTGTCCGGTCCCAATTGATAAGTCTGCAGTCACTCTGTGTGGCTGCCGACTTATGAAACCCCTCAGCGCACGTGCTGTGCGTTGCGGGAGTTTGCCGGTTTCTGACCAGGGACAGGAGAGTATGTAATATACATACTCATGGCCAATGGGCAAGTCCTCACTTCCATACACTTGCATGGAGTGAGGCCCTGTAGTCAACCATGCTGACTGGATGGGGTGAGGCCTTGCTTAATACAAGTGTATGGAGCGAGGCCATGCCAACTGGCTGATCACTTATACCATACACTGCAATATCACAATATTGCAGTATAAAGTGAAAATTGTAGTCTCATGTGAAGCTCAGTCTATAACTGCCACCAGGTTGCCATGGTAACCCACGAATGCTCTGCAATCAAGAAGCAGGGAGAAATGGGAGTCGCTACATGCAAACAAGCAAACCATATCATTTTATAGTCACTGTCAGAGATTGACAGCAATGTTTCGATACCTAACAGTATCGATAAGAGCTTAACTCTGAATTCTGCTGTGAGACATAGACGCCAGCTATGTAATTTAACCGTGTGTGGAAAGAGCTAAGTTCCCGAGCCCCCTCCATAAGCACTCAGCCCCTCAATGACATATCTTTAACCCCTTAGTGACAGAGCCAATTTGGTACTTAATGACCGAGCCAATTTTTACAATTCTGACCACTGTCACTTTATGAGGTTATAACTCTGGAACGCTTTAACGGATCCTGCTGATTCTGAGATTGTTTTTTCGTGACATGTTGTACTTCATGCTAGTGGTAACATTTCTTCGATATTACTTGCGATTATTTATGAAAAAAATGGAAATATGGTGAAAATTTTTAAAATTTTGCAATTTTCAAATTTTGTATTTTTATGCCCTTAAATCAGAGAGATATGTCACACAAAATAGTTAATAAATAACATTTCCGACATGTCTACTTTACATCAGCACAATTTTGGAAACAAAATTTTTTTTTTGTTAGGGAGTTATAAGGGTTAAAATTTGACCAGCAATTTCTCATTTTTACAACACCATTTTTTTTTAGGGACCACATCACATTTGAAGTCATTTTGAGGGGTCTATATGATAGAAAATAACAAAGTGTGACACCATTCTAAAAACTGCACCCCTCAAGGTACTTAAAACCACATTCAAGAAGTTTATTAACCCTTTATGTGCTTCACAGGAACTCAAACAATGTGGAAGGAAAAAATGAACATTTAACTTTTTTTGCAAACACTTTAATTCAGAACCATATTTTTTTATTTTCACAAGTGTAAAAACAGTAATTTAACCATACATTTTGTTGTGCAATTTCTCCTGAATACGCTGATACCCCATATGTGGGGGTAAACCACTGTTTGGGCACACCGCAGAGCTTGGAAGAGAAGGAGCGCCGTTTGACTTTTTCAATGCAGAATTGGCTTGAATTGAGATCGGATGCCATGTCACGTTTGGAGAGCCCCTGATGTGCCTAAACAGTGGAAACGCTCCACAAGTGACACTATTTTGGAAACTAGACCCCTTAAGGAACTTAACTAGATGTGTGGTGAGCACTTTGAGTCCCCAAGTGCTTCACAGAAGTTTATAACGTAGAGCCGTGAAAATAAAAAATCGCATTTGTTTACACAAAAATGATATTTTCGCCCACAAATTCTTATTTTCACAAGGGTAACAGGAGAAATTAGACCACAAAAGTGGTTGTGCAATTTCTCCTGAGTACGTCGATACCCCATATGTGGGGGTAAACCACTGTTTGGGCGCACCGCAGAGCTTGGAAGAGAAGGAGTGCCGTTTTACTTTTTCAATGTAGAATTGGCTGGAATTGAGATCGGACGCCATGTCGCGTTTGGAGAGCCCCTGATGTGGCTAAACACTGGAAACCCCCCACAAGTGACACCATTTTGGAAACTAGACCCCATAAGGAACTTAACTAGATGTGTGGGGAGCACTTTGATCCCCCAGGTGCTTCACGGAAGTTTATAACGTAGAGCCGTGAAAATAAAAAATCACACTTTTTCTACAAAATTGATATTTTTGCCCCAAAATTTTTATTTTCCCAAGGGTAACAGGAGAAATTAGACCACAAAAGTTGTTGTGCAATTTCTCCTGAGTATGTTGATACCCCATATGTGGGGGTAAACCACTGTTTGGGCTCACTGCAGAGCTTGGAAGAGAAGGAGCGCCGTTTTACTTTTTCAATGTAGAATTAGCTGGAATTGAGATCGGATGCCATGTCGCGTTTGAAGAGCCACTGATGTGCCTAAACAGTTTAAACCCCCCACAAATGACACCATTTTGGAAATTAGACCCCTTAAGGAACTTATCTAGATGTGTGGTGAGCACTTTAAACCCCCAGGTGCTTCCCGGAAGTTTATAACGTAGAGCCGTGAAAATAAAAAAGTCGCATTTTTTCTACAAAAATGATCTTTTTGCCCCCAAATTTTTATTTTCACAAGGGTAACAGGAGAAATTAGACAACAAATGTTGTTGTGCAACTGCTCCTGAGTACGTTGATACCCCATATGTGGGGGTAAACCACTGTTTGGGCGCACTGCAGAGCTTGGAAGAGAAGGAGTGCCGTTTTACTTTTTCAATGTAGAATTGGCTGGAATTGAGATCGGATGCCATGTCGCGTTTGGAGAGCCCCTGATGTGCCTAAACAGTGGAAACCCCCCACAAATGACACCATTTTGGAAACTAGACCCCTTAAGGAACTTATCTAGATGTGTTTTGAGCACTTTAAACCCCCAGGTGCTTCACGGAAGTTTATAACGTAGAGCCGTGAAAATAAAAAATCCTTTTTTTTCACTCAAAAATGATTTTTTTAGCCTGCAATTTTTTATTTTATCAAGGGTAACAGGAGACATTGGACCACAAACTCTGTTTACCAGTTTGTCCTGAGTACGCTGATACCCCATATGTGGGGGGAGGGCACTGTTTGGGCACCCATCAGGGCTCGGAAGGGAAGGAGCGCCGCTTGGAATGCAGACTTTGATGGGATGGTCTGCAGGTGTCATGTTGCATTTGCAGAGATCCTGATGTACCTAAACAGTAGAAACCCCCCACAAGTGACTCCATTTTGGAAACTAGACCCCCCAAAGAGCTTATCTAGATGTGTGGTGAGCACTAGGAACCCCCAACTGCTTCACAGAAGTTTATAATGCAGAGTCGTAAAAACAAAAAAATATATTTTTTTCACAAAAAAGATTTTTTTAGCCCCCCAATTTTTCTTTTCACAAGGGTAACAAGAGAAATTGGACCCCAAAAGTTGTTGTCCAATTTGTCCTGAGTACACTGATACCCCATGTGTGGGGGGGACCACTGTTTAGGTGCATGGCTGAGCTCGGAAGGGAAGGAGTGCCGTTTTGGAATGCAGACTTTGATAGAATGGTCTGCGGGCGTTATGTTGCATTTGCAGAGCCCCAGATATACCTAAACAGTAGAGACCCCCCAGAAGTGACCCCATTTTGGAAACTAGACCCCCAAGGAACTTATCTAGATGTGTGGTGAGAACTTTGAATGCCCAAGTGCTTCACAGAAGTTTATAATGCAGAGTCGTGAAAATAAAAAATATTTTTTTCCCACAAAAAAAGATATTTTAGCCCCCATGTTTTTATTTTCACAAGGGTATCAGGAGAAATTGGACCCCAAAAGTTGTTGTCCAATTTATCCCGAGTACGCTGATGCCCCATATGTGGGGGTAAACCACTGTTTGGGCGCACGGCAGAGCTCAGAAGGTAGGGAGCACCATTTTACTTTTTGAGCACAAAATTGGCTGTGGCGTTTAGAGACCCCCTGATGTACCTAAACAGTGGAAACCCCCCAATTCTAACTCCAACCCTAACCCCAACACACCCCTAACCCTAATCCCAACCCGATCCATAATCCTAATCACAACCCTAACCCCCAAAACACCCCTAACCCTAATCCCAAAGCTAACCATAACCCTAATCAAAACCCTAAACCCAACACCCCCCAATCCTAATCTCAACCCTAACCTCAAAACCTAACCCTAATCCCAATACACACCTATCCTTAATCCCAACCCTAGCCTTAACCCTAATCCCAAACCTAACCCTAATCCCAAATGTAACCCTAATGCCAACCCTAATCCAAATCCTAATCCCAACTCTAACCCTAACTTTAGCCCCAACCCTAGCCCTAACCCTAACTTTAGCCCAAACCCTAACTTTAGCCCTAAACCTAGCCCCAACACTAAACCCTAACTTTAGCCCCAACCCTAGCCCTAACCCTAGCTCTAACCCTAATCCTAGCTCTAACCCTAACCCAAGCCCTAACCCTAACCCTAACCCTAAGGCTATGTGCACATGTTGCGGATTTTGCTGCAGATCCGCAGCGTTTCCGCAGCTGTGGGTCCGCAGCAGTTTCCCATGAGTTTACAGTACAATGTAAACCTATGGGAAACATAAAACGCTGTGCCCATGCTGCGGAAAAAAACACACGGAAACGCAGCGGTTTACATTCCGCAGCATGTCAATTCTTTCTGCTGATTCCGCAGTGGTTTTACACCTGCTCCATAATAGAAAGATGTAAAACCGCAGTGGAATCCGCACAAAAACCGCGGTACATCCGCGATAAATCTGCAGGAAAAACGCAGCGTTTTGGTCCTGCGGATTTATCAAATCCGCTGCGGAAAAATCCGCAGAGAACCATTCTATGTGTGCACATATCCTAACCCTACCCCTAACCCTAACCCTACCCCTAACCCTACCCCTAACCCTAGCCCTAACCCTAACCCTACCCCTAACCCTACCCCTAACCCTACCCCTACCCCTAACCCTACCCCTAACCCTAACCCTATTTGGAAAATAGAAATTCATACATTTTTTTTATTTTATTATTTTTTTCTTACTAAGGGGGGGATAAAGGGGGGGGTTATTTACTATTTTTTTTATTTTGATCACTGTGATAGGATCTCACAGTGACCAAAATAAAAAAGAGGAAGAATTTTCTTTTGCCGGCCGGCAGATCATGGCGGGCGCACTGCGCATGCGCCCGCCCTTTTCTTACCGGAGCAAGAAGCCGGCGGCCAGCAGAAGAAGCAGGAGGACCCAGGGACGGTAAGTATAACAGGGTCCCCGAATCCCCCTATTTCTCTGTCCTCTGATTGTGCTTTTTCCCCGGAAAAAGATGGCGGCGCCCATCGGGAGCCACGAGGAGCACCGGGGGAGGTAGGTGAGTATTGGGGGGCTATCGGGGGCTATCGGGGACCACATTTCTCTGTCCTCCGATGTGCGATCACATCGGAGGACAGAGAAATTAAATGGCAAATCGCGTTTTTTTTTTTTTTGTTGCGACCACCGGTAAACGGTTAATTACCGGCGATCGCAACTCGGGGGTCGGTAAAAAACCCCCGAATCATGTTCTCTGGGGTCTCGGCTACCCCCGGCAACCGAGACCCCAGAGAAAATCCGACTCTGGGGGGCGCTATTCACTTTTTCCACAGCGCCGTTAATTAACGGCGCTGTGGTTTAAGTACCCTTAGCGGCCGCCGTTAAAAGGCGTATCGGCGGTCGTTAAGGGGTTAAGTTAATTTGCATTAGGCGGGTTAAAAATACTGTAAATGTAAGGATGGTGGATGATGCTACAACGTTCCTACCCCTGAAGACACCAATCGCAGTATGTGTTGTAGTATGGTGTGGATAATGTCTTGCGTCTATTGTATACCAGAAACCATCAGAGACTTGATAAACATCAGAGCCAGAAGTACAAGAGAACTACAGAAATTACTAATGTCATTTTTTAATCCAGTCAGAACCCTTCTAAAAGTAACTAGAAAACATCTTCTATTTTGTAGGCTCTGTTTCGTAATTCAGCCCTAAGCCAAATTCAATAGTGCTGTTTCAGGTTCAGACACTGTCCAGAGATTCATCTGTGACATGCAGTATTTATGAGCATATACTGTATGCCTACATTATTCTATAAGGAAAAGAAGTATTAAGAAGTTTCTGCCAAGTGTATAAAAATAACACTACATATATTAAAGTACCGTATATACTCGAGTATAAGCCCATCTCTTCAGGAAAGCCTACAGCCTACAATAACCATGCTGCCGCCTCACCACCAGAGCCGCCGCCTCACCACCGCCAGAGCCACCGCCTCACCACCGCCAAAGCCGCCGCCTCACCACCGCCAGAGCCACCGCCTCACCACCACCAGAGCCGCCTCCTCACCGCCGCCTCACCCCTACCTTCAGTCTCTTCCCCACTATCCCATAGAATGTAAGTTCGCAAGGACAGGGTCCTCTCCCCTCTGTATCAGTCTGTCACTGTAAACCTGTGTACTGTAAACGATTTATATAACCCTGTATGTAACCCCTTCTCATGTACAGCACCATGGAATTAATGGTGCTATATAAATAAATAATAATAATAAGCCGACCAGAGTATAAGCCGACCCCCCCTAATTTTGCCACAAAAAACTGGGAAAACTTATTGACTCGAGTATAAGCCTAGGGTGGGAAATGCAGCAGCTACTGGTACATTTAAAAAATAAAAATAGTTATCAATAAAAGTAAAATTAATTGAGACATCAGTAGGTTAAAGGTTTTTGAATATCCATATTGAATCAGGAGCCCCATATAATGCTCTATACAGTTCATGATGGACCCCATAAGATGCTCCATACAAAATATGCCCCATATAATGCTGCACAAAGGTTAATGATGGCCCCATAAGATGCTCCATATTAAAATATGCCCCATATAATGCTGCACAAAGGTTAATGATGGCCCCATAAGATGCTCCATATTAAAATATGCCTCATATAATGCTCCATAAAGGTTGATGACCCCATAAGATGCTCCATAGAATAATATTCTCCATCTAATGCTCCATAAAGGTTGATGGCCCCATAAGATGCTCCATAGAATAATATGCCCCATCTAATGTTCCATAAAAGTTGATGGCCCAATAAGATGCTCCATAGAATAATATGCCCCATATAATGCTCCACAAAGGTTGATGGCCCCATAAGATGCTCCATAGAATAATATGCCCCATCTAATGCTCCATAAAGGTTGATGGCCCCATAAGATGCTCCATAGAATAATATGCCCCATCTAATGCTCCATAAAGGTTGATGGCCCCATTAGATGCTCCATAGAATAATATACCCCATCTAATGCTCCATAAAGGTTGATGGCCCCATAACATGCTCCATAGAATAATATGCCCCATATGATGTTCCATAAAGGTTGATGGCCCCATAAGATGCTCCATAAAATAATGTGCCCCATATGCTGCTGCTGTGATAAAAAAATGACATACTCACCTCTCGTCGCTGGGGAAGAGATGCTGGTGTCCTGAGCAGGCGGGACACCGGCGCGCTATGGGTGCCACTGGCTCAGGACACCGGCACTTGCGATATTCACCTGTCCCCGTTCCACCGCCACACGCTGCTGTGTCTTCCGGGTCTCTGCAGTGACTGTTCAGGCAGAGGGTGCACACTAAAAACGTCATCGCGCCCTCTGACCTGAATGTCACAGCCAGAGGATGTGGAAGACAGAGCCTGGTGGTTGAACGGGACAGGTGAATATCGCATGGCTCACCCTCCCCTGTCATACTCACCCCCTCCCGGCATGTCCCTGCTTCTCCGTCATCTCGGGCCGGCAGCTCCTTCCAGTGCTAAGCGGTCACATGGTACCGCTCATTAAAATAATTAATATGCACTCCACGCTTATGGGAGTGGAGATGTATCCATATTCATTACTTTAATGAGCTGTACCATGTGACCGCTGAACACAGGAAGAGCTGCAGGCAGGTGCCAGGACAACAGAGTGATGCAGGGAGGACTTGCAGCAATCGCAAGGGGAGTGGGTGAGTATGATGTGACAGCCGCTAACTCCTGCCGCTCCCCCTCCCCCATGACCCCCTGGGAAAACTCGAGTATAAGCCGAGAGGGGCACTTTCAGCCTAAAAAAATGGGCTGAAAATCTCGGCTTATACTCGAGTATATATGGTATGCTTGATTCAGAGAAATGTATTTCTAACTCTGGACACTTCTTTGGCCACCAGTGTCCTTCTGACCTAGTTTGAGGGGCCTAAGCTGGTTACTTACAATTTTACATTCCCAGAATTACAGAATTTCTTTCACTAGTAAAGGGTCTGGATCGAATGATAAAAACTTGGTAACATCCATGCAACCAAAAAGGCGGATATAAAAGGCCAAACCAGATATACGATTCTGAGCAACAGGACAAATCGGTTTATCCCCCACTAAATTATACCACTCCCTCTACGCCTTAAAGTAAGGACGCTATGCAGACGAGGCAACCGAGGATCTCACCAGGTCCATTAAACGTCCTCCACCAATTGCCACATGAGGGACGGGCATGGTTGCCCCTCCAGTTTGGCTGTGGATAAACAGTCTGGAAATTTCTGCCAATCAAAGTGAGAATGAGAGTCAGAGATTAAATTGTTAGTGCCTGTCATGTGTTAAGCTCTAAACCAGATGTTAAAATTTAAACATGTAAAACGAGAAACCTAAGCAGTTTGATGACAGAGGGGGAAGGGGATGCCAGGTGATTTATGCAGTATACCACACTCATGTTATCCATCCAAAAACAAATGTCTCTATCCTAGAGAGAGGAACCCCATATGGCAATAGCCATGACAATGGGGAATAACTCTAAAAAAGTGAGATTTTTTTACCCAGCCTGAGGACATCTAGGACGTTCTGCACACCATTGATCCCGAAAATAACACCAAAGCCTGAGGACCCGGCAGCATCGGAAGAAAAGGAGAGATCCTCATTAGTCACTTCCAAAGACTGAAAACACATTTGAACATTGTAGGACAAGAGGAATTCTTTACAGACCAGAAAATCAGCTTGTAAAGGTGGTTTTATATGAATTTTATGATGCGGAAGCTTGATATCT